>NC_067124.1:22819520-23444520 GCF_021347895.1 Acanthochromis polyacanthus
GTAAATCTGACAATGTTGTCGTCCAACAACCCTTTTCTCCAAAAGTTAACATGCATAATCAGAAAAATACTGTTAACGTGAAGCGCCAGTTGATGAGTCACTCTGACTTATTTACTACCTATTGGTTACTAACATTCCAACTTAAATGGGAACAGTGGAATCGTGGACTTTTGCTTAAAGGGTGTGTTTTTTGTCTTCCTTTGTACTGTCTGTCCCGGGTTTCTATATGAGTGTGAGCAGATAGGAGAGCACCAGGGTAAGAGAGCAAGAGACTACCTACAAACACACATACACAAACTGTGATGTGTGTCATCAGTGAAGATGAGTCAGGCATTAACATTTCCTTGACTGTCTCTTTGATGTGAGTCATCTTCACTCTGCTGTTGAGTCCAACAGGAGCAGAGAGAAAGATCAAGTGAGACATAATGAGAACGCTGTTTGTCATGTGGAAAAACCTCATAAGTCCAATTTTGGTCATTTTCAGGGTTTTCACTTCAGTTTGACAACAAAGATGTTATTGCCCAAGAAAACTCTGTGCAAAACCCCTGAAACAGAGATGTTCATGAAGTCAAACGTGTACATTTCTGATTACTGAAACTTGTCCAGTAATGAATGACTGAAACCAAAGCCAGTATCAACATTTGAGGGTTGAAAAATCTTGTAATAATAAATGGTATCAACAACTTCGTCATATTTGGTTGTGTAAGAACTGTTATATGAACAAAAGAGGAAACTTTACAGTGTAAAAAGCTGCTTGTCATTGCTCTCTATTGGACAAACCCTTTCATATAGATTTCTTTGCTCTGCTCCCATTCTGGGTCACCACAGTGGACGATCCATTTCCATCTCCTCCTAAACTTTGCATCTTCCTCTGTCACATCAAACACCTACATATCCTCTTTCACTACATCCATAAACTTCCACTGTGCCTTTGTCTTTTCCTCTTGCCTCTAAGCTTCAACTTCATTGTTCCCCCAATATACCAGCTATCTCTTCTCCACATGTCCAAACCCATTCAATCATGACTCTCCAAAAGTTGTCCATCCTCAACTCAACTAATGCAAATATTAACATCTTTAACTCAATCACCTCCAACTTTGCTTGCTGTGTTTTTGCGAGTGACGTCGTCTCCAACACTTAAAACACAAATGGTCTCACCACCATTTTGTAACTCCCCAGATAGCAAACTATGGGTGAATCAATGTTGAATCTATGTTGAGACCTAACGTCGAAATTATACAGAAAGCGCAAGGTTGATAAAATGTTGAGTCAACGTTTGCTTTTCAACCATAAATCACACTTTACCCAGATAGCAAAAGATGTTAAATCAATGTTGAATTAGGGTTAAGAAGGTTGAATTGTGGTTACGGTTGAAGACTGATGGTTGGATCAACGTTGATTCAACAACATTTTGTCAACATTGAAGTTTGTGTTTAAAAGATACCATTGAATCTACATTGTATTTTGGTTTAATTAAAATTTTTGACAGGTCAATGTTTAATTAATGTTGAATCTATGTTTGCAAACATGTAATCTATGTAAGCAAACGTTGACTCAACATTTTATCAACCTTGCGCTTTCTGTATGATTTCGACGTTGGGTCTCAACATAGATTCAACATTGATTCACCCATAGTTTGCTATCTGGGTCTTTCCTTTTACTCATCTTGGTCTGCTTTGTGTCGTGTTGATAGCAAGCATTTCAGCTCATCTGCCGCCACCATCTCTACTCTGTCCTTCTCATGCACATGTATTCGGTCATGCTCCTGCTCCATGCACCTTTCAAGGCTCTTGTCAATCTTCTCCCTACACTTACTACAGATCACAATGTCATATGCAGACATCATAGTCCACAGAGACTCTTGCCTGATCTTGTCCATCAGCCTGTCAATCACTGCTGCAAACAAGAGAAAGCTTGACGTAATCCTGCCTCCACCTTAAAACCATATGTCACTCCTACTGCACACCTCATCACCGTCATACTGCTTTAATACAAACTCTGCACCAATCTCACAATGTTCTCTGCCACACTTTATCTCTCTGCAACTCTGCTGTATGCTTTCTTTAAATCCACAAAGACACAATGCAATTCACTCTGAACTTCTCCATCAGGCATCTCAAAGCAAACATTGCATGTGCTGTGTTCTTTCTGCCACAAAACTTCATTGCTCCTTGCCAGTCATCACCTCTCTTCTCAACCTCCCTTGCATTTCTCTTTCCCATAGCTTTATGGTGTGGCTAATCAGCTTCATACCTCTCTAGTTATTAGAGCTCTCAACATCAACACCATTTCTTGAAAATCAGTACCAGTACACCACTTCTCAGGCATTCTCTCACTCTCCAAGATTGTGTTTAACAATCTAGTGAGAAACTCCACAACCATCTCTTCTGGACACCGAGACGCTTCGATAGGCGTGTCACCAGAAGTAACAGCCTTTCTATTTTTTTATCCTCCTCATAGCATTCTCACTCCATACTTGCTAATCTGTTGCACTTCCTGATTCATTATCTGCACACCATCATATCTTTTTCTATAGAATTTTCTTTATTTTAAAGCCCTCAAAACACTCCTTCCACCTTCTCCTCTTCCTATCAATACCTTTCCATCTTTAGTCTTCATATGACTAACCAGTTGCGCATCCTACCCAACTCTGTTCCTCTGTAGCCTTGCGGTACAAGTCTCCTTCCTTAGTGTCCAGCCACCCATACAACTTATCATACAGCTTGCCCTGAACCATTACCACCTCTCCCTTCAACTTACACTGCATCTCTGCATACTTCTCTACTGTTGACTTTCATCAGCTCTCTGACTATCCCACTTCTTTAATACCAAACCTTTGCTTGTATACTTCCTTGCACTTTTTCCTTCCACTGCCATCCATCACAGTAATCCTGTAGACGACTGTGCTGCCTAGCTACATTCTCCTACCTTTCAGTCTCCAATCACTTTCAAATTGGACTTTCATAGCATATTGTCCATCTGTGCAGCAGCTTACACTTTTGCACCCTTCATCAACATTTCCATTGAAGTCTGCTCTAATTTACCAGCAGAAAACTCTGCCATTTCATCCAACTCGCATTCTTATTTTCTATCTGACACACAACTTGCAAGGCTCACATTCTCTTACACCTTTCATTATCACACCTTCTATTTCCAGCTTCTTACACATCACTCTCGATTTTCTCTGTACCTTCAGAACAGTCTTGACATACTCTTCCTTTAGGATAATCTCTATCCCATTGATCCTCCCATCTACTCTATTACAGAGAGTGTTTCTAAATTTCATCAGACATCTGATATTTCTGCACTGACAATGTTAGTTACTTACAGTCTCATGAGAAATATACCCTATGCTAAGATAAGCCAATTGAAACCAATTAAATCTGATATTTTGGAGGTCAAAATAGTTTCTAATACAAATACTCAGCTTGTTGGCTCATGTTTGGGAAGTATCGACTTGTTCAACATTTACATTTTCACTTCCAAACCTTTTCAACAAAAGGTGGAAAGATGCTTGATGCTATATATATATATATATATATATATATATACTCTTGTACAATAATACTCTAAAAAGCATATTATTTGGGTTTAACATTTTGCAAATTATATGCATATTCTGTGACATGTTGAAGCAAACGGATACAGAATATTAATGAAAATATTCAGTGTGGACAAGTAATAATTTTTCTAACTTTGAAGTCTTATTTGGACTGATTTAAGAGACCATCAGGGGTCAGGAGGTTAAGGAGCAGCAGAAAGCTCTTCAGGGCCTTGTCCGGTCCCTGAACCACACTTTGACCATCACAGATTGCATCATATTGACCTGGAGGTCCTTCTCCTGGCTACGAGCTGATCTTTGACATTAGTAGATATGTGACCAATTAGTGTCTCAGAAGGTGATGATGATGATAATGTTGCAAGGGTCGTTGTAAGCAGTCGTAGAGGAGAGGGGGAAGCGTCGTCATAGAGACAAGATGGGAGGCACATTGAAGATGACAGAGACTGTGATGAGAGTGAAGAGAGAACAGAGTTCCCTTCCTCCTGGGACGCATGATGCTCTCCCTCTCTCTCTCTCTCTCTCTCTCTCTCTCACTCTCTATGTGTGCGTGTGCGCGTGTGCGTGCGTGTGTATGTGTGTATGTGTGTGTGTGTGTCTGCGCTGCAGGCTGCTGTGCCTCAACAGATGCTCTCATTAGTCAAACAGGCCGTCCGCTCTGTGAGCGTCATCAACCATCACACTTCGACACAATTAACCCAACCTGCACCATCCTTCTTAAGTTGGTGGGGAGAAGGAAAAAAAACACTAAAATTGTCTTTTTAACAGCGCTGACACTTGAAAAGTTGTTAGAAATGAACTTATTTATTTATTTTCTAAATACATACCCCATAGATACCGAATATTCAGATCAGATCGCAATGTCTAAGGGGGAGGAGAGGGCCCTGTGGGCGTTTGAAGGGAATCTGAATATTCGGATACCACCATGACGACTGAATATTTGGATATTCAGATCTTGACCTCCTACTTTGTGATTTTTCTTTTTACAAGTTATTATTTTAGATTACAATACATACGTATGGTCTATTTGCTTGAGGTCTAATTTTTTGTGAATGCTTGGTGGATGATTCATGGTTGTATTATTATGTGTCATTACAGTACAGTGGTGCAGGCATGGGGATGAATTGTGAAAAAAACAAAACAAAAGCAGCAATCTAGAATTTGTAGATTTTTAGAATATGAGACTAACGTGGTTTTACATGCATTCAGACAGCAAAAACTCTGTACCAACTGTTATTCTCATCTCAGCAAGCAAAATCCAAGTGGGCTTAACATGTTCTTTGTGTGTAATGAATGCTGGGACCAAGTTGGGACCGGTTGACAAATAAAATTATTAGTGTGTGATGGAAAGTTTTCAGATCTGTTTGCCATTAGTCTTTCTCAGTAAGATTTAAAAAACCAACAACAACAAAAAAACAAAAACTTTTGATATTTGCAACTGATGACGGCAGCATGCGTCAGTGTGCTGGTAACATATCTCTAAATAAATACCTTCACATGAAATGAGTTCATTCAGCTTAAGTTCCACCTATAGACTCTAGATGCCTCTTTAGTCGGGATCTCAGACAAACTCTATTTCTGAAGTTTAGACACAGCCAGACTATCTGTTTCCATTTGCTTTCAGTTTTTACCTGCCTTTGACTAATGACTTTATTTCAAGGATGTTGTTTTTGCTGGAAAATATTTGCCATAGTTACATAATTCTCCTTCAATTTATTGCATTGTTTAAACAGACTACAAATCAGAGTACGGACTCTATTTGGGATACTTAGCTAGTTTTACAGACTTTTAGCTTGAACCCTGGTAAAGCTACAGTAACATCCTTTCATCATCCTCTTTTTATAAATGTCACTTCATATACAGAGCAGCTGGCACTAAAACCCAATCTAGAGCAGATGATGAGGCAGAAAAGCAGATTTCAGAGTTGCTGAGCATAAATGAGGTTTGACAGAATCACTGATGGTGCAAATGAAGCCACAGAGTTTCAGCTGGGTTGACAAAAAGGTCAGATAGTCGCGCAGTTTGGAGATTAAAACTGCTTTTTAGAGCAAAGATGAGAATTTGTCACATCACCTGTAAGATTTGTGCGCTGTCTTTCTGCAGTCACTCTGGTGTCACTTTCTGCTCTGAATTACCTCAAGGAAACATGACATCAAGGGCAGATTGTGCCATTTTCATTTGCAAGATGTTTTCACACTCCTCAGATGAATTACACCGGCTTTTTCTGGCTCACTTTGCATTGCGTATTTCAACAGATTTCAACACTCTGAAGCTTCACAACAGATTTGCACTGCTACAATTAGGTTAGCAGTGAACTTCACAATTGCCTGCAATGGATTTATAATGATCTGAGGGCTGCAGAGCGCTCAGGAGGCCCACCGCCGGGCGTGCACAACCACCGTAACAAAGTGCTTTGGTCGCGCGGATTTCAGCAGCCCTCTTCGGTGCGAATTAGCCAAAGTAGCGGCTTTGGAAGATTGAACCAAATTGGCCGAGTGTGTGTCCTTTATTCTGTGTTGTTGTGTTGGATGAGTGTGTTCCTGGGTGTCTGAAAAGCTGGGTGTTTATCCACACAATGGAGCAAATCTGAGGCTTTGATCACTAGGCCGAGTCGCCAGATCTGCAGGGAAGAGTGTGTGTCTGCGGGCTTCTATATCTGTCTTTGTGAGGACCAGTTTGATTTTTGGACCTCAGGAGTGAGGACATTTATGTAAAGTGAGGACAGTCTTTATTTTGGGCCACATCTTCAAAGAGCTGTTTGAGGGGGAGGGGTTAAGATTTGGCTCAGGTTACAATAGGGTTGGAATTATGCATTTACCTGAGACGGTGACGGTTGTGGTAAGGTGGCTATGAGTGTATTCTATCAGTGGAGATCCTCACAAAGGTAGAAATACAAATGTGCATATGTGTGTGCGTTAAAGTTTATTATAGAAAGAAAGTAGCTTAATTCCATGCAGTCAAAAATACCCTCATTATTGTGTGAGTGTGTGTGGTTTTCCATTTGGAAACACAATGGCTAGCAGGCCCCTGTGTGACTTGGAAGAAAGCCCTGTTGTGTGCCCTGACACGGTAGATCTGCAGTCAATCGACTGTGGCATTTAATCTACTTTAAGGGAAATGCAAGAAGAAAAGGTGTTAATGGTAACCAGTCCAACCTGCTCATTTCAGCCTATCCACACTAACATGGTGAATTTTAAAACCAAAATGAATCATACACCTGAAAACGCAGTTCATTTGACCATACAACTGAGATCATAAACCACTCCATTAATAGCTGGCCTCCTACACATATAGGCAGATGTAACATGTTAAAAATCTACATTTAACTGCTCAACAGCTGTTACCATAGACAACAAGGTCAACAATGTCTGTAGATTTTGTTATCTCTGTTGCGATAACCACTGGTGGTCAAGGATGTGCTTTTGTTTTCTTTTGGAAAAAGGTCACATGATGGAAAATGGTGGAATGAATTGGGGAAGTATGCACAATGACTTATTGGCTCCAATCAGAAAGCAAATGTGGGTGTCTCCGCCAGAAGTCTAGAAGTTTCAAGCTTGAACTGGGTCAATAGCATTTCCAAAGGTCTTTGTTTCGGGAGTTCTTAAATGCTGTAGTAGTATGGCACAAACATAGCCAAAATTATGCTCTTTAAAATGACTTTGAAAGAGAAATGTTTTTTTAATGTAGATGTTGCCTCTAAAAGGTAAGTTGTCTTAGTTTTATCATCCAGATGTTTCTTAAAGTGTTTTTTTTATTGGGATTGAGAAGTCTTTGTGATGTTGTCATTCTCTTAGTCAAATGGTGACACACAAGTTACACTTAATAGTCAGGTATGTGGCCACCTTTAGAGTTCACATGGACATTAATATGCTACTATAAGAGGCTCTACTCTTCTGGTTTCAGTCTCTCCACCAGATGATGGACCTGTCTGCTTGGATTTGGTAATGCTGAATAGAGTTAGCACCCTAAACTGTGAAAATCACTTCTTTATGGAGCTGACCTCATGCATGGAGGTCAAACACGTACACATACTTGACTATACAGTTGCTCAGTTTGATGTCATGGTTGGGTGTACCTGTGAAGAACTGATGAACCTTCAAGAGATTTTGAAAAAGATTGTAGAAGTCATCCACAAAAAAAAAACATTTTCCAAGATAAATTGTAGAAGATACGACTTCAGTCACACTGCAGGAATCAAACCAGTTACAGAAGCTGCGATGCTCTGTATGAAAACTAGTTTACACACACTCACTAACACGCTGAAAAATGCACAAACATGCAAAAGCATAAAAGCACACAGTAGATTAAGCAAAGGAGACAAACACACACACACAAACACAGAGTGCAGATTTCTGCCTTTGTTGCTTATTCTCTGTCACTCCATATGATGGTGAGAGATAACAGATTTACACACATGCAAACACACACATTGGAGTCACAGTGAGGAAATCCCATCACGAGTTGAAAGCTCAAACATCAGACACACACACTCACACTTCGTCAGAGCTGCTGAGGGTTTGTCACAGTGAGAGCCGTGCTGACACACACATACACAACGCTAAAAAGCACAAAGAAGTGCACTAAAACACACACTGTTACACAGATGTACAGCCAGTTGCTCCACAGCTGCAATCCTTAAAGTCCCTTGAGGTGACTCAGGTGTTATTTGCAGGCCCCACCCACCTGCGCAGACCACCTCTACCAACTGACAAGAGATATTTTTTTGGAAAACATGAATTACAAAAAGTGATTTTCAGTGGTTGTCTCAAGGCTCTCACACTGTCCATGCACACACAGAGAGACAGAGGAATGCTCACATGGTTTTAAAGCTGAGCAGACACATACATCACACTCCCACAGTTGTCAGTGTTGGAGTTCCTCCATCAATTATCAACGAAGCACCGCATTAAACTTTCACCGCTTTATTTTTTAATGGCTGACAAAAGTCCTCAGATATTCATAATTCAGACGACAGCCGCTGTTTCTCACATCACATTGGATTCTATTTCCTCAGTCGGCATGACGACACACAGTCAGAGATGCTAAACAGCTCAAGTAAATCTACCAAACACACAGAGGACGTCTAAGAAATATCCTACAACCTGCTAACTCCTGCTTCCAGAGTTCTGGCTAGTACAACCCTAAGACTTTCCAGAACTCCCCCCAAAGACCTCAACAGAACCTAAACACTGTTATAAATCATCAAGGTAAAGATTGGCAAAAACTTCCCTTGACATCTCTCTCACCTCTGAAGGAAATTCCTCAAATTCTGGTCATATACCTGAACTACAGTTAAATCACTTGTTGTGTAACGTATAAGGGTCATTGAAACCTTCAACATTGGAGAAGCAGAAAGAGGGATTAGCTTGTTGGAAATTGAATCTTACAGAATGTTGTTGTTCTGAGAAAAGACAAGAGCAAAGAGGGACCACATAGTACAACCCTCTTTAAAGACCTTGTCCTCATTGCAGTTTTGATATAATCTGTCCCTGATATCTGGGGTCCGTTTCCTGGCGCCAGAATAAATACATTCATTTAAGAATTGGTTCACAAGGTAGTCTGTCCAAACACATCACAAATCTCAAGTCTGAAGCATAGAGAAGGGTGGTGATGTTGTTTGACTAAGCAAATAACGACACACATGGGGATGACGTGGTCTCTCCAGGAACACATTCATAGTGTTGCACTCAGTTGTTCACATGAAACATGCCACAAATGGCTTCATAACAAATGCTTAAAGTGGAGTTGAAACCCAGCATTTTCCTCACCTCTATACAGATGGTCGGCCACAGCTTGAGGTGGGGGAGAATATAGGGTTGTAGGTTTCAGAAGCCTATAGAAATTGTCAGCACCTAATCCAGTGTTAGAATGGAGTAGTGGAGGGGGTTTCAAAGCTATCTGACCATCCACTTCATGCAGTTTGGACGTGGTATAAAATCGACTTAAATGCCTCCAAAGCAACCACTGAACCGTGGCAGCATCTCTGAAAAACTCATCAACCTTTCAAAACCTTATCCACACCTTCCTATTTTCCTCCAGAAACCTTTTAAAGATATTAGAACATGGTCCACTTTGGTCTACTTTGCTCTGGTCTGATCGAGTCGTATCTAAATCAGCAGATCGGTTCTGGCATAGATTTCTCCGGGCTGTTGTGGTTTTCCCGTCTCGTTTGGCATTCTCTGGCTTGGTCAAATCTAATGTGGACTCATTTGTTGTAGTCTTGTTTTGACCTAATTTGTTTTAGTCTGGTCCAGCCTGGTGTGGATTTGTGTGGTCTGCTCAAGACTGGCTCTGTGTACTTTGATCCTTTGATATAGTCTTGGCCATAATTTGAGCTACTTTAAAAATATATATATATTAATTTAGCCTCTTCTCTGTCTTTTTTAAAAATCTTTATTCCTTTTATTTTATTGTCATCCTTTCTTTCCCTTCTTATTCAACTTTTTTGAGGTTGATTTTTAGCAGATTTACACTCTAAAATGTTCGATTTTTTTTCCTCTTCCTTTCAGCAGTTTTTAGCCGTCCTTTTATGTTTCCTTCCTTTCTTGTCGTCTTTTCATCTTCTGGTGTAACTCTTGCAGAACCAATCTGACCGTCTCCCCCTTTCACTCTCTCTCACACTCACACACTCGCTCACACACTCACACACTCACACACACACACTTACACATCAAATACATTCCTGCGATTGCTAAAACTCCTCCTGCTATGTTTTGAGACTGTACAACTGAGCTCCACCTGTCTGCGCCTCCAAGCAGATTAAAACAAACGCTACGAGTTATCAGTAAATCCTCTTCGACCCGTCCGGTTGCCCCACTTCCCATGATGCCTTTTCCATCAGACCAATCAAGTGGGGAGATCAGATAGAGGAATTCAGTTGACTGACTTTTCCGTTAGATATTCAGCCGCCAGTCTTGTTTTGCTTCATGTGTTTTTTCTTCTTTCTTTTCTCCCTTTTGTCAATTTTTTTCTTTTCTTTGCCCCATTTTCCTGTCTTTCCCTTGATGTACGTCCCCTCCAATCTTTTTCTTCTTCATCCCTCTCCTCTCTTTCCCCCTCCTGTGTCATTGATCCTCTCTGCAGTCGTGTCAATAGAAATCAGGCCCATGGATCCGCTGTTTGTCTGTATGGATTGAACTCAGTGGGCCATTGAGACTCCTTAGCGCAGCACCAGGGGCCCCCCAGGGCTATGTATTCCCCTTCATGGGAAACGGAGATCCTCACTGCCAATCGGGGCAAAGTGGTGCTTAGTTTCAGCCTCAGTTAGCTGGGAACTGAACAACGATGGCTGATGCAATGATGTCATCAGTTTGCTTTGTGGACACAGCAGCCATATTTAATTTATGTCGTTCTAAAGTATCATCTGATCCCCTTTTTTTGATCTCCAAAACTCTAGTTTGTGTGATTAGAGCAGTAAATGTTAACGCATTCTCACATCATTGCAATACTTGGAATGTTAGGACTTTATGTATAGTGACAGAGATGCAACTTTTGTGGTTTTAATTATATTTTACACATTAAGCCTTGCATTATCAAGCATGAATAACTTTAAATTAAGCAGTTCAATTGCTTGATTATTCATTTCATATCAAATTAAGGAGTGTAGGGAAAATGTCAGACTTCACTTTTTTTCTGTTGCAAATTTGGCGCTTTGCTCCATATGTTTCTCATTTGCATGGTGTTAATTCTTCCTAATAATATGTTTAAGGCTCTCTGGTGTCTGTTTTTATTGCCAGACATTAGGTAGGTGTAAGTAGACTTTGTACGATTAGTTATGGGGAACCAGGCACAAACCAGATCACACAGATAAAACTGTGTGACCACATTAGGTCCGTCTCTGACTCGGAGTGTTGGAGTAGATGCACAAGCTGGATCAGCAAGCATTATACCAGCCTTGATCCAGTCCATTCTGTGGTGGTTCAGTCTACTCTACGCAGGTCTAGTCTGGTCTGTTTTAAGCTGGTGTTGTCTGGTCCAAGCTTATCCAGTTTAGAGTTTAGTATAACTGGCTGCAGTCTAGTTTGGGCTCCATTCCAATGATTTTATGAGGCTCAGTGTGGTTTGGTTTGTCTTGGCGTGGTTTCTTTTTTTCTAACTTTGTCTGATCTGGTCTAATATTGTCTCTGTCTAATGTGGTCTAGTCCAAACCCTTGTTGATCTGATCTTGTCCCGCATTTTGCCTTGTTAATACAGTGGACTGGTTTGGTCTGGTTTAATACAGTTGGTTTTAATTTTAATTTGTAATCCTGCATCTATTCTATTCTATTCTATTCTATTCTATTCTATTCTATTCTATTCTATTCTATTCTATTCTATTCTGTTACTCACTACTGAATCAAAATTACTATTTAGTTAGAATATCCATTGCTGTCCTGTTGTATTTAGCCCATCACAGTTACCTTTCTTCACCTCTTTTTTTCCTTCTCCATCTGCCCTCTCTCTCCTTCTTCCATCCACCTTTTCCACTCTGACCACAGAATCAAACCCTAATTGAGTTTTCATGTAGCTGTTCGCTCCTCCTACACACTCCGGAGAGTCTGGAGGTCGTCTACGTCTCCTCCAGGACTTATACATGACATTAGTGGTCAGGAAGAGAGCACGACAGACCAACCATAAAACACACGCACACACGGAAATGCATGCACACATGCTCCTCCATCCCTTAAAGAAAGTCCTAGAATTTAAGCAATATAGTGTGCCCATAGTTCCCATAATCTAGTAAGTTACCATTTATGAAGGGTTCATATAATTAGTGGATTTCTATTAAATCATTCCCAATCACTTTATGCAACAGAGTCTGCATTCAGACAATTAAATGGAATTGTCTTCACCCTAATGAATAAAATACCTAAAAGGTGTCATGTTAAGGGACATGGCAACCCAAATGTTGTATTGTAGATGGCAGAAAACTGATAAATGACTCATCAGTAACTCATATTGAAGCCATTACTTGCAGAAGTAATAAAACCTTATCAGACGTTGTACCTATCGTTGATACGCTTTTCTTTTGAGGCACTCTCCTCCATGTCAGCCAATATAGGAACACCTTCTAAAGCTGAAGAACAACAAATAAAATGAAAGCAATTTTAGTTATATTCTGATCCCCGTACAAACATGGTACATTTTTCAACAACATGGTCAGAAAATAGTTTTTAAAAATGTCCTAAATCTTGATAATCTTGTTGAGACAGTTCCTAAACCCAAAGATTTGTTTACAGTGATGTAAAAGGTCTCGCGTAGTTTAGCATGGATTAGTAGAATATTGTCTGTTCTTCTGTATGGAAATGGCTTCTGACACTCAAATGAAGCACTACACACTAAAGCAACGGAATTAGTATACAATGTTTGTGGTGAAGCTGCTGAAGTTTCCAGAACACAATACAAGGACTACACTCAGTCTACATTTGGTCTTAACATTGGCCTGTTCTGGACATGTGGTTCTGTTGACAGATAGGAGATCCACAAGCTTCAGAAGGCCAGATATCTCAAGCAGGGAGACAAATGAAGAAGGCATGGGTGAAAGGTGAACCCACTGAGGTGTGTTTAGAGATTTTGCAGGGAAGTCTCTGCCATGGATGCTCCTTGACATTAGAGGGTTGCAGGAAAGAAGAGACACTAAGACATTATCAGCACTGCAGAAAAAGCATAGAGGTGGCTGATCAATCCATGGTGCAGCATTCCACTTGGATGTATGCTGGGGACTGATCATCCCTGACTGGGACGCCCAGGTGGTGGTGTCTGAGGGTTTGAAGACCTGACATGCCCCATGATCTCAGATGCATCAACGATAATGCGCCCCAGTTGGACCAGTCACATCCAAAGATACATGAAACTGGTGAGTTCAGACAAATTCTCACAAAACATCAATATATTCTTGATTGAAAAGTGGAAAAAAAAAAAAGAAAAGCAGAAAAATAGGCTTTATAATCCAAAAAAAAAAAATTTGAATGAATAAAGCTGTGTTGGTTTGTGATAATTGTAAATTAGGTTTCTACTCTGTCAATTCTGTTCCTAATTTGCCTCACTAAATGCAACATTTTTTCTATGAATGTCACATCAGTTATAATAACTGTATTTACCACGGCATTACTTTGTGTTTCTTGTGTGTTCTGCCCTTCCAAACAGGCAGATTTATGCATTGATTTTTCATTTTCTTGTCATTTGTTATTCTCATCATTATCCGCCTTGTTATCTTAGCTCTAAACTCTCTTTCTCTCTCTCTGCCTCTCTTCCTTCCATCGTTCTTCCTCTCACTCTTTCATCCCTCTCTCTCTTCATCAGCAGTGAAAAATGGGGCTTAATTAACTGTGTGCCTGCAGGACTTTGGCTTTCTGTGCATGTGTGTGTGTGTGTGTGTGTGTGTGTGTGTGTGTGTGTGTGCAGAGGTAAAGTAGGCCAGTCTATAAGGTGGTTAATTAGGATGCAGCAGGCCTCTGTCCGCTGGCTCCCAGGGACCAGATGGAGAGCCGGGTCCACAAACAGAGGAGGGTTTGTCTGACGATGTTTTTACTTTCGCTTTGACTCAACTGCAGAACGAGAACCCAGAATGAACTGGAGTTTCTTCAGTTGCACATTGCTCCCCTCTGTTTACAAAACTGATGGTTTTGCTTTATTAGTTCTATGTGTAGTTGTGGCTTTCAGAATTTTTTGGTTAGGAATGAAAATTTCCCTTTGGAGCTGATCTGTGTTTATTCTGATACAAAATAAAGTAAAACTTGTAAATAATACCAGTTCAGATCTTCCACAAATCAAAACTGGAGTCAGAATGGTTTGGTATAACTATAGACTAGCAACACTTAGCTATTAAAACAGGTTTACATTACCAGTACACTAAAATCTATATTTTAGCAAGAAAAGACATAGATTTAAAAAAAACGCACACATACAAAAGCATAGGCAAAGTTTGTTTTTCTGTTTAGAGTGGCTGAAGCATATACAATATCTGCTTTAGTTTTGTTCTGATATATTTTATTATAGTTTACTTGACACTTTCTGCAGTACTAATGATGAGTGGATGCTGGTGTTTACAATTTGTTTGGATGTGCAAAAAGTTGAATATTAGCCACAACCGAGGTTTATAGTATGTATATGTAGGTTGTAGCAATTTATAAGCTGCAACTCTATAAAATTAGAGGTTTATAAGTCTTGCTGTTGCTTTGTAATTATTAAATGCATCTTACAAGACCTCTCTCTATTTGCATGACAACCAAGTTCACTGTGTGTACATTAAAGTCCATTTAAAGGCATTAAAATCTTAAAATTTCTACCAAAAATCTTATACAATATATGAATAGTATTCATCTAATTCAAAACACTATATATTCAATTTACTACATTCCGGTGTAGGTCAATAAATAAAGTAACTAAAGCATATAAATTAAATCATACACTTCCCCAAATGAAGTGATCATAAATGATACCTATAAAACACAAACAGATACAAAGTACTAAGGTATATTAAACTGCTAAGATACAGTTACTTGTCGTGCCAAAACATACACTCAAAAACTTTAAATCCTTCACACATATTAAGTGTCTAACACGCATGCACGCAAGCACACACGCACACACACACGATGACACAAAGCCAGAGTGCTTTCACATGTCACAGAGACTTAACATGTCGTCCCGGCAACCAATCCCACGAGAACACCTGCACCCTGCGAGTCGCCACAGAGATGCATTTCACACTGTCACACATAGACACACCGATTCACACACACTCACAACAGCACCCAAATTATGACTGTCTGGTGCACATGTACGTGTGTGTGTGTCATATTGTGGCTGTAGAGGCTGGGGTTCTGTATTTAGTTGTGATGGGTAAGGTTCAGGTAAGAGGCCCAGAAATGCATGATATCAACAGGAGTCCTCACAAACGTAGAAAGATGCACATGTGTATGTGTCATGCAGGGTAACACAGCTCCCTCTGATCTTTCTCGAGTGCCAACACAGCTGTGTGTGTGTCTCACCTCACCTGATGCACACAGATACACACACACACACACACACACACACACACACACACACACACACACACACACACACACACACACACACACACACACACACACACACACACACACACAGACACAGACATGCATCCATTGAGGTTAAAAGGGATCGAGCGGTCTTCTGTCATCAGGACAAGTCTGTAAAGGCTCAGTACATGTTTACTATTTTGTGCAGCTTTTCTTCTTAATTTGTCTGAGCTAAAATGAAAATAACAAATGTTAACTTACTTTATTGTGTTCTGAAATCTTTAACGAATTTCCATGTGCTGCACAAGTGAAATGACAATAATTGAAGCAGCAAAAAAAAAAAAAAAAACAGCAGTAAAAAATTTCACACAATTTCAATACACAAATCCATAAATGAATTTCTCTTCGGGGATCAATAAAGTCATTCTATTCTATTCTAAAATGCACAAAGTCACTGGGCTAGCTAACCTTAAATTGCCCAGTAAACTGTTAAGCACTATTACTAGGGCCTTGACTGCAAAGGCACAGTTAGCTTTGGTCACAAGGTTTGTTGCAGGTACAACCAGTAAGGCTTCCATAAGAGACTTCAGCGTGTACATGTGGGGTCAAAAGGGCACTACAAATCAATTTTTAAAAACGCTGGGAGCCAGTAAGGGCAGCTAAAATAGGAATAATATGTCATACTGCTTCCCCTAAGCAGCTCCTTCCTGGGTATATGCCTTTTTAGCTGAGCACAGAGTTTAATTCATCATTGTTATCCAGATATGATGCAACAAGGGAATTAACTACTTTTGTTGGCTCAGCATGATAAAGAAATGCTCTTATTTTTTATCTGAAACAAAACATAAATCAAACCTGACGTGACCTCTAAAAATCTAAATCGATAAATTTAATCCATGACTATGATTGACAGGTGAGCCTCAGTAACACCAAAGATGGACACCTAACAACACCAGCTCATCTGCGACTACTTTAAGAACAGCACAATAACAGTATTACTGTGAAGATGCACTGTAACACAAACAAGATCCCATGAGTCTTTGCTGCTGTCATTTATCTAGTTACTGTTCACTTTATTGTCCATACAGTCATCCAAACCATAGGATAAAAATTCACATCACATTCAAGCTGAACTGTGTTTCTACTCTGCTGACTCTTCTCTGTATGTTTGACTTTTGACCTATGATGTAACAGCCCCACATTTAGTTTCTGTTTATATGCGTTTTGCACTTAACGCTGAGAATTTTGCTGCATTTCTTGTTCTTTTGGGATTTTCTTTACAGCAAACATCTTTGGTTTTTCTCCAATCCTCCTTTGAAGCTCCACAAACAAACTTAAAGGTGTTGGGAGGTTATCTGGGGGTCGGAGATATTCTTGTTTTTCGGTCTAGGTTTCTCTTGTCTTTCTTGTATTTGACATCTTGCATTTTTCTTCTCATGTTTAATCTTTCTTGCCTTTTTTTTTTTTTAAAAAAAAGAAATCTCAGTTTTCTTCTGCTGCTCCGCATAGCAGGTTGTGACAAACCGGTTTGTTAAAAGCACTTTATATATAAATACATCTTGCACTTTAATCACCTTTCATCATCGGCTGTGTGACAACCTGTGGGCACGACCACATTTTAATTTAATCCCCTCACATCTTGTTTTCCATCCCTCCCCTAATTGAAGCTCTTGCGAGCAGCAGCGGCGGCAGTTTGCTATTTCTGAAGCGGCGCTGGTTGGCTGCCACAGCTCCGCTTCACGCTAAATACATCAGCTGCCATTCAAGTAGGAGACTCAGAGGAAAAAGACAGAAAATAGCTCTTCTCATTGTGTCTCTCTCCTCTTGATTCTGTCGCCTCCCGTTTTGATCCCGATACGCTGTGTGTCAGACAAACAAATCCCCTCCCCAAACAAATAAATGAATTTAAATTAAAAGGCAGCAGAATGGAGTTTGGCATAAACAAAGCACAATTCCCTTTCTCTTTTTAGCCTCGTTTTGCATAACAAGCCGTGACACGCTCTGCATTGAGATTCAAATGAGTAAGTGGCAGCTTAAGATGGACTTAGCTGCACTTCACTGGGACTATTTATCCGCTTGTATAAAGGACGTGTCATTCCCAACACTTCCAGTTTGACTAGTTTAGGACAACACAGTGTTCTGCGTTCAGCACATCAGATGGTGAGGGGTTTCCCACTGTTGGGAGCTTTATGAAACTTTATTGATCTCTGCCAGAAAATTAGGCCATCGCCACAGCCAAAGGGATTGTGCAGTTTAACAGAGGACAATCACCACATACAGACAGAATCGACACAAAGAGCTCAAACCTCTGCCAAATACTATATATATAGTATAATATATATTTGCAGTCTTTCCCTGGAAAACGTATCTCTCTCAAGATGGGACTGGAGGAGAAATGCATTGTGGCATGCATGAAGGCTGAATAAAACCAACATACAACAATGTGACAGCAGTTCAGCGGGGACCAGAATGTATATGAGAGGCACAGTAGAGATGCGAGTAGGAGGATGGATGAGAGGGAATTTAGAGAAACAGGGATGAAAAAATGAATGATATTTCTTCTCCAAACATCAGTTCTGCCAGCTTCTCTGTGGTGAAGTCCAGCTGGGACTCCCTCCATTACAATACTGCTGTACTGTCTTTCAATCCACTTGGTCATGAATATCTTTCTTGTGTGGAATATCTTGCACATCTCTGGACATAAGTCACGACTGATGTCTTTATACATTTGACAGGCACTGCATCTACCAAAACCTTTGAAGGTACAGGCTGATCCTATAACCCACTCTGGGAGTCTTTGATCCAACACATATCTAACTCAGATTTAGAGGGAGAGTGGTTTCATGGTAATTGTTACAAACTGGCAGATTAAAGGCATTTTTTTAATCTTAAAGATCCCTTCTGGTGGGAATCAAGGGTTTGACCTTGTTAACATGTCCACATGGTATTTTTAAAATGCTTTGAGGCAAATCCTGAGTGAAAAAAGCAACCAATGCCATTGCTGAACCGTTCTGCCTTGAAACTGCAGTAAACTGATGACAGTCTCAAAAACACAGATTCAGACTTCTGTGGTGTAACGAACCTAAGGACCAATCCTGTCAACATGCTGGGTCTGGCTTTATAGATCATGATTCTTCTTCTGAATCCGATGCTAGTTTGAACATGTATGGCTGAATTACTCCAATATTACAGCCTCCCATGGTGTAGCATAGAGTAGAATGGAGTGTAGGTGAGCTGGTGTGCTTGAGCTGCAGTCAGCAGTAAAGGGTGATTGTAGAGAGAGATCAAGACTTCATAGGTTAGATCCATTTTAAAGGAAACAGCAGTGTGGAGTTATATCTTATCTATTTTAAGGCAGAAGGAGATTATCATGGATTCAAATTTCTAAATATTTTGATTTATACTCACTGACATCTCGAAAATAGGTCCAACAGGTGATCAGATGTGAAGGGTCAGACGAGATCAGCCTCCATGATAACCAAAGCAAACTCTCTTCATCAAGTATGACCTACCCTACCAGTCATCGTTGTACAAGGTCAGTAGCAAGATGGCTGGTTTGGTCTCCAAATAAAGCAGATGCTAGTCTGACTAAGCAGATGATATTTTACAACCCAAAACCACAGAAATGACTTTAATGAGTGCAATAACTGAGAGAAATCGTGCAATGTTTAGAGCTCTAAAGATTAAAATCAAGTTGTATCAAGTCATCACTTTTATGTAGGATCGTCATTACAATCTGTTAAAATGCAATAATTTAAGTTGTGCCACTGAAGGTCAAACTGCAGCTGAGGGCTTTGATAACTGTGCAGACTATTTCATCTGTTTTCTGTCAAAAATATTTTCAACAACCGCTATAGAAGACATACAAAAATATTAGTTGATTTTTTAAAAATGCAGCCTCTTGATGGATGCAGGCAGTTGACTTTTTTATGAAATGGTTCCTCCCTTAGCTATTGTAGTTCAGTTTGTTCAGGTGACACTGTACTGTGTTTGTTTACTTCTGTATTCATTGACCCGTCTCCATGGTTGTGCTTACATTCAGAACAGATCCAAACACTGGTTTGTAAAGTAGTCTCTCAGTCTCTCCTCCAGCCTAAAAATTGTGGTGGAGTTCATTGCGAATAAAAATTTAATTTCACCAATGACAGCAAATTAGCTCAAAACACAAGGGGTTATGGGTAGAAGCAGAGGGATAAAATAAGTCATGGATGAAAAGCTGAGCAGAATAAAATGAAGCTCATTTTCAGATGTTTCTTCATGCGTTCCTAACTGGTTAGACAGTCCAGAAAAACTGACACACTGCAAAACTTGCCTGGAGACTTGTGTCAAAATCACCTCAGCAAATAAAATAACACAACACAACAAACTACAAACTGACAAAACAGAAATAACGACAAAAAAACTTACTTAAATGTGCTGACATCATTTTGCATTCCTTTCTTGTCAGTACTGAGATGTGGAAGTACCCAGAAAGACAATGTCATGCTCGAGAGGACAAATACATCTGTCCCTGTGTGAAAATGACTTCTCAGCATTCAAGTTTTCAGCCCTTTTCCGTCATCTTCGACTCCTCTTCCTTGCTCCAGGCCGGCTGCCGAACGTTCCTCTGCATTTTTGTATGCATGCATGCATGTGTTCAGTGAGTTATGGCCCGAACTCAGCGGCTCGCATCAGGGATCAGTACATTGTTCAGGCTGCAAGCCGCATTTCCTGAGCTTGAGGAGGCAGAGTGGAAGGATGCGAAGGACCGCTGCACTTCAGAGGCTAAACTGAACTGTGGTTCAGCCAGATAGAGCAAGTAGCTGCGACCTCTCCTAGGTGCAGAATCCTGTCAAGAGAGAAGGTATCTCTAAACAGGATAATAGCCTGCTTCAAAAATCCAAAATTTGCATTTGATTGTTAGGAACACCCCTGACTCACAGTCATTAATGAAAAATACTGACAGCATAAACTACATATAAATGCTATTATTCACTAAACCTGTCTACTAGAAATTTTGGTTTGGACACAAATTAATTAGTTTCCCAGTTCTGTTCTGTTCCTTTTAGGTCTAATAACAAATGATGCGTCTCATTTATGAATTGTTTCAGAGTTGTCAGGAGGTGGTCGGGGTAGATGGTGGGCGTATAACGGGTTTGACTGTCATGGTTTACATCCAGGCTGCTGTCTATGGTTTCTTCAACAAGGACTCTGGTTAAAACTAAAGAAAATCGTGGTTTTGATTAAATGTATCTTCACCCAGCATCTTAGGTCATTCTTGACTTAAACCAGATCACAATGTGATCTTCATTCTGAACTATGAAAGGTTCAATAATGGTGTGGTCAGTACAAGTGAAAAAATAAGTAATAAATAATTGTCAGTGAACATACGTTCAGAATCAGTGTATTTGTGACTAGTCCAGTATGTAAATTAACCTTTATCATTATGTTAATAGAATCTAGTCACAGTTGTGTTTTCCTCACATTCGCTGTTGCAGTGTAATTGTATAGAAATGCAAGGCCGACAAGACAGGGTTCATCCTCTGGGGAGCAGAACTGTGAAAAGTAAATCGCAGCCTTTAGTTCATAGATTTGTTTTCAACCAAACTTTTCCAACACTTGTTTTTGAGAAGTGTTTATTAAGAATCCCTTGATTAGACTGTAGAAATAAAATCCCCCCCTCAACAATTACAGAGTTGTCGTCTTTGAAGCCTTATAAAAGTGAAACCTAGAATGCTTTCATGAAAACACGCAGTATTCCTCATGTCAGTGTCCAATCTGTTTATCAGTCCCATGCATGCTCTGTCTCCTGTCAGCCTCATGATGCAGTCGGAGTTATTTTCTCTACCAGTCAGTATTTTTCAGATCTTATTGAGCTCCTTATCGGGACATTCTGTGACAGTCTTGGCTGCTTGACAGATGATTTGTTCCCCGTTCTTTGTCTGCAGTAAAGATGTTGGGAGACCTTTCTGACTTGTTTTCACTCATCAGGACAGCAGTGTCGTCAGAAAAACTTGAAGCAACCCAATATTACCACATTCTCTTAATATCACAGGCAGATTTTTTTATGCTTAGTACGAAGTCCATCTGCTGTTGTGAATACACTCAACAAATGGCGCGTCTTTGTGTGCAACATAGTAACACTGATGCTGTTGAACAAGAGGCGGTATAACTGTGCTTGGACTACATGTTATATCTTATCGCAGCATTAATTAAATGTCATTATTCTGGTGTCAGTGACCTTTCATTTGCCTGGAGGTACAACGAAGACATTTTGTCCAGCTGACAGCTCTGTCTTCTCCTTCCTCCTCCTCTTGATGTGTGTTTCCACACGGAGACGTTGAGTTTTTATAGTTTTTGCCCGAGCTGACACATGTGCTGACCGCTGGCGCTGCATCTGAATGTGTTGATGTTTATCATGATAATGGGACAGATTTCATTTCACTTTCATACACGGCCCACAGCGCAGCATATGTAAAACAACAGACAGAAATAGATGTGATTATTCTGGATTTCATGGGCTGACTGAAGACTGAAGACCAGCGATGCAGAAGATGACTGAGGCACACCGAGCTGAAAGTTTTTTTTTAGTTGTTCATTTTCACCTCATCTTTCTTTTTCTAACTTTTTTTAGTTGTTGTTTTTGCTTATTTTTTTTATGTCACTGCATGTATTAGCCTGGCATAGCAAAGTTATTTTCAGATTAAGTTGGCCTTCTCAGAAATAGCATTAATTTGCATATGAGTTATATTATAAATGTTTTTATGGCCCAAAAAAGACTTCTATGCAAGAGCTATGTTCTAATTTTCCTTTGTTTAAGGATTTTAAAAACCATGACAACAGAAGATCCTTAGTATTTGTAATATTTATAAAAAAAAAAATACACTAATAGTAAGTTAAGTTAATGTTACCATAATTTGATTTATGCTTTTGGAACTATGGTTTGATGAATAAACACATTAAGAATTATTTTGTTGTGGATTCAGTGAGTTAGGCTCTGGGCTACAACGAGGATTTTTGATCATAGACAGACATTTAAAGTATGACAAAGTAGATAATTAAATAACTGTCTCTGAATTACTTTGATACTTTAAAATAAACCCAACCAAGTTCTTGAATTTTATACAGCACACTTTCTGTGTTTCTAAAGGGATTTCTGGATGTGTATTTGTTTTTTGTTTTTTTCATGTGTGACTGTGACCATCACCGGCCCTCATGGCAAATTAACCTATCATGTTTATTTCAAGCTGTTTTCTACATTATGCCATTGAGGGCTGTGCACACCCAAGTGAAACATAAAACAAACACAGGACAGACAGAAAGGTGAGGCATAGACAGTGTTCTAAGAGAAAAGGTGCATTTTATTTGTTTGTACTCTTTAATTCACACCTTAAAACCATTTACAAATCTAAAACCCTTCACAAACACCTAATACGACAAAGTCCCAACTGGATCAATCATGAAGATGTCAGGAGGCCACAAGAAGGATAGATAGAGCAGAGTGAGATCCACAGACACTAACCCAGCAACCTCCACTGACTCAGCAACCGGAGGAACACACTCTATTGAGTTTTGGTAGGTGCCGGTGTGGTGGGTCTGGCATGCATGAAAACCTCCACCAAAAGGAGGGAGCTGTCCCCTCCAGCCCAAGGAGGTCGACCCAGCCCCCCCGCAGGAGCCACCAAGCGGAGACCCAGCCCAGGAGCCCGGAGTGACCCCCCCGACACAGCCAGAACCCCAAGGCCCGGGCAGCAGAACGGGCCATAGCGGACCCCCACGGCGCCCCACCGGCCCACAGCCCCACTTCCCCCACGACCACCCGCCCTCCCCCCCATCCCCCCCCACAACCCGACCCCCCCGCCCCCCAGACCCCAAACCCCCGCCCCCCCCACCGTCCCACCCACGCCACCCCCCCTCCCCCACCATGCCGCCCACCCACAACCCACCCCCAACACCACCCCCGCCCCCCCACCAAGCCACCCCCCACCCCTCGCCCAGCCACCCCACCCCACCCCATCCAACCACACCACCCACACCACCCACGCCACCCCTCCCACACCCAAATCCGGGATGTGTATTTGTAGTGAAAATTAGGAAATAATGGCAGATGGATTCATGGTTCTACATTGGTGTGAGTTTGCATAGGTCTCTGCATACACAGGAGTGAAGGATTATGGGAATTCAGCCAATGCCGAGGCTACATAGACGCGTCACGATTCTTCAATGATATTATGTCTAAATCAAATACTGACTGGTTAATGGCTGCCTCGGACCAGGAAGGCTAAAGGTTGCTTGTGATTGTCATTTTCTGACGTCAATTCAAAGTTTTTATCAGTTGGTTTCATTCCGTTATACTTAAGTTGTCTTTTTATGTGTTTAGATCTGACAAAATTATAATTCAAAGAGGCAATGCATTTTTTTCAAGAAGAATACAAACAATCTCAAATTCATCTGTTGATTAACCCCTTCATCCTCCATCCCTTTTACCCACACCCCTCCTTTTCCTTCTAGTTCATTTTTCTTTGGCACCTCCATTTCTTTCCTCCTCTGCCTTATTTCTCCTCTTATTTTGTCTTTGCCTGCAACTGCCTTGTCTCTCCTCCTCCTCCTCTCATCCTCCTTTATCATCCTTCTTTTACTACAATTTCATCTTCTTCAACTCTGATCCCCTCCTTGTTTGTTTCCCTGTATCCTCTCCTCCTCCTTCCTCCCTGTCCTGCTCTCAGTACGTTGACAGACCTTCACAGATGATATAAAAAGACAGAAACAGAGGTAGATGCTATTGTGTTTTCACCTCCTCCTTCTTCTGTCGCCTCCTCATCCGTGTCTCTTCTTCTTCTTTGGTCTCCCTGAAGTGAAGTTTCCTCTCTTGTTCATGCTGTTGTCTCCTTCGCTGTCTGTGACACGACACAGAAGCCAAAACAACAGCGAGCGCCGAAGCACCTTCAAACCGAACAAATCCCTCCTCAGAACCAGGCAACATGAAAAACGACATAAAGAAACAGAGTCGACTCGTAGATGCAGACAAACATATGTGTGTTTGTGTGTGTATTTTTGACTGGGCGAACGGGAGCTCCTGCTGTGTGTGGTCGTGTGATCTCGTGAAAGTTTACTTGTTTTATTTTGGAGGAACCTGTCTCTCCTTGGCTCATGTCTTCTCTTGCAGCAAGGTGGAGATGAAACATGAGAAAACACGACAGATGTTGCAGAGAAATGTCACCTCGTCCCCTTTGGCTGAGAGCTGCTCGGCTTTCACGCCGCCGTCTGAACAAGTGCAGCTAGCTTAGCTAACAAGCTTTGGTACTACAAAGCCGGGACAACAATAGCAGCCAGTTACAGCAAGGAGACAGCAACTAAAATACACAAAACTGTTGTTTGTAGAGTTTGTAAAGTGGTACTGAAACAAATAAACGTAGAAGCATTAATGCGCTCAATTTAGGCTCAAAATGATGGTTTAAAATGATGATGTTAGTGCTGACAAACTTGAAAAAGCTATGTCTTCAGTACAGTTGCTTGTAGGAATCAAAGGTATATTTGTTAGCATCCAGAAAATATTAGATTTTCTCAAATCAATAATATGTACTCACAAAATGTAGTTGTCATTCACTCAGCTCCACAAAGCTTGTTAGGTCCAAATTTTGGTTTTGTCACTGGTGGGTAAATTCTAAAAATTCATAATTCTACAATAATGTCAACGTAGATCAGATTTAATCAGTTAAGATTTTGGTAATTAATAAAGCAGAGCTTGTATCTGCTAATAATTATGTAGTCACATCTTTGCTCATACCTCAAATTTCGATGATTTAAAATGCCAATATAGAGGCTCTTCAGTGTGACTTTTGAGTATGCAGTGTGTCTTGAAATACATGGCAGGTGAATCGCTGGTGAACATTGTGGAGCATTTACAAGCTGAACAGTCACAACTTTTTCTCAGGAGTTGGTGGACACCAAAAATAGAGCTAAAAGAGAGTGGATTGTCTTAATTGTGGCGGTCATGAGGGGAACACAGATATTGGAATTATTATGTCGCTTTATATCTGCAAAACAACGGGACACGGCAACTGTAAAATGCCACAGCTTTGAGTATCTGAGTACTCTAAATGTATTTTAGCAGCTTTGAATTAATGATGTAGCATTAAGGTAGCGGTCTGAACTGAAACAACAGGTTGTTTTAGCTGTTCTATGTTTAGTAATGACTGATTCAGAACAATGTAGCTCTAAGTGATGGTTAAATGAAAGACATTGTCCAGGCTTTTTATTTTTTATTATGCTTCAGTTTTCTGTGTTTTTGTTGGTTTCTGACAATAGCAGATTAAATTTCAGATACTATTTTGTCCAAAACAACTCAAATCAAGTTCATTTCATCTCCACTGGAACACATCTGTGACTGCATGTAAACATCTCAGCTGAGTTATGCGAACAAAAGTCAAGATGAAATTCAAACAAGGAAACTCAGAGAGCCACAATTATCGCAGTGTAGAGTGGATGCAATTTGTTGTTTCACTCTGTGGAAGTAGTGGCCATGTAACACAAATTATGGGTTGACAGATAAAAGACTAAATGTGACTGGAAATGTACTTGTTTTTGTAGCAGCGAAGTCGATCATGTAATTACTGACAAAAATAACGTATTTTACTCTAAATAAATAATTGGTCTTTCATCTTCTTCCCTCCTCCAGGTGATGAGTGGTACTTGTGCAGGTTGACTCTGAGCATGCCCAGTCAGGCTGACCTGCAGTGGGCGATGTTTCCTTCACCTTACCTGGGAGCCATCGGTCCTGATGCTACACCCGGCTCCGTCGTGTACCGGCTGTTGGCACGGCAACGAGACGGGTCGCTGGGTCAAGCCCACTTTGTCCTACTAGATGGTGAGTGTTTTATTTTTGTTTATTTTAATTGTTGTATTTTTGCTTTTCTGTTGTTGTTATGAGCTGCACGGTGGATCAGTGATTAGCAACGTCGCCTCTCATCCCAGCCTGTGCCTGGGATCTGTATGTATTCAGTTTGCATGTTCTCCCACAGTCCCACAGAGTTCAAATGGTAATTCTAAATTGACATAGGTGTGAATGTGAGTGTGCTTGTTTGTCTCTCAGTGTAGCCCTGTGATAGACTTGTGACCTGTACAGGGTGTCCCTTTTCTGGGATAGACTCCAGATCCCCATGAACTTACAGAGAATAAAGCGGTATATAGATAATGGATGTTTTTATTATGCACACAAATTATGCAAATGTGATTATCTAGTATATATTGATACAACTATATGGTCAAAAGTATATTCTCACCTCTGTCATTATTTATTCTCCTGATTTGAGTTCCAATTCAGGTGTTTAAATACTGCTCAACCATCACATGTGAGCATTCTGTTCCACTGTCCACATACTTCTGGTCATTATTAAGCTTACCTAAGACACAGTGCTCAAAGCTCTTGGAATACCACCGTGAAGATGTTATAAAGAACCTTTCTTCATGTAAAACAAAGTTCAAAATGCATGAAAATCTCTTTTAAATTCACCTCAGTCTTCCATTATTTGTGCGATTTGTTTTTTACCTACCGCAGTCGAGCCTCCCTCTTTTTCTCGTCAGTTTTGCCTAAAACTTGTCATGTGCTCTTATCTCCCGCCTGTATCTGTAATTAGGTCCGCTGCTGCTCTGCCAGGCACTTTGTGACAAACCTGTTTTGCTCAAAGGAGCGATTTATAAATAAAATTTGACTTGTTGAATTTCAATTACTATCAAGTGGGTGAGGGAGAGAAAAATGCACATAAACAGCATGGAGCTGCGCTGTTAATCGCTCCCTGGGGCAAAGAAAGCTCCCAGATTTGGGAATAATAGGAAAGTCTCTGGAGAGGCAGCGAGTGGGAGAGTTGTGGGGTGGGTGGATGGGTGCCGATGGCTGTGGATTTTTTATTTTTTTTTATTGGAGAAAGGAGAAGGAAGGAGGAGAAAGGAGTACAGGAGATATTTTGAGAGCTAATTTCTAATGCTTTCACATTAAAAGCGCCTGACTTCCCTTTGGCGTTATGTGACTACATGTGTACCGACGAATAATCCAATAATTTATATTAAAAATGGTTTTCAACCTCATGCCAATTTGAAAATATATTCGCACAGTGTGTGTGAAGCCAATTAGTGGCATTAATGTGATTTTACTCAGTTTGAGTAAATTTACAGTTTGTGTTTGAGCAACTGGACAGTGGAGGAAAAGTGCTTCTTTGAAAAAGTTTGTATTTTTCCCTTAAAGCAGGAACACACATTAGCTCTATGGAGTCTATAGTAAATATATGATGACTAATGGTACTGAGCTGACTGAATAAAGTCCAACTTGACAAAATACAGCGTGTCACGTTCGTCTTCTGATCCAGCCACTGTCACACATCCAGCAACTGACATCACTGACCTATAGCGTGAGTTGTTCTGTGTCAGCCAAAGAACACATCTAAGTCCACTCAACTCCAGTTCCCTTTGCAGTCTGACAGCTTTCCATCACCCCAGCAGAGTTTTTTATTTTCTCCAGGGCTGGTCTTTATTTTTGTGCAAGAGCATGTAACAGTTGCCATTCTTGCTGGGGCGTTTACCTCCAGAACTCCATTGATTGTTGAGTAAAAGTTCTAATGTAGTTCTAAGGTTTATGCTCCTTGATTTTTTTTCAGTTTAAGTAGGCTTTAGTTTGTTTTCAAGCTTGTTTCATGTTTTAGCTCCATTTGCATTATCTTTCCAGCTATTGATGGAACATATATAATTTTTTTTAATGATAATGTGTTGAAAACTGACTTTGTCAGCAAAAATTACAATGTCTAGGAGATTTTACCTGCTCACACTAGGTAACTGACACTAACTCCATAAGATGGTTGAAAGCTCAGTCTTCAGCTGAATTTTTAATGTGTTCTGACTTTTGGAAAGGTCTATCAGTCTTATTAGATTAAACACCATTTATCAATCCTTGGGTTGAAGTTTCTTGGAACTCATATTTAGGATGTTGCTGATTTTGAACATACACAGTGGTAAGAAACTGACAAATCAGGGTGATGACAAGACTTTAGGAGGCTTTACGAAACCACTAGACTGTTTTTTTTCTACTAGAAATAGTGCCAATATTTCCACCTAAAACAAAAAAATGACCTTTTTTAGACGTCTGTGTTTGACATAAACAAACAGGATACACCATGATTTTGTCCTAGTTATAGCTGGAATGTCACGTTTTCAATCAGTGGGATTTAAAAGTGCAGATAGGACTACTTTTGGAGAGAGCCAGGCTAGCTGTTCCCCACTGCTTCCAGTCTTTATGCAATGCTAAGCTAAGCTAACATGTGCATAAGCATCAGATATGAGACTGATATTTATCTTCTTTCTTTCTCTCAGAAAAAAAGTGTAGCGGTACGACGTTATGATCTATAGCTCTCGTTATTAATAATTGGGGCACCACCCTAGATCTCTCGGGAAAAATATTAATTTTAATAAAAAAATTAATATTCATAAAAATTTTGATCAATCTCATATCAAAAAGTCTTGAATCCTCGGTTAAATTGACCACATTCTCCACAAAGAAACACTTGAGACTGTAGTTTGATCTAAAATGAGGTATTTATTAACTATTCTATGAAAATAATGACAAGTGAACTATATACAATGTAGATATGGTGTGTGTGTGTGTGCATGTGTGAGAGATGTGGAAGTGTGTGAGAGAGATAAGGAAATATGGTGAGGATTAGCCAGAGCTAACCTGACGAGGTAACCGGTAATTTGGATTAAGAATTCTAATGATTTGTAAAAGAATAAACTGATTAAATGAATTAATTGACCAAGCGGTTAGTACATCACCCATAGAATGGAATCAGAGCAAACTCAGCTGGAGTTATTGAAGTGAACCGTCATGGGCTGGGACTTGCGGGGCCTTCAGATTATGCACACGGTCTGGACTGGCAGGTTCGGAGTGGTGCATCGTCGTTGTGGCCGCGCCTGGATGTCCTGCCGCGGGTTGATCGGTTCTGTGCAAATGGACCTGGTCCAACAGGTCTCCGGAGTTCTCAGCTGAGTGTTGCTTGGCTTAAAAATGATGGTTCTCAGGCTTTAGCCAAGAAAAACGGGTGATGAAAAACTGTCCAATTAAGAAAAATAAATGCTGGTTCTGAATCGGTTCTCCAGATTAAACGAATAAAATTCGGCTTAACGTGAGCAAAATGTCTCCTTAAGTTACAAAAATATTAAGAGGTAAATAGTTAAACTTAGATGGTGAGGGAATTTCAAAGATAGGAAAAAACGCGCTTTAGGTAAGAAAATAATGGGAATCTCTGTTATGGATTCCTCAGGTAGTGAAGAATAAGAGAGGGGGTAAGAGGCAAGAAAGAAGAGCGGTAAGAGAGAAAAGCAAAAGGTAATGTGGGCTACGGCTGACTTTATCTGTGGGTCCAGCTAAGGGGAGGACCTGGGCGGAGAGAGAGAACTTTTAGGCGCGAGTCTGGTGGAATTTGGAATCTCTTTGTTCTCACAGAGTAGAGAAGAAAGAGGAATCCAGAATGGATTAAAATATGATATTACACGCGCAAAACACGATCTGTCTATCCCACCATATTCAGTTGTGTGAAAGTGAAATGTGTAGATTAATACATATGTTCATATGATGTGAATCATTTCATTCATAACTATATGTTTATGTTTATGACATTAAAAATATGTATCACAGTGAAAATATAACAACAAGTCAGAGATTTGGTAACAGGTAAATACAATGGTCATCATTCAACCTAAATGGAGAGATAAAGAAGGAATCACATCACAAATTAATAAATCAGCTTCTGTGAAAGATAGAATTGTGATTTTCGGATATGTTAATGATGAATGATTTCCACTGACACTGGTAATTCTGTAAACACAAAATACATTCCAGAAATATTAATTTGGCAAGGTTTTTTAAGTTCAGTTCCAGTCTCTTTGTTTCAGTCAAAGAGAGTGAGAGGGTGACTCCAGCCTTCAGCCATAAAGTTTTACGACTTGTTATCTGATCTGTGGAATGCAGAGACGTCTCCGGCTGAGGGTCTCCTAAAGCTGAAAAGGGATTTTAGCATGAAAATTCATTAAACAAACATCCATAGCATATAATTGAAAGTCATTGTCTTTTAAAAAGAAGAAGTTATTCCAGGGGTTTCAATGTTCACAGGAGCTCCATCCTTCTGTGAATGAAAACCTACAGAAATACAAATGTCTCAATCCTCCTATAGAGATGGGTGTTGGTCAGTGCTGGAGAGGGAGAGCTTATCTGAGTTTTGATCAGCTCAGGAATTCCAGGGCCTTTGCAGTATTGCTACAAAAGGAAAATATGAACTTTTACGTGCAAGGCCGTTTTAATTTCTGGGTAAAAATAATTAAATTTAAGAGTTTGTGGCAGCTTTAGTCATGAAATATCACCTGCAGAAGCAAACAAGAACTCTCTTGGTGAGACTCAGACAAACTCGTGTCAGAACAATCTTTCCACAAATAGACGGAGCAGGAGGAGATGATTGACAGGTTGGATGCAGCTGCTGGTTCAAAACCCTCTGGTCAACAGCTGGGGATGGTTCTCTCCCTTCATTCTTCTTTTGCAATCTTCTGTCATCTATCCTTTTTTACTCTGCCACACCTCTCTCTCCTGCTATACATCTCTCATCACTTGCTTTCCTTTCCTTTCCTTCCAGCTCCCCATCCCTTCCCTCTTGTTCTTTTCTTCACTCATATCTCCCTCTTTCTTATCTTTCTGTCATCTCACTTCTTAGTTGCTCTCTCTTCTCCTTATCCCTCAACTTCTTCTTCTTTTTATCCTCCTCCTCTCCATCTTCCCATCACCGCTTTTCCCCTGCTTTCCCTCTGGCTCTTTCTCCCCATCTTTCTACTGCTCTCTTTCCTCTTTCTCTCGCTTCACCCAGGGGGGACGTGGGTGAAAACGAACCCGCTCTCTTCTTCCGAGGCTTCAGAGAGTGTCAACCAGCTCACAAACACACACACACAGAAATAAACACGCACAGCCTCTCCCTAGCCTCAGTTTGCCTTATTGGGATTTTCATAATTGGACAGCTGTGACTCTATCCATCCATCCATCCATCCATGGGAAAAATGTAACTTGAAATGCTTAATTAGCATTTCATTGTAATTTGCTTTCTTTTTTTCTGTCTAGTTAGCAATGAAACAAACACTTGTTTTTCAGTTTTTGTGCTTCGAAGCAAAACAAAGTACTTAAACCGATATACATTTACCCTCTCAAACTGCAATAATCCAAAAGCTTTTCTGTTAAATACAGTTCTGTTGTCTGAAAAAAGCAATAGAAATAAGGAAAAACATTGTTTGTTTAAAGTATTTCTCAAGAACTTCCTTCATTCTTTCCCTCCTCTCAAATAAAGGTGGTGAGGACTGCTTCGAGGTGGACCGTCGTTCTGGGGACATCAGAACCACCGGGCGACCTCTGACGCCCAGTAAGGAGTACCGATTGCGGGTGCAGGCGGTGGATGGACTCGGTCGTAAAGGCCCACCAGGCTCTGTGTCAATCCTCGCCGGCTTCCGACCACCACAGTTCACCAATTCCACCTACAGCCTGAGCGTACCGGAGAACACACCTGTTGGCCAACCGTGAGTCCTTACAGCTGTCTGACAGCTTATTATCTGTAGCTGAGGTGATGTGAGAGTTTCAGATAGGGCGGGGAAAGCTCTGTGGTGTACACTGATGTGCCAGGATGGTATTTCTGCTTGCCTAATATGCTGTTCACGTGAAAACAGCTCACTCCCACTGGTGTATGGATTCCTAAAAACCTCTTAAGGATTTGTCCCCAAGACGTTAGCAGCAGATCTTTCAAGTTGTGAGTCGCTGCAGGTCAGACTTTCACATTTCCTAACACCCTCTCTCCGGTTCGTCGCTTCTGAGATGCTTTGGGCCAGTTGTCTGCCTTAACTATTTAGGTCGTGTCAAAGTTACTCAGGTGTTGCATGTGATGTGGGACTGACTAGCGATCTGGGAAAGTGAAGGGCTGAAATTTAAAAGATATCAACTTTTGCAAATGATTTCATAATTTCACCTCGAAGCACTGAGATTTGTGAGTAAATAGACAAAGAAGGTATTGTCCTGTTTGGACAGTAAGCTTAGTATGAATTAATGATTGCATCAAAGAAACTCACTTAAAGTCACATAAACTGTTGAAGACAGTAGTATGTTTCGTATTTACACAGTCCTGGCCGTTCTTGATGCACTTATGAACAATGACATAGCAAGTGCAACAAGCAAAATATGACATTGGATTTTCTTCGTTGAACAACTCACCAACCAGGATAGTCCTTCAGACTTTTGGCGAATCATTATCTTTTCTAATCTTCATTATGCCTTAAGCATATTAACATATTGCAAATAATAAAAAGCTTATGTATAAAATGTGCAAAACTGTTATCATTGGATGTAGTACATACCATTGTTAGGACTAGGCAACATATTATACAGGATCGATATATTTTCTTATAAGAGAGGATGGAATTCTACTTTTACATAGATCTAGTTTGATGCTGTATAACAAAACTGGTTTCTCCCATAAGCCATGCCAGTTTTTGCATCTCTCATCTGTGATACGATCAGTGCAGCAAACCCACCACCACTCTCTCTCTCTCTCCATATAAGCGTAGTCTCGATTCTCAAAGTTTAAAAGTTTGCACTAACTTCATGCCGCACTTGCATGTGTGATAACAGCTGACAAAGCATTGATTTGTGAAAACAACACAGTAAAAACACTGCAGGGACACTGAATGGCCAAAGGCACTGCAGTTAAATGAGCCATCGATGGCAAAATCCAGATCTTGCCAGCTGCTGCTTGGATTTTGTTGCACTTCTCCTCGTGGACTTACAGTAGTGGTTCCAGCAAAAACAGAGCAAAAAGACTGCATTCAAAGCAGTTTATATACCCAATGAAGCTGTAACTATTTGACTTAGATTTAACCGTCATCATTGAAAATATCGAGATCTATACAATATATTGTCATTCAACCTTATAATAGTGAAATATTGTCTAGCACTAATCATTGTTAAATTTGACATGTGGAATGTGTTTTTAACGAGTAAAATCAGCTTCCTACACACTACCAAAATGTTTAAGATAAAGTCAGAAATATACCATCATCAAGCTGTGGCAAAGCTGTTTATTTCATTTACATGGCAAAACATAATTTCTCATGTTAAAACATAAATATCATTTAGTATTAGCCATTTTATGTGCATTTCCACGTACAGAATATTACAAACGCTGTGTTGTCTGCCTGCTGGATTGTTTTTCTATCATGTTATGTGTATAGTTTGTGTAGAATTATATTGCTGATGGGGTTATATATACAGTGGTATTAGTAGTACTTGTAATATTACATCTGCTGTTATTAGTGTGAGTGGTGTTTATTAACACAAGTGTCTGTTTGTATCTCTGTCCTCCATATTTACAGAAACATCATTTACATTCCACTGCCTCAGAAACTGAGTGTGGAAATGGCATTTGCGCGTGTGCGTGCGTGCGTGTGTTTGTGTGTGTGTGTGTGTGTGTGTGTGTGTGTGCGCATTGTCACAGCCTGCTCCTTTGCTTTGCATGTCATGTGATGCATGAAGAGATGAGCCCTGTAGAGCGAGACAAAAGAAAAGAAGGGAAGGTTGAGGGACGAGGAGAGAGAGTGTGGGGGGTGGGGGGTGATATAAGAAGGGAGAGGGGAGGAGGAGAAGAAGAGAAGGAGGAAGGGAGGATGGAGGCGGGGGGGTGGGGGGGGGGGTGGGTGAAGAGGACCCAGATGTATGACTGTGGCCCGAGGCTGAGAATTTGAAAGTGTGGCAAATTCAAATATTTATTAAAAGCGAGGTCTGGATAAACATGAAGGGGAGTGTGTGTGTGTCTGTGTGTGCGTTCGAATCCCTCAGGGCTGCTGGCGCAAAGCACATTGTATTAATATCCAAGTATCCATGCCACCCTGTGAGCAGAGTGTGTGGGTGTATCTCTGTATGAATTGACTGTGTGTCTCTGCTTCCATTATGTCCCTTTTATGTGTTCCTGTGTCCTCACGTGTGTCTGACTGTGTGTCCGCGTGTGTGCGTGTGAGTTTTAAACAAATTGATTAACCAGGTTGTGATGGATTCAGAGTTTAGAATAATCCATGAAGGCAGCAGACTTTAAAGGCAGCGCTGGAGCTCAACCAGTGTGTCACAGCTCCGCTTCACTTTATAAGTCTGTTTGGAAACAGAAATGTAGAGCAGCTTTCTACTGACCTGTGGTCATGTTTACTTTTCAGGCAAGGAAAGTTTATTGATGTCGCACATTTCGTACAAATTTGAAGTCTTCTACACAGTGCACAAAATATAAGAACAGGAGTGGGACCAGTAAAAATGGCAAGACCTAAATAAATAAGTCAAAATAACAAGAGAAGAGTAACAAAAGGGCATTAAAAAACACAAGAATAATATAATTTACCCCACTTCTACTTTTATATATATATATCTTTAAGCAAGAAGCTATTTACAAATTCATATCAGAGGAAAAACAAGTACTGAATATACATTTACAGCTACACACTAATGGCACGAACAGTTCTCAGCACCCCATGTCTACATTAGATATTAGAAAATGGCAAAACGAAAAATGAGAAGCACACGATAATGAAAATGAAGAGTGGATGAAGAAGAAGAAAACTATAATCTAGCAATTTTGGAGAGAACACACATTGAAATTTGCAGTTTATCAGTTCTGCTATTGACATTACACTGATCCATATTTTTGTCTGATAAGATGGCTACAGTAGGGTTTCAAAAAAGTTTTCAGAGCTTTTTTCCCTTGAAAACCCTCTGACGCTGCTAAGGAAACTGCAAGATAATTACATTGTTACATGCATCGTTGTCATTGGTGTCACAGGTGACCTCCTAACTCCTGTCTTTCTGTTTCTGTCCATGCAGTGTTGCAGTGGTTCAGGCCATCTCCTTCCAGAAGAAGAGTCTGTCCTACATGCTGTTGGTGAATCCTGGAAATCTGTTCAGCATCAACCAGGAGAGCGGTGCGCTCAGCCTCACCAGGACTGTCGACTATGAGAGCGGTCACAACCTCCACACCCTGCAGGTCCGATCCTCCGAACCCGACACCGGCCTGGCAGGCGTGGCAGAGGTAAGCCTACACTACAAAACACGCAGACATACGCTCACTTGCAAACCAGTAATGTCAGATTTAGCCATATTTTGTCATTTATTTCTGGTATATACTGCCTTCAGGAAATATCTACACAGTTTTTATCTTTGAGCATTTTTCCAACCAAACTCATTGTCAGTCATAAGTATGCACCATCATATATAGATTTACAGGCCAGTGACAGTGTTGAAGATGCAACTAGAATGTGCACGGATGGATGGTTTTCACATCCCACACACTTCATGCTCAAGAGGTTTGCATGACTGTACATCAGGGTCTTTTTTACAGTTAGAAGCCTTGCATGTATGATTTGGTCAAGCTTTATGACTACTATGTTGTCCACCAAAGTGGATTTTGGAGGGGAGCTTTTATTAAATATGAAGAAGACTGAAGTCCTGAGTCAACAGCAACAAATGTCACTGCTATTGTTGAGTTCTTCTGCTTAAGGTGGAAACGTAATTTCTTTTCTTTTAGTAGTAATACTTGGGCACTGATTGACTAAACATCCTTAGCCAACAGCAGGTTTCACCCCTGGAGGAGCTGTTTAGAAGCAAGGAACTCTCCACTATCAGTGACTTTTATTTCATATGTTGCAAATGTGGTAGAATTAGTTGCATATTCAAAAGAAGAAACTTAACAAAAGGTTCATTCACAAATGTATTGAATCACACCTTTAACCACTGACCTGACATCCTGGCAGTTGCAAAGTTTAGCTTCCAGCAGAGCAAGTAGTGACTCTCTCTGAATATTTTTTTTCCACTTCTGTGTGTAAAAACGAGTACTACCAAGTTGGTACAACTCATATATACTTGACTCTATCTTATATATACTTGAAAGCGGCTGCTGTTACCGGCTTTCACACATGCTTGCTGCTCTGTGACCACATCCACAGAAGGCCAAGTGTCTGTTAGCCTGTGGATACAAAGCCTTACTGCCTGTAAAATCTGTCAAGAGTTCATGCCTTGTTAATCCTGAAGTAGTCTTGCATAGCCAGACCCATGTCCATTGCGCTGTGTCAGTGCTGGGTCTGACTGCGCCACACTGTTATTCCTTTATAGTGGGGGAAAATGCTCCGGTATTTTCAATTTCTTTAAACCAATCACAATTATCTTGGGCGATACTGAGCCCAGGATGTAATGATGGTGCCCGTGCAAAATCATTACAGGGGAATTGTTTTGGTGGAACATTTGCATGCAGGGAGGTAAACACTGTCATTAAAATGGCTAATTTACAAAAATCTTAAACAAAACATGCCATTTTCAGGATGTAGGTTGCTGCCTGGAGGTGCAATTGTTGTACGCTATAGTGAAGGCGATTTTGAAAAAGGTAGCACACAAGTATTGGACAAAAAGAGTAATCCATGTAAAATATATGTCACAAATGGCAGGCTTATACCAGAAGCTCGCATCGAGTGAGTTAGATTAAGAGTTTTGCTTTAAAGCACACGTACAAGTTGATAATTTATTTACTGTGCAAATACTGTACATATGTGACATTAGTGCAGTTATCAAGTACTTTATGATTCTGTAAGTCATCAGCTCTTATTTCGTGTACAGCGTAATGTTTTACAGGAATGTTTTTTGGCTTCCCACGCTATCTGCATTTCACTGAGAACATCCTGGCAATACAAATGCAATAGTATTACTTTCGATGTTGTGAAGAGTGTTTGGAAATGATTCATCTCCTACTGACTGGTGGAGAGTCGTGGGCATTTCAAGTGTTGTTCACACATCAATGACACACTTGAGCTCTTAAGGCAATATAACAGTCATCGAAGTATTACAGTGTGAACTGGAAGGTCAGCACAGTGTTGTAAGTGGTATCACAGCTCCACCTCCCCCCGATAAACAGAATAAACCCACTGTAACAGTTGCGCGACTTATCCTCGCGCACATTTTGAAAACATTCGAGAGTGTGTTGACCCTCGACTGTTGAATAAGCCGCTCTCTGATGAAAACTCATTAATTTCAAATGAGGGAAAGCGCTGGCGCTGATTCAGACGCTGTGATGCAACTGTTTCATTTACTGTTTATTCTGCTTATGTGTTCATTATGCATGCGTAGAACTAAAAAACATACCGCTTAGCGTCTCATGAAGCTCTCATGATGAAAACTCGGTGAAAACACATCGCTTCAAAGCTGCATTCGAGACTTAGTGATCACATGTGACCGGTTTGGAATCAGCAGTTTGAGCTACAGGATCCTTTCTGGTGAGTTTGTAAAAGAGTTTGCAGAATTATGGATTAAATGTAGGTGAAGCATACACACACACACACACACACACACACACACACACACACACACACACACACACACACACACAAGCACAGATAGTACAAAGTGCTAAGTGCATAAAACTGGCTTCTAAGTACTGACTCCTATTCCCTCAGTAAGCTCTGAAGACTTTATACAGCAGATACCTACATCTGTTCACATTAACACACTCACACATACACACACATCTAGAGAAATCCATTATCACCTGCTCTCAGTGTCCAGATGGTAGAGACAGACAGAGAATAGCTGCTAAACTACCAGCGTCCCCCAAAGGCCACAGCTGCTCTATAAGCTTGGCTGGCTGATTCACTCTAAAGGCCCTGCATGTGTGTGTGTGTATGCATGTGTTTGTGTTGTAGTCAGTTGTTTAGAGAGCAGCCTCTTCAGCAGTGCTAATGCTACATCTCACTGTAGCTCCTGCATTTTCTGTTTCCTTCGGCCTCATCAGACATTTAAAATCATCCCTGTGAAGTCAGTCTTTCTCCACCGTCCTAATCAACAGCTTCATATGAACACTGCTGTTAAACTGAAATCACAGGCACAACTTAAACAATATCATAATGTTTTAATTTCTTCCACTTTAGTAACTGCAAACCAAAGAATACGGTGCAATATACTCCAAATTCTCAACTTACGCACTTAAACGGAACATTTTAGCGATCTGTATGGGAAAGAATCACTTGATGATTGGGTGTGAAGGTGGACAAAAGTGAGTTTTTCTGTCGCAACTGGGCAAAAAAATGCATCTTGTACACCATGTTAATGGAAAACACTACCAATGGCTACCTGCTATGGACTGAAATTCATTTTGTAGACATCTCTAACATAGTCTGGCTCAATAATTGAAATAGCATATTTCTGTGTATATTAGTTGTTGCTATCCACAGCAGTGCATGCTGTGTGGACACGAGGGTCTACAATTCATTTACATGTAATAAAAGTTGCTCATTAACCAGAACTTAGGCCTATATCTTACAAATGCAGATTTTAAAAGCGCTGACAACTTATAAGCTACAAATATGTGAAACCCGATGTTGTGTGACACTGCACTGTTGTACTACTGGTCCATCATGTGGACACCAAAACCTTCCTCTACCAAACCCTACCAGAATGTGGTAGAAAGAAGTGTGGAAAACAGAAATCGGGACATACTAAATTATGTTAAGAAAATTGTGTATTTAATATCCTACATTTTCACAAAGATATATAAATTAGGTCATTTGCTTTTAAATGTAATGGTTCAAGTGTTTTCTTGAATTTAAACTATTAACTGTGTTTCTGTGATTTTACCTGTAAACTCATTTAGCATTTTACAATTGAACTGATTCAGGAATGATTAGAAGCAGGTAGAAGACCTAAATCGCAGCTGCAGAAAGAGATTAAAAGGCAGAATTGGTGCCAAATCATTATTTTTATTTGAGTGTTTAATTACTCTCAAGTCAAGATGAATATTCAGCCAAGTCAAATCCATATCATACACTTTATGCTTCAAGTCTGAATGAAGTTATTGTGTGTCACTCATTGAATTATTCTCATTTTACCTTTAATAATTACTATTAGTTAGTAGAGTAATTCATGAAATGAGTGGTAGGGTGACCACATTCCTACAAACTAAATATAATGCAGAGAGTATGTTTGTTTGGCACAAAGTGTGCAGAAGTAGCACAGGTGGTAGAGCGGGTCGTCCAATGATCGAAGGGTCAGCGGTCCGATTCCCGCTCTCGCCTAGTCATGTGCTGTTGTGTCCTTGGACAAGACCCTTAACCCACCTTGCCTCCAGTGCTCTTCACTGGTGTATGAATGCGTGTGAATGTTGGTGGTGTTTGGAGGGGCCGTAGGCGCGGATTGGCAGCCGCACTTCCATCCACCCCAGAGTGAGAATGTGTGAGCGTATGGTTGAATGGAAGCAATTGTTGTATAAGCGCTTTGAGTCCTCTGATGAGTAGTAAAGCGCTATATAAGAGCAAGTCCATTCATAGTCTAAAATTTTGATATTATGTGTAGTTAACTTCATATTTATGAGAAGCTCTTAAAAATTAACATTTCTAAAAATACAACTTTCCTCCCATGCTAAGTAAGTAAAGTAAGCATAAATACAAGCTAATGTTTCACAGTTGTTCTGGCATGACATGCTAGTTGGCTTTGACTGCTGTATTCTCTTTTTCTGTCCCAGTAAACGCTGAAAGTAAAATGCTTTTCCCCATCAACAATGAATCTGACTAAACTTGTGAGACTCACATGAACTTTGTCGCTCCACATTGTCTTCTCTGCCATGTAAAATTGAAAATAAACGGGAAAAGATGCAAAAAATGCCCTGATAATCGGGTTCCACTGGCTTCACTCTGTTGTAAATAATTTCCCGGTCTTTCTTGTTGCTGCTTTTGCATTTCTTTGCGGTAGTTCCCATCTGCATATCTTAAGACTTTTCGGTGACTCGCAGTTTTCCCCGTTGGCTGCATTACAGGCAACAAAGACGGTGACAGGTTAACCTGCACTTGACCCACATGTACACAGTTTGATTGACATCAAACACAGCCCTGTGATCACACAGCCTTCGTGCCTTTCTTCAAAGCCATTGGATAAATGCCAGATTTTAGAAAGTGTCTATCCTGCAGTGTTTACTTTTTTAAAAAATGTGGCCAATCAAAATGCAGAAGCTCATCTGACGGATACAAAAAGAAAAGAAGTCAAAATGAAAGACTGTGGTCAAATGTCTTGTCTCTAGATGTCTTAAGTCCAGTTTACAGAAGGTGCAGAGATACTGGTGACATCTGTTGCATGCATGGCATCCATTCATTCACATAAGGAAGCCTTTTCAAACCTTTCCTGATCCACTTGATGTGCAAAAATTGCCCCCATTTTTCTTGTCAGGAAAAGAGAAATCACACAAATCATGTGCTGCACACAATAAAAGCGGCTTATTTTACTGCTAATAATTGCTATTGTCAGGGTGATTACTGTTTGCACCACAGAACTGAGAGCAATTTGTGCTTCATTTTTGTATCTATGCAGTAACAAAAGGTGTTTGTTTGCTTCTTTCTTTTGTATCAATTTTTTAAATTGAGAATGTCCCTGGCACAGAACATACATATTCACCTGTTGGGCCTGAAGTGAAAATAATAACCAATTTTCTTACTGTTTACACTTGAATCTTCTAAATATTCAGTGCATGTCTGCAGAAGCAGCTGTGCATCTAAATCCTCCCAGCATGCCCCTCCGCTGCCCTGCTGTTATTACTGGACAACGGATGTGTCGAAGGTTCAGGAGTGCAGAGGAAATCTGTGCTCAGGTGGTCGAGTCCGCAGCCCCACCACTTAAATCAGGCTTTATGGGAATAGAAAATAGCATTTTGGTTTGAGCTCCAGCAGCTCAGGATAGTGGGTGAACTGGGCAGGAACGGGGGAGAGGCAGCGATGCAGAGGCTCAGGCTTTAGGAGGTTTAAAGGCGAGATGTAGAGAAAGAGGCAGGCTGGAAATGGGTTTCTGTCCTCGAGCAGGAGACATTTGTCTTCATAATGTTTGCATGAATTATTCTGGAAAACAGGATTTACTGTTCCTGTTTACCAAAGCCAAAATCTCCCCAACTGATATTGCACCAAAACTTCCTAACCAGCTGATTCTGACTCCAGTTCTGTGGGCCAGTGAGCAGTGGTTGATTAAACATTTGTACAGCTTTCTTTCAGGGTTATTATCGACCTGTGATCAAATCTACAGCTAGAATCATCCAGTTGATTATTTCACTTTCTGGGTTTAGTTCGAAGTCAACAAATATACAGTCCAAAAAATGTCTAGACTGCTACAAATGCTGACTAAACATCCAAGAAAACAGATCATAAATACATAATAATGTGTACTGGACAATGAGTTGGACATAAAGTAATCGAAACACTTCATCAGAGACCTTCTTCTTGACCATTTCTGATTTGCTTGAAATATTTTTATCATATACTATGAATATGGATTGGATTGATTTATGAACTAATTTCCCCAAAAATTGTTAAAAACACTTGAATAATGTTTTTTTTTAACATTGAAGTTAGACAGATAAAGGATAGATAAAGGCCTGAAATTTTCACACTTAATTGTCATTCTTTCTGCCATTGATTCAAAATCTGAGATAATGGACAAGTAGATCAAATAGTCTGTAATTATGGGTGAACTGAAACATAATTTATGAAAAATATTAACCCATCACACAATAATTCCTGAGATATTGTTGTTCAGCCATAGTCTCTAATTTCAATAAGCAGGTTGAAAGAAAATTTTAAAGACAAAGCATTTGTTATATTGAGCTAAAATTATGCAAATATCTTGATAAATATCTATATTTTAGGCAAATCAGAGATGGTTGAGCTGGAATTTGTATAAAACTTTGATGATCTGACATGGATACAACCTGGTTGTATCTGTTGAATCACACTGGCATCAGTGCTATAAAATATACCAGATAATAACAGTAAGTTGCTCCCTGCAGGTGGTTGTCCATATAACAGATGAGAACGACTGCACGCCAGAGTTCCTCCACTCCATCTACACCAGAGACAACATACCTGAGAGCATTGCACCTGGAACCTCACTGCTGCAAGGTAACACAAACACACTGATCTGTGGAGCGGCTTCTGGTTAACTATTTGCCCTCCATCGCTGAACACAACACCAGCACACTACACCTGTGGTTATAATGGTGTGTGTGTGTGTGTGTGTGTGCGTGTGCGTGTGCGTGTGCGTGTGCGTGTGCGTGTCGGAGCCATCTGTCATAGCTGCTGGTGACTGGTGGAGATCAAACAGTCCGACTTCAGCGAGGCTTTGCTCTTATTAGGCAAACAGCCAACTCCACATACTCACACACATGTTTTTGCTGCCATCTTTGCGAGGACCCTCGTTGACATAAGGCATCGTCGGACCCCTTTACCTTAACCTGAACTCTGAAACCGTATCAGAACCCTCAAAAGGCCCAGCCAAGTCCTCACTTTCCCACAAACTTTCAAGGCCCCAAAACTTAAATTTGTCCTCACAAAAATAGACATTACTGCACACACTTTTATACGTACATGCAACAGTGTACAAACCAATGTATTTCTAAAATCTCTACCTTGTCTTCTCTCTCTCTTTCATCTACATCTTCCCTCCACTTCCCTACCTTGTTCCTCACCTTTGCTCCTAACCTTGTATACCTCCTTTCTCTCCTTGTTCTCTTAAATACGTTTCTGTCCTTTTTCTCAAACTTTTCTTCTCCTTATCTACATTTCCATTTGTTTCTCTTCTCACATTTCCCCTTTATCCTCTTCTTCCTCTTTCTCAAACTCATCTCTTTGCTCTTTCATCCTATTCTTCTTTTTCCTCTCCTCCTTTCTTTTTCCACCTCTCTCTTATGTCTGTGTATTTTCTCCTTTCCTTTTTCTTCATCGTCCTACCCTCATTTTCCATCGTTCTCTTTTATCCTTCTCCACCTGTTTCCATCCTTCTTCTCCTCTCTCTGAAATCTCTATTGTTGCTTTCCTTGTCTCATATCTTTCTTTCACGTCTGTCCCTCTCTCCCATATCTTTATCTCATCTCCTCACTCCCTCCTTTTACACTCTTCCCTTCTCCTTCATCTTCTCCTCCCTTTTTCTCCTTCTTCCTCTTTTGTCTTCACCTCCTCCACCCACAGTTCTGGCCCGAGACTGTGACTCCGGCATGAACTCGGAGCTCTCTTACTTCGTACCAAGCGGCGACTTTGACATCACATCGGGAGGCGTGGTCAGCCCCGCCCGTCGCCTTGACTACGAGCGGCCCAATCACATCTATGAGTTTGTGGTGGTTGCCGTGGACGCAGGGACACCTCCTCGCACCGGGACTGCATCCATCCGCATCCGGGTCGCCAATAGCAACGACGAAGCACCCGTCTTCTCCCAGAGCGTGTAGGAATCTTTGTCATTTATTTCTACTTTTCTAGCATTTCTCTGCTGAACTTTACTTTTTACATAGTTAATGTGACTTTGTGTGATAATGAACATCAGCAGCCAGCTTCTTCTTCTCTGCTTCACTCCTGTCTCTGTCTGTCTCTCACCTACACAGTGAGTCTGCTAATTAAGTTTGTTTTTAATTCAGGATCTATTTTTATTCCCGCTATTCTCCATCTGTTTTCACTTCATCTTCACCTCTCCTCTCACTTCTCTGTCTTTCTTTTCACACTTTCTAATTTCGTGTATCGTACTTCGTTCTTTCTTTGTCATTAGTTCACTTTATATATTTCTTACCTTGTTTTCCCCTCTTTGCTTCTCTTCTTTTGCTTATACTCTCTTTTGCTGTTTTTAATCTATTCTCTCCTTCTTTCTGCTGTCTTTCTCTATTTATCTTCTTTTCTCCTTTTTATTTTATTTTCACTAATACATCATCTTTCCCGCTTTCTAAATAATGTAAGTCGATAGAAATGAATTCAAATCTCTCTTTCTCCTCCTTTCTGTCAGCTATAAGACCTTCCTCAGTGAGGATGCTGGTCCTGACACGCTGGTCGCCATCGTCCACGCCAACGACCCAGATGGAGATGCTGTCTCCTACGCCATCACCGGCGGCAACGAGGACAGCAACTTCCTGTTGGACAACCAAAAAGGTGAGGGAGAGACAATGGGTGTACACAAAACGTGGTTATTTTTCAGAAAAATGCATAAATCCATAGGTATTTTATGCATCAAGCAGCTTTAAACACTCAGGGTAACACAGTTGTAAAGTAATTACAGTTTTACCCTTAAATTCTCAGAGTGATTCACCTCTTTACATGAGACGACTGAGCTGTTGATTAGAGTTTACAATTGACGTGTGAATAAAGGAGTCATTATATGGATTTTAGAAATGTACGCATTCATTCTAAACTTCTATGAAACCCTTTGACCCCCAAAGCCCACCAGCAGATGTTAAATTGTTTTAAAAATTGCACCATTTATCAGAGCCATTAACTGTAAAAACGGAAAACGGTCATGCAATTTTCAACTTTTCAAAATTTCTTGAACTGCTTATCTAAATGTAAGATTAAAATCATGATATTTAGTCAAATTACTTTACATTTTATCTGAAAATTTCCCAAAAATAACACAAATTCTGTAACAAGATTCTGCAAAAAAAAGAAAAAAAGTCTGCACTCCTTCGCAAAAACCAAGAAACCATTAGTGATTTACCTACAATTAACAAAAATTTTGACTTTTTTGCTGAACTGGGCCAAACTGCAGGCTGCGTTTACAAAGAGCAGGCAGGAAACAAGTGTATTTGGTTTAAAAATAATTAAATGAATTCAATTATTTTTCTGATTTATGGCATATATTGTCTTCGTCATGCTGCACCAAATACATGTATGAGTCATCGCTGCTTCTCGCCATGGTTGTGCTGTTTCCAAAGAGGTGCAGGTGCAGCTCATAGTAAGCAGAAATGTAAGAGAAGCAAAAACCTTTCCTGCTTGAGATTCAGGGGGTTAATACAGAATCTTCCAGTCTGTTCGCTAGCGCTCACTTTTATCCTCTATGTAATGGAGGTTTGCGAAGTCAAACACATGCAGCTGCTCTCACTTTGTTTCACCAGGAATGTGACACACACCGGACAACACATTAGTGCCCTAGAGGACGCAACCATCTGCTTCACAATCATGTGCCTCTAGAAATCCTTTCAGCATTTCCTAAAAGTCTAACATTCTCCCAGTAGGCACCATACTGATGTGTTGCAGACAGAACAAAATGAAAATTTCAGAGACAGGAGAGGATAGGAAATGGAGACTTAAAAAGCAAAAAAGCTAAAAGTTGCCTCTCAAGATAGCGTTAGAGGCAAGGTCCTAGGTCATCAAGAGGTAAAATTAATGCAATCAGTAAAACAATTCATGCTCATTTAAGTAATAGTTGTTGAGATTTCTTGCCGTGGACGCATTCACGTACCTACATCAGCATGCAGCTCTGTCTCTAATGGGACAGAAACACCGGAATGATTATGCATATGCCGGCAAACACGCACGCAAACAATCACTTTTACACACATGCGCGCGCACACACAGCTGCATTGAGATCACTCACACCACACAGCAACACCGTTGTTGCCATGGTAACGGGTATTTGGGGATAAAGCTTGGTGGCATTAACGAGGCCAGTGAACCCCCTGGAAGACACGCACACGCGCATGCATAAATAAAACGAACACACACTTTTAGAATCACACACACAAACTGCTCATCATGTCCTCAGTGGTTCTCATAGACAGGCTTCACTCATTTAAATGTTTGTGTGTCTGTGTTTGTGAGGGCCAGTTTGTGTTGAGGATGTTCAGGCCACTCCTCACTTGAGGGAACAACTATGTGGGGGTTAAGGCCAGTTCATGGTTAAATTATTAACTATAGAGTGTATGGGGACATCTTCTACACATGTGTACTGGAAATCATGACATTAGCTGCTGTGTTATTGTGTTTGGCTGAACTCCATGTAAAGCAAAAATTTAGCCTTGCATGTGCAAGACGGTGGAAAATACCACGTTGCATACATATGGTGAACAAAACAAGTGTTAAGTTTACTTTTCTGGCACAGACGTCTGCAATTAAAACATGACTAATGCTCTTTTAGATATTGTAGTGAACAGATGTGGAATGATATTGAATTAAGTTACATTATAGACATTCTAAATATTATTAATTTGTCTGTGATGATTCATGGCGTTCACTGATATGTAAGATTTCTGTTATTTTCTGTGCTTTTTATTATATTTTTTGTGTAGTTTTAAATCACATTGTGTATCTTTTCTCTTGTGTTTGTCCTTTTTATTCCCTTAAATTGAGGGGAGGTAAAAACCTGTGGCTTTTTGATCTCTCCTGTCGCATCTGTTCTACTTCTCTTCAGTGACTTTTTTCAGTGCTGTTTTATGTGCATGCAGGTAAAAACTAGACTTAGGTTGAGGTTATTGAAGTTACAGTGAGGGGTAAAGGAATGCGTGTTGTCAATAAGTGTCCTCACAAAAGCAGACTTACAGATGTGTGTGTGTGCATCAGAGAAAGACTTTTTAAGATAAAGTTGTGCAACAATGTGATGTTCAGTCATGTTTTGCATGTTTATCTTTGCATGTGTTTGTGCTTCTTTTTCTGCCTCCCTAAGCCTCTCTGTCACCTTATCACCCAGCATGCACTGCTCCACTGCTCTGCCACACACACACACACACACACACACACACACACACACACACACACACACACACACACACACACACACACACACACACACACACACACACTACACACATCGGTCCAAGCACAAAAAGACATAAACATGAACATTTGCACATAAATGATATGTTATATATTAAGACTCTCTGTGTCTTTTCTTCTTACACACTCACACACTCACACACACACACACACACACACACACACACACACACACACACACACACACACACACACACACACACACACACACACACACACACACACACAGCCAAGCAGCAGATGGCCTTTGGCTTGTTCGGCTGTTCTGCTTTGTCACTTCAAAGCGTTGTGAAGTATTTTCATGTAGATGCGTTCGCACCCTCCCAGCCTCCGTGTCTCTATTCATGTTGCTACCAAAGCTGCTTATTTGTTTGTTTGTTTGCTCTGCTGCTCTGTTATGTTAATGTGGAAGTGATTGTTAGCGCAGGAAAATATGACATTTGTTTTAGGCCCGAGTTTGAACAATGTGAGGTTTTTGCTGGCTGCTGTTTGTGGTGACAGTCGCTGCTGTTGGTGACCCACCAAGCCGTAAACATCACAGCTCCGCTTTTCATCTACCGTGTTTTTTTAAGCTCTGTATGTCGGTTGCTGTTTATGCTTACCTACACTGCCATTGTGGATGCAGAGACTGGGAAAGTCCAACAGCAAGCATTTAATGGAGAGATGAAATGATTCATCACTTAGTCAAACGACAGGAAAATAATCTGCAGATACCCTAAACCATGCTCATTCGGCTGTCTCTTTTGTGATCTTCTGGTTTTCCTGCTCTGTTGTAGTCTGACTCACTAGACTAATACTGCATTTACACTTGTACAATTCATGTGTCTTAGGTGGATCACGACCTGTTCAATGTCAAAACTGTGTAAACTAAGAAGCATTAGAGTCAGACGACTGAAACCAGCTCCGGAAGTGTGGAAACTGAACTGCTTAAGGCATCAATTAATTCTTCTTCTGATGTTTTTGAGCAGCTTCTGGTGCACCGTCCATAGAATTGTAAGCAATTTGTGATCTGATCAGTGGAGACGTATAAATTATGTTGAATACAGGGTATAACCTAGCTGGACACCCAGCTGAGAACACTTCTGAAAATCTATGGACGCTTATAGTGTGAAGACACCTGCATCATACTGTTATTGAATGTTTGTTTCACTGCTGGACGTCCTGCTAGGATTAAAACAGGCGGTAATAAAATGGCCAAGCATCCAGCTGCAATTCAGAAACTTTTAGGAGTCACAAACATCCTGCAGTCTCGCTTTCCTGAAACTTTGAGAGACAGCAGCTCTTCAGGGTTTTTCTCAAGTTTTCTCTTTACTTTTTATTAGCTATAACATATTCTGAGTTTTCCTCTCCTCCAGAGGGGTCTGTTTACTGTGAAGCGAACACTGTCCCCTGGCAACAGAACCAACTTTTAGAAGCCTGTGGATATGAAAGCAATTCATACTTATATTTCTCTGTTTAGAAAATGTTGGCATTTTTGTGAAAATCTGCAAAAAATAAGAAGATGAGCCTTACCAACTCACAACAAAATTTTGTTTGCCTTTGTTGTAGTTTGCCTCAACTTCTATTTATTGTTGCTGCTATAAATACAGTAGAAAATGTTTCTCTTCAGTTTACACAGTCAGCTCTAAAAGAAGCTGCATCCATCACCATGCTGAATGTCAAAATTAAACATCTGCCTGGTATGTATATGATGAATTCAATCAAAGTGAAGTTTGTTTTAACTACAGGGCATATAGGTTCATTTGGTGGCTCAAATGTGAAGGTTGAGCCTCTCCAACAGGTCCTCAGATTAATCTGAAGGTCTGAAGATGAGAGTTCTGACTTTTGCTTTTATTTCTGATCTTTTAATAAAGGTTGTTTTTGTGAATTCTTAAACGCATGTTTGGGTATCAAATATATGATCTGAGAAATTTGATGGGTTTCTCTTTATTGTTTGACCTTATGTTGGCTCATCAACACAACGAAAAGTCCCAGCAGTATATTATTTTTGTAGAATTCTTACCTAAAAAATACCTTGAAACTGCAGGTGTTAAATAAGTGGAAAACGTACACTACTTTGCTGTGACATGTCGTAAATATATATTGAGCAGAACAAAATGCATGCTTGTGTGAAAGTACCTTTCCTTTGTATGAAGTGTGGTGCTTGTGTAAACGTGTGTATTTCTGTGGTTGTGTGTGTGTAGGCATCATTAAGCTGCGGCGGAGTCCACCTCCCCGGCTTAGAGGGCCTCAGTACATCCTTAACATCACCGCCACAGACGATAACGCATCAGGTGGGCCGTACCCTCTCAGCAGCTCTGCTCAGGTCATTGTGGGAATCAACGACATCAACAACAACAAGCCAGTGTTCCAGGAGGTGACTAAAGTTATGCTTTGTTACGGGTTCAGTTTACCAAAAAAATAGTTTAAATGCAGTTCTTTGACTGTGCTGTCTGTGATCTCAGTGTCAAAACTACAGTTTGAATGCGGCGGTCTTGGAGAACCAGCCACCAGGGACGTTTGTCCTGCGGGTCCAGGCCCATGACGCTGACATGGGTGTCAACGGAGAGGTCAAATACGGCATCATGCACAGAGACGGAGTGTCGTCTGGGTTTGACATTGATCCTGACACTGGTAGGCTCCACAAGGCATTCAACATCAGTAATACTTGTCTCAAAATATACAAGGAACAGAAAGATTGTAGGAAACTGGATTTAATCTTCAGAGTAGTATCTTGAAATGTCCATAAGCTCAAAAGCTATAGTCTCCTCACATAGCCATTAGATGTGTTCAGAAAGTTTTAACTCCTTCATGCCTATTTTTGTGAATTGGCATCATACCACATTCATTCATACTGCAGCCCAGATAGCATATCCATTCCCCTATGGCAGCTTGTGAATATTCAGTACGTACCTCGGAACCTTTTGCAAGCACAGGTTTCTCGTAGGACCAGTCGGAGTGGGACCTAATTATTATATATCTGTTTTTATTATTATATATCTGTTCTATGTGTAGTAGACAAATTAACAATCTCCACTATTTTAGCATCAGCTTGAAAGCGAAAACACTTTTTTTTTTAGTTAATTTTAAATAAATTCAAGCGTCAAGGGATTACCAGTAAGATCCAAGTAGTGACACTTAGACGTGGTAAGTGTAACTGTAGCCACGGTAACCTGATCGTTATGTTTGTCAGGTGTGATCTCCACAACGGTGAGTTTTGACCGGGAGCGTCAGAGGGAGTTCACGCTGTCAGTGACGGCCACCGATCAGGCCGAGGAGCCACTCATCGGAATCTGTCAGATCACAGTGCTGATCTCGGATCAGAACGACAATGACCCCAAGTTTGAAAACAGCCGCTACCAGTGTGAGTACTATTACTGCTATGTGTAGCCACTTGATATGTTACTGCACTTATTACTGTATTACTGCAGTTAGTACAACTTCTTGCAGTACTGTCAGTCATCCAAATAGTTCTGCCGCTGCTTTCATGGCCAGTACATATTCTGCCATTAGTGCCACTTGTGCGTCAGTTCTACTCTGTAAAGTTGCAGAAGCAGCTTTCTGCCCCCAGCGCTCATTTCATCTTTCATCAGTTAGGTTTTTTTTCCCATCTTGTCTATCTAACAATGTGAAACAAGGCAGCAATACATTAAAAAGTTTCCTTCCCTCAGACTCGCCCACTCTACCATCTGTTGACTCACACTGTCCACATCCTCTTCTACACAAAACCTTCTGCGTGTGTTACAATGTGAGTCTGGAGGTAGCAGGTGAAGTGTGGAAATTGTCTGTTTGTCATATATCCATCTGCATCCTTGTAATCCTGGAAAGCTCTAAGGCGGATGAAATATTCGCCGCCACCTCCCGCGGGTCTCTGTTTGTTTACTATGTGTGCAAATATGTGTTTTGATAAGCGTTGTGTCAGAAGTTCTCGTCCGGTTAGGGAAACGCACAGAGTGGCTCATTAACTATTTAAAAGGCAGATTGAAATGTTTCTGGGACATGCATTCATTTACCACTAGTGAGTGTGTGCGTATACTTGCACGAATGGAGAAAATGAGCCAGAAACCACCTCTTGTTTAGCCTACTTGTTATTTATCTTATGGTCATTATCCGCAAACAGCAGCGTGAAAAGATTATTGGGGCTTCGGGGACGGCATGATCAGCAGCTCTCGGGTGTTTTCTTCGTTGCTTTTTCACTTCACTTTCTATTAGCAGTAACAGATTCTGAGTTTTCCTCTCATCCAGAGGAGTCTGTTGACTGTATGAGTGAACAGCATCCTCTGGCAGCAGAACGACTTTTAGATGCCTGTGAACATGAAAGTAGTTTAAATTAAGCGTGTTTTTGGAAAATATTTTCAGTGATAATCTGAAAAGAAAAGGAAACTGACTATGCACTTCTTTGACCTGTGCAACATTTCTGTCAAATGTTGTCATATTTACAGATATGCTAAATGTGTCAGATATATTTTGAGAGTAGAGCTCTCTGACAAGATACTTGGATAAATACCAATGAAACTCTCATGCTGATTCTAAGTTCTGGCTCTTAAACCAAATTGGGTGTCCATGTTTCAGCCAATTTTGATATAATCAAGAAAAATGGCAAATCTTATTGTTTACCGGCAAGGTTTTAGTAATTCACTGGTTGTAGATATTGTGCATGTGTAGACAACAAATACATGCAAGTATGTAAAATACTTTTATACACAGACCTCATGAGATACTCACACTAATGACATTTTCGTAGTTTTGGTCTTTTTTGGTTCCCAACAGGGACCAACTTCTCGGTTCTGAACGGTTCTAACTTACTCTCAGAAACGAGGGACTACAGATGAAAAATCCAGGCTGACTCTGGCTCATTTTCAGCAATGTTTATTAATGTGCACTGTCCCTGTTAAATAAACCAACAACTTAATAAATAAATAAACTGAGCCGGTTCAGCGTTTGTTGAAATGTCCTACCAGTGACAAAAATGACCAAATTTAACAATCAAGCTAATTTCCTCATATATAGTTTTATTTCATTTATCAATTATATTAATCCAAAGAGCAGAAAAAGTAAAATCCTAATTTAGTGTGATAATCCTCTTTTGCGTACTTTCACTTATTTTGTTCTTTTAAGTGAACAAAAGCTCATTAGCATGGTTGTATTATTATTAATATTAGTGGACAAAAGGAAGAATGTGCAGCATCACTCTGATCCGAGCTGCCTTGTTGTAGCAGTGAATCCTGGCAGGCAGACAAATCCCATGTTCGCTCCTCCTGGTTGTTTGGTTTCCTCTCCGCGACACACATTAGACTCAGCAGGAACTGACGTGATTATTCAGTTGAAATGTATCCAGTGAGACCGCAAATGTGAAAAGGACATTATTATTGACATAATGCTTGAAATGCAGTATTACAGAGGGAAATGCAGCAGCCGACCTCCTCCCCGCTCGTTGTTTTTGTTGTCTCATAAGCGCTGACATGCATCACAGTCAGCAGGATTGGAGGTTATATTCATAAATTTAAAAATGCATCAGTTGACTTTGCAGAGTGAGACCCAGAAATGACAAAATGAGGTGACACACTGCTGACACAACACAACGCTGTGTTCCCATTATTATAATATCTGCTTACCATCACAGAACATGATGTTGTACTGTGTTCAGTCAAATTTAATGAAATTCACTATTCATGATTCAGACACAGGCACAAGTCAGAAAAGGATTGTGGTTTGGAGCTTGCAAATCTGGGACATCTGATAGAGCTACAATCAGCTTAACAGTTGCAGGTTTCAACATTCTTTTTGTTTTCTATGTCTGACCCCTACCTGGTATTCTCCCTGTTTCAGTGCGGTAATACCTGCTGTAGCTGGCACAAGCAGTATTATTCCATCCTCTGCCTGACAGGGAATCTCTTCTCACTTGTAGATTTCCTGAGGGAGGACACTCCAGTTGGAACTAGTTTCCTGAGAGCGGCGGCGCATGATGATGACCAGGGAAGCAACGCAGCAATCACCTATTCACTGTCCAATCAGAAGCCAGCATACTTGCACATCAACCCCAGCACTGGTTGGATTTTTGTCAACCACCCAATCTCACAGGTGAGCGATATCAGCAGTTTTTTTTTACAACCCAAAAAGACTTGTTTTAGACCCTAAAACTAACACAACTGGATTCTTATGGGGATTAAAGAGTGTTTTTAGCTGTAAAAGGCTGTAATAGTTCAGTAAGTCCTGACGTAAACCTAATTTTACAACCCTAACACAAGACTGAATCCTTTCACATCCTATTGAAATGTCTTCTCTGACCAAAATTTTTTAAACTACATGACCTAACCTCTTGAAAATCTCTGAAAAAACTTTTCAATATTGCCTTTATTTTCACAAATTGGTACAACCTTTTCAAAAAATATCCTCACCAGAAACCTTTACTGCCTTTGTGTATCGTGTGTTTTATGCGTCTGCCATCCACCCCAACATCCTCCCAGCTACTCCAATGCAAACAATTTAGTAATACAGAAAAGTTATTTTTTTGGGACAGGGTTGATCCAAGTCACAAAAATATACAATAGTAAAAAAAAAAAAAACTCATGGAATGACCCACACCATGTATACAATAAATTGCAACATATGTCAGTCAAATCAAAGAATTGCAGCTTTACTACAGAATCATGAGTTCATGAGGTCTCTAGGTTCAAGTTATGGTACCAGTGTCAGCAGATGTTCTTCTGTTTCTACTGTCAGCAGAATAAAAGTTGCATCAAACAGACTGTTGCTGTAAATCTTTAATGGTTGTCATCATCATCGTACGTGTGTAGCTCCTTCTTTGTACAGTCTTTCAAAGTCAAACTGAAAATCCATCTGAAGCGAATCCGTCTGTTAAACAAACGGCCGCTATGAATGATGCCGACTGTTCTTCTGTCACTGTCATCGTCTCTGTTCTTCTTCTCTGCCTCTCACTTCCTTTTCAACAGCACTTCAGTCAATAATTTAGTAAAGGCAGATTTACCCACTTTCTTTATTCACTTTTTTTTTTACTTACAAACAAATCAAAAGATCAACATTTTAACATTTCCTTTATCTTTCTGCTCTAATATTTCCTTATCTTACAAATGTTCAGAAGACTTTTACAACTGCTTGATCACTGATGCTTGATTTTGAAGATAACAAGACCAAATTTTAATCAAAAACTTGCTCTTTGATTTCTTAAGATGCCTTTTCCCATTAAGAAATAGGAAAAGCCTTTCTTTACATTTGTTTGATAAGAGCTGTGGAAAGGTAGAACAAGTTGAAAAGGCAGCTCTCAATAAACACTCACCTAGACATGTCCCTTTGTTTAACGATGTGAATCGTTATTCGTCTGCCTGCAGACATCCAGGATCAGTCAGCAGATTGTGGCGTCAGATGGAGGGAACCGTAGCAGCTCGGTGGAACTGACCGTCATCATCACCAACGTTCACAACCAGCCGCCACACTGGGAGCAGCCAGAGTACTGGGTCACGGTGACGGAAAACACTGTCCGAGATGCCAAGATAGTGGTGAGTTACTGAGTTTTCACATGCAAGGTTAAAGCAGATTAACTGCAGCCTGTTTATTATTGATTTTTAGCCTCTTCAAACCACGTATTGCATTCACAGGTAAACTCAGCGTCTCATTGGTTCTGATGTATTCACGTGATTCCAAAGTTTCATTCCAAACAACTCCAGAAGCTTTACATTTTTCAATACCTTTTTGAAAAGTCATGTAGCATTAAGAGGAGGTGATACTGTCTGCCATAAGAACACAAGTGTCTCATTTTCAACCATGTTGGTTGAAAAATCTATGTTTGCACATAGATTTGTAAGTTGCTGAACACTGTGGATTGGAAATATTTAATTTTGAGGTGAATTCATCACAACATTTATCTACCTGAAGAGGGCCATGTTCACACTGAATAGTTTCCTTCCTTCACCTTGGGGGCGGCATGGCTCAGTGGGTAGAGTGGCCGTCTTGCAACCGAAGGGTTGCCGGTTCGATCCTCACCCCGTCGTGCTCGAGGTGTCCCTGAGCAAGACGCCTAACCCTGAATTGCTCCTGATGGGGTTGTGGTTAGCGCCTTGCATGGCAGCTTCCGCCATCAGTGTGTGAATGCGTGTGTGAATGGGTGAATGTGATGTATCATGTAAAGTGCTTTGGGTACCTTGCAGGTATAGTAAAGCGCTATATAAATACAGACCATTTACCATTTCACCTAAACATGCAGAGGATAAAGGTACATATTTTTGTCCTTTTGAGGTCACTGAGCTTGGCAGACCAAATGGGCTAACTAGTTTTACTATGACAAAAATGGATGTAGTGTTGTGAGAAGTCTCAATAGCATCTGCTGGCTGCAGTTTTATAGATTTCACTCTGGCCCAAGCGCCTTAGTCTAAGGTTTTCCAGTTTGGCCTCAGGGTTGTGCAACTGATTGAATTTAGATATATTTTTTCATTCCAAAATCCAAAAAGTTAACTTTCATCCTAAAGTCTTTGTGAAGCGGTGAAAAGAAGATGTGTTCTGAGTTTGTCCCACCACAAAAATCAGCAAGCACATAAAATTAGCTTTCAAAATTGTGGGGAGAAAAAAAAGAAGCGGTTTCATCTGTTCTGAAATTCTGGAGTGCAATCAATAGTATTCACACCAGCCCCAATTAATCGTACTAACCATGCAGACAAAGTTCATTTAAAGGAACCAAGCATATTAGATATGAAATCGCTCGCACAGATTGAGTGAGAGAACCCTTGATACTTACACAGACTTGTTTTTATGATGTTAAACTCTTTAGAATAGGGGTCATGCAACTTCAATCTGGTCTGCCCAAAATATTCTGACCACAAAAGCAGTCCACAGTTTAACACTGCATTGTCCAGTCTTCTCACATTTTCAGCAGTTATTTTCTGATATGTATGATGTGTTTTTTCATTTTCATGGACTTTAAGGAGTTCACTAATTATCAAGAAAAATCTGCAGTCCTAAGAGGCCTTTATCATGCAAGAAAACCATTTTTTCGTATCCGCACAGAATGCTCTAGTGTTTTATTGGTATGTGCCAACATCAAAGGTTATTGAGCCTCTTTTTTAAATAGTTGGCTTCCTGAAAAGTTACTGATCAATAAACTGAAGTTCCTTCTTCTCTTCTGATCACTACAAATAGCTCTAAGATCTAGAAAGTGACATGGAGGAGAGGGGAAGGAGACATGTAAAAAGAGAGCAATATTTAATCCCAGTCGTCCTCCTGCAGCTATCAGAGTTCTCTTCCATTTACATCCTCCTTCACGTCTGTGCACAGCACCCCGGGGAGGCTAGAAACACTTTTTCTTCTTCTTCTTTTTCTTCACCCGCTTTACTCCTCCCTTTTCCACTCATCCATCCCTCTCTCTTTCTTTCTCCCTCTGTGTCAGCACGTTTAGCCGAGCACTTCCAAACATTTTCTGCCGAGCAAACAACAAACCCGCCCTGAGTTTGTCTCACCTGACTTAGCTACAACCAACACACACACACACACACACACACACACACACACACACACACACACACACACACACACACACACACACACACACACACACACACACACACACACACACACACACACACACACAGTTTGCTTGTATACCTCCGGTGATTTTTTTCTTCCTCCTTTTGATCCCTCCATCCTAATTTGCTACCTTCTCCTAAGCCGCAGGTTTAGAAGGTGGAGGAGTTTTCACCCTCCAGCTGCTCGATTTCACGGAGGTTAGTCAGTTTTGGAATGGTTGGAGGGTACGTGGGTGCAATCCTGTGTGTGTCTCACCGCTGCTGTGCTTTTCTTTGACCCCGCATTTTTACTGAAAAGACTAAAAATGACGGTGATGTTGATGATGATGACGGTGGCGACTGGAGGTTGTCCCACCCACAGCTCCATCTGTCAGAGATGATTGAGGAGAGGGAGAAAATTGCACCTGCTGTCGGAGCATCACAATAGACTCTCATCACCTCAGAAAAACAGACATTTAATTACTGTGTTTAACCTGACAGAGGCTGTATAGCAGTGGGGAAAGGGGGAGTCAAATGTGGGAAAAGGAAAGAGATCATTGATTTTGGTCTTTTCATGGCATTTGTTGACAATATGTGAAAAATAAAATATCATCAACTTTATCCTTCAATCGGAACATATTAAAAAAAAATCTTTTTTTGTTCATATACTGTGTTAGACGTGAGCTTTCCTTTTTTCCAAATTCTGTTTGGACGTCAGGTTTTTCTCTGACAGTCATCCTTTTGTTGGCATCTCATCGTACTGCTCCATCACATGTTTTAAATCAATTATACAGTGAATATTGAACTAGCTTTACTTTGAACAATTCCATTGCAAATCAAATCGCAATATCCGTCAGAAAAGCCGCAAAATTCACCGTATTCTTCAGCCCTAGTCTAAAACACTAAGTCAAAATATTATTTCCCTAAAGTGACAACTTAAACAAATCACTCAAAAACTTTGAAATATCTCCTCCTCTTCCTCCACCTCCTCCTTCTTCATCTCGTCTGCTGTGTTAATTGCACTGAGGAGGAACTGTTGTTTTAAATTTAGCAGCCTTAATAAGGTCTGTTAATTACATTGTTAACGAGGTAGAGGGAGGTAGATGCTGCAGAGCTGGAAGCTGCTGTGTGCGCGTGTGTTAAATCTCCATATCAATAAGCTGTAGTCATCTCCTGCTTGTGTGTGAGTGTGCAAGTGTTTTATTAGTCTCCTTATTGGCTGACTTCCTCCAGCTTTCTTCCGCATCCTGTTGGTGTTTTCTGTGGCTGGTACACAGGCAATAATAAAATATTAAGTCCTGTGGAACAGTGATCCACTGAAAGTGTCTTTGGAAATGATCTAATAATAAAAATTGTTCTAATTTAGACAGGCCAGCCTCCCAAAATGACACAATTCAGGGATCATATATAGCTGAAGGATCACTGGCTGCATCCATTATAACTCTCACAAGCAAAGGCTGAGATAGTGTTCAGTAGGAATGGCCAGTTGTCTGCATTTTCATTTTGCCATTATCAAAGATCGCAGATAGACGATCCATTCACCAGCAGGCAGATGGGGCAGCAAACTTTCATTTTAAATGTCAGCGCAGCCAATCTTGCAGCGCATTTGCTGTTATTTACCTGTACTTTGGTTCATTTTATGAGAAAAATATGCAAATGAGAACACTATATTGCAATTCAGACCCGTTAAAACAGAGTACTTGCGATGGCTGAGAGAGCAGGGTGGGGGAGTCGAGCTGTGGAGTGAGAGAAAGACTGACTCCCTTACTCTTTCTCCTGATTTATGTCTTTGTTGCACTAATACGGCTGCGCACACGAGAAGCAGATAAACGAGGTCATAAAACACTGAGCAGAAATACTACTTATGTTGTATATTTGCAATATAAATGAGCAAAACAGCCATTAAATGTGGAATTATCGCGTAAAAGCCTAGAAACATTGTGGCGACAGAAAAACTTCTCCTTGACCTCACCGTACCCCTTTCAGCTGACTGCTAACTGTTAGCACTTGACAGAGTGATCTGTATTCCAGCTGCTGAATCACTCTCAGCACCAGCCGCACCAGCTGAGAGCGATCTGCTGCGATATCTCCACAGGCATTAATCTGTGTGGGAGAAGATGGCAGACACTGATCAGCTTAGCTTCAGCACACTGCACTGATGTCTAATGAGATGATTTCTCATTAGTGTTGATTCCATTCGCTCTGCTGCCTCGGCCTGCTGCGAGGCTGAGCCACGCTGCACCAACATGTCCTGACATGACTTCTCACCTGGAAACTGGAGGGCTACTTCTCAGGCAGATTTGGAATTGGAATTGGTTTTACAAGTGTAACAGAACACGAATGAAAAAAACAGAACTAGAAAATGTGAGAGGACAGTCTGAGCATTGACAAGTTGTAAATCAGCTTCACTGGAAGGTTAAAGACCCACCAAGGAAGATTTTAGCAGAAATGTAGCGTTGCCAAAGCAACGCTACATTTCCCGTGAGCCTCGGCGCGCACTGTCGCAAACCGTCGTAAACGATACGATGTAGCCAATACCCACACAGTGTTTTTGCCACAAAGTTAGTCAACTAAACCAGTCACAGTCAAACGAATCCCATAGTCTACTAACCACACATCGCAAGCAACACACACAAAAGACAAAAGAATTGTATCAAACTTACAAAGAGCTAAAGTTACGTACCTGTCTAGGAGAAGCACAGCCAGCTCGGCATCTGTTTTGATTCCTTTTTGCTCCCGGAATTCTCTCCACCTCTGAAATGCCTGTCCAAGATGAACTTTTCTTTTGCTTCGTTGTCGATCTGACAACCTTTTTTGCTTGCAGACTTTGCTCCGTTCGCTTCCTTTTGCACTCCATGTGTGCCGTCTTCTCAACCAACTCTCCGCTCTGCTACTGCTAAAAACAACTAGCTCCGCTCTGCTACGCTCCGTCAGCGCACGCGCACCGTATTTGCTGTAAATCGCTCCGTCTCTCACAGGAAATTCTAGACGAGTCGACAAAAAATTAATAAAATGCAAATATTTACAAAACCAAAATGATTCATGAATCTAAAATGGGGGCATTAATAAGTGTAAATAACGAAGATTCATCCACATTAATATGAGACTTTGTTAGGAGCATAAAAATCTTCCTCGGTGGGTCATTAAGAAGCAGAAATTACTTTCTAATTACCCCACCAAGGTAGCAGAACCTCAGTGGAGTTATGTGATGATCTGTGTTGGTTTGTCTGTTTGGTAGCAACATTACTCAAAAACAGACAAACAGATTTGGATGAAATTTTCAGGGAAGGTCAGAAATGATACAAGGATCAACTGATTATTTTTGCAGTGATGCGGCTTATAGTCTGGAAACACGGATACAAGTGAACACTACATCAGCTGCCTGCTGATGATCACATGATTGCAAAACTACTACAAAACCACCACTGCAAACTTATCAGGACTTGTCCATCGGAAATGATGCAAGGAACAGTTGATTAAATTCTGTGGGTGTTTCTGAGTTCCATCAATTCTCGCTGCCTGCAACATATTTAGGTCACACGATTCGGTATCCGTGCATAGCATACACATGCATAGCACACACCTGTGCTCAGCGCAAGGTCATTTTGTATTTGTTAGTGTCATCATTTCTGCCACAAATTTTTTCAAGATTTTGGCCGAAATGCTACGACTGTGCAGCCTTGGTGGAGTGCCACACTATCTGAGTGCTTTTCTTGTTTTATCTTGAATGTTGGTTAGTGATCTTTTTCTTACTGTGTGTTTATGCGTTGTGTAGTCTGCCAACATGCCAAATCACTAGTAGAGACAAGAGAGTGAGGGGAGCTGCTGGAGTCACTGGACAGAGAGAGAGCTGAGAGGGTTTTGATGTTTGAGGTGGTGGACAGCGTTTCTCACTCAGAGGATGTGTGTTACCTCTGGTGGAAACAACAGCAGCATTTGGAGTCTATTGAAATTTTCTTTTCCGATGGACCGAGGCCAACAGTTTTCCATTGCTTCCAGGCTTTGTGTAAAGCTCAATTAACTGTTTTGCACTGAAGTGGTGAAATGACTTTATGCTCACAGTACATTTTGTTTTAGAACCATCTTTACTGTAGATGTGAACGACAGGCTGACTGATGTGCCAGTATGTTTACACTGCCTGAAGAAGACAGTCACTGTTAAACTCATCATTAACCTCTCTGATCTGGCTCATTGGCTTAGTATTGCAAATAAAAGTCCTGCACGCAAAATCCCGTTCAAACAAAAGTACATAAGTATTTGCAGCAAAATGTAGTGTTAAAGTAAAAGTACACAATTGATCCCTCTGTCATATTTGATTGTATATGACATCTTTAGATTATTGCTACTGAAGCATCAGTGGGTCAGCAGCATGTTACTGCCATAGATGCTGAAAAGAAGGATCCATCTGGGATCTGGAAAGAGGATTGCAGAGAAAAAGTTTTAATACACAGGTCTTTTTTTAGATTTTGGACTTTTTTTCTGCCGTTTGATTTTTGGTCAGATGTTGGATCATTTGGACATCTGTTGAAAAGAAACTGTGTGAGAAGTTTAGGGGTAAAAATCAGTATTTGGTGGAGCTGTTAGCAACTCACAGACATCTGAGATATCCTCTGATGCTTTTTGGAAGACATCAGAAGCCAAAAAGGTTGGAAACCAGCGGTTTAATCTTTAACAGTGTGTTGTATTTGAAAAGTATGTCAAAACATCCATTGTGCAAAATCTGTATCTTCAAAATAACTAGAGGTTTCAGATAAATGTGGTGTAGAAGTAAAATATCTCTCTCTGAAATATAGTGGAGTGGATGTATAAAAGAAGACAAACTAAATAATTAAAATGTAATCTAACCATAGTCTATTCAAACATCCAACATGCGGAACAGACAGACTATAAATCCTGCTTTACTTAACAGAAGAAACATTGTAGCATGCTTCTTAACCAATTCACTTAACTTCTGTTAGTCAGACGATTGTCCTCATTAAGACCAGTCAGCTAATTGTGAACCATGTTTAAGTTGCATCCCAGCAGGCAATAGAAAGTGAACTGGAGTAATCAAAAGTCAATCTGCATTGAATCATTAAATGAATAGACTCCCGAAAATTGGAAACATTGAGACAGACTGGTTAAAAAATGGAGAGATTTTATTTTATATCTGTTCTGGTTTTTTTTTTTCTGACTTTTGGAGTGAACTTGGATAAATAAGTGAAATGTATGTGTTCAGGAATATATGGTCCCAAGAGCTTTTCATCTTGGTGTTTGTGTGTCCAGGTCATACTATTACTGTAAAGTGAGGTGGCATCACTCAACCTTGGAAAACACAATCCTTCCCCCTGGAACAGCTGGGTGTTTGTGGTCAGGGAGGAAGGACAAAGGCCTTTAAAAGCACACTCACTCACACACACACACACACACACACAAACACACACACACACACACACACACACACACACACACACACACACACACACACACACACACATATACATATTGTTTCTTTCTTTTACAACAGACATTTCATTAACTTATATTCATACCCTAGAAACTAAGCCTAATCCTGTCCCAAACCTTAACCCAAACACCCAAACCTAAACTCATCCTGACCCTGAATAAAATCTTCATACATAAATTTAGTGATTTATATGATGGGGACTCTCTTTGTCCTCAAAAACGAGCTCCCTGCAATGTGACTGTGTAAACAGTGCAAACAGATTTATGTCCTCACAACATGAGCAATACATCCACACACACACGCACACACAGGCTCACTTTCTCCCCCTCTAAGGTCGGCTTATTCTTCTGCCAAGAGAATAATATCTATCTTAGTCTTAAAAGCTGTGCTGCTGGGGTGTGTACCGGTCAGGACAACACACACACACACACACACACACACACACACACACACACTGACCCACACATATTCTCTGGAAATTTTCACAGAAGAAAACATCAACAAAGCTGAAACTGAAATCTTTATAGGTGCCTTGGAAAAGTTTGCCGTTTTCTCCTCTAGTGTTTCATTTCCATAGAAGGACTGAACAGCAGCTCTGACCGTTGAAACGCTGCATTCTTTGAAATGCAGTTGTGTACCTCAGGGTGTCATTTTTCTGGTGAGTGTTATGGTTTTGCGGACCTCTGGAAACCGTTGGAGCCGTTATAAAGACAAACGACCTCGCTGTCGACGCTAACAGCTGCGTGACAACATGATGTCATCATGAACCAGCACAGAGTCCGTTTTTGGCTTGATTTCTTGATGGACTGTTATAATGTGATGTGAGAGTTACTGCTTGAGACATGGAGATAAGTCTGTATCTATAAACTTGTAGCCCTAGATGAATACACAGAGGTTTGGGCTCTGTATGGGCTATCTTTTATTCTCTCTGCACTGCTTGTAATCAGTCTGAGTGAGGATTCTTGCTTCTGTTCTCAGAATCCACCAGCAACTCTTAACTTTGAACAAATACGTTTGTATCGGGAACTCTAAACACTAGACTATGTACTCATAGCTACATGATATTTTACCTCTTAAATATACACATAAGCACAGAATAATCTACAGCTGCGACCCCTCCATGAATGGCAAGAAGCCAAAAATGTCTAGGGCAGATGCACAAATAGTGTTGAATAGTGATTGGATTGTTTCTCGGAGCCTTTCTGTAATAATCTAACCACATGAAATGAGTGACACAACATGGTCCAAAATTGTATTTTTAGTTTTTAGTGCAGTGTTACTCATTTCAAATGAAGTTTTCTTATTTCTGAAGCAAAATCTAAAACTGTTTTAGTGGTGTATATTCCAAAATTAAAAAAAAAAAAGGTAATAAATAATATACAATTAAGTAATTAATGCTGTACATTTCAACTTAAAAGCTGCGATTTTCCTTGAGACTTATTTCTTCTCCACGAATCAACAAACAAACCGGATTGACATAGCCACTGTGACTTCACCAATGGGTTTGGAAGCCTTAGAAGATTTGGAAGATTTAGGTATTTCATCGGCTTCTTGACTTTTTGAAAGCCAAGGCCAAATGACACTAAGTACATTATTACGATAGCAACATGCCAATCATAACTGAGCCACGTCCTAAAGAGTGTATTGCTTTATCATCTATTTAACTGGAAATGGGACCATAGTTCACAAATTTACCATCTTGCTGTTTTGAAAGGGGCCTAAAAATATTAATTGAGACCATCAACTTTAACTCAAACTGGACTGCAAGAATCTGATTTCTTTTGCATCCAGAGGAGTCGCCCCTACTGGCCATCAGAAAGATTGCAGTTTTTAGCCATTTCTGCATTAGCTTCACTTGTCACCGTTTTTTCACTTTTTATGTTATATATAGTAGTTAGGACAAAAAACATTGATCAAAGGAAATTTAATGCTTCTTTAGGAATTGCTCTTATTCTACTATGATAGTGTTTCTTACAGTTTTTGCTGTCAATGTTTTTCATTGTCAGATTGTGAACAATGGTGATGATGTGTGTATCTCTAACTTAAAAGCTTCAACACAAGTGATAAATTAGATTATGCAGTGGGTTCTCGACATATGTCGGCGTTCCATTCCTACAGTGTGATGTAAGTCTCAAGTCCAGTGAAAATGTAAACAAAGCCATTAAGTGGATCACAGTATCAGTCAATTTACATATTTGTACAACTACAGCAACAACAAGCAGTCATTAGCTCACACTGAAACACAGCTCGATAGGAAAATACCGGTGAAAATGTAAATGATAAGTCTGACTTACGCTTGGGAGCCATAATGAAGTTAGCGAATGTAGCATAAATGAATAATCCAATACGGTGGCAAAATGTAAACAGCCGTCTTACAGTGCCAAGGGACTTCATCCGCTCTGCTCGCCGCGTGACTACATATTCATCCGCTCCGTTTGCCGACATGTTTGTTCTCTCCACTTGCCATCTAGCTCCACTGAACCAGTTCAGATGTATCAACGTAAGTCAATGACATCGTAAACCAAGAACCTCATGGACCTATTGGAAAGCTATTTTGACACAGAAGACCTTTTATTAGCTGTAAATTGTTTTGGTCAGCCTCCGATCCCACATACGAAGCGTTAATAATTCACCCAAAATGCACTTTTTAAAGAAAGAGAAAAATCAAGAAGCTCAGAAACACAGAGACATATTTCATAGATAGGGATCTCAAGTGTTTGTATTTATGGATTAATTATGTAACAAAAGTACACATTCCTTTAGCCTGTCCTCTCATCCTCTATCTCTCCTCAGACCATCAAAGCAACGTCTCCGCTCGGTGACCCCAGAGTGACCTACAACCTGGAGGAGGGTCAGGTGCCGGAAACCAACATGCCGGTGCGCTTCTACATCAAACCAAACCGGGCGGATGGCTCAGCATCCATCCTGGTGGCGGAGAACCTCGACTACGAGACAACTCGTTTCTTCACGCTCAGAGTGCGAGTCCAGAACGTCGCTGCCGTGCCGCTCGCTTCCTTCACCACCGTTTACGTCAACGTGACAGGTGAGATGGAGGGAATGAGTTTGCATTTGAGTGATTGAGGTCTTATTTGAGTTTTAAAACTTGTTTTAACTTTGGGTTCTTTGAGGGTTTAAGGGTAACACCCACTTTGTTGGTATAGATGAGTTTTTAAGGGACAGGAGTTTTTAAGGGACAGAGAGTGGCTTTAGGAGTTGGTTAATTGATATGAACAGCTAAATCCTTCATTCAGTTCTAATAAACCAAAGAAGCAGCACAATGAGATGACATGATTGAAAGAGCATCAGTTAAACCTCTAAAGTAAAAGAATTTACAAAGAACTTGATAGAAATTTTGTTATTGTTGATTGTTTGTGGGGGGTTTTTCATTTGGTAGTGTTGCATTTGGTTTTTCACATGAAAATTGCCACACATAATTGTCATTACACTTTTTGAAGGTAGTCACCTTTAACAACTAACATTTCAAAAAGAACAAAACATACATAATACTACCATTGAAATGACTACTAATACTTGTATCCCAATTTAAAGTACGGAAAAGCAAATAATGATTTTGACATTACCCATGCCATTTTGAGTAAGAATATCTCAGTAACTACAAATATAACCCTGCTGCTTTTTGTACAGTGATAGAAGACAGATGGAACTGTCTTGTAGAAAAATTTGGGGTCTCTGGTACCTGTCCCACGCTGAGATTTTTGCCACCAAAAATAGCCAATTAAAAATCTCGTCCAACTTTGGGAGCTCATATTTTCCAAACTGAGGTACCTTGAAAGCTCCAGTTTGCTAAGTTATCACACAGGTTTGTGTAGAATGGAACCCAGGGGTGTTGGAACACTTCTGTGCAGTATTTCTAGTACTTTTAAGGTCCCAAACCCCACTCGTGAATAGGTATCTCTTAATTTTTAGGAAGCCCCCATGGCTTGCAGAGTTTAGGGAAACACCTGGGGATGTTTGTGGGGCACTAGCTACATGCAGAGGCCTTGTTTACCAACTCACAGCTCTCTGGTATGTCTAGAAGCTGAGAAATAACCACTTAAAGATGCAAAAAACGCTGGCGAGGCTTTTTATAGCCCAAATTCTGAAAATTTCAGACCCCCACAACTCAGAAACTATTTGAGCTACAGGCCTACAATTTTGCATAGAAAGTACTTTTGTGACTAAATAATGGCATGCAAATTTAGGACTAATTTAAAGATGGTGCGGCAACCACCATCTGGTGAAACCACACGGAATGACCCGTGTTCTTGTTCTCAAAGGATATTGAAAATGAATGTGTTGGTCCATGCATGCTTATTTGTTCCATGTACAGTGATACAAAACCAGTGATGTAAAAGTATAGTGATTTTACATATTAATTAATAAGTGAGTATGCGAATAAGGGAATCAGTACATAATATTTACTTCCAGTGAGTTTGAACATTTTGTCATCATATTATTTCTTATTGTGTCTCTCTCATCTGTATATTGAAGCTGGGGCCCTGGATTTCTCTCTCTCTTTATTTTAAGCACACATTTATCATTTAAAAAGTCACTATTTGGCTTTGACCAGCACAAGTAAAGAAGTCATCAGTGAGCAACAGGAACTCCGCCATAATGAGCGACAGAAAGCGACGAGAAATGAGAGTAATGAAGTGGAGTTTGTATCCCTGCTCATCTGTAGCAGAAAAAGGGAAAAGAAGAAAACAGCAGTGGCTGGTGGTGTGAGCTTCATGCCACCTCGTTTTAACAGTGACTCATTTTCCAATCAGCATCTGTAGGCCGGTGGAGAGAAGGAAAAAGGAGAAAACACTTCCTGACTTTGATTGGCTTTGAACAAGCCCACATCGGACGCTGTAATTGGCTTAGCGGAGCTTGAAAGTGAGCTGACAAGCTGCTTTGTGGACTCTTCAGGGTGTTTGGATAATAATTCCTCACTAATAACTCAGTTTTCATTAGTGAGGGGAGACACGGTCCAACTTCACTTTCTGATGGACTTCACACCACAGATTCTTTCTTGTCCCCTCTCTTTGCCTCTCTTTTCTGGCCTTATTTCCTTGTATTTGATCTTTTCTTTAATCTCCCTTTCTGCTGTAAATGTCATCAAGACTATAGACATTATTCCCTCTTTCTTTTCCTTCCGTCTTGCTTTTCCTTTTGTCCTTCTTTATTTCTTTATTTTCCTTTCTTTGTCGCCTTTTCTTTCTCTGTCAGTTTTTAATCCAATTTAATCAGCTTTCATGGACATGACAGACTCTGTGTTCTTCTGCCAGATCCTGCAACAACAAAAAATATGAATTTAGGAAAATAAAATGTGTTTTTCATTGCTGCTGCACCTTGTTTTTCTTTGTCATCAGACGTGAACGACAACGTCCCTTTCTTCCTGTCGTCCACCTACGAAGCGACGGTTCCTGAAGGAGCACAGATCGGCACGTCGGTGGCTCAGGTGTCGGCCACAGACCTGGACTCCGGTTTACACGGAATGGTGGGATTCAGTTGCACCGATCATTGATGAACTTCTATTTCCTTTCTTCTTCTTCATTTTCTTCTTCGACTTCTCTTTCTGTGTGCTTCAGATCCACTATGTGATCCTGAAGGATGAAAGTGGGGATTCTCAGTTCTTCAGCATCGACTCGCGCAGCGGCGTCATCATCACCCGAGCCTCGTTTGACCGCGAGCAGAAAGCTTCTTACCTGATCGAGGTGCAGTCGCAGGACGGCTCGGAGTCGGCTCGACCCGGCCAGCAGGGCCAGCCAAACACAGGTAGCACACTCGGCGTTGGCCGCAACTAAAACACGAGAAATTCACCACAAAAACCATCAAGAGTAAACAGTAAATATGACCCTACGTCCTTTCTTTCAAAAAGTCTCGTTCAGCCTTTTGATGGGTAAATAATATTGGATTCAGCATTAATATGTTTCTAATTGGGAAACAAGAAAATGTAATCATAAAATCCTCTCCTGCTTCATAATATGTTCTAATTTTATTTATCAGTTAATTAATATTAAGCATGGATACACTGAAAAGAGAAAATAAATGAAGCAGTGTCGTGACATTGTTATATTGATGGAATTAATGCTGTGGAAATGCTGTGTGCATTATGGTTTATTTATGTCTTATTATGTTTGGATTTAATACATTTTGAGATTTAGTTAATTTACATTATGTTTTTTTTATTTTTATGTAATCGTGCATTTTGAACTGTTTGTAGGCGGTACGCAAAAATTTTATGGAGAACTATGAGCATGCACAAGCAAATAATACATGTGTACTTAAATTCCCGAGTAGATAAAGGACTTAAATGGTGGTTTCACATCTTACCTCAAAAAATTGACCCTTTTCATCCCAAGAAAAGCTTGGGAGCTATGGCTCAACAGATGGAGCAGGTCATCTAATAATCAGTGGGCTGTTGAAACCACTTTTGCAGCTGATAGTAACCCACTGCCATCAATGTTTGTATGAATCGCTGTTAATTTCTTTTCCTCTATTGACCCTTAAAATCTCAAAACCCACTGTCTGGTTTGACAGACGCGTTATCTTTTAAAAATCCCCAAATTTCATAATTTGTCTATGTCTTTAGCAAACATGTAAAGGACATAGTTGACCATACTATTTCTGGAACTCACTCTTTTTATTGCCAAGCAGTTTTAAAGAACACTGCATCCAGAGCACTTGTAATAGTGCAATCGCTTACGTTTATATAAATGTCAGTGTGCTTCCTGCAAATTTCAGTGTGCTGAAGTTGAATTTAGATCATAAATGTTCTTTTTTTGTCCAAGAACATAATTGTGTTTTCACAGTGAACAAAGAGGTTGTCTCTTGTCTATCCTGTCTTTACAAAAAAAATGCTCTTAATGTGAGAAGATGAGGATGGCTCACATTTTAAAGTGCTTTAGATAAAAGTGCCATACAAATAGAGTCCATTCAAAAGATTTTCCCTGTTGAAGTTCATCATAAGAGTTCATATAGGTTTGTTTTTCAGTAGAATTCAATAGATGTTCCATTTCGATTCTCAAAGTCGTCAAAGTTGCAAGATTAAGATTGTTCAAACTTCTTTAAACTTTTGAAGGTTTGTGGACTTTAATGCTTGTATCCAGATAGGCTGAGATGACATTCTCCATCCTTTGTTCACTCAGACACAGCCTATGTCAGGATTTTTGTCACCGACGTCAACGACAACGCCCCAGCCTTCGCCCAGCCGGTGTACGAGGTGAGCGTGGAGGAAGACAAGGAGGTCGGCTTCGTCCTCATCACCGTCACAGCCAACGATGAGGATGAAGGTGAGTAAGAAAGTAGCAGATTTTCCGTCTGTCTGATTGATGGAACCTGCTGGTGGGGGTGAAGTGAAGACACTTTCAGTTTGTTTTTGTGTGAACTTCAGTCAAACTGATGTCAGTTTGGGACATGGAGTATCTGCTATTTCCTCTCTCTGACTCTTGAACCTGTTTTCTTAATGATACACAGTGTGAAGCTCTGGTGTTGTGCTTTTATCGTTTTATTCTGTTTATTCTGTGCTCTTTTTCTCTGTGCCTTTCTTGATTTTTTGTGTACCCTTGTCTTTGTCTCCTTTTTTCGTCCCCCTTTCTGTTTTTTCTTTCCCGTTGGCTTCTGATTTCTTGTCTTCTAGTTTCTTCTTTTCTCTTTTCGTCCTGTTCCATTTCCAGTTTTTGTCTACTGTTCTCTCCTCATGTCAGTTCTCCTTTCCAATTGTCATTTCCATTTGCCTGTTACTCTCTCTGCTTTTGTATTTATTTATTTATTTTTGTTTTATTATGCCTCTTCTTCTCTTGATTTGTCTTCTCTTGGTCTTTGTGTGTTGATCCCCTCTGTTCCCTTTTGCCGTTTTCTTCTCTCCATTTCCCTTTAATGGTCTGTTTTCTTCTATTTTGATTTTGTCCTGTTTGTTCTGTTCTTTTGATTTTTTTTAAACGCATTTTTGCTGTGTAGTAGGATGCAGAGCTTGCTCACACGTGGCTTTTAGGGTTTTGGACAAGGTCTTTCAACTGGTTTTAGAATTCTGTTTCACAAAAATCAGTCATAAAGAAGGAAGAACAATGCTGGCTGGGCTGGTTAAGCCATTTGGACACATCAGAACAAGTCGAATCCAGGGTGTTGGCTCCACAGATGCAGTCTGGTCCTGCAGGAGGTGATGGCAGCCTGCCGTAGTTTTGAATATAACAGCAGACAGCATGAGGCCAATTTAGCAGAGCTGCACTCGCCCCACAGAGCTCAGAGTGAGAATCAAAATGTTACAGCAAACATCTCCACTTGTGGAAGACTGGAAAAGCCCTCATTTGATGTTTTTGATACCTGAGGCTTTAAGCTACAAGTGTGAAGAAACTAAACCCATCAGCAAAGTTTTTTATGTGTTAAAGGATGAACAAAATGTTAAAAATTCAAAAGTGCTGAAAATGATGTGTTTCTTGCTTTTATCTTACAGTCCTGAATTTATACAGTTATCGAAACAGTAAGAGATCTGAGGCAGTAGTAATATAAGAATCCCAGGGGTTTAAAATTCATGCGGTTTTGCAGCATTTTCCTGCAGGGTTCACATGTTTGCCGGTCTGAGAATATCTGGCATTTTGCATAATGTACTTCACCATTCTAATGTGCACAGCAATCGCTCAGTCAGTTTCCGTTTGTTGATGTGTTGCCTTTGACAAAGAAAGCCATCGATCCATCCATTATCTATACATGCTTAGTCCTTATTAAGATCGTGGAGGGGCTGGAGTCTATCCCAGCTGACTTAGAGTGACGGCGGTGGACACCCTGGACAGGTCGCCAGTCTATCACGGGGCTACACATAGAGATAAACAATCACACTCACATTCACACGTACGGACAATTTAGAGAAATCAGTTAACCTCAGCATGTTTTTGGACTGTGGGAGGAAGTCAGAGAATCTGGAGAAAACTCACGCATGGACAGGGAGAACATGCAAACTCCACGCAGAAAGATCCCAGGGCCATGCGAACCGGGGACCTTTGAAGCGACGATGCTAACCACCGAGCCACTGTACAGCCCACAAAGATAACCAGTGCTGGTCAAATACACAAAGAACCTGACTATCAGCTATGCTGTCTGATGAATCGAGAGGTGAAATGTTGTGTCATAGCTCATAGTAATGATGTCCTGATCAGATCTCAAAGATTGGAATTGGTGGTGATCAAGGTATTTTTTAACCGATCGGTGTCAGCATGAACTTAAGTTACATAATTAGTTACATCTGCTGTCACTCAGGGGTCATAAAGAGAGAGTGCACTTTGTAGCAAGGTGTTCGAAAAGAATATTTTTTAAAAAAATCTGCGGCATCATAAGTCAATAACCAAGTAATAACACAATTTGAGTATTGTGAACATTTGTCCTCTGCTGTTTTAGTCACCAGAGATTTCAGCCACGAGGACTTAGAAACACTGTCTGAGCTCACATCAGCTTGTCTTAAACATGAACTCTGGTTAAAGAGCATTAACTGCCACAGGAGTCTCTGTCATGGTGTCCTTCACTAGCTAAATCCAAACAGTGCCTTCTGTTTGCCAACACGGAACTCCTTGGTTCAACCAGATACTACAGCTAATCTACAATCCGTTTTCTGACTTGCATGGCCTCATCCACTGTACCCCCCCCCCCCCCCCCCCCACACACACACACACACACACACCCTCGCTACAATATTTTCCTCACAGTGACCTACCAGAGCTTTACAACAAGGTTTCTAACCACCTACATACCATTAAGCAATGGTTTGGAAGCAAAAAGGCCTTTTTTTCTTAATGCTTTGCAGAGCTATTCGGCTTTGAAGCATATACATTGGATTGATTTAATGTACTTGAAGTGTGTATCATTGAGGAAAATGGTTTAGATTTTTACCAGAATGGAGGTAATTGAGCTTTATGATTACTGTTGTCTGCACTACAAGTTTTTTAATTTGTTTGTTTCCTGGTCAGTCATGAAAGATACCGTTATTGTTTCTATCCTGGTTTTCTTTTAGGAGAATTTGTTCAGTTTTGGGATTTATTTTTACTGTCTTTGCCTACTGTAATGGAAGTACTTTTAAGTAGCTGAAAAAGATTACATTTTATACTTTATACACTTTTCTGCCACTTCTTTGCTGTTTCCTTAATTTTTTGCCCCTTTTGTCCTCTCATCTTTCCTCTCCTCTCTTCTCCTTGTTTTCTCTCCTCTGTTTTATCTCCTCCTCTCTTCTCCTCCTCTCTTCTTCTCTTGCTGTCACTGCTCGTTAGCGAGTGCTGCTGCTCCCTTGAGGTCGACAGTTTTGATGTTTGTCTCTTTCTTTGTGTTTGTCCCTCATTTCTCTTCCTCCTCCGCTCGAAACCAATAAGCGGCAGGAGGCAAAAAAAAGAGAAAAAATATCAGAAAACAACAGCAAGAAGAAACAATCATCTCTTTCTCTCTCTCTCTCTCTCTCTCCCTTTCTTAATGACGGCTGTTGGTGTCAGCTCGAAGCCTCTGAGATTTTCTTTACTCAGAAGGAAAGAAGAGTGACGTCTTATTATTTATTTTCTTTTTTTTTAATCTTTAGCCCTTTTTTTCTGCAGTTCACATTCAAACTGTGTGACTCATTCACAATCTGCCTCAAATTCAGATTTCACTCTGATTCCCTCAGGAGATCCCCAGACTCATTTGTTTCCCATTTTCCCATAGTTTTATCACATTTTTTGAAAAATTTGGACCACTTACTGTATTTGTTATAAACAAAAATAAAGAATTGTTCTGCATCAGACCAAACTTACTGACGGCTGTACTAACAAGCTATTCTGTCCTAAAAGAATATCTGAGTCAACTTCAGATAAATTCTTTGTTTTCACTTTTGTGCGTTGGCTGGAGAAAATGTGTGAGTAACTGTGTGATTCAGCAGGAGTTTATAAATATCACTAATGACTCACGGACACATTGTATGACTCATAAAGTCAGGATAGAGTTACTGTAGGTGATGGGATTTATGCTAATGATGCACTGCAAACAGCATGACTGCAAGTCAGCAGTTACATTACATTTTACAAATAAATGCACATCTTTTACTTAAAGCTTTGTCTTTTCTGTGGTTTCATCAGTTATTCTGATATTGTTGGTCAAACTTATTTGGAAGAGAAGTAGCCATCACAGCTTGAGGACTAGACTCATCGGCAGGATGAAGTGACTGAGGGGGCAGCTAAAAATAGTGAGGGGGCAAATCTTTCGTACAGCCCAGCAAAATCCAGATATACACATTTCTACAATTTTTAAAATTTATTTTGCAGATTGAAATAAAGAGCATTTTGACTAAATTTCTAACCTTATCTTCTCTTTTCTTATGTGAGTCATGACTTAAATAAGAAATAGGGATAATTTTAGAAGTTTGGCAAGTAAAATTGGCAGGACATTTTATGCAAAATCCAATTTTTTTTCATGCCAGCGTGTCTAGAGGCCCACAAAATATAAGAAAATACCGCCCACTCATTTATTTTCTTTCTCTATATATCTTAAAGTGGTGTGTTACAGTATCAGCATCTCCTCATTGTATGCATACTGCGTGAAACAGTGCATGCTTTGTAACAGCAGCTGCAGCATGTATTTAAAGCAAACAGGAAAAGTATGAGATTTTTGGAACGCAGCCTGTGTCTCTTAACCATCCATTTAGCTTTGCAGTATGTTGTGATCTCACAGCAGGATAAACAGTGCACCCAGCTGACTTCCTCTCCTCCTCTCTGCCACTTTTTTAAACAGGGGGCTGCATTCCAATTTGCATACTTTTTTCTTTTTACTTTAAAAACACACTACAGCTGCCCTCACAAAATATGTGCTGTTTCATGACACACTATTTCATCAAAATATTGGATCTTAGACTGTGACTTCTCAGGAGATGTGAAACCTTTATTAACTTATTAAAAAAAGTGGTGTAATATACACTTTAAGGAAATTTATTGACTTAACTATGCTGTAGCCAAGACTGCTGCATTAGCATTAGACCCAACACTAAATTTCCGACATTGAAAACAAATGGCATCAGCGTGTGTCAGCAACTGGCTTTTTTTTTGACAACACAGTGGCTGAATAAACTATTTACCAAGCAAAGTAGCTTCTATTGCAACACCTACAGCATTCTGAGAGGTTCTACAACATTCAGCGCTGTCCGTGGTCCTGAAATCATGGCTCTATGCTTCAGACTCATGTTTGGATGCTGTTTGTGGAGAAGAAAATGTGAAAGGATCAGATGACACGCTTCAAAGCTCTAATGAAATAATTGGAGGTGTTTCATTCCTTTAATCTCCTTGACTCTTTTTAAACATATGTTTTTGTTTTTGTTTTGTTTTTTGTTTTGTTTTGTTTTTTGACGTTTTTTTCTGCAGGATAGTACTAGGAACTACTTTGCTTTTACTGTGTTTACATGGGTTTCCTCTGCACTGAGGGATTATTATTGACATTTCAGGTACACACAGTTTCAGGTTTATTTTTCCAAAAAAATAAATTAAATATTTATCGTCTTGTTCAGCTTTTTTCTGAAGCATCCATAAAAAATGTTACAAGGTGCTTCACAAAAAAAGAGCAACAACAAAACATTGTAAAACACATTATGTAATACTCCAATCAGTACTTTTTAAAAAGCTTTTCAAACTGAGGCACTGAGGACCTGAACAGTAAAATCATAGTCTGACTTAACCCTTTAAAGCGGATATTTTAACAGTAATTGATGAAGAATCTTGATGCAGAATGAGAGGTTAGGAGTCGTGTGATGTTGAAGGAAGCCAGGCTATGTAAAGATTTCATGGTAATCACCTGAATATATAATTTAGATGTCAAACAGGAGGCAGTACTATTGGGTCAGCTGCTGATGTCTGAACTAGCTGTGAATGAATAATTGCTTCAATTGTTGAATTGTTTCAGTAGGTGAATATTAAGTTGCAGAAGTCCAGGCAGGGCTAATTAGGATATGGATAAGTTAAACTAGATGGATTATTGAAGCATGTTGCAGTAATAAGTACCCACAGGTCCAGTAGATGGGCTGCTATTGCAGGTGAACTACAGAGAAAATGAAATAACAACTATCACTGCTGCTATTCAGTCAGCTTGCTTTTGGTTAAAATAAATATTTGCTTGTCAACATACAGCAAATGTAAACTTGCGGAACATTTGTTTTATTGATTTTCCCTCAACTGCATCTCTTGATTGTGGCAATTCCATTGGAACAAAGTGATCATTTGGATTGCATAGTCAACATAAAAATAGATTAGATATAAAGTTTCCAGAACAATGTGAATTTATGGAAAACGCATCTGCATAAATTCTAATGATTTACACTTATTGCATTTCTTTATGAGTCTGGTTCATAATCATCCCCAAGGCACCCCCAAGTGATGACCTCTAATTGCTTATTTAGTTAGAAAATAGAATCCAGTTAATTTTCTGTCCATTCACTTGCTGATTCATCTACAACTAATTTTCTTGCTATATATCACCAGAAATCATTTAGTCCCTGAAGCTTAATTCTACAACAGAACAGCATATTTTAAAACCCCTGAGGTCTTAAAATCTGCTTTGCTTTATTTTTTCATGACAACTGCTTAAACCTGCTAGTTACTGTAGCTGCTTTTATTTTATTTTTCTATTTGTCTAGTTGTTGCTGGAAATATCTAGATTCAGCATTTATTCCTCCTCAGACTGATTCCTGCGAGGTTCGGCAAGACGCTGAACATGGGATTAAGAGATGCAGAGATAGCAAACTGCTGATGATTCCCTCCCAACTGCTGATGCTTTATCCTCAGTTTTTTGTCTCGCCGGGGACTCCCTGTGGTAATTAGCAAACGCCCCCCTCGACCCCAAACCACTCAGGGGTCCCAAGAAAAAGATAAAGACAACCAACCATCTTACCCCAAACATCCCCCTAAACCTTCCTAACAGACAGGTAGGTGGAACGTCTTACTGAGATTAACTAAACCCTGAGATCTGATCTGTGCTGAGTCAGCACTGTGAGTGTAAAGGAGGGATGTCTAATCGGCATTGCATGTGTTTTTGAATATTTAACATTTATCCCCAGGAAATGCATCTTTTTTTCTCACTAATAGCTTTACATGAAACCCTTCCATTGGCCTAACTTGTCTAACAGTCAGCTAGGCTCTACAGTAGTAATTTCACTATGTGTAATAATGTGTAATAAGTGCAAAATCTATATATTCTTCCATTAGTGCATTTGTTGCATCACAGAAATATTTTACATTTACATGCATTTATTTCAAGAGTGATTTATTAAGCTACCTCAGTTATTCACATGAGGAAAAAATAGAAATGTGCTGTTTGTAGATTTTCTCTGCATTTCTTCTAATTGTCAGTTTTCTTTTAGGTTCATGAAGTCTGTGACAATATTTCATAATTAGCCCAAACTCTGATCACAGTCCTCCACCAAGACTGATACCCCAGATTACATTTTTTAGAAAAGTGATCTGGATCTGCACCAAAGTTCTTCCTTTGGCCATTTTCCACCTCTTTTACCGAGTTTATCAGTTCATTTTTTTTGCATAATCTTGTTGATGCACAAACAAACAGACAATGCTAGTAGAAACATGTTTGTATTTTATGGAGAATCTTAATGAACAATAACTTGATCTGTTTGTGATTAAATAATTACATATTTCCATGCAATTACAGCACAGAACTGCCTACAACCCCCCCCCCCCCCCCCACCCCACCCATCCCTGTAATTATGATTGAAAACTGCCATAATTTGTTCCAAATAATTGGATTGCCGCCGAGCTCAATACAATCAGTCACAAAGCTAGTTAAAAATGACTTCAAATCTACTGGATGCGAGGCACTTGAACACGTCCTGATTAACGCTGGTGTTAGCAAACTGTAATGAACAGCTGCCTTCGCTGGTCACAAGCTTTCATTACTGTTTTGGGTCCATAGAGATTGTCGAGGTTTTAATTAATCAGTTAATGACCCATTGAAAAAAAGGCAGCCGACAAAGTGTCAAGTATGTTGTTTTATTTGTCACCAAACCATTATGTTATTGTTTGAAAATGATATGCTGCTGTGCTCTGGGCTGTATAGTCTTTGCTTTGTGTTTTACAGCAGATATCCAACATGCAGCTGCATACGTGTGTTTGTTTGCTATAGACTTGCTGACACTTGTGTGTTTATCTGCTGTATATATATATGATAGGTGTGTGTGTGTTGGAAGGTTTCCGAAGGTGAAAGAATCAAACTCCTGAAAGTGTTAAAGCTCCAATCTGAGGTCTGATGAGCTGTAAAGTGAACTGAAGGTTTTATCCTCTGTCTGCACCAACTGCACCATCACCTTAGCTGCATCTGTGTGTGTGTTTGTGTGTATGTGTGTGTTGTACATAATGACCACAGTTTGTTGTTGAAGCTGACAGGTGCTGAAGCACCGGTGACCTTCAGTCCAGACATAAAGTGCAGGTCAGGAAAGCACAATTACAGGAAAAATAACACACACACACACACACACACACACACACACACACACACACACACACACACACACAGATGCTCTCCTTCGCTGTGCAATTCCTGCAGCTTGATTTGGTGTTTGTTGGAATGATCAAAGGTGGGGGTTTAGATTACCACTCTACACCCTCCTCCCCACCCTAAAGCTGATTAGGCACAGCAGCTTTTGTCACCCGTCGTCTTTTCTGGATCCATTTGGTCCTCCTAGTGGAAAATTTGCCGAATTAAGAGCGTCTGGTAATGAGATCAAGAGGCTTTTTTTAAATTCCGCTGAGTTTGGTGTTTCTGTTTAAGTGTCGCCCCAGGGGTTTAGTAAACACACGCAAACACCTACTATTGCAGTGAAGTTGAGTGATATTGAGGTGTGTGTGTGTGTGTGTGTGTGTGTGTGTGTGTGTGTGTGTGTGTGTGTGTGTGTGTGTGTGTGTGTGTGTGTGTGTGTGTGTGTGTGTGTGTGTGTGTGTGTGTGTGTGCCCATGTTTCTGCTATATTGTGGGGACCAAATGTCCCCACAACTGTAGGAAAACCGAAAACTATGTCACTTGTGGGGATCTCATTTCGGTCCCCACAAGTTTAAACAGTGTTTTCTTGGCCATGTTGTTGTTACTGAAAGAAGTAAAAGTGCAAAAATGTTTCTTTAGGGTTAGCCATTGTTTTGGTTAGGGTTGGGGTTAGGGTAAGGGTTAGGGGTTAGATATGAATGGGAGTCAATGGTAAGTCCCCACAATGATAGCAAGACACACGTGTGTGTGTGTGTGTGTGTGTGTGTGTGTGTGTGTGTGTGTGTGTGTGTGTGTGTGTGTGTGTGTGTGTGTGTGTGTGTGTGTGTGTGTGTGTGTGTGTGTGCGACTCCAGTATTTGCATGTTGTACCGAACAAGTGGTTTTACTGTACGCACAAAAAGTGATGATGACGAATATAAGATAAGAGCTCTCTAACAAATGTTAATAATCCAAAGGCAAACAATCAGAATTCCTAACAAGTCTACTAAATGAAATGAGACTTGCTAAATATTCTGTTGCCACATGCACATGGAATATTCTGTTCAGTGCAACACACATTGAGTTTTTCTGCAGTCTCTAGAGTCTCTTAGCTGTGTTTACACTGTAAGAGATGAAAGGTATTCCCACGGTCATGACTGGAAAAAAAAATGCTTCTATAATATTGTATTGGTGGGCTTTAAATTTGAGTGCAATGGGTGTTGTAAAGTCCTGCAAGAATACAAGAGGATCAATATAATAAGCCCTGAAGGGTTGGGAGTGGAGGAATGTGGTTACAGAGTAAATGCATGTAAGGGATGCTTTAAGAAGTAAAGTGAGCATAGAGGCAGTGATGTTTTTGTTGGTCAACATCATACCTGCTGCTGTTATTTGCCAATAATAATATATCTGAGTGCAGGAGCAGAGCAGAGCAGATTTGCACCCAAGTAGGGACTAAGAAAACATTACAAAATCTGAATGTAAAATGAACAAATAATGCTTTCGAACTGAAAGATAACACTCTTGAATAAAGATAGAAAGTTAACTCCATGGTATTGCTGGTCAGAAAAGGTTATAAAAGTACTGCGCATCAACATTACAGCTTTGCATCCATTACATTATCATTTCATTCTGTTCCTTATCAACCTTTAGATGTGTGTTTGTTTTTTCAAGTGCATGAATTTTCAGATATATCTAAACTTTGCAGAAAAAATTTAATTACAGCATCAACCATTTGACATGAATTTAGTATGAGTCGCAGTGGGATGATAATTACTTAATTTGACAGAGCAACCAACTGAAAAGACATAAATATAGGGCCCTCCTGCTAGCTCACTCACAGCCATGCTAGGACACACTGCTCTATAATAATAAAGATGTGCACTTCAGCTTTGGCTTTAACTTACTGTTTGTAGCATTCAGAGGGAAGAATTCAGAGGTACAAAATAAATAATCTGAGCTAATTATGTGTCATTTGAAGGTACATATTACAAATTATAGTTGAAGATTTGCTCCAACATTACCCAGCTAAAAACCTCTGAGCCATGTTTCCTGTCACTTTATAGGAAACACTGTTTAAAAGGCATCGCTACACGAGATTTCTGGGTACTGCAGTTAGCTGAATTTAAAAATCTGCAGTATCTCTTGCAGTCATCTGAAGCCACAACATGTGATACTTTCTAATGCGGTTTTAAAGTGAAATGAATCTTCCTCCAGTGACGAGTTTAGTCCTTCAGAGTGTCAACCTGCAGTCAATGCTCAGGGACGACTTTCCCCTCCGGTCCACCTCACGAGGAGCAGAGATCTGACCTTAATCTCAATTTTGGGCCTCCTGCTATGCTGCGAATTAAATCAGCCCTATCCCCTAGCGTGTGTCTCTCTGTGTGTGGTGTGTGTGTGCGTATTTGTGTGTGTGCGTTAAGAGGGCAACACCATATGGCCAGACTGATCATTAGGGAGGCTGCCGGAGGCAAAAACCGCTGGAGCTACTCCCCGTCCACACATTTACCGACACTCACATTTACACACACACACTAAGCTGCTCGGTGAGTGTCACGACAGATCGTGCTCAGAGGCTGTGACGGACCGGTGCACTTAAGTTTTTCCTCAAACACACACAAGCGCACATACTCTTCAGTGTCATAATGAAGGTCCTCCATGTCTCCACAGATGGTGTTTGTCTCCTAAAGTCTCCTTGGTGCCGGTAAACAGAGAGCGAGCCGGACCCAGACAGACCTGCCTCTGGGCTCTGAACATGCATCTGTGTGTGTGTGTACATGTGTGTGTTTACCACGGCCATGTGTGTGTTGGCATTACTTCACTTCATCTGAAAGGATGTGGAGAGGGAAGGAGAGGACAGATGAATGAGAGGGAAATGAGGAAAAAATATTTATCTGAGGTGTAAGGAGGGGAAATGATGATGGAGGGAGAATGAAAAGAATGGAAGGAAAATGGATGGAGGGAAGAGAGGAAAGATGTTATGGAATACAAAGGCCAGGAGAGTCACCGCAATTGGTGGATTCACTATTGAGGAAAAAGTATGTCTACATTATTTATTTGGTGCGTCAAGTTCAACTTCAGTGAACTTTATACAAGAAAGTAGAGATAGAACTATTAGCTAGTTTTGCTCATAATCCTTTCAGAATATCCTTTTGTCTGTGACTGTTTTTCTGTTTTGACCAGCCCTTAAGGAGCAGACAGAAAAGTAGAGTAGGAGATCAAAGCTGGCGGGGAGAGAGGTGAGGAAAATATAAAGAAATTAAAGTTTGTAAGGGTGTCAACACTCCGAGCTGAAAGTGAGTCCCAAGTGAAGGTGCTTAAGAATCTCGGCGTCTTGTTTACGAGTGAAGGTAAACTGGAGTGACAGACAGAGTCAGCAGTAATGCAGACGTTGTACAAGAGCGTTGTGGTGAAGAGGGAGCTGAGCCTGAAGGCAAAGCTGTGGATTTTACCAGTCGAGGTACGTTCCGACCTTCACCTGTGACCGAATGAATGAGGTCCCAAATGCAGGCGGGCGAAATGATTTTCTCAGAACGAGGAGCTCAGACATCTGGAGGGAGCTCGGAGTAGATCTGCTTCCCCTTTGTGTTGGTTCAGGCTTCTGATCAGGATGCATCCCGTACGAGGCCCAACGTAGCTTTCCAGGCACGTCCAACAGGTGGGAGACCCCTGAGGTGGACCCGGAGACACTATATATCTTATCTAGCCAGGAAATACCTCAGGAGAAGGGCTGGGGAGGGTTTCAGCACAGCATAAATGTGTGTATTTGTACTACTCACCTGGTGGAGCCATTGCTGCTTGCACACAAACAAAATGTAAATCAATAGTTTTTTTTAAGTTAATGAACCTGGTTTAAGGTTGGGGTAAGTTTAGGTCATGGTAAGTCTCCAGGAAATCAGATTTAGTCAATCCTATGTGATGGAAACATGACTGTATGTGTGTGAGAGAGAGGAAGTGTGGAGGAGAGTGAAGCATCTAATGAGCCCCACTGTGAGCCACACGCCTGTTTTCCTCACAAATATTTCATATTTGTTGCTGCTGTCCACACGGGGTCATCAGTCTGTGTGTGTGTCTGCTGCCAATCAAACATTTGAGGGGGGGGGGGTTTCTGCTGGTAAATCTACTCCAATATCATTCAAAAGTTTATTTTCACAATAAGAGCTCCACTGGACAGCTCATGTTGTGGCCGTTCAGTTCAGTCTTTAGATTCACTGTGTGTTTATTATAATCAGGTTTATATGTTACCTACCATGTACCGCATTTTTTTAATATTCAAAGGTTATTTTTATCCATAACGCCGTCGCTGACATACTCAAAGATTCTTCTGACACCTTATCTCAAAACTTGAACTTTTAAAGAGTTTTTGGTTTTCTGTCTTTCTTTCAGTCTGTTTTTTATCATCTACTCCCACCTGACCTGCCCCTGCTCCTACTGTTCACCTGTTCCCATTCTGCTAATCAGCCTCCTTAGTGTATATCCTCCCAGCCTCCCTGTCTTGTCTTCATGCCATGTGCCTTTTCTTTGCCAGGCTCTGTTCTTTGCCATCCTGTCTGATCCTTATTGTTTTCTTAACCTTGCCTGTGTTACTGGATTCTACTTCTGCCGGCTCCCGTGTTTGTTTGCCTCCCTGATTTCTTTGTAACCTCTTATGACCTGTATTGTGTGTTGTGTTCTTGGGTGCCTTTCCTGAGAAATTTGACAGTTACAACAATAGAAAACTCATGGCAGCTCAGTAATCTACACATTTTGTACTAACCCTTTAAGCCCTATTTTATTTTATGAAGATTCCCCCTGGAAAAAATATCCAAAATCAATCAGTGACAAGACTTTGATTCAAAAGAACAACCTTAGGATCTATGGATAAGACACACGTGGGAGAATTTAGAAATACAATAGGTTTCTCACCAGACAATCGTGAGCTTTGAAAATCTAGGCAACAACTCAAACTTTAATTTTAATCAAGAAATTTTTCTTAAAATATAGGACAACAAATGCTACATCCATTTAGTAGCAGTAGCACAGTAGTAGTACTCTTCCTTAAATGTACAATTTAAAATTTAGATGTCCAAAAATTCTTCTTATTTCAACAGTAAGAAAATCCTCCTTTTCTGCATTCACCTTACAAAGCTGAACAGCAGGATCAGCACCATAGAAAGGATCCACAAAAAACGCGAAACAAACGCAAACTGACCGCTGCTCCATTTCCTCCCTCCAGGCGCCAACGCCAAACTGCGCTACCAGATCACCTCAGGAAACACAATGGGCACCTTTGACGTGGAGCCTGAGGTGGGCACCATCTTTGTGGCTCAGCCGCTGGACTACGAGATGGAGCAGCGCTACGAGCTCCGGCTGGTCGCCTCTGATGGGAAGTGGGAGAATGAGACGCTGGTGGTGGTTCACGTGGTCAACCGCAACGACGAGGCGCCTGTTTTCAGCCAGACCGAGTACCACGCATCAGTGACGGAGGAGCTCACACAGCTCCCTGTGTTCATCCTGGAGGTCAGTACGCCTGTGTGAATGGTAGAATGTTGTGGCTTTTAAAAAAGATTTTCAGTCTTCTGAAAATAATGGCTCCTCAAAAGACTCTGGTTCTTCAAAGTGCCATTCCCAACTGAAGAACGTCTACATTTATGGGACGGTTCTTCATGTACTTTATGTGGTACTAAAGATTCTTCATTTTTATTGGAGTGCTTTGGTTTGATGGCAAGTTACAGCTTAAAATTAGAGCCACAACTAATGGTTCATTTCAATCATCTTTTGGTCTATAAAACATCACAAAGCTGGAACAAATACTCCTCACAGTTTCCCAGATCCCAAGCTGGCATTATGCATTATCTTGTTCTGTCTGGCCAACAGTCCAGAACCCAAAGTATTAAATGCATTATAAGGGAAGGGACCCAGAAATGGTGCAAATTTTACATTAGATTTTTTTTAGCTTTTATCTAGAAAATGGTTCTTTATTCCTTTTAGCTTTATTTAAATCTCAAAGAATCATTAAGGACATTAAGTTGATTTGCAACCCTTTTCATAGCGCTGGTTATACAAGATCACCAGTGTTTGGTCCATTGTAGCCAGTTAGCCCAAATAAAGCCAAACTAACTGTAACTTCCGTCATTAAAGGTTAATGAACTGGTCAGACTGTACTTTCTCTAACTCAGTGCATGCTGGGATACATTCCAGCCCCTCTGTGACCCTGTGCACTGTTGGCGGATACAGAAAATGGATGAATGGATGGGTTGGAAGCATGGTAGAATTGTTTTACTGTTGAGCTAAATTCTTTAAGCATGAGCACTGATCAGATGTCCAACCGGTCCACATGAAACTGTTTAAAAAGTAAACATGAGAAAGTCGCACCTCCCTCCAACATAAGTGAGCTTGTTGTGAAAACCTTTAAAGTTTATACGAGCAACATGTGAAAATGTATCAGATTTAATGCCGACAAATCTAATAGTGTTGGTTACGCTTCAAACGTAGAGGGGAATTAGCCTGCAGCGACACCTCAGCAGAGATCCGGTGTCCACAGACTAACACATCACACATGTATGACATTGTTTAACACAATATCAGCCAATAGTGACACCAAGATTTCCAAAACCTCCTGACAGGAAGTACCTACCATCTGAAAAGTTGCTTCAGAAAAGTCAGAGTCGCTCTCCTTCTTCTGCTGCGGTTTTCATCCGCCTTTCGTCACACCTATCTCCGGTAATTCACAGTAATATGCATGTGCCGCCAAGCTAAATCAGATTAAAAAGGTGGAAGCGCGTCTTGGAGGGCAGGGAAGTAATCCCTGTCAGAGAGGCATGTGTCACCGAGTCCTCAACCTGAGCCTGCTTCCCCTCGCCTGCTGGAATTGATTTGATGTGCGTTCGGTTCCTCTCTAACGGTCTCAATAGTTTTTCTGGCGCGCGGCGGCCGGGCCCTCCCTCGGCGCGCGCCGCTTTCAGCCCTGTGTACTAATACAATTCAGCAGATAGCGAACGGAGGGGAAAATCCAATTTGAAATGAATATTTTTTGACTTCACCTGTGCGGCAGGCTCCTCAGTGGCGCCGTGACTGCTCATCTTCAATATTGTGTACCTGCATCACATTGTCAGGAAATGCAAGGAGCCAACATAAGAGAGGTGGCAGCAGAAGAGGGTGGTGGTGGTGGTGGTGGTGGTGGAGGGGGACTTCAAAGACTTCTGTAAACAAACCCTCTGGTGAGAGGAGAGGAGAAGAAAGGGTAAAAGTGTACTTTCCCCTTGCTTTTGTCGGCGTCTATTAACTTTTAATTGCATTGTGTGTCGCAGTGACAGATGTGAGAGCTCGTCTCGTCGCTGCTGCTCTTGTCCCCCTCGTTCAGAGAGATAGCAGGAAGGCAGGTTAATTAAGCGAACAGGACAAAGCAACAGAGAAATGTTTATTCCTGTGTTGTCGAGTCCCCGTGTGCGAGGGCAGCCGCTGCAATCAGCTCCCTGCCTCATGTCGTATTTGCTGGGCTTGACATTTGTACATAATGAAAAAGCAATTCAACTGTTTTGATAGGAAACTCCTCGGTGCAAAAAGAACAAAAGCAATAGTTTCTTTAAAGGAGAACAATGTTATTGAATTGAAAACATGGCTGCTGTGACCAGCTTGCTACTACAAATGTGACAGCCGACGGCTTCATTTCACTGCAGGCTTCTTAAAAAGAAAAGCCACTTTATTCCCAGGAGGATGTCAAGTCTGTCATTGTTTTTTTTTTTGTTTGTTTTTTTGCATATTGGTTGTTTTTGGAGTTAAAATGTTGTAATTTTAAACAAGTGTTTCTAACACTATTTAAAAATTTGATTAGCCAACATTTCATACAAAAAAGCAGTTCAGATATTTTGAATAAAGTTTGAGTTTAAGTTATAAATACGGCATCTAGCTTAAAGGCCAGAGTACTTTGTGCATCTGTGTCCACAAGAATCTGTATGACATTTTATCACCAAGCAGATAAGACTTTTTCAAAGGCTATACTGAACATACATTTGTTGGGTGTAGTTGATGTTAAAGGCAAACAATAGCAGTGGATCGAACTGCCACAGTATGTGTCGAATGTATTTTCCACCAAACACAAAAGCATCTATTGTGAATGGCTTCTTTCAAAGGCAGAAGTTCTTGCTCTTAGAAAGTTACAGCTTAAGACAATGTTGGACAATCCAACAACCACTTTTTTTGAAGGCCTTTAGTCTGTAACACAGAAGCTTCAAGGCAACTGGATTGTCTTAAGCCTTTCTTTGGCAGCGGTGAAAAGTACTGTACTGCATAATTTTGAGCTACTGATGCTGTTTCCACTTCATGTTAGATTATACTTCTACTGCTAGTATTGTACGTTGCTCCTCTTATTTAACAGCTTTAATTGCAAGTTACTTTAAAGATGAAGATTTTACACAGTAGATTATGTGAGAAGTCACTGTCAAAAGATTTAACCAATGTTTTCCAGCATTTTTGGCTTCTGACATCTAACTAATAGTCTGTAGTCGAGGTCTAATTTCAGATATCTTTGAGGAGTTAACAGCTCCACCAAATAGTGATTTCTTCCTCTAAACTTTGCACTATTTCCAGAGCAAAAAATGTTGAAATGATCCAGTTTTTCCCAAACATCAAAATTTAGAGAAAAAAAAATCCAAACACTGGAAACAGATTACAGCATCTTTCCTTTCCTGTTGATTATCTCAAGACCCCTCAGTTTTATCTGCTGTCCTGTAAAAAAAGTGTATACAAAGTAGTCAGAACCAGCTCCACCTCCAGCAGCTACATGCTCTTTAATCATTAAATATTAATGATCTAATAATGTCATTTATCATAGTAAATCAGTTAAACATTTACTTTAATATTTAAATACATTATTCTGCTAAAATCTATGTACTTTTACTTAAGTGAGATTTTGTATGCAGGATTTTTACTTGTAACAGAGTACTTCTACATCACTATATTGGTACATTACATTTAAAAGGATCTGAATACCTCTTCAACCACTTTCATTCAGTTACAAATTCTATGGATGCCACAGTGCTTATGAAGTTTGGCTTCCCACTGAGATCCACTCAGATCAGGGTGGTTAAAGAATGTTTGAAGTTTTTAATTGTGTTCTAAAGATAGTCATATTTCCCAACTTATTTATCCATATTTCTAATAGATTTTATCATATCTGCGCTGATATACCTTTTTATATTTTGTTTCCGCACTGTGAAGTGAAAGATCACTACCAAAAGCCCCATATGGCCCACATGTTTTGTGTATTTAAAGAAATCTTCATTTTTAAAAGCTAATCTTCACTTTTGTCATGTGTAATTTTCACAGGTGTCAGCAACAGATCCAGATCAGGAAGCCGACCAAACTGCTCTCCGTTACTCCCTCCACGGTCAGGGTGCTGGTGGTGAGTTCACCATTGACGAGCGCACTGGGAGAATCTACGCTCAACGCCGCCTGGACCGCGAGGAGCGCCCTGCCTGGAGATTCCTCGTACTCGCCACAGACGAGGGAGGCGCAGGTCTCACAGGATTTGCTGATGTGCTGTTAGAAGTCCGAGACATTAACGACAACGCCCCCTTCTTCCCATGCCCGGCTCTGGAAGTAGACGGATGTTTTGTCGGCCAAGTGCCTGAAAATTCGCCTGCCGACACCTCCGTCATGGAGATGCGTGCCATGGACCTGGATGACCCCAATGAGGGGAAGAACGCCATGCTCACCTATAGCATCATCAGGAACATTCGCAACGAGATCAACCTCAACCTGTTCTCCATCAATGCCACAACAGGGACCATCTATACAGTTCTACGTTCCCTGGACCGGGAGGTGGAGGACCGGTATCTGGTGGTGGTGGAGGCCCGAGATGGTGGGGGTTTGGCCGGGACAGGAACAGCTACTATTATGGTTTCAGATGTCAATGATCATCCACCTGTCTTCACTCAGAGGGTCTACACCACTCAGGTTAGTCAACGTGACTAAATCACATTTCTTGCATTATCATATGTAATAATAATAATAAATCTTGGACCTCTCTTTGTTTATCAGGTGACAGAGGACCTTGAAGTCAATAGTGAAGTTCTTGTAGTTTCTGCCACAGACGGAGACGAGGGCGAGAACGCTGTGGTAACCTTCAGCATCGTCGGTGGTGATGAGGACAGGAAGTTCTTCGTAGAGACGGACAAAGTGAATCGACGTGGCGTGGTAAAACTTAAGAAGAAGGTCGACTTTGAGAAGCCTCATGAGAGGACTTTCAATCTGACCCTAAAGGCTGAAGATGCTGATTTTTTCAGCCTGGCCTACTGTCTCGTTCAGGTGGAAGACTCCAATGATCACGCTCCCGTATTCTTCCCACAGTTCTATGAGTCACCAGCCTTGTCTGAAGATGTACCTGTGGGGACAATTGTTGCTCAGGTTACAGCTTCTGATCTGGACTCAGGCCAAAATGGACGCTTTTCTTACAGTATTTCCAAAGAGTCAGACCCCTACAGTCAGTTCCTAGTGGACCAGTCTGGCTGGGTGGTGGTGGCTGATTCTCTGGACAGGGAGAAAATCTCGCAGCATAGAATCATGGTCCTTGCGACAGATGCTGGGAATCCACCCCTTGCTGGAACCTCCATCGTCATGGTGACTGTGCTTGACGTTAATGACAACGGCCCGGAGTTTGAAGTCCCCTATAAGCCTGTCGTTTGGGAGAACACAGCAGCACCAGAGGCGGTGCGAATGAATGAAACCTCCCTGCTCCTTCACGCCACTGACCGCGACACCTCCACCAATGGTGGCCCGTTCTCCATACGGCTACTGATGCTCACGTCCGACGCCACCAACTTCAATCTGACGGACTTCCGGAATGGCAGTGCAGCCATCACCGCCCTTCGCACTTTCGATCGGGAACGCCAGAAGGAATACCGCCTTCCAATTCTCATGATTGATAGTGGCTCTCCCCCAATGAGCTCCACCAGCACATTAACAGTTGTCATCGGCGACAGGAATGACCACCCACACTCACCTGGACACACCAACTTTATTGTCTACAGTTATGAAGGTACGTTTGTTCAATTTTTGCCACTAAATTGATAAAGACAACAAAGGGCTGTACAGAATCAACATGTTTTCTATTAAGCTTTAACCAGCCTTGTTCAGAATTTTTTCATGAAGCTGTATATATTGTGTTTTGATGGGGGTTTTCTCTAGAATATTGTCCAGTGTTAGATTGTGGACAAATTTTCATGATTCAAGATAATGGAGTTTTTGTCTGATATATGCTTGACATATGCAACACATTACAATGAATGACTTTAAATGTATTTTTTTTAAAAGCAGTTATTTTGATTTCACCTCTGCCTTGTTCTGTATTTTCTTTATAAAGATATTTATTCCTATACAATTTTAAAGGTGCCAGATCTCAGAAGTGTTTTACAGCCTTCTATATTGACTACATTGCCCCAAAAGCAGGTCGATTTTCATCGAAGTTTCTCATTGCATTCCATCCATGTAGCATAAGGCATCCTCTGGCAAAATTAAGCCCACATGGGTCTGTTTAACTAAATTTGCAACATGCAAGCTGCAAATAAAACATCAGATGTTTTCAGTCATTTCATACATTCCACTCATCAAAACAAACAGTATACAAGACATAAGCATGCAAGAGCCCTGTAGGATCCGCAAATGTATCTGTAATTTCCATTTGGGAAACGTAACGCTGCCGCCATTTTCGGTGTGAGCAGTGCCTGCAAATCGCTTTTGTGAAATGGGCCCTGGGCTTTTCTGTGATTTAGTAGATTTAGTAGGGGATGAAAGTGAACCGATGCAAAATACTTGTAAAGTAGCATCATGCTGATCAAAACTGAATTAATGGCCTTTTTTGCAATCTTGTGCTGTTCACACCTACAAAAATTAGGTCTTTTTGATTTTTTCTGCTGCTTTTTCAGCTGCTTATTACTTATTTTTACTTTTATTTTTTTGTTTTTTTTTCCTTGATAACCTTGATTTATCCAGGAATATTTTTTTTTTCGCATTTCAGACCTGAAAGCCTCACAGTGCAAGCTAGCACGGTTTTATTCCAGTGGAGAGGTTAGGCATTCTTGCTGGAGGGCATCCTCATGGTAGCTGTAGATGAAGAATAGAGCATTTGTCATTCACTCGTAATTTATTGTTCCAGTTCAGAGTTCAACAGCCGGTCTCAGATATGCAAACTGGTGTTTTTCTGATCACAAACTGGCTCCTCTAACCTTCGGGTCCACTAGTGTCCCTCCCACCGCCTCCTGAGTGCTCTGTGCTCATGTTGTTAAAGCTGTACTTGTCACAGTCGACTGCTCACAGCCTCCCGCTCCAGCCTACATCACTTATTTAGTGTTTCATACCATCTGTCAGCCTGCTGTAATTTGCTGGAAAAATTAAGGTTTTCTGTAATGTATTTTTAGTGGATCCCCTCTCCGGGGCCTTTCCACATGAAAGTGCATTAACCTGCTAATACGAATCCATCACGTACCTCAACATCATGCCATGAAGCAAACAATTAACTCCAGCTTAAGTCCCAGGTTTGACGGGCACATAAACAGGAGGCATTTTTAAAAGGCTGCTGATTTCACGGCTAAAGAGATTACAGCGCTGTGTTCAGCTTTTTTTGGGAGAGGGGGGAAAAACACTGTGTGAGCGATTCTAATGTGTGCACATCCTCCTGCTGTGCAGTCAAACCATGACCATGCGTGCCAATGAGGCGTCGCCCGTCACCTTATCTCCTTAAAGAAGCCTCCACTTTCTTCCCTTCACTCTTAATATTTCGGTTGTACCACAGGGATCCCTTGTGCTCAAGACTAATTCCTCTCAAAGCTAATGCATTTTTTGACTTTTTTGTGTGTCTTTCACTTCCTGTCTCCTGACAGGTATTCTCCCGACAACAGTGCTTGGACAAGTTCAATCCCCCGACCTTGATGACTGGAGTGAGAAAGTGTACCGGTTTGAAGGCAAAACAACCAGGTACTTTGATCTCATCTGGTGAAAACTTTGAGAGGTCTCAGAAGGTGACTTGCAAAAAGAGAGTGATGGAGGTGAAAGTAGAGATGGACGCATAGTAGTTAAACATGCAAGTAAAGAGGGGTAAAGGGGTTTGAAGGACAGCAAGGTAATATAGCAGGGAGGCAGCAATCCAAAGACAAGAAGAGGTAGAAAGATGAACCCCAAGCAGTTTCTGGCATTTATTTGCTCCTGTCGCATTTACTGACTGTAGGTTATTTTTCACTGCAATATAAAGTCCTGCACCTCTGTGGACAACCATGACTAAAAGTTGAGAGAACCTAAATATAGCTTTGTGCAGTACGACCAAGGTGTAATGCCAAAACAGAAAAATAAAAGTCAAATTTTGGTGATTTTATATATTTGACCAAAAAAACTGGAATCAACATGTGTTTTACCAATACAGAGGAACAATATAGTGACTCTACATATTCTAGCTATTTACTAGGTACATTTTTAGAATGTTTTTTTTCCATACTTGTTTGTTATTTGCTGTGTGTAGACACAGAAGGAAGCTCAGTCCAGTTCAGCTGTAAAGTCCCTGAAACATTGGATGACTGTTGCTCATGGCTGAGTCAGACTATGGTTTTATGGTTACAATAAGGAGTGCGTTTTTTCATAGAATCTGGTCACCGGAAATAATTTTTCCGATGCATTTTTTTAATTAAACATGTCAAAAACAGTATTATGGATGGAATATTAAAATTTACAGTTTAAATGTAGTTTTTGGTAATTTTTTTTAACCAAACTGCACATCAAAGACATCTTCAAATACCACTGGCAGCTTGCATTTTTTCGTCAGTCTTTCCATTTTTACCATTTGTGACTGATAAATGGACTAACATTGGCTATATTTTTTTAAATACTTTTTTTGGGCCATTTTGCTTTTATTATAGCGCACAGTGAGAGAGAGGGACAGGAAACGTGGGGAGAAGAATGGGTGGAAAGACATGCAGTAAATGGCCATGGGTCGGACTTAAAGCCATAACTGCTGCGTCAGGACGATGGCCTTATTTATGGGTGGCTCCCTCAACCAGTTGAGCTACAGGGCCACCCAATTTTGACTGTTTTTTTTTAGATACAACCTGCTTTCCAAGCTGCTGGTTGGTTTTGGGGTTCAGAGAATTAAGGCACAGAGGTAGAGATATGAGAAAGAGAAACAAAGTGGGATGGATAGCTGCCACGAGAAGCGATACGCACACATGTAAAATTCTAAATAGTGCTGAGAGAGTATGGAGAAGGATTTAAAGATAAAGAAACATGTTGCATGGGTCTTAAACACAAGACAACAGATACCAAAGCAAGAAGAGGTAGAAAGTGAAGCATAGAGGTAGAGAGTGAGTCAGAAATATGGACAGTTTGGCCTGGAAAGAGATCAAGGAATGGAGTGATGAAGAGACAGACTAAAATAGTTACAAGTAAGGAGGTAGCTGGTTAGCATGTAGCATCTTTTGCAACTTGAATTTCTTGCCAACTGTTTGAATCCATCTGCACTCACATCTCATGAATTTACCACACAACATCAGCAAACTCTAATGCAAAATTGATGTTCACTTTGTTACGTTACACAAGTGGATTTTCACATTGTACTGACATACTAGCAACTAATGACTAGTGTAAATACTGCACAGCCTGCAACAGAAGATGGCTAAGAAAAATATAATGTATAGGTTCTTTGATAAAAGCTCTTGCAGTAAATTTTCAAGCTTGTGTAATATTTCAGCCGTTCTTCAGTGCTACTAGCACTACAAACTGAATTCCACCCATCTAACTTTTAGGGTTTTGTTGTTAATTTACATTATAAAAGGTCATTAAACATGCTTGCTTTTAGTCAACGCTAAACTCTAATGCGTCCATTTTGCTACCAAAATAGAACATATGTCAGTGGCAAAAACTTTCTTCATCGACTTTAAGGACTGACATCCAGTTTTGCGTGTTTGTGATCACAACACGCTTCAACAAATGTGATAATGTGACTCAAGTGAAACAAGTTAGAATGAGAGCGCTGGAATCCCCTTGAAACTGATATGAGCTACTTCCTTCTAGTTTGTGTGAACTGAACTTTGAGCCAGCTCTTGCACGACGCTGTTTATATGTACAGGGTGACCCAAAAGTTTGGAAACAAAGTTTAACTGCAGTGTCTATTTGAGTTGGGGGTGCATGAATTCACTGTTATTTTACCCATTTTTGTTATAGCATAATAAAATAACTTAAAAGCGTAGTATTTGCCGAGTGCAATAACTCGGAAGAAAATTAATAGAACCATAAGGTCCAGGTGTGCTGGAGCATAACTTCAAAATGCAGGTCATCAGTGTCAGATTTCAAAACTCTTGATGGTAAAGTATCTGACAGTTTTAATTTTTTTAAACATCCAAAAGTACTATGAGGCAACATTTACTGGCCAGTTTGAGGAACCTTCATAAGCATGAATGAAGATCCATTCCAGAAGATACCAGTGTAACCAGTTGGTGGAAACGTTCACGTCTTTGTATAAGAAACAAACATGAACATGTCGAAATATGTTTGTTTTACACTAATCTGTTACTCTTCTGAATATATCTGTGGTACTGATTTATTGAAATAACATTATATTATTTGGATTATAGACTTTTCATTTGTTTCCAAACTTTTGGGTCACCCTGTATTTTAATTAAAAGCAACAAAAAACAAAACCGTATGCATGGAGAGATTATGTAAGTGGGACATTCAGTTTTGCACATAAAACTCTTCTTCTCTGTAAAGATTAGAGAACAGAGCAAGAAACTCTTGCTGTCGTTTGGATCCACTTAAGTATAAATGTACACACTCCTATTGTGTATACTGTGAGCTGTGTTGGATGAAAGAATCCAGAGAATGGCAATTGTAAAGCAGTTTTAGGATGTGTTGGAACTGACACAAAAAAGATTCCCTCCTAAAGTGTCCCCTCTCATGTGACACGCAGCAAGAGATGCATAAAGAAAAAGAGAGAAAATAAAAGAACTGCGCAGGAACTGACAGATTTAAAATAAAGAGGGGGAGACAGTACAAAGGTGCAGTGCGACAAAGGGGAGAAAGGAAAATTGGGACAGAGAAACAGGCAGTTTGAAGGGAGAAACAAAGAAAGAGTGAAAGAGAATGAAAGGGCAGAGGACGGGGAGGAGAGAGAGATAGAAAAGGGGATCTGACTTGTCAGGAACAGTGCTATTAATACTTCATAACCAGCGGTATTGAAAATTCCCAGTGAAGCGCGGCGAGGGCGCACTCATTTTGTTTGATGAGGCGAGGCTTCATGCGGACGCATTGAAAGGAGAGCCTGATTGCGCTCTCTGCCACCTTTTCTTCTAACGAGATACCTATAAGGAGGGACGACAAGAGACGACAAGAAACGGCCGAGAACAAAGGAACCACCAGAGAGAGAATTACCATAGATACCCCTGAACAACCGCCCCTCATCGCTGCATCCAGCAGATAGCAATTTGTTCACAATATGGATCCGGTTTAGGTTGAATGTTATTTACACACTGAAAAGATAAAACTGAGGAGAAAACATGAAGAAGCACAAAGTGTTCAGGTGAAGCGATGGAAGCCCCATTGGGCCAATCACAACATGTCACCATGCAGGGAGTCAACCCAAGCTGCATGTTGCATATAAAAACCAAGAAGATAGCAGCTTCCTGCCTCAGCAGACAGTAATTTGTTTGGAAGTGATCTGTATATTATATCTTTTCATTTGTTCTCAGTCGGTGAATTGCTGTGACAGGATTTGAAATCTTTGAAACGTGGCATCATTCCAGGAAACGGTACACAAGAGTTTCTCCTGCAGCAGCAGTGCAGGTTTGATCCCAAACTGATTTTGGCCTCAATTCAGCAACAGTCAATTAATCCGTCTGGAGTGAGCTCTGAAGGTCGCCGCAGAGTGAAGAGGTTAAATAGTTACATGAGCCAGTGGCACATATTCTGGACCGGGTTTGGGATCGACTGTGAGGTGCAGCTGCAGATAGTGCCAACATTTTCCAAATCAAACCCCCCCCATATGGATCCCTGTTTGACAGCTGACCTCCATCTGGTCAGAGTTTGATCTGAGAAATCCCATCTGAGCAAGACTTTATCCAGAATTAAGATCTCATGGAATAAGAGATGAATCTGAGCCTCAGATCAGACATCATTTCTACCCACAACATTTATCAGATTCCACTGCTAATCAGATATTTTCTGCAGAGTGAGATTTCCATTTAGGTTCTTGCTTCTTCTAAGCCTTCTAACAGTGCATCAGTTGAGAATGATATTACTGAACCCTAACCGCAATTCTGCTAAATTAGATGCAGCAGAAATAAAGCACAACAACTGCTACATCCATTTTAGTCATACTAACACAAGGCAACTTCTTCAGTGACTGTGCCACACTGGGAAGCCTTTAAGAACACATCTATGTTTCTACAACAGATGCTGCTTTGGTCTCAGTACAGGAGTTTCCAGTATGTTAGGGGTTAATAAACTTTACTTCTGGCGTTCTTTTCTGACACCAGTGTTCCTAAATCTGATATTTGGCAGATGACATAAAAACCATACAAATCCACTGTTTGCTCCTTCTGAGATATTTGCATGAGGCCATGGGGAAATGTTTTTGTCCCAGTTTTGAAAGACTTGCTTGCTTGACAAAACCACTCATTATTTGTTTCACTCTTCACACTGCAGCGCATGCAAGTGGCCAATTCAGTCCCCAAAGAGTTGAATGTGTTCCAACAGTTTTTGAGGACAACTATATAGAAAGGCAAATACATTTCAACTAAATAGACCCGTACTGAGTGTGAGTGTGTGTCTGTGTGTGTGTTCTTGTACTTGTGTGCGCGCGCATGAGTCTGTGAGAGTGTTAATAGCACAGCTGTATTTGCCATCTACTATCGGAACATGGTTGGACATACCTGATGTATTCTTCACGTTCCTATTTGAGAAACGAGATTGCATTGCATTGCAGATGTAACTTCTGTCCAAGCGCCAGCTACCAGTAAAATCAGACATACAAAAGGCTGTCTTACGAAACCACAGCTCAGAGTTTCTTGTAATACTTCATGTAGAAAAATTCTTTATTTATTTAAATAATGTAGCCTTTAAGTAATCATATAATGAGGAATAATATGTGACTATTCTACAGTCACACCTACAACACAGCAAACAAACAAAGCTATATGCCTGCTTGATTCTTTGTCTTTTTTTCTTGGTTTCTTTACTTTTGGTTATATTGTGTGGTTACACAACACTCACTGTAGTATTTGTTTATCATGCATTGTGAGGTAGATAGATAGATAGATAGATAGATAGATAGAAAAAATAACTGCACTCCACTCCTGGTGGAAGGATCAAATGATTTGAACCAACTACAGAAGAATTATGTCCGTAGATTCTACAAAAACCACCTACATTGGAAAAAACAAGCACATTTCTCTTTCTCTCTCTCTCTCTCTCTCTCTCTCTCTCTCTCTGTCAGGTTGTTCAGCCTGAACCAGAGCTCAGGTCAGCTCAGTATCAGAGAAGGGGCTCCTCCCGGCTCGTACCGCCTGAGGGTGCGCGTGTCCGATCACAGTTGGCCAGACGTCACCTCCACCGCCCAGGTGGATGTCACAGAGCTGCGGCAGGAAGCCTTGCAGCACGCTGCCTCCATCCGCCTGACCAGTGAGTCTCATGGAGATCATGATGATGTCAAAATGTCAGAATGCACTTTCCTTAACCTGAACCTGCAACTCTTCTTGTCATGTAAAACTTCTGAAATTGCTTGACAACACCTCAGTACACTGACATAAGATGCACATTTGCACGCTCCCTGTGATTGCCATGGTTACTGTAACTGATGGGGCACGATGTTGCATATCTGAGAATGCTGCAGGGTCCCAGTTTCAGGGCTGTCAACTTCCCCAGACTCCACAATCATCAACACACACAGAGGCACGATTGGAAACAACTCCCTGTTCTTCTTCCCTTGTTTGTCTTGCTTTTGTAATGATTTTCATCGTTTTACACTGTGTTTTCTTGTTTCCTTTTAGCTCTTGTCTCATCTTCATCTCCTCTTCATCATGTCCTTATCTGTCAGCCTCCCACAAAGAGTTACAGTATAAAGCTGGTGAATAAATGTGTTATCCTTCCTTCTTTTTTTCCAGACCTGACAGTGGAGGAGTTTTTCAGCAGCATGAGTGGAGGTGAGGAGAGTCGGTTCTATCGTCTGGGCCGGATGTTGGCTGAACTCCTTCAGACTTTGCCAGAAAATGTCCAGATCTTCTCTGTGGGTGATGCTGGCCAACCGGGTGAGAAGGCACTCAATGTTTGGTTCGCTGCCCACGGCTCACCGTACTACAAAGCTGAAAAACTGCATGGTTATGTGGCAGCAAATAAAGCCAAGGTGAGGAATTAATTCAATGAATTCAAGTAATATTTTCTTGCTATCATAAGCACTGGCTGCTGATCACTGTTTTTGGATATTTACCTTTCAAAACAGCCTAACTTCATTCTCAGTGTCAGTTCTGCTTGACTGCTGGGTCAGTCATAATAACACTGTTTAAAGATTATTTTCAATTCTGGCAGAGTTTTTAAATGTGTTTCCACAAAAAACTGCATAATAAATTGAGGGAACATCCACTCATGGAAATTAACTTCCTGGATCCCCTTCAGCACATTCCTTTTTTCTTTATAAAACGTTTATGAAGTGCAATAACGCATCATTATTTTAGAGTTTATCCCAAATTAACCCCAGTTTTTTTTAACCAAGTTCCATAAAGACTGAATAATGAGCTCTGATTCTAGAAATCTCAGGAATTGACCCAAAAATTGAGATGAAAATATTACCTCTTGGACGGGCAAGATGATTTTCAGTCTCTCAAAACAATAGAAAAAAAAGCAAAGTAATTGAAAATAGTGCAAACTCTAGAAACTGTTGAGTCACAGCAAAGGATGAGAGCAGAAAGGAGACGAAGTGAGAGAAACTGAATTCACGCATTCATACATGCAGTACAGCAGGCACTCAGAGACACTGAACACGCAGTGTAAACCATAACTCCCCCGACACACACGTACAGTGAAAGGTAAAGAACGGGGGTTCCACACTGAAGTGCAGACACATTCCTCCATCAAGAGGCTGTTTAAGTGATACACTCTCCCATATGCATGCACAGATGCCAATGCACGCTTATGTAGATATATATGAATATTTCAGAACCATTAAAAGTGTGAGAGCTGCTGCTAATGTGAACTCAGTGAGGGTGATGACAGTCAGTGAACTGTATGTCAAGGTCATGTAAACTCTCAGCTGCCTCTCGCCTGATGTTTTGTTAATAAGTCTCCAAAAAAAAAATAAAACTGCCAAAGGAAAAATTATAGTGCCAAAAACGGAAGGCAACCTACCACAAATACAAAATGTTCTGCTTATTCAAAGACAGATGTACAAGGTACAATGAAATAGTTCTGAAATTGGGCAAATAAAAAGCAAACCCACACCTGATTTAAATTTGGCAACTATCCACTTTTTTTTATCCACTGCTCCTGCTACACTTGTAGTTCTCCTTAGAAGTCCCATTCTTTATGTGTGTCAAGTACCATCAGCAGCACTTACTGGATCTCCTCTACCGTTTAGAGTGATCACCCTTCATCTTAAATTTAGTTTTAGGAAAGAGAAAGTAGTCACAGCTAAATCTAGTGAGTAGGACGAGTCGGGAGAAAGAATTGGGCTAAAATCTTTGCATGTAAGCAACGTTTTGACTGATTTCATGCTTTTTTGTTTACTACATAATTCCATATGTGTTCATTCATAGTTTTGATGCCTTCAGTGAGAATCTACAAAGTAAATAGTCATGAAAATAAAGAAAAAACATTAAATGAAAAGATGTATGTGTATGTATGTGTGTGTGTATATATATATATATATATATATATATACACACATGAAAACACTATGTTGATAGTGATAACCTTCAACACTAGACACACTTTTTAGTTTTACATTAGTGTCGACTGCATATGCTTAATGTTAATGTAAAACGAATAATTGACATAATAAAAGATAATATTTTAGGGTTTAAAAAGCATTCTCATTGCCAGCGAGTCACAAGTTCAAGCTCTGAAGCCTTGATATGTTACATCATAGTGTTAGGACAGATGAAGCTGTATCTCATGTTTGAATGCAACTTCTTTCAAAAGACTAATGAGCACCCCCAAAACAACAATCATAGCTATGCAAAGTGTTCAGTATAAATAACAATACAAAGCACACAGGATGATTAAAAATAACTGGTGCATCAAATGCTGAAGAAGAAAGGTGTGTCTTTAATTATCTCGGGTTAAAAGGAAAAGTATCTTGGCTGATATACAACAAGGATGTCAGATAAATACAGGAGTCGGCACAAAAAAAGACAATGTTCAAACTGGCTCTGGAGCCAAAAAACTGAAACCCTGCCTGGGGAGTGTAAGTCACTATGGATAAGAGTGTCAGCTGAATAACTAAACTCCAAAAAAAGAAATACACACAGTTGGAGAGAGACAGGAAACCCTGAGGGACTTTGATGAAAACCTCTCACCCATAAAAGACAAAACGAGAGAAAAGAATCAGGATGACAAGCAGGGAAACGGGTGAATTTGGCAACAGAAAGCAAATGACAGCAAAACTTTAACAGGAAGGGGAAATGACAGAGAAACACCAAAGTGCATAAATAACATTAGGGGGAAATAGAGTAAATTCAGCTCACACTGATGCAGGTAGACCTCAGATCAAAGACGGCTGCTGTCATTCTCTGAAATTCTCTAATATGTTCAAACAGTTCACGACTTCTGTAATAGTTTTAGTTTTCTCCCATGCTAGTTTGAGTTTCACTTATTTTATTGTTAGTTATATATTCACATAGTTTTAACTTAATGTTAATCTAGTACTTAATCTGCTTTAGTGACCTTTTTAGGGTTAAGAGTTGCACACATGTTATTTTTTGTTACACAAAATTTAAGCTGTGCTTCAGATTTAGTTGGTGACGTTACTTTTAGATTGTGTCTAATTTTTGTTTCAGTAGCTTTGTACCATTTTAGAATTTATTCATGCTAGTTTTGTATTTCATGCGAGATCTGGTTACCTTCATTCTGTTTTTTCCATGCTCATTTTTTTCTGCATTTGGTGAACAGTTAATCTTGTTTTGTGGCTTATTAACAGAACTTGATTTTTATTTCAAACCTTGCAGCTGGAGGCCACGTTGGGTGTGTCCGTCTCCCAAGTGGGTGTGGATGACTGTCCCCACACAGACTGCAGTCAGTCCGGAGGCTGCAGCAACGAGGTTTCCTTCAGCCAGGCGCCGGTGGCTCTCAGCTCTGGTAACATCTCTCTAGTGTCGCTGTCGGCTTCCTCCATTGCTCGATGTGGCTGCAAGGGCCGAGAGGCGATTCACCTGCCCTGCTCCTCCTACCCCGTCAGCCCCTGCCTCAATGGGGGCACCTGTGAGGACGGACCGCTGGGCTACCGGTAGGTGCAGGAACACTTGTTTATTTTTCATATAATCCTAATGCTGTAATGCATCAAGGATGAGTTTAAATATGAACCTTCTGCCAGTCAGGCTTTCACTAAGTTATATAAGTGAGATTGTTGTGAATATGGAGCTAATATATTCCCTTTAGGATGGCTTACACTGTCATCTTTTGTTGTCAAACTTTAACAGCCTCTAAAAGACTGTTCCTTTTGAAACTAACCTGCACTAAAAGCGTTATTATAACAAGAAAAGTTTTTCTTTATAATGAGATACTGTGAGTCTTTTTTTCTGACTTTTCTCACTGTGGCAGCTCTGTGTTTCCGCACTTTTCACCTGACAGCACTGATTAGACGTCTGCTGGTTGTTCATCTGCCGCAAATTCAAGTCCCCAACTGTTAGAGTCACCGTCTGAAGCAGGCAGAAATTTCCCATTTGTTAACTGATTAACTCCAGGCGAATCTGTCAGACATTTTAAAGATTTAATAAGAGAAGCAGTGGATTTCTCTTGGAGTAATAACACTCCAAAGCCTCATTTTCCACCGCGTGTACAGTAGTTGACTTTGATTTGTCGCGTCACTTAAAGATATTGGATGAAACATTTCATTTGCTAAATCTGACAGACGGTTCTCACTCCTTCTCACTTTTACTTTCTTGTGCTCTTCAAAAAGAAGCCCATTAACACTGGCAAATATACATTACAGTTCTTTCTTACATAGCAGCTTTTCCTTTAAGGTTGCATCTATTCCGTTTCTGTGACTGTTAGTCTTGCCGTCTGTTGATCTCCCGGTTAATTTTAACGAGTCAGGGAAGAAATGCTGCCACAGAAACTGACACAGATTTTGTAATTGGTGTAACTCGGGTCATGTTCTGTTCTCAGTCTCGTGTTTGGCGTAGGGAATTTGTTTAACACGGTTCAACACAATGAAAGGGTGGATTTTGGAAATAAAAAACATCAGTGTGCTGTCTTTGAATTTGATTTTGTAAAGAGCCGAATTAAATTAAAATATAATTAAAGGATTTTCTCACTCAGACTTTGGCACATTGAGGGTAGCTTTGGAAGACAAAATGAACAGAAAATACATGAATGAAAAAATTCTTGCAGGGATAATCTGATTCAAATAAATATTTCAAAAACAGTAGCCTTGACTGAAATTTAAACTAATATTCGCTGTGATGCTCCACAAGCAGGAAAACCATGTAAGAAGAGATGTTGGAATATTACTGAAATATAACTCTCTATCTCTCAGTTGTCAGTGTCCTCCTATGTTCGATGGTCCCGAATGCCAGCAGACCAAACTCAGCTTTGGCGGCCAGGGCTATGCATGGTTCCCTCCCATCATGCCTTGCTTCCAGAGCCATATCTCCCTGGAGTTCTTGGCTGAGTCGTCCAATGGGCTGCTCCTCTACAATGGACCGCTTGGTCCCGTCCAATCTGGGGAGCAGGAGGACTTCATCGCGATAGGTGAGTTTACCGCTGAAATAATTGTGCTTAAAGCCACTATGAATGGCATCTAACTGAATTTGGTACAAGCGTTTCTGCTTCCCTTCTACTGTTGGTAACATGACAAAGCACAAGTAGAAAATCATCCATGAACATCGACACAACTATAGAGTCTGACTATAGCGTGCTGGTCAAGAGAAAAGTTTGGACTTTATAGGTAATGTGCGTAAATAATTTAGAATCACGGTTTTCTGACCTCAACATAGAGCTCTCTATGGGTTGATCAGTTAAATACATGATTGTTTAAAGGATGTTAATCACCCCTTAAAGTTGTAATTGCTGTTGGAAATAAACTAAGTAAATGTCAATATTTGTCACAGATTGCATCAGATGAGATTGACATGTTCAGATGATGATGCAATATTGTGTCAGCTGTTTTTTTCAGCTCTATAGAAACACTGCAAGAGTTGCACTTATTCCTTCTTTGTATCAGAATAATTCCAAGTGAAGTTTTCATTTTGTTTTCTATTTAAAATTATAAACTAAGGCAACTTTTGAAGCACGTTTCTGATAACCTTTCAGCCATAAATGTTGGCCATTGTACAATCATTGGAAATAAAATGGATTATTTTGAGAACACTTGACAAATATTAGTTAGCTTTGCCTTAGCTATTAAAAAAAGGCCTTTTGTTTGCACTTCTATTTGTAATATAAGGCATCAATAGAAAATACCATTGTGAAAGAAGGACTGGCCTGTACTGAATTCCTAAATCTGGCCTCATTTTTTGAAACTGTGAATGCCTCTAATTTGAAAACTACATTTCAGGAAGATTCGAGGCGTTATTGAGTTCAGTTCAATTAAAATTTATTTATATAGCCTGTAGTAAGGTGAGGACCTTACAAATTTTAAACAGAGAACAGAAAACCCAACTATCCAAAGTTTCCTTTGGATTCCATATGAGCAAGCAGTCAGCGATGGTAGAACCAGAGAAATAAAATCTTTAACAGGATGGAGACAAATAAAGCTCCAACAGAACCAGGTACAGGGAAGGCAGCCATCTGCCTCGACCAGTTGGGATGAGAGTTATTGTTGAAAGGTTCAAAAGTGTTAGACAAACAATTAGAATGACCAACTGACCTACAATCAATTCTAAAAATAATAATAATAATAATGACAGCATGCTAGATCACTCTGAGATTTTTCCTGCAGTTTTGTTTCTCATGAGTAGCTTCTGGCAGGCTGTCTGTGTGGATCCTTCACTGTTCTAAGAATACTGAAAATTATGCTTGAAATACACCGCCCTTTGTACAAAGTTGAAACATTATTTTTGCTTCAGAGTTCTCCAACAAACATACTAATCTCACAGTGCTGGTGGGAACGTGCCGCAGCTCTTCTTTTTCAACAAACAACAAAGCGTTCACCAGTCCGCTGCTGTAAAGACAGTTTCTCAGTGGATGAAGAGCTTCATAAACTAATGTCAGCTCCCAGCGGTGCTAGTCTGGTGTTAACGGATTAGACTGCAGATGGCCTTTCAAACGCTTCTTGCATAATCTTGTGGCATTAAAGTTATGTAATTATCGAACTTCAAGCTGTTGCTGCGTCAATCCGGGGACGGGAAAATCAAAGTGGTCGCAGTATTGATCTCTGTGGAGCGTTTTTCACTTACATGTTCAATAATGCGACTGTGAGGTTGATCGGGTCAAACTCACTCATCTGATAGTGACAGCAGTTGAGAGGATATTGGAGGATACACACACACTCAGAATTGATGGTGGGGGATTTCTGCAGTTGTTGATGGGATTCAGCAGCTTACACAGCAATACAGAGAAGTGATGTTCGGGCAAGCATCAACTTTCCACACACCAGAGGCAAAGATCTTACTTTGAGTTTAACCACTGCTCCACTTGATGTAAACAAGTACTTTCTGACTTACTTTACACATTTCTTACGGTTTTTTTGATACTCACAAGCTCAACTTTATTCCTTATAGCAATTCGATTTGTGATTTTTGTCTGACATTTTACTCACTTTCCCATCCAGAGTTGAGAAACGGGGTTCCAGCTCTGAGTATAAACTATGGATCAGGAACACTGACCCTGCAGCTGCCACCCAAATCCACCGTCACCGACCGGCGTTGGCATCGCATTGACATCATCAGTGACAGAAAGGTATTAATGGATGTGGCTGGTGATATCAGACGCATGAATGGATGACTGGAACTCTGTTTGATCAATCCACATAGATTATATCAGTTGTACTTGGAAAGGATGTTTATCAAAATATAGAAACTGCAGCAACCTGCAATCTTTCACTATGCAGTGTACGAGTTAGCTGACTAATCACAGAAGAGTGAGATAAGGAAACTCTCCAAAACAAGAAAGAAAGATGGATAGCTTGAGACCCTTTGTTCTCTGCAGCAGTAAAAATGAGTGAAGTGTTTATTTTCAGGCCGTTCAGCTGATCCTGGACCAGTGTGGTGGAGTGGCAGTGAATGAGTTGGAGGGTGTCGGAGGAGAGGTTCAGGATATAGACCAGTCCGGCTGCAGAGCTGCAGGAGAGACACCTGGGAACCAGCGGTAAGAATAAGCCTGGCCACATTAAAGATCTGCGTCGCTGCAGACACAATGTGAAAACTTCTGTCAGAAAACTTTAATTCTTGTCTCTTTTTTTCTCACCTTCCATCTCATCCCTCGTTTTTTACATGTTGCTTTTCCTCCTGTACCATCTATTCCCCTGAATCTTCCTTTCTCACCTAATTTTCCCCCTCTATTTAATCCTAATTTCTTTCCATTTTCCACCTACTACTGCTTTGTTCCTTCCTCTTCCCCTCCCCATTTACCCCTTCCTCTTATATTTACTTGTATATATTTTCATATCTTCTCCCTCTCTTCCTTTTCCTCTTTGTCAAACTCTGCATACCCCCATTTACATATTACATATTTCCATCCTCCACTTTCTCTTCCTTCTCTCTCTTCTTCCTCTTCTCATTTGTTTCATTTTTCTATCATTCTTCCCCTACTACTCCACATCCTGTTGCCTCTTCCATACATTGTCCTCCTCTTTCTTCTCATGTTCTTTCGTCTGTGTTCTTTCCTTCTTTCATGTTCTCCTCCTTCCTTTCCTCCTCCTCCTCCTGTCCCTCAGGTATCTGAATGTTTTCCAGCCTCTTCAGTTGGGAGGTGTGAAAGACGTGTCTCCTCACCGCCGTTACCGCAGTTTCACCGGCTGCATCCGCAACCTGGTGGTCGACAGTCAGGTAACACGACTGTGCATATGTTATTGTATTATTTATATTGTGGGGGCATAAATCTGTTCATCCAGTCACATTGTGGGAATATAAACCTTGTTTTAAGGTTCAAAATCAGGCTTTGGTTAAGTTCAAGGTAAAGGTTAGGGTTTGGAAAGTGTTGGTGTCGGTTGGGGTAAGCTGAGGTACATTTGAAATGAATGTAAGTTAGTGTAATGTCCTCTGAAGTAATGGAAACATCTCTCTGAGTATGTGTTTCCACTCCACAGATCATTAGCATTTCCCATGTGTGCGTATGTTTCTTGCCTTTAAATGCAGTTTTAATGTCTGTAGGTCTGTATATGTGTGTGTTTTTGCATGCATGTATTCACTCGTACTCCTCTCAAGTCCTCGGTGGGTAGTGTGTGTTTGTGTGTGCATGTACCATGGGGACGGTGGTCAGACAGATGGTGGTCTGAGCTTGGCTCATCAGCCAAGGCCAACATAACAACATCACAGTCCAAAATATAATATAAATGAAAAGAACCTCCCGCTTCCTCCTCATGCTCCTGAAATTCAGCAAGCTGCCGCGGCTCCTCTGCTGCCGAGTGAAAACCTCAACAAGCACCCAAAGATCCCAAAATATTCCCAGCGAAAGACTTCAGCCAGATTTTAAACAAGAAGATGTGGAAGCATGTTAGCATCTGCCCACCATTGCAGTGAATGTCTCTTTCTACCCACAATCCCTTGTGTTTTGGGGTTGTTTCCTGCAGTCAGTGGAGAGGTTGGCATCATGATTTCACTCTTTTTACGGATCACCACAGCTGCAGTGTTAAAGGGCTGATACTGATTCAAATTGGGGGGGGGGGTCATCATTTTTTTAGCAAGCCAGTATAGAATGTGTTTCATTTTCAATCAATTTTGAATTTATTTACTTTTGAAAAATTAAGAAAGGTTTGTGTGTAATAGATTCTAGGATTTTGCTAAACTCACTTGTCATTTCCTCTCTGTGTATGTAAGGTACATAGTGAGAAGTGTTTTTCATTAAATAATCCCTTCCTAACTTGAAATGGCCTACATGGAACACTACAGTATTGCTTCCTTATTTTGGCTTCTAGGCCAGGTCATGTTTGCAAATGAGAATTAGTTCTCAAACATGTTTACCTGGTAAAATAAAGGTCAAGTAAAATAAAAGAATGTGACGATATATGAAGTCCCACCCCTGGAGCTCAAGCACACCAGCTTACTTAGAACATGGCTCAAGCAATTCAAAACTGATTCAGGCGTACATGTTTAAACCAGAATTTGTTTTTTGAAAAAGAGAATGATACAGAATACATCATCCCTGCTAAATATGAAACCTTGGCTGTTTCAATATTTGTTTTTAGGCTGTCTGACACTGAATGTGTTCTAGTGTATGAGAAAGACTATATGGACCTATGAAAAAAAGAGCTTTTTATCAGAAAGGTCTCTCATTTTTGAGGTTTATGTTTTGTACCTCCTCAGACCACTCTTTCTCAGTACTTATCAATGTTGCCCACAAGCACTGTGCCAGACCTGCTAAATCTGAGATTTTTAAATATGGTAAGCGTGATGCCACTTGAAGGTATCAGCATATTACCAGGATTCTTGCTGTTATTTGGCATCAACAGAGTTCAAGTGAGTTCAAATAACACTCATTTGTGTTAAAATCACATTTTAGATGTACTGGCATAATTGTTGCTGTTGCCGAACTACAAATGAGCACATTTGGAGCTTTAAAGAAATACCTAAATTGAGAATGATACTGCTATTGCATTTGACTACATTTTTGCAGCAGTGTGCTGTTAGGACAGAAGTATAAACCTTTTTCATCCTTTGGTCCAGTGCAAATATTTAGAAATGATGGTTCAAAGAGACTGAATGATTATGTGTAGCGGTCCTCTCACCTTTCCTCTGGTGCCACCATCAGGACAGAATCTCCACTAGTGCAGAAGGAATGTCAAACCATTAGAAGACTAAATGTGAAATTCACTGAGCACAATTACGCTCTCCGGAGGAGGAAGGCTTTCATATTCCATAGCTTGGCTTTCACATGGCCAGTGTTTTTATGACAAAAGAAAGCTGCTTTTCAAGACCTTAAAAGAAAGAGAAATATAATCCTCCGTTGCGTGCTTTTCTTTGCTTCGTTCTCAGAGCTGCTTTCTTGATTCCTTCAGAAAAATTCAAAACATATTTTGGAGTTCATGCGTTAAGGTGGATTGACACAGCGCAAAATGCAACCAGAGAACGGCTGCCAACTGAAAACAATGGGCATGTTTAGAAATTTAGTGCATGTCAAATTTGCTCTTATTGCATTTCAGACTCAAAGGAGGGAAACTGCAAAATTAAAAACAAAACCTCCTCTAATCTTATGTTGGCTGTAAACGCAGCCTGGATCACATAAATTGAGGCAGCAAGTATTTTGTCTTTTATGAAACATGTGTAGAAAGTTTGCAGTGATGAATGAAAGCATCACCTTTGTTACATCATGCCTCGTTTTCTTCCTCAGGTGTACGATCTGGCGTCTCCAGGTGAGAGTGTGGACAGCACCCCAGGGTGCAGGCTCACAGACGGGGTGTGTGTGACGGCAGCCGGTCCCTCTTGCGGTCTTCACGCCTCCTGCCTCGCCGACTGGGGCTCCTTCAGCTGCGAGTGCCACGCAGGATACACTGGACACAAGTGTGACAGGGGTAAAGGACTGAGTGTGTTTATTGTATGTATTTATGTCAGCCTTAATCAGTACTTCTCATCCATGAAATTTTGTCTTGGGATCACATATGAATACAAAATTCATGAATGGAGAGACATTCACTTCTCCAACTTTCCCTTCGGACATCAGTTTGCAAAAAAGCTTTGAAAATCCTGCACAGAAAAAGTCTTCTGTCCGTCGGTTATGACACACTTTCACACAGTCCAAACCAGTCACAGGGACTCTGTGGTTGCCTCTATAATTGTGTCATCCACAGGAAGCACACATTGTCGTTGCCCTTATATTTCATCCAGTTTGGCTAAACATGAACGCTGCATGACCCGTCCAGACTGTCTGTAAAGTAACCTGGCTTATGTACAAGTTTAAAATATCTCCTCTTCCTCCTCCCTCAGCCGTCCCAGAGTTCTCCTTCGACTCGGGCAGCGTGGTGCGTTTCCAGCTCAGAGGAGGCGGCAGCCCTCGACGCACCAACATCCAGCTGCTCCTTCGAACCAGAGCCACCTCGGGTACTTTGCTTTCTGTGGCATCGCGGGAGGCGAGCGAGTACATCATCCTGGAGGTCAGTCCACCCTTCAGACAGCACCGACTGACCTTTGACCTCTCAATACACGAAGACTGACTCACTTTATTACATTTTAAAAAGCATTCACATATTAAAACAGTCTCTAGTTTTTCTTTTCAAATATTTTCAGTATATTCTTATAAGCTGTATCTAAATACTGCGTACAGATACTTGTACTTCACTAATCCATTATATGTGGCACCATTTCAGAGGGCAGTATAAGTACTTCCTTTCTCGTTACATCTGACAGTTTTTGTCACCGTTTTGTAAAATTATACCTAGAAAACTAGATAAAATACAAAAATGTAATTAGTAGTTTTCATCCATTTTGACAAGAAGTTCTGTCTGGTCGGGTCTCATTTTCACAGATCTATACACAGGTCTATAAACGTAGTTTCACTAAAGATCGATTTTCCCTCAATTCTTCATGTTTTAATAAATCTGAATAGCTAGGTTTTTTTTTTGCAAACAATACAACTTAATTAGACATCACAGAAAATTAAATATTAATTAGATTTTTAAAAATAATAAAATTCTGACTCAGAATCAACTTTTATTTTTTGATTTTTCTCTCCTGTTAAACATCTGACAACCTCTGACTTATCTTATTACCATTTGAAAGGACCTGAACTCTTAGCTGGGATTAAAATTAGTGTTTTCTTGACAACTAAAATGTTGTTTATACATTGTTGCATCATTGTGACTAATCTAAAATGTAATGTATAATACTTACGTCACAGGGGAAACCTAAATGTGTTAAATGTGTGGGTTTCTTTAACACATTTGAGGTGCTTTTTGCCCATGCTTCTGTACTTTTACTTGAAGTTTGTACACAGGACAATGTTTTTCAAAACTGTACTGTTTACACATTTACCTCAGTAAAAGATCTGAGTACACACAGAGGCGTAAAACATAGAATCATGAGACATTATATGAGGGTTTGTGAAGGGAATGTTTAACGTTCTTGTCTGTCTTAGATCGTAGAGGGTCACATCTCAGTGCGTGCCAACCTGGGTGACGCTGCCCACGCGCTGCGGCTGCCTGGCCAGCGGGTAGACATCGGGCAGTGGATCCTGGTTAGCCTCAGTCGCCATGACAACATGTTCACCCTGAGGCTAGAGCAGGGCGGAGGCTCACGGGAGGTCCAGGCCCAGCTGGGGAGCCGCAGGGAGATCGTGGTTCACCCGTCCAGCCTGATGGTTGGCAACGGACTAAGCGCCGGAGACAAGGCAGACTTTCAAGGTGAGATCTGGATATAATGTGGATTTTTCTCATATGGTCTCGTTAGAGATGGAAAAATTCTTGAAATACTAAAATAAATGCACTTTAGTTGTCTTAGGATTTGTCCTTGCTTTCACAATTTTTGGAAGAAAACACAAAATCCAATATTTGAACCTGTAATTGGACAATAAAGTGTGATGTCTGAATTGATTTCCGTAGCGCCATGATTGTAAACACTTTAAATCTTTGTGGTTTGCATCAAGGTCTTGTCAGAAAGCAATAAAAACACAGGTCTGAGCGATTCAGATTAGTCCTTGTTTGTAAACCAGCCTGTTATGGGTTTGGTGCCTGAAATGGAAAATGCATAATGATCATTTTATGACACATGCATTGTAAATCATATACATTGTTTTATTACAAATACTTCTCTCTTAATGGCAAGAAATTTTGACCTTTTTTGCCAAAAATTGTGGGGCACATTTACTGTGTTAGTTTGCTAATCTGCTGTTTTTGTCTGCTATCTATCAAATGTATATTTCCAGCTTGGCAAGTTAGAAACAAGTAAAAGATGGTTTTAACTACCCTTATCAATCACATGACCTTTTTCAAACCCTTGTATTGTCTTTAGAGAAGCAGCAGCAGTACTATTACATGTGATAATAAAACCATAGAATCGTACTGATGGATTATAACCCAAACTGGTTGTTTTCTTACTCAGGTTGTCTGCGGGACCTCCGTTTTAACGGTCAGATCCTTCCTCTGGACGGGCAGAGCCGGGACCTGGTGACAGTCCTGGAGAGGCGAGGCGTCACCTCAGGGTGCTCCAGTGACGCCTGCAGCAGCCAGCCCTGCCGCAGCCCACTGCGCTGCGTCGACCTGTGGAGGAAACACCAGTGCAAGTAAATAACGCATTAACACAAACCGGCACACGTGTAAAACTTAAACTGAACTGCCACTAATTTATTCAAGTTTTATTTAATAGTTTTTGTAAAATATTTAATATAATTGTATCTCACTTTTCCTCTGAAGTTTCATTTTCAGGTGTTCAAAGACTTTTTCAAGGTTTTAAGAATTTCTTGCCGTTAAGTAATCTTGTCATCCATCCTGATTTCCGTCATGTCCCAGGTGTCCCGGCGGTCAGGTGACGGTGACAGACGATTCAGGTCAGCAGCGTTGTGTGCCGTCGCCCTGCGGACCTTCTTCCTGCCGTAATGGCGGCATCTGCCAGGCACTTTCACCCGACAGCTACCGGTGCCGGTGTCAGGAGGGTTTCAGGGGTCAGCGCTGCGAGCTGGGGCAGGTCAAAGGTCACCGGCTGGCCACCCTCAGCCCCAGCTCCATCCTGGCCATCAGCATGTGTCTGCTCGTCTTCTTCGGTGAGGCCCAAGAGATGTTCATTAGTGGAGTAAATTTAAAGAGAATAAGTTGAGGTAAACTGTGCTGAACTATTCATGTCACATTCAGCTGAATGAGCTTAGGCAGATGATGAACTTATAAATGTCTGCATGTATTATAGAGTATTCCAAACAGTAAGTGTATTCATTTATTTTGCCATCTCTATTATTTTTGTCCCAGAAAAAAAAGAAAAGCAATGAGCAGTATTACTACGTATTATTTTGTTATTCCAGACAAAGAAAACCATGAGTAGCTCTCAGTGGCAGTTTAGTTTTGATAAAAAATAACCGAAATTCAGGTAAAAGGCTCACTGGCAGTGTTTCACTTCCTTCTCAGTGACCTTTTAGAGTTCTTATTTGTTGCATAATCATTCATTTTAAAATCTTTTCATCCATTTAAGTCATGTGATGGTTCCAACTTGAATTAAACTCATTTACAGAGCTTGAAAACAAAAGGACAAAAATTCGCATAAGTATAGAAATCCTGGATATACACCAGCTGGGTAAAGCTCAAGCCCCCACATGACTCTTCATAGGATAAAAGAGTGTATAATGGATGGATGGACACAGGCATATGTGCGGCCAAATAAACCATCTCCTCTAAAGACCTTTTGTTCTAAACTTGTGTAACAGTTTGCAGATCAATAGCTTACCATTAAGATGGACCAGAAACATACAGACTGTGCCAATGCAGAGAGAATTCAGTTACATAAAGATTATATAACAACCATGTGCTCCACTTTAAGCTGTTGTTGATATATGATCAGCAGCTAATCAATGGATGGCTAATTAAACCAGCTCCACACTAGCTGGGCCACTATTAGACTTTATTTCACAAGAGCTCTAACGCTTTCTGCTCTCCCCTGACGAGAACAAATATGTTGGAGGTGATTTTTGCAACAGGTTTCCTTCTGTAATCTGACCTTGTAGCTCCCGTGCATGAAAAATGCTGCGTAGAAGCTGTTAAGCTGTGATACTCCTCCTCCCAACGGTGGGCCCATTTGTTTTTCACCTGTTTGGAGTAATTATACTAATGTTTCTAAATGAACTTGGTACTGATTTATTGAGGCTAAATGACTCCACAGAGCAGCTTTAATGAGCCACTGCTACAAATGTACAGGAAGGAAATTAATGTCAGTCCCAGTGGTGCAGAAGCACATTCACACTAAAAAAAAAAAATGCATATTTATACTGTCCTCCTGTGTGTGTGTGTGTGTGTGTGTGTGTGTGTGTGTGTGTGTGTGTGTGTGTAGCGGTGCTGGTGGCGGTGACGGTGTGGAACCAGAAAGGCAGCCGAAACAAGTTCAGGAAGCGAGGAGTTTACCACATCCCTGCTGAGCACGAGAGCTGGGAGGACATCCGTGAAAACATCCTCAACTACAACGAAGAGGGAGGGGGAGAGCAGGACCAGGTACACAAACACACTGTTCTACTTTTTACATGAAAATTTATCTTAAGTAAAGGACCCTGCTCGCTGTCAGAAGCTTGAAACCAAAACATTTTAACAGACACCGAGTCGTTGGAATGAAATGGTCGACCTGTGTCCTGCGAGGTAATATTGTTTTTGAGAGGCACTTTCTAAATGAACTTCTCTGGCATTTTTCTTTGTATGACAGTCTGCACTTAATGACTAGATAAGTATACTAGCCAACTGTACTCAAAACCAAGCGTCCATCATACTGCTCAACATATCCAAACATTTAGAAACTGCTCTGCTATCTTTAGCATCAGTGGAGGAATCGGTGCCACCCTTGGCGACTGTGTCAGACCAGAATGGGCTGACCGAAGCTGCAGAACATGTCAACTGTAAGATGAGTTCTTGAAGCAATACAACACATCTTTGACAAAAGCTGTTATTTGGAGGGACATTATGACTACAACTACAAAACGCACCACAAACGTCTGCAGCTAGAATCAGACGATGGTTGCTGCAGTGCTGTTCTGAACTTTCAGCAACAACTACATTTTTGAACTGCAGGCAATGATTAACGCCTTGACGCCGATTTTAGCGAATTCGCAACATACCGCTTTCATTCAGAGTGCAGCCGAGATAGCATATGTATTCCCCCAATGCCCGTTTGTGCATATTCAATACGTACCTCGAAATCTTTTGCAAGCACTGGTTTCTCGTAGGATCAGTCGGAGTATGACCTAAATTATTATATATCAGGTATTATTATTACATATGTGTTCTATGTTCTAAATTATACTTCACTATACCTTATTGTTGTGCCATCACATCAACGTTTGTGTTGATGTTGTGGTTGTACATCTGCATAAATGTCCACGTTGTGCTGTAAAATGAACAAGGACTGTGCTCTATGAGGCATTTTCTTTGAGTATTTTATCAAAAAATGTCTGTGAAGATTCTCTGCTGTCCAGGTCACGGTTAAGTGTGCAGACAAAGGCAACTCAAGCGGGTCTAGTTTCCTTTGCTTTAGCACAGTTTACAGCTGCATAAAAGGCCCCCATTAGGTTTTTGCAGGAATGTATAATTCTTTATTCAGAACTTAGTAATTACTTTACTGCATTGATGGGTCCAGACCTCACTTCAAGGAAACATTAAGGACAATCTAAGAAGTTTGCACTAAAGATTTAGCTCAGAGGCAGTTTTCATGAGCCAGCTCTAATGATTTTACATTTTATTTATTGAGCGCATATGTTGTTTTTCCCTCTATATTTCCAGAATGGTTATGATATCACAGAGCTGAAGCGTCCTCTCTGCTCCAGTTTGTCTCAGTCGTCCTCCTGCACCACCGCCCCGCTCATCAAATCCTCCCCAGGCTCCCAGGAGGAGGTTCATCCGTCCGGTTCCTCCTGCAGCTCCGGCGCTCCCTATCTCAGCATCCCACATCACCATCACCACCACCACCAGCACGTCCCCAATGCCAACTACAACAGCGACGCAACCTACGCCAACTACTCCGCTCACGTGGGCAGAGACGTGGACGCCAGCAGCTACGTTGACCCCCCATCTGGGTCACGCTCCCATGTGGACTTTAAAAGCTACGTGGCACGAATCATTTGGGAGGCGGACAACGACAGCGAGGCTTTGCCACCAGATGCCTACCACGTCTGGTGTGTGGAAGGCTCGGGGTCTTCAGCAGGAAGCCTCAGCTCGCTGGGGTCGGCTGCGTCCTGTAGAAACATCGCCACCGGCCCTGGCGACAAAGAGGAGGAGGAAGATGATGACGAAGGGGGCTTTGTTTGTGACAGGCTGTCCCGGTGGGGCCCGAAGTTCCAGGCACTGAGCGAGATGTACGACCGGCCACAGCTGGCCCTCTCATACAGGGACGCGATGGCCTACATACAGAGGAGCCACAGCCATGAACCCCTGCCTCATCACCACTAGGGGGCACTACACAACCCCAACCACACACATGTAACGTGTTGATATGGAGGGGAAAGGGACTGAGTGCTGCGTTCACATCAAATGTAAAAACAAAAACGGCAAAATGAATGCGTTGGGTATCATCCCTTAATGACAAGGTCACTCCTATTAAGTATGATATTAAATATTAGTTTTAACGATTGCAGTGATACAGCAGTGGACTCTGTTCTACTGTTAGACATATAAATTTTAGTTTATTCCTTTGTCCTCAACAAATTAATTAAACATCTGTCCTAAATTTTCAAAGTCAGATCTTTTCCTGAAAGTCAAATTTTGGCTTAAAAAGTGATATTAAGTGATAAAAGAGGCAAGAGAGGGAAAGTTTGGTTTCTCATTTGATCGATTCTTAAAAGCACTTCTTCAAGGGAATTTTAGATATTTACATGCTAAAATGCAAAATGTTGCCAGTGGTTTCATCAAAAAGATGAAAAAACTACTCAATTCTAGCGTTTTGAATGTTATGCAAAATTTGGTGTAACAAAGCTAAATCAGAATATATCAGAAATGTGTAAATCCAACTCCAATGGATCCTTTCAGTTTCAGCAAGTAAAACATTTGTGTAGGTGCAAACGGGGCCTTGAAATCTGATTGGTTGCTCCACACATCAACTCAGAATCCTCAGTCATAATTGGCTGCTGGCCTTTTAAAAGCTGCACCAGCTGAACAGTCTATAAACCTGTGATCACTCAGTCAGGAGGAGCAACCAGGAACCCACAGCAGAGGTATGCTAATGTGAGTAAGCATATTAGTTTAATATGTAGAAAAGTGACCTATATTCAGGTGAAAGGCTCATTGGCAGTGTTTTCATTCATTCTCAGTGATCTTTTAGAGTTCTCATTTGTTGCATATTAATTCATTTCAGAAGCTTTTTATCCATTTTGAATGTAAGCTAGTTTGTTTACTATTGGACGTTTTTGGTCTTGCTGGTGTAAAAGCGCCAATACAAAAGGACGACATAGTTTCCAATCACTGTAATAATTCTCAGTATCCTTGTATCACTGTATGCAGCTTTTTGATGCTAAATAACGAATTCAGAACAGACTCAAACCAAAAATCATCTTGTCTTACACCTTTAGTAAATCAGATGTGACGTGAACACAGCAGCTCTGCTCCCTTGTGTAGGTCAACGGCAGCAGAGACGCTTTCAGGGCCAGAGGTTCATCATGTGATCCTCATGTTTCTTCGTGCAGAAAACAAGATACAGGATGGAGACGTTAGAGGTCTGAGCTGTGGTTCAGAAGCTTAAAGTAAAAAAAAAAAAAAGCACAGAGAAAACTGGTTCATTTACCAGCTTCACACAGGAATATGTCACACGACTTTATTTATTTTTCGCTTTTATTTCTTTCTTTAAAGCTGTTCAGTGTGCTGTATTTATTTGTGGGTAGTTTGTGGGTCGCTGAATTTTGTTCTTGGAAAATGGGTACTTTCAGGGTCAGAAGTTTTTATTTTCTGGAGGAAGATTGCCATCAAATTATGTCAGAAATGTTCAGGGTGAAGGGCGGTGTGTGCTAAAGAATTATTGTGGTTCATGTAAAAACACCAACTATATTAAGGTCTTGATGTTGAAATCTTACAAAGGGAACTCAAAGTTCTTCTTTAAGGCCATTTTAATGTAGCATTTCAATCCTTTTAGCTCTGGCCCTACCAAGATCTGCAAACAACAAATCAATCTCACAAAGAATCATTCTCAAGGACAAACTTTTTTTTTTTCTTCTTGAACCATCTCTCTTTTATTTTGTAAAGAAACATCTATTGGCCTCCTTGCTTTCTGCAGTTCCATGCGTTATCCAGATCTCTGAAAAGATCAAGCTTGTAATTTCTCTTTTCTACCTTCTTGTTGCACTACCGGATGATTCAAAGTCCACAGATGGGACCGTATCTGACCGTGGAAAGACGTAAAAAAAAAGTTGACAAATAGAAGCCTTGTCGGATGACCAGGTGAAACACTTTTTTACCCCGAAGTGTTTCCACCATATAAAATCAGCTTTGCTGGTATGCTTTCAGATGACAGATTATTTTTGTACTCCCTGGTAGAAACATCCCAGAAGCTCTTTTGAACTTGCAGCTGGTTGTGCACTGTGTTTTAGAGCTGGGTGGCGTATTTCTTTTTTTTTTTTTTTTTTTTTTTTTTTTGAAAAGTTGGTCAGAGGAAGCACCTGTAGTGGTAAGATTAAAATGTGTTTGGAAAGGAAAAGAAACATGGCAGCAAGAGAGACAGAATCTTAATGACATTCACACTTTCCTGTGGCTTGGAAGGCAGTGTAATGTTACACCTGTTCATCCAGCCATCTTTTACTATTACAGGTTAGTAACTTAAATAACCCCTTTCTGCCCATTTTGACGAGATTTTAAATCTATTTATTGCTTTAGAACTCCTTTTTTTAGGATCACAGAACTATAAGTAGTGGCTTAATATGAAGAATCCACTAGTATCACTAAATGCAAAATCATTAATTGCTTCATTTCACAGTGAATATACTTTTTTTTTTAAATATTAAAGAATTTTGTCATGCTAAAAATCTCTTAAAATATAAATTGTTATACTTCTTACATTTGCTCTCCTACAGTTGAGATGCTCTTTTGCTTACATAAATAAATAGGCAAGAGTAGCACCTATAACTCCTCATTTTATGTATTTGTAGCTTATAAATTGCAGACCCTAGTTTTGCTTTTTTGATTGTTTTGCACGCCGCATTCAAACACCAGGAAGCGCCGCAGAAAGGGGTTATTGACAAAGCTTTCCAAAAAAGTACAAAGTAAATGTGTCTTAATCATCTACATGTCCAGATTTGAGAGTGCACACGTTCAAAATAACTGCAGAGCAAAGTTTGAGACCAGAAAGCACAGTGAGGTGCTCTCACAAGCTGCTTTTCCACAGTATTCAGAATGAAATTAAGTCATTTTACACTCTGTGGGTCCGTGAAGCTTCAAGCAGCTGATGAAATTTTATGGCACATTGAGCTGCATGAACTGTGGGCTCAACTGTGGGCACTTTTTAAGAGGTCACTGTTTGGAACTTTAGTGCAAATGTGTCCCACGGTTGGTGTGCAGACGTGCAGTGTAGTAGATGCAGAGAACTTTCTCACAGTTAGCAGAACATTGTTCACAGACATCAGTAAAAAGTTGCTACAAAACAAAGTCCTACTGCAGTTTTTTTTCCGTTGTCTTAAAACATTAGTCAGATGCCAGTGTTGTTCTTGTATATCGGTCCTGACAAGAGTTGCTGTAAATCAGTATCTTGGGTGAAAATATATACCAAAGTTTGTCTAAAGTTCTTGAATTTAGTTCATGAGCTTATTTCACATAAACTGTGCAATGTATGTTTGCATAGAATCAGGACTGTAGATTTTGTTCCCCATTTTTTCCAGTTCAGCATGAACAGGATGAACAATTACAACAAGCAAATCCTGTTTCAGTATGACTATTTTCTATTACAATTATGCAGCTGACTTTCTTTTTTTAATTTTTCAGAAATTCAAGTTTAAAAAATTTTCATGCTCAAATTGGATGGGGTCAGTTCATATCCAAAACTTAAGTGAAAGCTTAAAATTAACCCCATCCACCCCTGAGAGTACAGGAAGATGGCCCTCTGGTAGTTAATAAACTCACTCTACTAAATTTATTAGGTCTTTTATTTGCTTTTTGTATTTTGTTGCCTAAAAATAATTAACAGGTAATGCCATTGCTACCCTTGCTTAAAATTCTGTGGAAGTTACATGATCCCATTGACAAAAGCAATCTAAACAAGCTCAATATTTAATCACAATTTCTTTTAGCAGATTTTAGCTTTTGAACTTGATTTATTCAGTTTGAAATATTGAAAATGTATTTTTGAAATTTGAAAATCTTTAATTTTTGATTCTGTGTTTACAAATTTACAAAATTTTGAAAGGTTTGGAATGAGAAATAAAAAATTCGGGCGCAGCTCAAAAACGTGGCTTAACTGATTTCCTTTCATGTTTCACGTACACTTTAAAAATATGATTTTGAAGTGACATTTGCTATCACCATCACTACATCAACACAGTTTGCACGTAACTGATACAAACTTGAGCCAACTAGATCTAATCAATATGAGGGACACTGACCAACGTTTTTCTGTTCTCACAAATCTGCTCTGTGCACTCTCAAATCCCAACTTGAAGATTGATTACCTCTTAAATTTATTTTGTCATCACCTAATAGTCTCTTCATTACTCGGCTTCAGTAAATCCCGTGATTTGTTTCGGCCACAAGTCATTGGTATTGCCTGCATTAAACCATTTATAATTTGCATGCTGCCAAATTTGGTGACAGGAACTTCCTCTCTGAAGGTGAAATGAGGACCAAAAATTGGTTTGATGTCTGTTGTGGGGTTGGACACCAGCTTTTCCTACTACCACTCTTCAAGCAGCCAAATGTTTCTTTAATTTTTTTTTATTTTAAAGAAAATAGAAACAGCAGTTAGTTCAGTGGTGGCTGCAGACTTTAACCAGCATTGCGTCTGATGGTTGTTTCCCAGCCTACCTCTCGGCTACGTATGTTGTCTTTACACCGCCTGTTGAATGTAGTTTTCCAATGAGAGTGAGGAGGAGGAGGAGGAGGAGGCCGATGGAGGGCGTCAGAGCAAGCAAAGAGTACAATCATAGAAAAAAATATTTATTTCAAGCTCCAACTTGATAAAAAACATTTCATTCATACATGCGTAAGTCAATCTTCAGCCAACAAAATGGCAACACAAATGATCCAGATGTTTTGAAGGTTTTTTCACACTTCGAGGCATGATTCTCTTCAAGAATTATTGATCAAACAGTCAGAATATTTGACTGAGACTTTACATTGGAAGCAGATTGTTGGATATTTTACTGTCAGATAGTGGTAAACTTTTTGTTTCTCCTCTGGGAAAAAAAGAAAAGAAGAGAGCCCTGCTAGAATTGTACTCAAAGCTATGCATCCAAATGAAATAACACAGGTGTCTTTTTCTAAACTGATGTGAAGCTCCAGATGTTGTCTGAGTTTTGACCTGTACTGTGTGCGACATCTGTTGATGTTTGTTGTAAATCCAGTGTTTTCAAGACGGTGAAATGCGCGTGTGAACTTGTTGTTGACTTCACATGCATTTATTAGACTGCTAGTTTGAAGTGTCATTCAGCGCAGAGCCGTGCTGATCTGTATGATATAATGTACATATGGACGTTTTATAGCAGCCTAACATGGAATATTCCTTTTGTATATGACTTTTAATAAAAAGGCTTTTCCCCAGAAGTCTGATTTGTGCTTGTAATGCTGTTCTTTCGCTCAAGGTTTGCTTTATAGGCGCCTGGCTGCTCAGAGGAAACAAGAAAAAATCTAAAAAAAATAAAACAGGAGATTAAAAAATTGAAGAATTTCAATTATAGCAAAAAGGACAAAATTCCATTTAATAAATATAATAAGATTCCTTGATGGCGTCCTTGTGCCTTCTTAAGCCCTTAAATTCACTCTTTTCAAATTCAGCATTAGAAAGCTGAACTGTTGCAAACACAGAAAAAGTCCCATACAATTAAACCAAAGGGAAAAGGAGTTATGTTATAATAACCTTTTTTTCAGCATGTTTATTTCTAAGACATTATTTTTTGTGTGTTTTATGTAAGTGCAAGAATAATAGAGCTGTATTAATGTGACTAAATGCCTTTATTCAAATACTGTCCTCTAGTCTTTTGCACTTTGCACACTACAAATATACTGTATTATATTTTTCCAGCAGCTTTAATTCCAATATTTTACAACTTAAATTTTTTTTGTGTGCCAAACATACAAAGAAAAATATGATGCTTTGGTAGAGATGAAATCATCTAACAGCATACAAAACAAGAGCTGAAACAGGACTTCATTAGTAACTATAAATAACTTAAACATTTCATGGCTTCACAGCTTCTCAAATGTGAGGATTTGATTTTTGTACTTTTGAGGTGACAGAATTTCTTATGATTTCCTGAAGTTGTCAAATGATTAAAGATTAGGTTTCTGATTTATTTTTTTTTTAAAGTTAGATTTGTAGCCATCATTGGTGCATTTAGAAGAAATGTACATTTTAATTGAGAAAATGACTAAGAAATGAAATCATACTGAAAAGAATTAATCATTTCAGACCCTTTTGACACTTCCTCGCACCATTTCTTGCATTGTATCCTTTTAATACTGTTAATGAATTTCTCTGATTATCCTTATATTCCTCCACCACCACTCCAGTGCTCTCATAGAAAAGCTTATATCGTAATTTTGTGAGTCCTTACATAGGTAGTCAAAGACAATAATATTCCAATATTCTAGATACTTTACATCAATTCTGTACAGTATTAGTACAAAACAAGCACTGCAGTATAAAACAATGAAGTCGGTAAAGTGTTCAAAGCATTAATGATACATATCATCACAAACGGAGCACTTTAAGTATGCACATTAATCCTGAGTGCGCGTTGAAGGAAACAACGAATACTGATGTTTGTGGGTTAATGTACTTGTTTTACTCGTTAGTGAAGGAGCTGACAGTTTCCACCCACACAGCATTAAATCATGTCACGTTTCATGTAGTTTTCTGTGTAGAAGCATCAGATATTTTCCTCCATTCGAGTCAGATCAGTTATATTTGTAGAGGAGCCCGAATCACAGAATCTCCCTCAGACCTCAGATCCAGATGAGAGGTATCGATTCTGCTCGACATTTAGAGTCAGAGAGGCACCAGGACGGACCAAAACCTCTTCAAAGAAAGAGAGGGATATTGAACAGTTGTCTTTTTTTTCAGCATGAGAGAAATAATAATGTCAGGCACCAAAACCTGTACCTCACATGTGAGTGTTGGATCCAGGCATCTTGAATAATTTATTGACTACATGAAGCTACAAAGGCTGAAATCGGTAAATTTTAACTGCTTTTATGGCCACCAGTTAAGAGGATATTTTGTGTTGTGTTGCTCTAGCAGGGCCATCAAGAGCACAGTAAAGGTTAACATTTACTGATACAATACTGCCACTAGGTGGTGATGTATGAGGCTGCAAAAGATTGCATGACATTCTCATTATTCATTAGTGTATTTTTACAAAATTAATTTGTAAAGATGTTTGTTTCTTAAAACAAATAAACATAAAACATTTTAACATTTATAAAACAGATAAAAGAATCACCCTGATTCCTTATAACACAACAGTCCCAAAAAATGGGGATTATATATAGACAAAGAGGAGAAATTAGGAGTAAAATAAACAAGAGAGCACAATAAATTCCAAAGGAAAAATAGAAATGGTGATAACAACAAAAAACTGTGCAGTTGGTTGCAGGCAGTGAAAGGCAACATTGAAAAGCTCTAAAAACATCATAGTATAGCATGTCGCTCTAGAAACATCATAGTATAGCATGTTGTCCAAAGAACATCATAGTATACCGTGTCGTTCAAGGCACATCATAGTTCACAGTCGTCCAAAATGTGAAAAAAAGTCATAGTTTAGTATGTAGTCCAGAATATCACTAAAATGTCATAGTGTAGTATGTCGTCCAAAATATGACAAAAATATCATAGATTAGTATGTCGTCCAAAATATGACAAAAACGTCATAGTTTAGTATGTGGTCCAAGATCTGAAAAAAAGTCATAGTGTAGTATTTCATCCAAAATGTAGCAAAAAAAACATCATAGTTACCTCCGCCAAGGAGGTTATGCGATTTAGTATGTTGTCCAAAATATAACAAAAACATCATAGTTTAGTATGTCGTCCAAAATGTAGAAAAAAAACAGAATAGTTTACTATATCGTCCAGAATATGACAAAAACATCATAGTTTAGTATGTTTTCAAAAATATGACAAAAACGTCATAGTTTAGTATGTTTTCAAAAATATGACAAAAACGTCATAGTTTAGTATGTCGTCCAGAATATCACTAAAATGTCATAGTTTAGTATGTCGTCCAGAATATCACTAAAATGTCATAGTTTAGTATGTCGTCCAGAATATCACTAAAATGTCATAGTTTAGTATGTCGTCCAAAATCTGAAGAAAAAAAACGTCGTAGTTTAGTATGTCGTCCAAAATATCATTAAAACATCATAGTTACCTCCACCAGGGAGGTTAAGTGATTTAGTAAGTTGTCCAAAATATGACAAAAACATCATAGTTTAGTATGTTGTCCAAAATGTAGAAAAAAAACATAACAGTTTACTATATCGTCCAGAATATGACAAAAACATCATAGTTTAGTATGTCGTCCAAAATATGAAAAAAAGTCACAGTTAAGTATGTCGTCCAAAATGTTGCAAAAACATCATAGTTTAGTATGTCGTCCAAAATTTGAAAAAAACGTCGTAGTTTAGTATGTCGTCCAAAATTTGAAAAAAACGTCGTAGTTTACTATGTCATCCAAAATATGACAAAAACATCATAGTTTAGCATGTCGTCCAAAATGTTGCAAAAACATCATAGTTTAGTATGTCGTCCAAAATGTTGCAAAAACATCATAGTTTAGTATGTCGTCCAAAATTTGAAAAAAACGTCGTAGTTTACTATGTCATCCAAAATATGACAAAAACATCATAGTTTAGTATGTCGTCCAAAATGTAGAAAAAAAAACATAATAGTTTACTATATCGTCCAAAATATGACAAAAACATCATAGTTTAGTATGTTGTCCAAAATGTAGAAAAAAAACATAATAGTTTACTATATCGTCCAGAATATGACAAAAACATCATAGTTTAGTATGTCGTCCAAAATATCACTAAAACGTCATAGTTTAGTATGTGGTCCAAGATCTGAAAAAAAGTCATAGTGTAGTATTTCATCCAAAATGTAGCAAAAAAACATCATAGTTACCTCCGCCAAGGAGGTTATGCGATTTAGTATGTTGTCCAAAATATGACAAAAACATCATAGTTTAGTATGACGTCCAAAATGTAGAAAAAAAAACATAATAGTTTACTATATCATCCAGAATATGACAAAAACATCATAGTTTAGTATGTTTTCAAAAATATGACAAAAACGTCATAGTTTAGTATGTCATCCAAAATATGACAAAAATATCATAGTTTAGTATGTTGTCCAAAATGTAGAAAAAAAAACATAATAGTTTACTATATCGTCAAGAATATGACAAAAACATCATAGTTTAGTATGTTTTCAAAAATATGACAAAAACGTCATAGTTTAGTATGTCATCCAGAATATGACAAAAACATCATAGTTTAGTATGTTTTCAAAAATATGACAAAAACGTCATAGTTTAGTATGTCGTCCAATGTATGAAAAAAACGTCATAGTTTAGTATGTCGTCCAAAATGTAGAAAAAAAAACATAATAGTTTACTATATCGTCAAGAATATGACAAAAACATCATAGTTTAGTATGTTTTCAAAAATATGACAAAAACGTCATAGTTTAGTATGTCGTCCAAAATGTCACAAAACGTCATAGTTTAGTATGTCGTCCAAAATATTAAAAAGAAGTCATAGTTTAGCATGACGTCCAAAATATGAAAAAAACGTCATAGTTTAGTATGTCGTCCAAAATGTAGAAAAAAAAACATAATAGTTTACTATATCGTCAAGAATATGACAAAAACATCATAGTTTAGTATGTTTTCAAAAATATGACAAAAACGTCATAGTTTAGTATGTCATCCAAAATATGACAAAAATATCATAGTTTAGTAAGTTGTCCAAAATATGACAAAAACATCATAGTTTAGTATGTCGTCCAAAATATCACTAAAACGTCATAGTTTAGTATGTGGTCCAAGATCTGAAAAAAAGTCATAGTGTAGTATTTCATCCAAAATGTAGCAAAAAAAACATCATAGTTACCTCCGCCAAGGAGGTTATGCGATTTAGTATGTTGTCCAAAAAATGACAAAAACATCATAGTTTAGTATGACGTCCAAAATGTAGAAAAAAAACATAGTTTTTACTATAATAGTTTACTATATCATCCAGAATATGAAATACCATCATAGTTTAGTATGTTTTCAAAAATATGACAAAAACGTCATAGTTTAGTATGTCGTCCAAAATGTAGAAAAAAAAACATAATAGTTTACTATATCGTCAAGAATATGACAAAAACATCATAGTTTAGTATGTTTTCAAAAATATGACAAAAACGTCATAGTTTAGTATGTCATCCAAAATATGACAAAAATATCATAGTTTAGTATGTCGTCCAAAATATTAAAAAGAAGTCATAGTTTAGTATGTCGTCCAAAATGTGACAAAAATATCATAGTTGAATATGTCGTCCAAAAAGTGACAAAAAACGTCATAGTTTAGTATGTCGTCCAAAATGTAGAAAAAAAAACATAATAGTTTACTATATCGTCAAGAATATGACAAAAACATCATAGTTTAGTATGTTTTCAAAAATATGACAAAAACGTCATAGTTTAGTATGTTTTCAAAAATATGACAAAAATATCATAGTTTAGTATGTCATCCAAAATATGACAAAAATATCATAGTTTAGTAAGTTGTCCAAAATATGACAAAAACATCATAGTTTAGTATGTTGTCCAAAATGTAGAAAAAAAACATAATAGTTTACTATATCGTCCAGAATATGACAAAAACATCATAATTTAGTATGTTGTCCAAAATATGACAAAAACATCATAGTTTAGTATGTCGTCCAAAATGTCACAAAAATATCATAGTTTAGTATGTCGTCCAAAATATCATTAAAACATCATAGTTACCTCCTCCAAGGAGGTTATGTGACACCCGGCATTTTTCTGTCTGTCTGTCTGTCTGTTTGTCTGTTAACAGCATAACTCAAAAAGTCATGGACGGATTTTCACCAAATTTTTACAGGATGTCCGGAATCAAATAAACACTTGATTTTTGCTGATAACTCATTAAATTACTTAAGAAATCTAACATAAAAACCTATAAACTCTCAGGCAGCTTCTGTTAAAGTTTGTCTATAATTCTATCATCATGTTCTGGAACCAGGACTCTGCAGAAGTTCCTTCAAACAGATACTTGTGTGTTTCTATTTAAGGCTTCAGGTTTGAATGTACAGCAGAGGATTAGAAAGGAGGGATTTTAATATTTAAATCAGTCCAGTCAATGTTTGGAGTAAAAATCATTACAATTTTGATTTTAATATTGTAGTGCAGAGTCGTAAACTTTAATCAGCTAAACTTACATAACAAATGTCACTGCAAAATCTTAACCTGAACATTCATATTATTCAGGTAAATGTATATAAAACCATGATATTCTGGAGTCATAAAGATCTTCTATTCTAACATATTTTGCTAAAACAAGAACTGCAAACCTTCTCAACCATCTCTCAGTCTGCAAAATTCCAACTGCGACAGAGAATTATCTGATGTAGTTATTATAATCTTTACTGAACCAGCCCTGGAATTAATAAAAATCTGTATATGGATATGATTTTCTGATGGGACCACTATGGAAGCCGTAGTAATTATTAACTATCCTTAGAAAGGAAAGATCAGGTCTTCATTCAGGTGGATAAAAAAACGCTCTCCCTTAAAAAAAAACTGCACACAATAAAGTAAATCTCTTCTGCACTGCACACATACTACACTTTTGTATAACTCTGGATGTCAGAGTAAAGGCAGACAGATCCACCGATCAGCCACAACATTCTGACCGCTGACAGTTGAAGAGAACAACATCCATCATCTTGTTCTAATGTAACATTCTGCTGGGAAACCTTGACGTTCATGTGGATGTTTGACATGTACCACCACCTAAACACTGCAGGACAAACAACCCCCCGTCTCCATGGCAACAGCAGTCCTTGATGCCAGCTGCCACCCTCAGCAGGACAAACTGCTCACGAGTGGTCCGAGGAACACGACAGAGCTAAGCTGTTCACATGGGTTCCACACTCCCCACATCCAGATCTGAGCATCTGTGGGATGGTTCAGGATCAGCCTGGTCTAGGTAGGACCCACCCTGCAACCCACAGGATGCACAGGACATCCCCGGAGGTTCTGATGAACCACTGGGTCAGAGGAGTTTTGGCAGCATAAAGGGACCAACACAGTATTAGTCAGGTGGCCATAATGTTAGACTGTTATATTGTCATGCTGATTATATGATCAGTAATAATCTAGTTTGAGTCTTAGAGACCAGTTCATTAATTTTTGCTGAGTCATCGTTTGTTGGGAAACTAACCTCTGACCCCTCCCTCACCCCCTCGTCCCCAGTCTCCCGCCCCTGTGACACACATATAGAGCAGACACTGAGTTGACAAGAAGCATATGCATTGTTACAAACAATGGAAGGAGGTTATCATGCTCTGATGCAGCTGCTGTTGTACTGCAGTCCGAGGCCTTTTGGAGATGTTCAGGCTTTCTGTTTGGTCTGAAAGGGCTCAGAGTGTTCCTTTGCACAAACTGACTAATGAGAGAAGGAAAGCAGATTTTTTTTTCCTTGCAACTTTTCCTCCAAGTCCTTGTCGAGCTGTTTATTATTTACTAAAATCTTTCATTACAAATGTGTTTTTTAAAAAAAGAGGAAGAAATGTTAGAGGTGAGGAATGTGATTATGGGGGATCACAAGCAGCAGCTGGTGTCTGGTTGATGCAAGTTTGACCTCTCAGTCTCTCTGATTCCTCCTCACCCAAACAATCACTGACAAATAACTCCATTTTATTATTTTCTGTTCAGCTCAGGGAAATAGACTCATCACTTTTAAAATGACATAAGAAAATATCATTAGAAACTATGCATGCTAAATAAAAATAAACTGGTAAGTTCAAAACCATAACTTGCTTAAAGCGGTTTTAATATTTTAACCTGCCAATTAATATATTTTACTTTTGGCATTTTACTGTATATAGTAACATATTCCCTACTTCCATTCCTAGTGTGATTTCAATTTGACATCAGAGAAAGACAAGCAGCTGTAACCCCTAATTTCAAGTGTCAATTAATAATTTAACTAGCATTACTTATTAAAGGAATTATTATACATCTGTTGAGCTTCCATGTTGTTTTAGTGTCACAGTAGATCCCTTAAAACATCAAAGCCAGCATGTTGGTTTTAATATCTTGAGCAGCTGTCACTTCTTTCAAGTGATAATGACGCAAAACTGGTACATCTCCAAATGTTTAAACAGAGCTGATAAGAGCATGAAGAGATAACACAACTCGCGTGTGTGCGTGGACTGTAGCCGCGCTTTCCCAGGCTGACACAATACCCTCTCTAGGGGAGGTGCACATATAACACATATAAGGGGAGGGACGCCTCTGTCTGCCAGTGGACCCTATATATGTCTCTCAGTCGGACATCACGGTCACTGTTCAAGCCTTCTGACATGGCTTTGTGCACATTTGCATCGCTGATAATGTGGGGGGATGTTAACGCAGTGACATTTTACAGACCCAAACTTTCAGGGAAAATGACACATCACCATAACATTAGGATTATCAAATCAAATCAAATCAAATTTATTTATAAAGCACTTTAAAACAACCACAGTTGACCAAGGTGCTGTACAGAATAGTAAAAACGTGATCAAAAGATAAAAATAATATAAAAACAATAGAACTAAAAGCAAAACGCACAATAAAACCTAAACGATAAATAGACTAAACAGACTGGACAGCCCATCCGAGATAACATATACGTGCACATGGAAATAACAAACCTGTGTGGCGTGAAATGCCAAAGAAAAGAGGTTAGACAATGAGCTGTTTAAAGGTCAGGTTAGATTAAGTTTAGATTAATGCCAGGATGTGGTTAGATTAAAGTCAAGTTTGGGATTAGGTTCAAATAATTTCTAGTTTAGGATTATACTTGCTATCATACGCCAGCAGTCAAACGTTTGGACACACCTTCTCATTTAATGTTTTTTCTTTATTTTCTTGACCATTTATGTTGCAGATCCTCACTGAAGGCATCAAAACTATGAATGAACACATGGAATTATATAGTAAACAAAAAAGTGTGAAATAAATCAAAACATGTTATATATTTTAGCACATTCTCACATTGAGTTAAGTTGCAATTATTTTTGATGGGTTGGGTTGAAATTATATTGTTAATTACGCCAACCTATTAGTTTGTGTAATTTAAACTGAAATTTCTGTATCAATTGAATCAAAAAAAAAAAAAATCCAAGCTGAAATTAAATTGGCTTGATAACATTTTTTCTCCACCATGAGTTTAGGATTGCATGCCCTTAAAATTTGTTCATGCTGCCGATTACTAATTGGTCATTTAAAATATTGATTGCAGAGGAAAGACTCATTCAAAATAGATAATTGAATTTAGTTATAATTTGAAAAGATTGATGCAAACTGCTGCATTTCTTATTTAGGTTAAAGCTTTGTATTAAATAGTGTAGAGAAAATGTAGCTATGCATAAGACATTTGTGATAATACTGAAATAGTTTTTCCCCGTCAGACAGATATCACAAAACATCACCTAAAAATAAAAAAAAATAAAAAATTGCTCTCCAACAACCAAGATTGTAAACAACAGGATCACTGTGACACTAATGTTGATGAACTTGTTCTTTTTCCCCGTCTTGGAGCCCTGAACACCTGGTTAGGAACCACTGCAGAAAATATTGTTGTGATTTAAGAAAACTGACTTAAAGTCAGTTTTTTAGTCTGTACAAACAAAAAGACCCCTCCAAATTAAACAGAAGCTAGGAACACAATTCTTTTGTTTATTATTTACTCCTTTATTTAAAACATTCCAATATAAAAGAAAATTACACATTTCTGAATTGCTCTATTTACAAAAACATATATTGTTTAACATCTACACAGTTTACATGGTTGGTCACTCACTGCAGACGGTTACAGTCACAGGTTTGCTCGATCTCAGCCATTCCGGCTCGCTCCAGCTTAAATTAAGTAGCCGTACAGTTAATCGTTTCTTTGAAGGCACTAAGAAATGACAGGCTAGTGTACAAATGAGGAACTGTAATTCAACAACAGGTGTCACAGAGCAAAATCATAAATAGCTTTTGCCTTTGGCAGTGATCAAACTGAGCTCAGTCATCACAAAGATTTTACATATGAACAGATTTTCTTTCCTTTACATACTTAGGCTTACCAATAAATATAAGCACTTAAAAATGAAAAAGCAAAACTTTTGCACAATAGTCAAGTTTTCCAGGAATGTAACAACAGTGTGCAACCAGGTTGCAACAAACAAAAAGAAATTAAAAGACAATTATTGGGCCATAAAGGTGCATTCAAAACACCTCCAGGTGTCGAAGCAAATTGACAGTTTCATGGCTCATGTAGCTCAGAAACACAGCAGTGCCTTTCTGGTTCAACAAGGTGTTTGTTCCTCTGGCAATACTGTAGAGCAAATCAGCACATTAAATTTTAGATGGGGACGTTGATGTAAGACAATTTAGCCTTTAAATTCATCTCAGTGGAATGCGATATTTATTGTAATAAAATATAGAAAATTGTACATTTCCATTTTCCTGAGAATCTGACTGAAGCACCATCTGGAAGCATTAAAGCCTCAATTTCAAGAATAGCACCAGTGAAACTCAGATAATACCTCACAGGCACAAAATGATTTCATCTCAAACCAAAACCTGTTCATTAAAAAAACAAAAAAAAACAAAACAAAAAACACACACACACACCTGAACAGCTGGCTTCCCTTCCAGTTTCTCCACTTGACATCTGTGGAGTCACTCAAGCAAACATTTGCTTTGTCAAAGTAGCCCCCCCCCCCCAAAAAAAAATACATTTAAAAAAAATAAAGAGAGATTACCTGCTAAGAACCGCAATTCCTGACGATCTCCATATTAGCAGTTTTATGGAACCAAAACAAAAGGCTGACAGGAATCATAAGCCTGAAGTTAGTGTTAAAAACAATTAAAAAGCCAAAACTTCGACTCATTCAGCTGCTACGGTCACAGGTTGGACTGTGGAGAGGTTGTCGTCGTTGTGGAACACATCTTGCTCAAGGATTGACGGGTTTCTCTGTGCTACTAGGTGGTGTCAGGATCGCTCCTGCAGCAACAGGTGAATGCTGACAGTCAGGTCTGTCGATCTGACGCTCCTGAGCTTTTCTCTGCAAGACAAAAGTCAGTGTAAGACATTTGGTGAGTCTCAACAGGATTCTAGATCTTTATGTACTTGACATTGGGCCTGTTGTCATTTTAGCATATTGGAATCTGAGCCAGCATTTATACTCTCCAATCACATCCTTCTACTGTGTAGGTTCTCATTCATCCAGGCCATGGTTATCCAAAGTAGTTTAAATCAATCCACTGAACTTTAAGAAAGTTCCTTGAAGATGTTTCACCTCTCATCCAAGAGGCTTCTTCAGTTCTGGTGGTGGTTGGTGTTGCCTCAGCTTTTAACCTCTGAGGTGTGTCCAGGGCTGTTATTCCAACGACCGATACCAAAACTCATCTGACTACTCAACGATGGTCGTTGTGAGTATCGGTGGGAGTCGTTGAAATGCACAAATGTCACTGAGCCCTCGTGTGCTAATGGTGGTCATTAGCATGAATCTGCCGAGTAGTTCTTCCGGGGAGTTTTGAAAGGACCTGATTGTAAATTGGCAAAAGATGATGTCGCAGACCACCACCCCTGTTCAGAGATGGCTTCTCTACTTTGACATGGAATAATAGCCCTGGACACACCTCAGAGGTTTGAAAGCTGAGGCAACACCAACCACCACCAGAACCGAAGAAGCCTCTTGGTAGAGTGGCCGTCTCGCAACCAGAAGGTTGCGGTTTGATCCCCGGCCCGTCCAGCTCATGTTGAGGGGTCCCTGAGCAAGACACCTAACCCCTAATTGCTCCTGATGGGTCGTGGTTAGCGCCTTGCATGGCAGCTCCCACCATCAGTGTGTGAATGGGTGAATGTGACGTCTTGAGCAAGGTCCTTAACCCTTCCTGCTCCAGGGGCGCTGTACTGCGGCTGACCCTGCGCTCTGACCCCTCCAGATGGGGGGGATATGCGAAAATGAGAATTTCCCCTTGTGGGATTAATAAGGGATATAAAAATGAATAAATAAATCAAACATCTTCAAGAAACTTTCTTAAAATCCAGTGGATTGATTTAAACTACTTTGGATATCCTTCAAATGTCCACATGTTTATGTTCAATCTCAATCAATCTTTATTTATAAAGCCCTTTTCATGCCAGGGAGCAGCTCAAAGTGCTTTACATAAAAACAATACAACAATTAAAAGCACTTAATATATGATAATTATGTTGTAACATTATATTGTGCATATTCTACTCACCAGCAAGTCCAGATAAGCCACGTGAGTCTGGATGTTGTGTCTGTCATCAGCTTTGACTTTGGGGAAGTTCTTTATTTGAGGTTTGGCTTCAGATCTCAGTGTGTCCACGAAGGGGCTCATCCACCGAACACAGTGAGAAACGCTTTCCCACGTCAGACCTGACAAGCGTAACGCATGTGGTAAATACGGAGATAAGCTCAGACAGCTAGGAAATGTCTGAATGAATACAGTTAGTCAGACTGTGCAGGTGGGCCAAAAAAAAAAAAAAAACCTACCTGAGACTTTATGAACAACATCGAAGGTGGAGAAATGGCAGAAGGCAGCAGCAGCAAGAACACTGTAGCTGTAGTCCAATGAGCTGATGTCCATCATACACAAGTCCAAGAGCTGCAACACACAGTAAACATCAGTAACATGCATTTTTGTTCTCCAAGCATCATGGATCAAAAAGTTAAAGGTCACATGCTTTTGTCAATTCAAATCAGGGAACTTTACAATCTGTGCAGCATGAAGGTACCTGTGTAATCTGGATGTATGTTTCCTGGGAGAACTGCGGCTCCAAAAAGTTCTCGTCATCTTTCTGGGCTTCAACCTGACAGTACAGCTTCAACCAGGAGATGGGCGTCTCCGGACACAAGTTCCAGTCCAACGCCTGCAGGACAACGGAGGCAATGTTCAGGTCAACACAGGAACACAGATACACAGCAGAGGGAACAGTATAGCATGTCGAATGAGCGCTAAATACTTTCAACAGATAAAACATAAATGTACAAACAGTTCCTGAAACCAACAGCACCATTCAGTGGTTGGAAAACAAATAAACCATTGAACACAGGTGAGTTTCTGTGTTAATGTACCTTCAGTACGTGAAGCTCTGTGCGCTGGATGTCCCACATGTCGCAGGCTCCATCTGTGACGTAGGCAAACTCGAAGATTTTCGGAGGGTAGATTTCCTGAAGAGGTGAGAAGTTATGAGTGGAAGAGTGATTCAGCTCAAATTAAAGATTATTCCCCAGACAATGCCTGATTTGTTTGCGTGTGTCAGAGTGTGTTCATGGGCAAAGAGGAGGAGCTCACCTCTATCTTTGAGGCAATGAACAGCGCAGTGATGCCGATGAGCTGCAGGTAGTCTTTGTTGACGTCCTCCTGAGTCAGCATGAAGCGGTCGAAGTAGTCCTGGGCGAGGTAGGCCGTTTGTCTGTGGAGGCTGTACACCTCGCTGACCTGCACGACGACACAGATATACTTTAACCTTAACGGAATTCCTTTAAGATGGTGGCAACAGCAGGAATTTAGAAATAAAAATCTCTGAACATTTTAAAAGATGTTCCAACTCACCTCAAGCAGCCAGTCCAGCAGAATCGCCCTCATCTTGGGCTGCAGTTTGGGATGCCGCTGCAGGTAGCCCTTATCATGAACGTACTTCAACTCTTTGTTGAGCATTTTGATCCACACGTCATCTGAACTGGCCCAGCTGGAAGAGAAAGACCAGGTTTTACCAAATGCAGAACCGAACACAGAAGCAGTATTCAGCTTTAAATGCTCCACATATTGGTTCCAACTACGTTCATGTCAATCACAACTGAGGAAAAAAAAATCAAATATTTGCGTGATTTATCTTTATTTTCTTCATTAATTGGTTTTATCAAATTTTTGTCCATTTTTATTTTATTTAATTAAGCATCTTTCAATGCATTTTTTTCAGTTTTATCATGCATTTTGTTTTATTTGTTTCATTCCAAACAAACCATATCTTTTGGCTGCATAGAAAAGCATTTTTGATTGTTTTTTTAAACTAGACTTGCTAAACTAAAAAGGCAACGTACTGACATCTTTCAAGTGTATGAATTTGTGGATTGATTGCATCATTGTCACTACTTTTGTGCTTTATTAAGCAATAGATAAAGGTATTAATCATTAAACATGACTTGGATTTAAATGAGCAGCAAAAAGAGTTAATATGAAGCATTTCATAAAAAAATATTTCTTCAAGATCTACATGTTCAATCTACCTGGCATCAGATCTACAACAATTGCAGTCTGGTTAAAGAAGAAAAAAGGCAATTTTATTATTTTTTTTTTTTTAAGAGTGCGACTTGTAGAGAACAGTGTAATGAAACTCAAAGTTGACCCCTTCACAAATTCTGCTAAAACAAACTTGGTTTCATGGTAAATGAGAGGATTAAACTCCAGTACTGAGTTGGGTGGAGTGACAGTCTGGCAGCGAAAGAGAACGGCTCAGAATCAAGTGTCGAGCTACGACAGCCTCATTGACGTGTAAAACACTCACTTGAGGCGAGGAATGGGGGAGGCCTTGATGAAGAGGTTCTTGAAGCTGTACGTTTTGAAGCTGGACGAGTCTGCAGGCTCCAACTCTTTGTGAGGCGTTTCAATGAGAATGCATGGACTTGCTCCATCCTCCGACCAACACTTCTGGAACATAAAAACACAAAAGGTGAATATATAAAAATGAAAGACAAACAAGATTGTTGGGAGAGACAGAAACCCCAAAATGATGTCAGAAAGGCATTCATCCAACAGGACAAGGACAATCTGAATGATTCCGCTTAAACTAAAAAGTTGTTTTGTCACCATTAAGGGATATCTTTTCTGCTTGAAGAAGCTAGCTTGAGCGCCACACAATTTTCTGAACTTACAGCCAGGATGAGCAGAACATAACTGTTCTGTTAATTTCTTTGCATCTTAATCTTCCTTTCCATTGGTTGGTCTTGTGGCTAAACCAGCGTCCAATTTTGGTTACCAATTAAGTTCAACAGTGACACCTTCTGGTAAAAAGAAGGTACTGCGTGGTGATTGCTGAAAATTTAAGTACTTAGACATAATCCTTCAGAATGACCTCAACAAGATAAATCTGCCATCATTACCAGTTTACGGTACCTTATCCAAAACAGAGAGGGATCAGGAATAGCAACAGGAAAAAAAAAAAAAAAAAAATTAAAAATAACTAACAAATGTCAGACTCTTCTAAAAACAAAATGGATGGCCTCTGCATATAAAAACCTCCAACAAGAGAAGATCACTGAGGACAGAGCTTTCCCATCACATTACAAACTCAGAAAAAAAAATAAAAAAGGGCAGGACACACTAGAAGGGAGGGCAGTCACGAGATACAGATAAACTACTAACACCACACATATCCTTGGCTGAGTTCTTATCAGCCATAAACACACAATCACGTAGAGCCGACAACACATTTGCACACTGACCTGTATTTCATAGCTCTGTTTCTTGGTAGAAGGTTGCAATTTCTTCTTAGAAGGCTGCGAGAGAGAGAAAAAAAATACAAACAGGTGAGTTGGATGCAAAACTTCCAGCTATAAAAAGGAAAACAAACCCCAGGTTAAATGATAACAATCAAAGAAAGCCTGCGATTAGTGACCAAATACAAAGAAAAGGAAGACAAACCTCTGACTTCTTTCTCTTCAGTGGGACTCTGATGGCCGGCTCGGGTGTGTTTGAATCTCTGCTTTGAAGTGTGATGCGACCACTGGGGGGGAATAAAAAGATATACAAGCATTTGTCTTTGAATGAAGACTCTATTTTAAACTATACTGCCAACTACTTCTAAGTACAGCTGAAGGTGGAACAGGGCTGGTCCAACTGTTTAACAAAACTTGCAAATATTAAGTGTATATGTGATGCCTTTTGTGTTCTCACCTTTAATGTTAAGTACTTTTTCCTCATCTTATATGATAAAGTGACCATAGGATACACAAAACTGACTTTTTAAAACTGATTTTATGTTTAATAGACCATACTCTTAAAACAACCAAATAAAAATTAACCTCAAGACAGAAAGTAACCATCAGTTTTAGCATTGACACAAAGTGAGTGTATGCCATCACCCCCCCCCCCCCGGAAAAAAAAAGGTAAAGTTTAAAAAAGGTCTTTAGTATCAAGAGCACAATGTACGGCTCTAAAGATCATTTTATGATCCGGTGATGCATACATTAGCAATTTTCATATAAGGACTTTAGCGCCACCACAAAGCTCCCGTAAAGAGGGCAGTTCCTCTTTACAGTGAGGACTCAAAAGCTACCCAGACCACAGTTTGAGAACAAACACCACCAGCTGCTTACCTGCGTCTTGACATGGTGATCACTTTATTTATGGCTCCGCTGCAAAGAAAAAGAGGAAAAAGGTGAGATTTAGGCACAATTTCAACATCACACACTAACAGTTCACCTGTTGAAAGAATCTTGGGAGCTAATACAAATAGAATACTTAAAAAATATACGAATCCATTCAGCTGGAACCATTTCATAATCCCTCACAGCACCCAGGGGGCCTTTATCAAGAGCAGAGGGTCCCAATAATCAGAGTACAAAACATGACACAGGTTCCTGTAAGTAAGGCTTTATGTGATGGCCCAAAAGCATCAAAAAATGCTATAAAATGCCCAACTTTTGCCTGAAAACTCCTAGACGATTCATAGAAGGTCCTATGAATCATAAGTGTTCAAAATATAACACATCCTATTTTAGAGGCTCAGTGTTAATCTTGGTATAAGTTGTGGTTAGCTTAAGATAAAAGATACCATGTTAGCTTGTGACCTCTAATAAAGAGAGGCACAGCAACTCGATGAAACAATAACCGATGACTAGCAAAGCTAAGACACCACAAGTAAAGGTCACTAAACACACCATCTCATATTAGAGAGGTGTAAGAAGTAAATATAAGTGATAAATTCAGAGCTAAACTAGCCAGTCAGGTTCTGTAAGCAAGTGTGGCAACTACAGCCAAAAGGAGGGGGGCTGGTTGTTCCCTCGATTTTAAACAAAAAAAGCTCAAAAATACCCAAATGTAACTAAATGTCCTCTTGTTCAGCGATGCAGCACACTTTTCCAAACTTGTTCGATGTAGTTTAAGGAAGCAAAATCGCCAAAATATTAACTTTATCGACGGATTGAAACTCAAAGACGCGCCAATTTCCGCAGCTCAGAAGCGGGAGGATTTCAGCCCTGCCTCCCCAAACCTGCTCTAAGTTTGCGGGGGAAACTAGCAGAAATGGCCGCTAAAGACACACCATATGGACTTAGAACCGCGCACAACTACTTGTACACACTCTCAAGAAGCATATATCTAAAGATAAGCCTTCTAAACGACCATTAAGCGTCAATAAAGTCGGGGGAAAGAAGAGGCCATCGCGAGACTAAGATGATGAGGGGAGCTACTGTAATTAGCAAACCTAGCCGAGTAACTGCTAACTAGGTCAACAATAACCATCTAACCCCGATATGCACAAAAACTACTGAACCCCAGTTTTTGCATATAAACAGCATAAGACTTGCTAGCTTCAGGAAAACAGGCGACAGAGCAAAAGAAGCACAGAAAAAACGCCTTAGAGTTTTAAAGTTACAGGAGCAGCCTCAGTGTTTGTGTAGATGAGCTCCATTAAAACCCCAGATTCTCACTAAACACACGTCTTGGCCCAAATGCAACGTTCAACTAAAGCAAAGCAGATGGCACTAGACTTGGAAACCGCACCCAACTACATGAAAATAAGAATTAAAAACTAAGATATAGGTGCAGTCAATGGCAGACACAGATTTAAGTCCATTTGACATCAAACTACCCCTGAATAATGGCGATATAAAGACGAAACTCACATCACAAACTGCAAGAAAGCTTTTTAAAGAACACAGAAACCGTTTCTAAGACTGCAAAGATTAGTATAAATGTGTGCTCCTGCTCGATGGTCTTACCTCCTCAGTGAAGAATGAATGAATGTATCAGCTGTGGCGCCGGCGCCAATCCTTATATCCGCATATGCCACCGCCAGTGCGCATGCCCGTTCCCGGTTCACAGAAACGCGCTAAATGTTTAAATCTGAACTGAGATTTTTACAAACGAGAAACGCGGAACTGTTTAAAGGGGCTTGCTTTACTCTTCCTCGCGATTAAACGGTTTACTACGAACGCTAGGACGCAGTTAAACGGGTTATTTACCAGGTGGAACCGGAGCCTGCATTGATTTCTAACGGACACCGAAATGCACAATGGTTTTATTAAGAAAACACCGCTTTCCGTGCGTTCCGGTTAAACTTTGACGACGCGGTAGACGATAATAAGTCATTTAAGGGAGGATATTTGTCCTAAATATTATTCTTCGCTGAGTTATTTTAGGTTTTTTACGCGGCTTCGACAGTGCTTCCGCCTACGAATCCCGCCTGTGGGAGGGAACTCCGTGACGTCAAGCCAATGAGAAGGCGAGCAGCGTCGTCCGCGTGCTGCTCTGCAGAATGTAAACAGAAGAAGCACATGGAGCTGTTGTCAAACAGAAGAGCAGAAAAGCTGCTGCTGACATGAAGGTTTATTTCAGCTTTTTGCCAATAAGAAATGGCAGAACGGACATAACAGAGCATCTGTTCAAAACATTGACATTTATTTAAAAAAATCTAAATAAATAAATAAAAACACCACAAAGCGAACTACAAAGAGTTTAACAAATGCAAAGAGATTCAAAATTACTTCAGAGGCACAAAATAATCGCAGAGATGCAGAATAGAGACAAACACACTCAAGCAATTTTAAAAAGAAGGCAAACAAGTACAGAGAGAAGCTTAATAGTGATAAAGGAATGTAAAATGACCATAGGAATATATTACACAAGTGCATAAAGACACCTTATAAATAAAAAACACACCAAAATAAGTACTAAAACACCCAAAACAATCAAATGCATTTTTAAAAACTGCCACAGAGACATAAAATGTTCACAAAATCCTGAAAGAGGTTCAAAACAATTGCAAGAAGATACCAAACAACAAAAGAGAGATATTAAATGGCCAAAAAGAGATGTAAAGTGACCACTAAGACATGTTAAATGATCATAAAATGATATAAAATGAATATAAGATATGTCAGATGGCCAGAAAGAGAAAGAAATGACCACAAGGAGAGGAAACTTCATACAACCTGTAAAACTCTAAAAGTCTACAAACAGATGTAACACGACTACATAACAACAGAAAGTAACCATAAGACGCACTGAATGACCATAAAGAGACGAAATTTGTCCATGAAGAGAGGTAAAATGGTCACATCGAGAACCAAAGTGATTACAGAGACTAACAACAAATGCAAAAAAATGCCAAACAATGGCAAAGAGATATCAATTGACCACAAAGAGACGTAAATGTCCACAAAGAGACTTAAAATGACCCCAAGGAAACTAAAAATGGACATAAATACACGTAAAACCTTTGCAAAATGATGACAAACAACTACACACAGACAAAGCTTGCCCTTTCTGCTTGAGCATCAAATTCCTCTTGTCCCATTTCATTCATGCAGACTTTCATTAGTTCCATCATATCTCTTGTTGCTGCTGTGATAGAGTCTATTTTTTTCTAACCTCCATAGAAGGTGCAAATTGGCATTGTATCTTTTCATACCCATGTTTCTCTTGTATCTCCATCTCTTCAATAGCACCCATCAAGTCACCTAAGTCTTAATTAGAGCACATCCTTCAGTTTGGTGTGTGCAGCCTTAACCTGCTCTTTCCATTTTTCTAATAAATTTGCTCTCTTTCTGAAGAATCTCTTGTTGCTTTCGTTCCAGTATTTTTGGGGTTCACTTTCTCTCTTTGGAGGATTTCCTGAGATCCACTGTCTGGGAGGTGGTAGATGTAGGCTCAGCTGCTGTTATTGTGAGCATTTATATTTTAGCATGAATATCACCCATAAGTGATTCTAACTTCTCCTTTTCAGCATCATCTGTTGGTGATTTTAATTGTTCATTTACATCCATCTATTATCCATACACTGTTTAATCCTCATTAGGGTAGCAAGGGTGTGGAGCGTAGGGGCAAAGGCAGGGGACACCCTGGACAGATTACCAGTCTATCACAGGATTACACAAAGAGACAAAGGATCACACTCACATTCACACCTAAAGACAATTCGTAATTACCAGTTGATCTCATCATGTTTTTTGACTGTGGGAGGAAGCCAGAGAACCCAGAGAAAACCCACTCATGCTCAGGGAAAACACAAATAAAGATCACAGGCCGGGACACATACTGGGGGTCTTCTAGCTGCAAGGCAGCAGTGCTAACCACTAATCACAGTGCACTCCTAATTCTTCACCTAATATATTCAAATATTCTTGAAGTAGTTCAGTCTGTAATTCACGACTTTGAGATTTTTTCTTTATGAACTGACATTTCACAGGTTTTAGAAAAGGTACTATGTACCATCAACCCTAACCCTTGCTCAAAACCCTTTACAAACAGATACAGCAGTGCAATGCAAGCGGAACTTCTAATCACTTCAATAAACCCCTTTGAATGTATATTTAAACTTTCACATAAAAAAAAAAATCAGGAATGACAAGCCTATTAAGACAGATCAGCTACTCTCATTCTTAACCAGTATATTATTGTTTTCTTTCAAAGCACAGTATTGTGCAGGGAGAAGTAAAGGAAATCAAACTTGCCTTCTTCTGTTTCAACAGCGGTTAGGTGAAACAGTCGCTTCAGGACTCTCGGTCGTACTGGGGTTACATTCTCCCTTTGAACTACTCCAGTCTGACGTAAAGAAGGCCACGCCTCACACAGATTATCAGTTATTGTTCTCTTCAGTCAGCTGACACCATGAAAACTATGCAGAATAAAGGACATACAAACATCTCAAATACACAAAGTTTTTCAAAACGTCCTTAACCCATTTCACCCCACCGGTCACAATAGTGACCACAAAAATATTTTTGTTCACAGGGCTCTAAAAATGTTACTGAGGGATCTTTCAATGCATTTTCAATAAATATTGAAAGAATACAGTGTTTGGATGAAATGTGTGCAGTGTCACATGTTTAGAGTAAATTGTCACATGACCAGAGCTGTTTACTTCCTGGTTGCCCCTTGAGAAGAAGATGGCTGCCTCCAACCGCCCAAAGAAGAGGTTAGTAAAGTATGTTAAAATAAACATAGGACAAAGATTTTTGGTACACATGATCTTTAAGGTGTCTAGTAATGATATATGCATTTGCAGTTACTCAAATTTGTTTGGTGTGTTTGCAGGATGAGTAAATATGTTAGCGGTCACAATAGTGACCGGTGGGATAATACATTGTATCTTGGTGCACACATACTTCTATACATACAAAAATCTTGCTGTGCCTAACTTTCTCCATTTTTCTCTCGTTTAGATTAACTTTGAGTGAGGTTCTTGATATGTTGGATCTAGGTGATGGCCCAGACAAGGCATGCAACATTGCAGTTATCCCTCAAAATGAGAAAGATGCCATCCTCAGTGATTGTGATAGTGATGAGTCAGATATGGACTATGAGGGGGAGATATGCCATTTGCCATCTCGGATGTTGAATGCATATGCCGAACTTATGGGCACAGATGATGAGAAGAACAACACTGATTGTGACCTTCCCCCTCCCCAATCCACTAGCCCTCCCTTACCACCTGGCACGGTTTATAATGAGGAGTCCAGGGCCTCTACAAACCATACCAAGCAGCCGCAAGAGCCAAGGGCAAAGCTACAGGTGATCAAACATAAAGATCGAGACAGGAACATTATCAGTGCTGATGGCCTACCCACCACTATTTCTCCACCACCCTCAACCATTGAAGAGCCAAGGTGCTCTAGCAACCAGAGAGGCCAGTCTGAGGAACTTCTAAGGTCCTCTAGTCACCAGAGGGACAAGTCCAAAGAAACCTCAAGGTCCTCTAGCCACCAGAGAGACAAGTCCAAAGAAACCTCAAGGTCCTCTAGCCACCAGAGAGACAAGTCCAAAGAAACCTCAAGGTCCTCTAGCCGCCAGAGGGACAAGTCCAAAGAAACCTCAAGGTCCTCTAGCCGTCAGTGGGACAAGTCCAAAGAAGCCCCAAGGTCCTCTAGCCACTGGACGGGCCAATTAGAAGGGCCACGGACACAGCCAGAGGTGGTCAGAAATAAAGACAGAGTGTTCAAACGCTCAAAGAGGCCAGCCACTACTAGCATTCCTGAATACATAGTGTACAGCCCAAATGCTGCTGAATTTGTCAAACAAAGCTGTCCTGATCCAATGGCTGTTTTCCTACTAATGTATCCGCCCACTCTAAGAGAGATCACAGTTGAAATGTCCAATCTCTACTCCACCCAGACCAAGGCCAAGCAACTGGATATGAGTATCGATGAGCTTCTTACATTCTATGGGATCCTTCTGGCATCTGGCTACAGCACTGTTCCAAGAAGACATATGCACTGGTCGCTTGACAGGGATGTACATAATGAAAGCATTTCAAATGCAATGCGGAGAAATCGATTTAATGAAATAATGGCCTCACTACATTTTTTTGACAACACTAAAATCACTGAGGACCCATTTTTCAAGGTAAGACCAATCTTCACCGAGCTCAACAAGTCGTACAAAGTCATGCCATATCCAGAATGGCTGTCAGTGGATGAAAGCATGATACGATATTATGGCCGCCATGGATGCAAGCAGTTTATAAAAGGCAAACCAATCCGTTTTGGTTATAAGATCTGGAGCCTTGCCTCATCCAACGGCTACATGCATCATATGGAGCCATATGGGGGACGCCACACACTCCTCCCAGAGACTGGGTTAGGCCAGGGGCCGAGCGTAGTTCTTGGTTCTTGAACAAGGTGAGGTGCCTCAAGGTTGTAAATTCTACCACGACAACCTCTTTACTTCCCTTGCACTCCTAGATGAGATGACCAAGAGGGGATATGGGAGCTGTGGAACAATGAGGGAAAACCGTCTCTTTGATGTTCCCTTCAGACCAAAGAGTGAATTCATGAAGTTACCCCGAGGAACCTCTGAAGTTCTAACACAAGGAGAGAAGCTGCTGGTCCGTTGGAAGGACAACAACATTGTCACTATATCAACAAACATGGAGAAGAACTATACTGAGACAGTTGTCAAGCGATGGAACAAAGAGCGGCGTTCCTTTGACCAAGTCCGACAACCACAATGCATCAAGCAATATAATGAGCACATGGGAGGTGTAGACCTTCATGACCAACAGGTCTCAAGATACAGCATCACGATCAGGTCCAAGAAGTGGTGGTGGCCCATTTTTTCATGGTCTCTCAACAGTGCACTTGTAAATAGCTATTACTTTTACAAATTTGTTATGGGAGGGACCATTGACCTTCTCACCTTCTCACGGGTGGTGGCGCAGTCTCTTATGCAAAGGTTTGGCACAAAGCCACTGAGCCATGGAAGGAGATCTCTACTGGCTGCTTCTGTTCAGGATCTGGCAAGATATGACAAAGATGCTCACTGGCCAATCAACACAGGGAATCGGTTCCTGAGATGCCGTTTTTGTGATAAACGCACCACCTATGCCTGTGAGAAATGCAGTGCATCACTGCACATTGAGTGTTTCAAGAAATACCATGGGAAGTAGAAAAGGGGTGAAAGGACCAACAAGTGAAGAATGTTGAAGTCATCGAAGAGTGAGAAGGAGCAATACACCAAACTAGGTCCATTGAGTCATACTGTATGACTGTGGGACTGACAGATCATTCATTGTTTGTTATTCATATAAATGCAGGCATCTCATAAACGTTACCTTTATGTTCTATGTTACTGTAATGACAGTATGTCTGGCTGATAGTAGTTCAAAACAGTTATGCACAAACAAATCAAGCACTTTGTTCAAGAGCCTAGCTCTTTATTCATTCCTCTAATTTACCTTGACACAGAATATGCTACTACTTGAATATGTACTCTAAAGGGGGCACCTAAATATTTTATGTTCAATGTGAATGAATTAGATTGTAATGTGTGTTTTCTAGTAAATTTTGCATTAAAATGTTATAATGTTATATTCAAATAAAGAAACAATGTTGACACACTGTGATCTTTATGTTTTGGCACCTCTGCTTGAGAGTACCACACATTGTCCCACCGGTCACAATTGTGACCGGTCGTAAAACACACTTTTTCATCTATTTTTCAACTTTTTTTTTTTTTTTTAATTCTTAATTAGTTCAAAGGGCTACCAATGACATCTGATTTGGATATTTTCATGTCTGGGAAAAATTTGGTATTAAATGGGTTAATTAGACAGATTCCAAACATGAGTCTTACAAGCAAGGTTTCTGTTGTTAAAACCATCCATACAAAGCCATTTTTAGGCCATATCGGTTCCTTTCCAGCAATGTTTGCGTATTTCATGACACAAAACCCCACAGCTGAGACCCTTAATTTAACTGTGGTCACGTGACTAGTTTCGTTATCCATCAAATAAACATTATAAAACAGCATTACATTTTAAACCAAACATCAATTTTACAGTTAAACATTGGCAAAGTTACCTTTCTCAGCATCTTATATTGTGCTTGTAACTAGTTTTAATGATCCTGTGAATTCAAATATTCATGAAATGACAACAGAAAATAATAACAAACTTGAAACTATAGAAATCTCAAATTTACAGTTGCATATACCAAACAAGTACAAATTGACAATGAAGGACTGCAGAGACATAAAACAATCACAAAGACAGATTAAGCCATCACAGGAGCTGTAAATGACTCTTAGGAGATTTAACCTGGTCAGAAGAGTGGTGACAGAAACTCAAATAAAGTCATCACATGACAACAAAGACACATAAAGCCATCACAGAGAGAAGTAAGATTACCAACAGATGTTCAACATTTGCATAAGTGATGCAATTAACTCTTCAAAGCTATGCTTAATTAAATCTTTTTTTTATTATGCTTTAGGAACTTTTTTTCATTTTATTGAAATTGTGCAAGTGGAGTAGTGGTTAGCACTTTGACCTTGCAGCAAGATCCCTGGTTCAAAACCCGGCCTGGGCCTGGGATCTTTCTGCATGGAGTTTGCATGTTCTCTCTGTGCATGCGTGGGTTTTCTTCGGGTACTCCGTCTTCCTCCCACAGTCCAAAAATATGCTGAGGTTGACTGGTTGCTCTGGTTGTCCGTGGGTGTGAATGTGAGTGTGATTGTCTGTCTGTATATGTAGCCCTGTGACAGACTGGCGACCTGTCCAGGGTGTCCCCTGCCTTCGCCCGAGTCAGCTGGGATAGGCTCCAGCACCCCCCGCGACAGTACAGTGCTTGTCAGTACCGATACCATGTGCTTGTTGTTACCGCCTTGAAGTAAAAAATACTTCATTGCAAATAAAGGCCTAACATCCAACAATATTCTGAAATTAAGTACTAATAAATAACAGCTGTTACTAGCATAATATACAACCAGAATTTTAACAGTGTAGCTGGCTAGTCTGTATTTTATTACTTTATATACTGTACTGTCTAACAATGCATCACTTTGATTGATGTTGAGTTCGATTAATTTTGCAAATGTTTTCAAAACCTATAATAAGCATATCATTATATTCTGTAATCTACTGATGCAAAAAGTTAAAACAGTTGTGATTGTAGACAGTGTGATAACAAATCTGACAGTAAAGTTTAGAGAAAAGGAAATAAACATGCAATAACACTGTTTCTGATTATATAGCATCTACATCAGGTTTCATTTTGTTTGAGTTTGTTACTGCTGTAATAAACAGCTGAAGCTTAAACCAACAAAGAGTAAAACAGAAATAAGAAAGTCCACAGAGTTTAAATGCACTAAAAGAACAGACAGAGACCGAGTTCTGTGTATGAAAACATTTATTATAGGCTAATAAGAGATCACATGTACTAACTATTACAGTTTGAAAACAGATGACCCCACTTTTCAATTAGCTTTTTTTTTGTTTCTGACATCAGGACAGAGTGACTTGATCTGTCATACATCCAAAATACAAAGAAGGAAACCAGTTATGTGATAAATAAAAAGTTAACCCCAAAATTCCTACACCTTTTTTTCCTTTTTGGCAAAGTGCTGCATTATTCCAGTAAACTACACAAAAAAAGCAAATAATGTCTAACACTTGGTGAAAAATAAAAATGCCACAAAACATTCTTCACACTTAAAAAAAAAAAAAAGGGGGGGGAGAAAAGAGGTTTTGCTACATCATTCTGTCTGGTTTGTTAAGTCATTATAAAAGCTGTACACTGGCTGGGCGGATGGTGGTGGTGAGAGCGTACAAGCTTCCTCCAAGTGATGCATAGTTGGTTTCTGATGTCTGTTTGTGTAATTTTATTCAATACGTCCACTCTGAACGTTTAACAAAAAATAATAAAGAGAGAGAGAGAGATAGAGAGAGTTCAAGTTCTTCATTGATGCATTGTCATTACAACATTTCAACCTGGAAGGCACGTGATCCACAAATTTCAAGGCATTGAACAAAAATATTACAAATCCCTGTTAGTCTGATGATGGAGAGATGAGCTGAGAACGGAAACTAGAAAACACGTAAAATGTTTAAGGCTCCTGACAGCAGGAAAAGCCGTTAACATCTCCTCCGATCCCTTCCGTCTTTAAGTTTCTTTTTCGAAAAACATCTTAGTAACACAAAATAACATCGTTCATGATTGCAAAGCTCGATAGTAGAGAAAGAGACACATTCGAAAAATGAAAGAAAAGCTTAAAAACACCAGATACCCACTCCACTATACGATTATTTACAGCGAACCACACAGATGCCTAACACACGCGTGTTAGTGCCTTCTGAATAATGCTACTGTCGCATTAACACAACCAAAAACTAAAGTCATATTTTAATGGAGATACAAGAACCACACTGCACAAAAGTTCCATCAAAAGTGAATGGACATTATCTGTTTTTTTTTGTGTTCCCACTGCACAGACCTTGACATATTGTGTCAGCTTAAACAGGATCCGTTCCCTAAACTTTAACATTAAACAGACTCACTTTATCTTAATCATTCTCTATTGATGTGTTTAATGTTCGACAAAAAGAATTCTCTTGAGAAATAATCAGCAAAATGTGAAGTTAGAGCCCTTCATCTGTCTCAAGATCATTCGAGAACACAATAAATAGATGTGTAAAATAATTGCAGCCCATTTCGGCAGGAAAACGACAACAGAAAAACACGCGTGTAAGTCAACATTACTGCTTCCTAAGCCACATTGCAACTTAACTCAAAATGTTAGTTTTCCTAACTTCCCACAAAGTCAAAATCTTGAGAAATAAATGTATGTATTTTGACTTGAATTTTTGTTCCTAACATTTAATCTGCTTTGTTGTCGTCCTTTCCTGGCAGTAATAGCTTTCAGTCACTGTGTGATTGATTTCTCTCCTCCTGCAGTGTGGTTTTTCAGCCTGGGCTCCACTTTCCCTACAGCAGACGCATTAAAATATTAAACAGTCCACTATTTCAGAGCACCAAGGCCAAGAACAGTTAAGCAACACTTGAAAGTTAAAAAAAACACACAAAAAGAACATCAGTAATATAAACTAGTGAAAGGTTAAAGATCACTGCTACTTTTTTGGTTTAAATATTTTAACAGTTAAACAAAAATGTAACTAAGTTAACATGGAAAATAGAACAGTTAAAATAGCATAAAGACATTTCTAAAACCACGTTAGGTACACTTGAGCAAAAAATAGAAACATCGCTGAAAAAGACCAACAGTTTCTCTCCATCTCGATGGATTCCCAACAGTCGACTGACAGCGTCAACAGTTCGTTTTCACAATCCTGGGACCAAACAAAAAAAAGTTTCCGAGACACTAAACTAAAAGTCAATTATTTCTCACAAACATTTTCACGAGGGCTAGCTCGCAGGGACAGAGCTGGAAAAGTCCGCACAAAGAATCATCAGCCGTCAAGTAAATCTGCATTTTCCTAAAGTGTAAAGGTGATTGGTTGTGACCCTGAGAAGTGGACTGCAGATTCATTTAAGAACAAACAAGAAAAAAAAAAACTTTTTCCATTTTCTTTTCTTTTTTCCACCATCATGACATAAACAACTCTACAACCATGCAACAGATTGCACACTAACATAACCAAACATACCTAAGCAATAAACCATAGACGCATATATACCAACTTCATACTGATATGTAATTTGTTTTTTTCTTTTCAAAAAATATTTTGGAAGTTTTTTTTAACATACATTTTGTTTTTACATTTCTATCTCAAAGCTACCGTTAAAACAAGGCGTTTTAGTGATATTTAACCCAGTAATTTTTACCGTCTTTTTTCTTTTTTTTCTTCAAAAAAATATTGTGAAAAGTACTGAATTATTAAGTCAGAAGCAGGTTCGGTCGGCGCGAAAGGACGAGAAACCAGGAAACATCGCGTTTAACAAAATGGTGGTGCTGCAGGACTCAAAAGGCAGGAAACAAACAAATCCCCTGAGGGAGGCTTTAATGCTGATAAATTCAGTTTTTAAGGTTGTGTTTCGCTTTCGTGGTTTCATTTGTAACAGTGGTGTTCATTCGCATTTTGCAAACAGTTGGTCAAATACAGACATGAGGTCAAGTGAATTATAAAGCAAAGCGTTTCATTCTACAACCACTGCCAACAATCACAACGGAGGAGATGCACTGAAAGTAAAAATATCGGTTTAGAAGAGCAGAAAATGGACTAAGAGGCAAAGCAGCTACAGTACAAGGTTGGGTTTGTGACAGATGTGACTCTAATTTGGTTTAAATTCTCTGTTCCGTCTCTCAGGTTTCAGCTACTACACTCTGCAGTTTCACAGAAAACCCTGTGAATGCAGCATCGTCATGTCTGGCTCGTGCTTAAGTTTGTGTCTTCGGTATTTAAACATAAATGAAGGTGGAGTGAAAGTCCAGTTGAAACCGCTGCAACTACTGCAAAAAAAAAAAAAAGAAACATTTTGAGTATGAAAAGTAAAATACCCAAAACCAGGATTCAAGAAGTATTTTATATTTAAAGAGGAAGTGATTTAGTATTGCACTTTCAAAGAGGCTCAAATATGGGTTCAAATGTTGTAGATTTTTTATAATAAAGCTCTATAATGCCATATAATGAAGCATAACTTTCTTTACCTGCAAAAAAGTTAGAATAAACACAACTTGAGGGGATTTTTTTACTTTAAAGTTTTGTTTTCCTGTTACAGAAACCACTGTGAATTCCATGCAGATTCTGGCGACTTTATGCGCAAATGAATAAATGGGAACGCTGTGTCGCTGCACGGCACTTGTTCAAGTGATTTAGGATCCAAACTATTTCCTGCTGTCCTGGCGAGTTGCGACAAAACGCTGCCAGACAATCAACCGCCACACTGTGACGTGACACCGCCGGATCATCCCATCCCGCCGTGAACCTGCCTCTGAATAAAGTGACCTACAGCGTTGATTCTACACATTAAGAACAAGAAAAAGAAAGAGAGGCAGAGGACGTCACTGCGACATCTCTTTCTCTCTGTGATTGGACACAAACTGGTCCAAAGGAAACGAAGAAGAAACGGTGGGGGTGAAAGAGGGACATGATGCACATGATGACCTTTTCTTTTCACATCCCTTCTTCTCAGCATCGATATAAAAGGAGGATGGATGATAGACGAGGAGGAGGAGTAGGAGGAGGGAAAAAACTCTTCACTGGCCACATGTCCTGATATAATGAAAAAAAAAAAAAAATTAACACCAGCCACCTTCCCTATTTCACTGTCCAATCAGATATCAGAACAGATCAGGCGTAATGGTGGCTGATGATGTCATAAACTCGTTGCTGGTGTTTGTTTCTTGGTAAGAAGGAAACAGAGGTGGGAGTTTGTGGGTGGCCAGTGCTGGATTCCCGTACTGCTTTTAAGTATTGAGGTTGATGATGATGATGATTGTGGTGATGAAGATGATGCTGTCAGGACACCTCAGAAGTTGAGGTGTCTCTGGCTGGGCTGGTGCAGGTGCATGGTGCCGGCCTTCGGGGGGCGCAGCAGGTTGAGGCGGCGCAGGGCCTTGCGGGACGTCGGCTGGGTGCGCTGGGTGCCGTTACCAGGCCGCTGCTGCAGGAGGTCGGGGTGGGCGGAGAGCGCCGCAGCGTAGCAGGTGGAGTGAAGGCTGGATCGGCGCTGGACGACTGCCACCTCTGGCCTGGAGGGGGCGAGAAAGATGGGAGCACAGGGAGGTTTAGCTGATTACCAGAAAACAGAAGAAACTTAGTATATAAAGTAGTGGAGGCCAAACAATCTGTGGTTCCTTTAACATGACAATTTGCTGCTTTTTCTCTCTGTTACATCAAAAATCTAAGTTTCCGTAGTGACCACAAATATGTAACATTCTTCTAAACTCTGGTAAAACCAAACAGAATGTCATTTCATGTGTTATATGACAGTACCTGTTAGCCTTGTAAAACAAAATCCAGTTGGCCTGACCTAGACCTAAAAAGAGATTAATGGTCAGTTTTTTAGTACTTGCTATCCTCTGGAAATTTGTAGAGCCTAATGTTCTGGCAGGTTTCCGTATTTATATTTAAACTTTTATGATTTTCAAACTGTGATGTCATAATTCATTACATCCAATGGTTATCTTTTACTTTTGCAATGTGCATTTTCAACATTGTTGGGCTCTCTGTTAAACAACCAGTGACTTAAAAAAAAATTAAGCTGCAAAATGTATATGTAAATAAAACCTTTGTAAGAATAAGTAATGATGTAACTGATTCAATATGGTACAATGCAGGATATTCATTTGAAGATGCAATGTTTTTGCAATGTGTTTTTGTTCTTTTCAGTCATTCTGTTTCGCTCCATTTCAGACACAATACTTTGGCAGAGAGATATCATGTGATGTGTTCGCAGCTCTCAGGACTTCACCTGTGACGGGGGCCCTCTAGCGTACGTCTTGCCTTCTCCTTTCCACCTGAGGCTGTCGGGTTGGCGGGTGTGTTGTCGGACAAGAAATCCAGTTCCTGGTCGAGTGAGCGTCGTGGCAGGGGGTCGAGGTTCAGTCGTGGGGGGCTGTGGTGGGCATAGACGGACATGCTGGGGTGTTCGATCAGCAGATTCTCCAGAGGGCTGGTTTCCAGGAGGATGGGTTGGGTGCCGCGGCCGGTGAAGCAGGGTGGAGGGGTGACGAACCAGCTCTCCTCCAGAGAGCGGGCATCCAGGCGCAGGAAGCCGCCCTCCTCTTCCTCATCGTCGTCTTCATCCTCCTCTGCACCGCCGTCCGGGTCGGTGTCAGCCGTGGAGTTGAGAGAGGTGCATGAGGCGTAGCGGATCGGCGGGCTGCCCATGGGGGAGGGGATCATCACCAGGTCTTCCTCGTCCTCGCCGTCCTGAGGGCTGACAGTGGATCCAGCGAGGCCGTCACCACACTGACCAGAGCAGGATTCAGCTGCAGAGACAATGAGGTGGAATTATAGGATGAACTCCAACCTGACCCATCAGTCCTGATCACTGAGTGATCTTCATGTGTACATTTTGAATTTACAGCACCAAAGTAATGAAAAACTGATTTTGTCACTTTTGATAATAGATGGAAGTGAGTTTGTGGGGCCATAGTTTGAAGAAAATAACGGGCAGAAAACTTCAACCTCTGACCTAAAAATTAGATTCTGGTTTGTGGTGTCACAAAGTAGCTAAAAGGAAAAAAAGCACATACAGTTAACTATATCAACTTGAAAGCATCTTGCAGTTTTTTTTTTTCCTGTATGAAATCAATTAAATAAACGTGTAATTTACTGACTAGCCTCATCGAGTAAATGTCGGGGTGTTTTCTGGAGCAAATGAAGGAAAAGAAAATATCTCCATGCTAATAGAGTGCTCCAGCTGTGCTGCTGGTAATTTTAGTCCACAAGTATACTAAACCAGACATACATAAACAAACCAATCAGTTACCATATTGTAATCATACCAATATTTAGATACACCCCCTGTCAAAGTTTTGAGACACTTTCTCATTCAAATAAATTAGAACCTGTCTCAAAACTTTTGACAGGGGGTGTACATGATACATCAGTTAAGAAAAAAAAAGGAGAAATTCTCTGATTCTTGAATTTTATGGTAGAGTTTCTTTCATCTGAATCACAGTAACCTGAGTAACTTTGAGTTGTGCATATAGGAACGTACTCCAGGAAACATTGTTCAATAACAGATGTAAAAGTAAACAACTAATCAATTAATCAAGAAAATAATGAAAACATTAATCAACATTGAAAATGAACATTAACTGTTGTTGTAATGTTAATGACATAAGCATCCATACTGGAAAACCTTGCTTCTTTCAGTTTTTATCATTCAACGGGCCATGTACAGCTGCAGCTGTTGTTTTGCTTCGACTTTAAATGAAACATAACTGTAGTGTCTTCAGTCTGCCAGCAGGCGGCGCTGTGGGCTGTCCATGCAGTAGCCGGGGATCCGTCAGATGTAAACAATAATTTTCTGGATGCTAAGCACACAGTGAGCTGTAGACAGGCCGGCAGCCTGACAGCTCAGCGTTGCATGTCTAAGTGAAACCACAGCCTGCACGCATGATTCTGTTTATTTGTGCAAACACATCTGTGTGTTGCTAAATCGATCTCACATAGCAGAGCACCTCAGTCTCCTCACAACCACCTGATCCTTCCACTGTATTTCATCTGCAAGAAGCAGCAGAAACAACTGTTGCACGCTCTTCTGCACATAAATCATCGTGCTCAGTAGACTTGCCAACATCCTGCACTGCTAGACATCCAGCTCTGCTATGTGAAACTAGAGGCTTCGTTAAAAACTGAAGGTCAGGCTCTTGTTTTGATCCAGCATCTGCCTCTAATGATTCACTGAGACACAGGAAGTTATGAGCTGGAAAAGCAACACGAACTCAAGCAGACTGGACACTAAAAATAACCCAGAGTCGACTAAGCAGATGTCTCTGTTTGATTTCAGTTCTGTTTAAGGACACGCTATTTTTTTCCAGTGGTCAAATAAAGCCTGTAAATAACAGGACGCATTTGATCTGTATCGAACGCTGCAGCGTTATATTTTCCTACCCAGCAGCTGTAAGAAGGTTTAAGGTTCAAGAACTCAACACCACTATCGTATCATCTCTTGACCTCTGTGCTCTCACTCTTTACTGTATGCATGCAGCGTCGTTTGTTTCCATGCATGTGAGCGCATTTGGAGCTCGTTTCCACACGTGACATAAACTCAACACGGGGGCTCTGACTCCCAGGAGTTCACAGAGGAGTCCTTGTTTACCCACAACAGGTCGGAGAGGCTGTGAAGTGCTGATTCAGTGCCCAGCAGCTGATCTGCACTCTTTATCCTCTCAGCAGCAGCAGGACTGCCTTCGCTGTCCGAGTCCATCAGCAGCGGATCTCTTCCTGCAGAGGCTGCAGGGGCTTTTGGAAGCAGAGCAGGTTCAGGTGTGCAGGGTCAACCGGACAACAGGCCTCTGCAGCAGCAGTGAGGCACTGTTGTCAGAGAGCGCCAGCAGTGTTTTAGACACTCTGACTGGCAGTGTGCAGGGTTAATGAGGTCGGTCTGGATTATGAGCGGACCAGCTGACATTCCACATAACTCTCTCTCCTCTATGAAACAACACAAAGGCTCAAAGTCTGCAGGGTTTCACTGGAGCAAACAAGTGACTTCACATTCAGCCACACATATCCAACTCCTTATATTGTATTATCAAATTTGCAACATTCAAGCTGGGTTTTGCAACATCATGAGTTTTCCTGGCTCACTGTATTCACAAAGAAAGCGTGCACGCGTTCCATGCATGAGCTTGGAGGATTTGCGAATGTAGCTACATTTTTCAGAGAACAATTATTTCGGAAACACGATGCTGCAACCATTTGCAATCTGCATGTAAGCAGGGTTTGAAAATGAGTTTTGTTAATCGGCCTCAGGCCCTACGACCATGATATGCTCCAAAACACAGACGTACAGTTAAGTTTATACCATCATCTACATATGCTGGCATGTTCACACGTGTGCAGCAGGTATGTGTGGGTCATAAATGTTATGCTGCACGCAAATCTGCAAGATGGCTATGCAAACAACGCAGCACACCAGGTTCAGGCATGTGGGTTCTGTAAAGCATCTGGAGACAGCCTGAATTGTAATTGCAGCTAAATAAATAAAATTGAATTGAACTGACCTGATACCAGTAAAAATACTTGTTTTTTTACAATGTTAAATGCAACAATAAACTCTTTGACAGTAATCGTCATGATACCTCTACCTAGGTAGTTAAAACCTGAATAAATAAATTAGGTAGCAAGAGGGTGGGGTTGTTGTTTTGCTCAAATACATCCCATTCACTTGAGAAAACAAACCACTAAGTACAACATCATGTATGTATGTGTATAGTTAAATTATGTTGATGTAATACACAACCTTTTAAATGATAACTTCCCAAACTGCTCATTTTTGTGCAATGATCAGAAATGATTAGATTTTATTTAGAATTCCTAACTGTCTTTTTTTGGTGAAAAGCCGACACATAATAATTTGTAGCGGCAGCTTTATTACTGCTGCACAAAACCTAATTTTACTTTTAAACCGTGCTGCTTTATTTAGAACACATTCCCATAAAGATGCAAACCGGAGGGAAACAGGCCAACAAACCATTTCAAAGCCAGTGTTTTCTCCTGAAGAAATGCAGCCTTTAGTTAGTCTTGGGCAGAACTCAGCGGGACATCACTTTACGATGGGAGAAACACAACACTGTATCCAGGTGTGTTTCGTCGAGGAATGTTAGATGCAGCGCTGCGCCCATACATGTCCACCTCCACTGGTCCAGAATGAGAACCACCAGGATCTATTTTTACTTCATCTGGCTCCTCTGGTGCTTTTGTTTGACCTGTTTACAGGTTGACTTGCCCATAAACTGCCAGAAGTCCAACCCCATTTCTCCTCCCCAGCCTCAAGTGGGCCAGACGGCCTGTTTCTCCCCCCTCCTGCCTGAAATATTCACACGGCTGTGGAATCAGAGATGGGTCAAGTCAAGTCAAGACCAGCTGCAGGTGAACAGTGGGGCAAACCAAAGCTGTGCCAAGATTCACTCCGAGCCATTTGGAAGTCACTGCAGTGTGTCATGTTTCTGTATACAGTTTTGCTGTGTACTTGTGTGCTTGTGTGTGTGTGTGTGTGTGTGTGTGTGTGTGTGTGTGTGTGTGTGTGCGACTCATTGAACTTCTCTCCATGTCGTGTGTTTTGACTGCGATCTATTTTTTGGTCTCCGACAGCTCTGGAAACTTGGCTCGACTTATACCTGCCATTACAAAACTCTAAAGTTATACAATATCTTTCTTTCCAACCTGTTGCTCCATGTTGGTTTATTTTCTCTCTGCACATAAAGTTTAGTCCTTTTAGTTTGAAAAGACAGCAATAACTCCACATTTTTTAACAACTGTCTCAAATGCATTCAGATGGTTTTGTGCTCACATCTGAAGTAAAGTTGCTTCTTTTTCCTTTTGCGTCGTTTCATTGCTCAAACCACTAGCTTTGTGATCTGTGGTCCACCTGTTTTGAGTGCTGAAATTGCCGCCTCTATATAATATGTGCTAACATTTCAGGAAGTCCTGCATCTGTCACTTTCCCCCATTTATGTTGCTGCAGTCAGACCTCAAACAGCATTAAGTATGATTTAAAAATAAACCTGCAGAGCTGCTAAAAGTGAATGATGTCCGTAGAGTTTTTCAAAGATTAGTGTGAGAGGGACACAATGTTAGATTCTGTGCTGAGTGACAGGTTTTGTCTGCATCGTATTCTAAGCAGATGCAGCAAAGCCTTCAAAATAAAGCCTGCTGATTAGTGTTTCTTGTGCTAGTAGGGTGAAAAACAGCAGATTTTTAATCCAAAAATGTACTTATTTGTCCATCAGACTTACCCAGATAGTTAACCAAGATCCAGTCTTCATCCTCCTCATCCTCCTCTTTCCCATCTCCGGGTCTTTTGCATCGACTCAGCTCCTCCACGTCATCCCCGAACAAAGCGCTGGCGAACCTCTGGAACATCCTGGTACGTCCTGCAGAGGCCTGAGGCTGAGGGAGGGGATGTGGGAGGCGCGTGGCTCGGGGCGACGGCGGGGAGGCGTTGCGGTCACTTTGGTCATCAGCTGCGGGGTTCACAGCAGGGGAAAGGCTCCAGAAAGGTGCTAAAGTGCATCAATGATGTGTGGTCATGGATCATCTGAGGGCCAGCAGACACAGGCTGGACATCGCTCAACGTCGGGATCACTTCAACGAGTGCAAAAGTACAAAAAAAAGCCCTAAGAGGAGACAAGAGAGACACAATAAATCAATCGAGACAAGTTGTCATATGCAGCTATAAGTCAGGGCAAGTATTTCAGGTATCTGTATTAATATGACACATTATTTTGAAAGAAATCCATTCCTGTGAATAGCATGTTTACAAAATAATAATAATTGCAATGTTGACCACTTGGGACTTGTGGTGGATTCTAATATTACATCTAACACATTTATCCCCTTATAAAGTTGTTACGGCTGATTAATGTTAGCAGACAGTTGTCTACTTCAGCATCCTGTAGATACAGAGTAACACGATCCTCCCACTGGAGCATAGCTGGAGTACAACCAATATTAAGTCAAATATTCATTGCCTTGCGGGTTTATAAAGTCTGTACCAACTCCTGAGGGACATCTGGCTCTTAATGCTCCACTTTCGTCACCAAGTAGACTCTAACTACAGCTGTCTCTATGAAAGAGGCTGCTGTAAACACACTGTGTTTACAGCAGCATTTACAGTGAAGAGGAGACGTGAATTTGCTGTGTGCGCAGGGAGTTCGGTTCCAAAATAATAATATAGGTCAGGCAATGATTATGAAAGTCAAGAACCTCACCAGGCAGCCAAGTAACTATTAGGTTACCAGTTACCTTATTAACCCTCACAGATACTGTTAATACTCTATACATGAAGAATTACAAGCCCACAAACATTTCTGGCCCTTTAATATTTATTGGTGTTTTCCTTGGAGCAGTGAGATCAGATCAGCATGTGGTGGTGCGTTTTTAAACCCGGTTTTGTGTTTACTTCTTTATCTCCGTATGCTTTGGTTTGCATAACCTTCTCCAAAAAAAGACCTGGATCTAAAGAAAACATTCTGGCCAAACAATAAAACAGAAAAGATGAATCACTTTCCATCTGAAAGCTTTGTTCCTGAATCACAAAAAAAGTCCTTCCTTATAACGACAGTGGCTTTTACATGAGCTGACTACCACATGAGCAGTGGAAGCACCTCAGGACAGGATGCTGTGACTCTTTAGTTTTCCTCTTTTTCTACATCTGGCAACTAATGCTGGTGACTTTTGGGGGATTTCTAAATTCCATTACATGGAACAATCAAAATGTAATACACACATAAACGGAAAATGACAATAACTGTCAGTTGCAGAGGTAGTTTTGAAAAGAATACAGCCAAGATTAATAAAAACTTTTTCTAGCTGCTCTCTGTGACAGCAGCAATTCTGATGTGTGGTTGTAAATGTTCTGAGGCGCTGGTTTTACATGCTAAGCACCACGTCCTCATTCCTCATAAAAGATGTCAGGAAAGACGAATGCACCTCAGATAGAGAAAACACACACACTGCAGGGTCTTTAATGACCATTTTGTTAATAATCGCCTGTGGACACACACATATCCGGGTTGTAAAATTGATCACCGTCACTGGTTTAATTTCCTGTCAGGCCCGATGGACGTGAGCAGCAGCTGCAGACTCCTCAGTTATTGATCTGATGGAAGCGAGCAGAGCGGCGCTGTCCTGTCTGCGCCTTATTCACCCGTAAATAAAAAGATCTGCTGTGCTCAGAGTACTCTCAGACATAGCTCGATTGCAGAATGTCTGCTAAACTTTGTACTGGACGGTCTTTCACGCTAAGAAAGCAGACAAAAATGAGAGCTGATGGGGGTCACTGCCCAACTGCAGCTGCTGTATAAATGGTAACCACTGGCACAATGAGTGTCCAATGCTGCCCTTGCTCTTTAAATCCTTCTTTTGTTCCCTATTTTACAGTTTGAGTACACTTAAGTTGATCTAAACAAATTCATTTGACTGTCCAGCAGCCAAAATCCAACGGAGAGAAAAAAAAATTATAGGAGTGCATGTTTTTGGGCAATTTTTAATCTGCATTATCCCTGTTGAGTAACATACAAACAACTTCTGTCATTTCTATATGTTACTGAGCATGAATCAACAAAACTGCAGCATTATTTGATGGTTAGATGACAACCATTAACCACAATATCCTAAATAACTACATCAGTGCTGAAGAAAGAAAGGACAGATCTATATTTTTAGATCACAGATTATACCATTATCATTTAGGCTAGCTGGCAGAACAATTGCTTGCAATTACCACTAGGAGGCTGAAGCAAACGTCTATCCTAAAACCCAACCGGCTTGAACGCTGCATCAACAGAAAACAACTTCACACCCGAAATGCCCGATTTTTTCCACCGACACTTAAACGCACCGAATGTGATGCGTTCACGTCTTCGCGTCTCGGCTCGTAATTCTTCGCCGTCCTGCGAAGAAGTAAACAAAGCGCTCTTCAGTTTAAGAACAGCCAAACTCCGCCTCTGTAAACATCGAGCAGCTGTGACGAGCAGAAAACAGAAAAAAGGTTTTAACTGACTGTCACACCAGCAGGCTGGTAATCTGCTGCACCTGTTTCTCCTCCACCATTCCCCCTCCTACTGCCTGACAGGACATTTCAGGGATAAATGCGAAACATGATTGTACCCTTCTCATTATAATCACCACCCAACACAAAAGAAAAGCTCCCGATTAACGACGATTAATGTCGTTAAACGGGTCACTGAGTCATGGCTGTGGCTCGCAACGCAATAGATGCATCTGTTACATCAGCTCCTGCATTATTTATTCATCTAAGGGTAAAAGAGTCTGCAGGAGAGGTAGGCTAATGCAGGACAACTAAAATCCGTAAATCTGAGATCTCAGTAAGGCTGCAGGATTAGTAATAAACCACAGTGGATGTACCATAATCAGGGATAAAACACAGATTACACGGTTTTAGTAAGAAAACAATTGTTTATACACCAACTACAAAGCAAGAGGGATATGCTAAGGAATAGTCTATTTGAATTGGCCTTACATGTTTAAACCTGCAAAAGTTGTTAGAAAATAAGGAAAACTGTCCTTTACCAATTTGACAAAGCTCAAGATCTTTAAATGTCTTCTTTGGTCAACCTCAAATATCAAACATTTGGACCTTAAATCAGCAAATCTACATTTTGGAAAAGCTAGAAATACTTGACATTCCACTCCAAAAAAAGATGAATTAAAAAGGCTGTTCTTGTTTGAATTTCCTGTCCATGGTCCGCTAACTCATTTAGTACTGATGTGATTTGCCAAACAGTCTGTAGGGGAAAAATGCCAAACTGGTCCAGGAATAACGTGGAGCAGCAGCTAGCTGTGATCGTTGGACGGTTTTGATGGTTAAACAAGGGAAGGGAAGGAGGTTGTAATTCTACACTGGCAGGGCTGAACCCCATAGCCTGGCTGCCTGTTAAACTTCTATCTCCAGAAGTGTAAGATATAATATTTGCCAGAATATACTTGCTGCACGACGTCAAGTCGAGTAAAAACACGACGTCGTGCAGAGCTAAAAGAGCTAAAGCTAGCTTAAAAATGCCTAGCAAGATTAAGTTAATACTGCAGAGTAAGTCGAATAAAACGTACAGTTGTGGTTTAACAACACGCCGTAGCTTACTTAGAAATGTCTATTTTCTTTAAGTGTTAAGTGGCTTTACTGTAAAGTAGAAGGAAGAGATAATAAGCATCAAAATAAGAGACAACAGAGCCGTTAACGTCCATCGAGAAGAAAACAAAGAACCCACCTGCGGCAGAAGGAGGAGATGTAAACGAGTACAAATCGTGGTTAAAATCCTTAAAACTGAGGTAGATGCGTTACTTTTCGAAAAATAGAAAAACTTGAGGTTTCTTCTCGGAAGAAATAAAATATAAAAAACGTTAATTTATGGACTGTACATCGGGAGTCACAGTGCAGTTGAGCCTTTTTTTTTTCTTTCAGTCCGTTTCCTCCTCGGTACCCGACTGCGCCTTCTTTTGTTGTTGTTGTGGAGCTCCAACAGCTGATTTTCGTGACGTCGACAAGGACAGCCTATCACATGGCCCGGCCCCGGAGCCTCTCATCCAATCGAAATGTGCGACAGGGGCAGTCACTAACCCACGTGATTGTCCCCCTCCTTCTCCTAAAAAAAGGGCATGACTGGGCAAAGAGGACAAAATGTGGGCTCCCTCCCTCAAAACAGGAGAATGTTACATAAGCAGACCAACATCCGGGTCAATCTGCTCGGTTTCCTGTTTTCTAAGTATCCACCCACCGTATTAACGCCAACATTTTTGGTGAAATATGATCCGACAACTCTGAGGCTTGCATAATAGAGTAATAAAACATTCTCAGCAAAAGAAAACAAGTGGAAGTTTTCAAAAAGCTTTGATCAGTGGTGGATGTTACTCTTCCACCTATGCAGCGATTTGCATTGAATTTTCGAAGGACATCATTCTAAAGTTATGTAATTACCATGGCCAGATGAACCTCCTAAGGGGCCCAACTACCATGTTGGCCCTTTATTCTTCTTCATATGTGGAAGTTTGCATATTTCTCCAGTCTCACAAAAACAACTGGCGATCCAGAGCATACACGTTAAGCTAAAATTTTATGAAAACAACTTTTTGAATGAGACTTCTTGCTACTTTCAAAGTTATTTAAGGTGCAGCAGAGTGAATATGTAAGCTTTGGCATCAGGGGGTAAAGATCTGCCATCGGTTTAATTAATAAAATGTTTATTAAATGTTCTGAGAATGAAAACAGTTGTGGATTGCACTCATACAGGATTTCTATGATGAAGTAATAATGCTTTTGTCTGTTAATTACTTGATAGACAGAGAAATATTAAAACTATTTGATTAAAACGTACAAAACTACTACAAGTGAGCTTAAAATGAACTTAAAATAATTATATGCAAGGTCTGATGTGGTTGATATTCTACTACAGAGTTATATTTTCTGACAAAGTAGTCAATCAAATTATTATGCCATTAATAGATGAAACTTGGAGTTCGTTACAATGTGGTAGCTGAGAAAATATAATAAGTTTAAAACAAATGGCTTCATTAGTGATTATTAAATGACTTATTCATGCTTAGTTTAGCTTATCTTTTATAGATCTGCTGGAATCTCACTCGATACAGAAGGCTGGTGCTCATGGATGCCAAAAATGCTGTGAATGTTTGCTCATAATTAGCTTTTGTTGCATAATTAGCCCTATACAGCTAGTACAACAAACAGGCTGACTGTATTATAAAGTAATATGATGGCTGATTTCTTTCTTCTGTTTACAGTGATTTAAGAAAAGTAAGAGATGTCACATTTAAGAAGCTGGAACAAAGAATCATATAAAGAGTTTTCTTCAAAATTACTTTCAAATGAATCAGCTAAATAACTGACGCAACTCTGTTTAACTTCCAGTGTTGACAGGCCAAAAAAAAGCTTGGTGTGTGTCCAACTTCCTCCAACAGTTTGTGTCTGATCCCTTCCTGTTTCAACATGACAATACCCAAAGCCAGCCCCATAAAGACAGTTCATCAGACACTTTGTTGTTGCTCATCTGAACATTGAACAGCAGTGAAGTACATGCTGAACCTCAATCTGGACCTTGTGCATAAAAAATGGAGATAAAATCATCTATCTGGGTCAGCAGTGGGCTCAACAGGTTCTATCAATCTTGGTAGGATGAAATAAGGAAACCCAGCCTCCACCCCCTCCTCTCACTGTACACCTCACCCACCCATTACCCTCCAAATGACCCATAATATGGAGGAAAGGACATAAGCTCCACACCAAAGGCCTCCAGGATGTTATGTCACGCTCATGTGCATCTCAGACCGTCATCTGTTCTTTATCTGGGAAACTGTGAAGATGTTAAGCTGTCAAGAATGTCTCTGGTGTCCAGTCAAACTATAGACTGTTTCTCAAAAACCTCAAGGACATTTTTAAGCAGAACATCACCGTGTAATAATGACTTAATAATGTACTATAACTGAGCTGTAAGTGCTTTGAATGGCAAAATCAAGATAGAAACTGTGTGAGAATGATGTAACATTGGATGTAGAGCAAAAACACCACATAAAAAGGGATAAAAATATGTAAAATAAGTAAATAGAACAGATACAACATGGTAGAAAATGTACTCTCTTCCTTTTTTTCTTAGTTTTTATCTTACGAAGGAAAAATGTACAGAATGTACTGTTCTTGGATTTTTGCATCATCCTCATAACAATTTGCGAGTTGTGATCTTTCACCTCCTCACTGCTGGTCAGTCAAACTCACCGCGGGCCATAAAGATGCAAGACATGATGAAACACCATCATGACGGCACACAGAAGGCGGACAGATGGGCTGACGAGGAGTCTCTGCAGCTCTGTCACCGTCTGCAGTTTCTTGTTTCGGCTTGTTTATTATAATGACAGCAGACATTACAGATGACTGGCGGAGTCGAAGAGCAGGTTACAGGAGCAGGCATTTCCTCTGAGATTACATGAAATTTACCGTGGATACTAGTGGTACCCAACGAAGGCCTCCAGCGGGATTTTGGTGACCTCCTGACATTCCTTCTACCGCCAAGAAATGTCAAAGACTAAGGAGCAGATTGTTTTGAATTGTAACTGGCCAGTAAAATATATGACTTTTGGTAAGATTTCATTTTTAGGCAGGCAGCCCGTCTGCATTCCTTCCTCCATTCCTTTTTTTTTCTTTTTCTTTTTTGCCTGAACGCCAACTGTAAGACAGGCTGGGTTTCACTTGAGTTCAAAATATGCTGCAAGTGACAAATGGAGCTGAGGGGAAAGGTGCAATCCAATAATAAGTGACACACAGTCCTCGTAGAATATTTAAAGTAGTAATAATAGTAGCTGTTAGTGTCTGTTCTGACCTCAATTACTCTCAAGGGTCAAGTATATTAACTTATGTGTAACTGCAATTTCAGACACTTGTGCCTCATTTTAACTACTTCTGCTCCACTTAATTTCAGAGTAAATTACTATTACTCACTACTATTGTTTAATATATGTAGTTACCTTTATACACAATTTAAATAGCAAATAGCTAATAAAATGTGTTACAACGGCCTGACTACTTGGTTACTATCATTTGTGTAATGCTTTTGGGTTGGGATTTTCTGTTTGTGCTTATTTTTGTGTTTTTGCGTTCATTTAGTCTGTCTTTGTGGTTGTCCTGCATCTCTCGTTTGTCATATTTCTCTTCTTCTGGATTCCTTTTAGGAATGTTTTGTGTCTCTTTAATGTTGCTTTTGACTCTTTGGTGTCATTTCGCGTCTCTGCGGAGTTCTTTTGTTTTCCTTTTGTGTTGTTTTGTGTCTCTTTGGTGTAATTTAAGGTCTCGTGGTGTTTTTGTGTGTTCCTGGGGTTGTTTTACATCTCTCTGGGGTCATTTTGCATTCTGCGGAATTTTTGTGTGTTTGTGATTGTTTTTTTTTTCTGTATCTTTAGTATAGTTTTGTGTATCTTTATGGTTATTTTTTACATTTCTTTAGTATTGTTTTACATGTATATCTCTGGTGGTTTTTAGTGTCTGAGGTTATCTTTAATCTCTTCAGGGTCGTTGTGCTTCTTCAATGGTATTCATCTCTCCGCATGCTTGTTTTGTGTTTCTTTTAGTGTTGTTTGTGTCTCTTTAGTGTAATTTATTGTCTCGTGGGGGTTTTGTGTCTTTCCGGGGTTGTTTTTCACCTCTCTAGGGTCATGTTGCATTTTGTTCTTGCTGTTTTGTGCATTTTAAGGGTCATTTTTGTGTCTTTATGGTTGTTGTTGTTGTTTGCATTTTTAATGTAGTTTTGTGTATCTTTGTGGTTGTGCTGCATTTCTTTAGCATTGTTTAACATGTTCATCTCCGGGTGGTTTGTGTGTCTGAGGTTATCTGCAATCTCTTAAGGGTCTCTTTGGTGTGTATTTTGTGTGTTTTCTGTCTGAGGTAATTTTGTGTTTCTTTGAGGTGGTTTTCCATCTCATTGTAGTCTATTGCCTCTCTGTGTGGTAATTTAATGTTTGTTTGGCATCATTTTATTTCTGTGCTGGGAATCTCTGTGTCTCTTTGGTTTCATCTTAGTGTAGCCAATTTGTATGACTTTGCGATCCTTTTGTGTGTGTTTGTGATTGGCTGATTGACTTTACAAACAACAAATCTTAAGTTAACTTCAAACAGAGGCCTTGAGAATGGGCAGTATCATTTCTGTGGCTGGTATAAAAACTGCCTTCACAGAAGTTGTGTGAATCATTCCAGCTAACAAAACACAAACTCTGGTTAAACATCCATGTGGAAAAACACACAGAGAAGCAGGACACCGGGACATCATGTTACCCTAGATTTTTCCATTCCCAAACAACAAGGACACACCTGTACTGTTTTGCATTATAGCACTGATAAGACGTCCTTCAGCGCTCCCTTCCTGTGTGTGTGTTTTTGTCTTTACATAGTGTTACATTAGTCCTGCCTCATCTCCAAAACAGACTCTAATCTACAGCCTCAAACTGGACGTTAAAGATAAGACCAGCATGGCAATAAAGAAGCTTTACATAAGGTGTGTATATTGTGTGTGTATCAAAGCTTGGTATATTTCATTGATATGTGCCATAAAGCTCCATTTTTGTCCAGAAACTAGTAGTAACCAGTGAGCCACACTGCTGTGCTGGGGGACATTTTCCTTCATTACCATGAACTCAAACACTGTTGTTTACAATGACTTAGCCGCACAAACACATTAATCCGCTGGTCACAATAGTCACCAACAAATGTACTACAAACTCTTAACAGGAACTTTTAATGAGTTCAGCTAATTTGGCAAATTACTGAGCCTTTCAGCTGAACGTGAAACTACACATTTGAGAGGTGATTTAAAGACCAACACCTTAAAGATGAGAGCTAAAGATGAGGTAGGGAAGTCAAAATGAGTTTGTCTGCTACTTTGCAAAGTGAGAGAAATCTGAGGCATGACAGTGAGCTATGTCAGAAACACAAACTTTACATTTCGGGGTTGTAGCTGGACAGACTATCTGGGTAGTTTTGATGCTATGAACAGATATTTTTTGCCTGCTGAGTCTCACATTCAACTTGTTTGATTCAAAGTGGATTTTTTATTTTGTTATTATTTCTTATTAACTAATTTTACAGTCTAATTTTTGCACTAATTTTACATTCACTTTACTGCTCATGTGCACTAACTCTCATGTTTACATATTATGTTTTTGAGGATTTAAAACAATAAAGTTTTATTTTATTTGTATATAGTGTGCCCTTTTCTATTTTTTATCTATAGCTGGGAGTCACCAATCACAGTTTCGCTGTGTGGAAACACAATGACAAAAAAGATTCTTGACTGATACAACACACAAGGTGTTCGGGACTCCGTGTGTTTGTATTGTGAGGACATTGTGGGGACATGACCTACGAATAGGGACAAAATGTCCACAAAATGTAAATCATTACATTGTGGATTTGGGTTAGGCCCAATTGACAACACAATAAGCAATCATTGCTACATATGACATCATCCGTCACACTGTAGTTGTGGTTTAAGGTTACAAAAAGGTTAAGTTAAGATAAAAGATGGAAACATTTTGTGTGTGTCCAAAAAACAATGCCACGAACAAACTGTCCCTCTTGTGAACATAATAAGCAATTACTGTCACACGTCACATTCATGTGCCACAACAATGCACAGCCACCGTACCTCTGCTGCGTCCTTATGTAATCTGGATAATGTTTACTGTCAGCGTTACACAATTCTGTCCTCAGTGAGCGAACGGCAGAAGGTCAACAACCCCATGTTGTTGTTGCTGACGACTCATTGAGTAATGAGTGCTCACAGAAACTTCTCAAAATCCTCCCTGTGCTGAATGTGACGCAGTTCGCTAATAATCCAAAAATAATCATTAAGGTAAAATAATAATTTGTGGTCTCAAGTTTGTCATTTGTAATGTGAATTTGTGCTAATTATTTACCAGTGTAGGAAGAGGTATTCAAACCATTTGCTGGAGGGTAAAGGCATCAGTCCAACTAAAAAACACTAAAAGCCACAACAACAAGTAAAAGTTGTGGATTCAAAGTAGGTATGTGAGTGTCAGCAGCAACAAATACTTAAGGCATAAGTATCTCATATTTTGGCAAAAATAGCCTGTTAAACATTTTTTGTTACATATATCATATAAATAGAAAAAAACAATCTGAAAAAAATTCCAATTTTACCTTTAGCTGAATTTTATATAATTGTCTTACGAGTAGCCAGCAACAAATGTTGTCACATAGTGGAATATTTTTCCCTGTGATGATTTCTAAAATATAAAGTATAATTCTAAATAAACAAAAAACTCAAGATACTTTATTACTTTGTTGCCTTCCACCACGGCATAATAACTATATAAAAAGACTGTCAAAGATGAGCCATTATTGTTAGAAATTAAATTCAAAGAACATCCATTCAAGATAGAACAAACTAAACCCAACTTGCTTTTTAGATAAGATTGCTTTGTATGTTGAAAATCATAAAGACTCTGAATTAGTAGTTTGAGAGCTTCATGACCTCCAATCTTTTTCCTTTCCTTTGTGTTTTCATCCTAAATCTAAGACGCTACGTTTTACAAATCAGTCTCTTTTGGACCTGTACCACGCAGAGTAATAAACACATAAACTCCGGGCTGGTTTTAGTATCTCCTCGTGCTGTAGAATATTGTTGCAGAGATGAGCACTCAGTCACGGTTCAGCTGTGGGTTTGTCCTAAAGATCAGGGCATTAGCATGTATGCAGGAATGTGGGCCAGGCTCTGTGTGTAACACACTGACCTCTGAGGTGTCACAGCTCATTGCATTACAAACAGCCAGGATCAGTATCAGCACGGCCACTTCATCCTCATGTATGTAAAACATCACAGGAGGATTTAGAGGAACCAGCTTGTCTTTTCTATACTGTGCTCCATCTATACGTTTAATAAGTTCAAGTTATTTCCTCTTAAAAGTTCTAGTTTTCACTTCAAAACCAGGCGTAAACTAACCGTGACGTCACCCGTTGGTTTCAACGCTGAGAAAATGAAGCCCGGATTTTGCTACTTCCTGGTCGCCGTTTTGGATTTTTTGGAGCCAGTGACGTAAAAAGCGTCATCAAACAGACTGGACCGGAGAGCAACTAGGGGCAGGATTGGCTGAGGACTCTCTTATCCCGCCCACATTTTACCGCAGAGGCTTCTGTTGCTGTCCATCAAGTATAGCCACGCCCCCTGGCTCCGCCAACTTGAACGATTTATTTAAAATTCAGTATTGATTTATTTTAAGATCGGCCACCTGATCTCTCATTTTGACCATGAAAACTAACGGGAAAAAAATCCTGAGCTGTAGAACATCAGTCTATCTAATTTTATTTTTTCCAAAAATGAATTGGGGTCTATAGACCTTTTCGCAGTGACGTCAGAGTCGGGGACACGTGACCATACCTTCCTTAGCAACGCACGCCGCCATTTTAAGAGGGGGCAACAAAGTCATTAGCAACCATGATTTGACCGCCGAAACCACGCGGTTTTGACCCGGAGAAAAACGTCTGGTGATTATTTCGGAAATCTTGAGCCAAAAGCCAAGCTACGGTATAAAGAAAAAATAGAACTGGTTGGTTTGCAGTAATGTCCGTACCAAATTCCTCTGGTTTCATGGGAAAACGACCCTACTACGTGTCCAGATCTTCATTGGCACTCCATTTACGAGTACCTTATTAACAGCTCAGGCATCCACACAATGGAGAAGATGAAGACTTATAAAAGCCTGGACTCATACGTTTTCTTTGAGGTATGCTTATATTTATACGTTTTTGTGCATACAGGTCAATGTCAGAATGATTAAATGCTTTGTAAGATATGGCTACACCAGCTCCGCTATGCTAAGCTAATGTTAAGCTAACGGGGTGAGCCATTACACCTTTTAATTTCAAGTGGAAGTAGTGTATGTATATTAGTTTGATGTGCATTATCAAAACTAAGAGTCAGATACCTGTAAATGAGCTCTACCCACCCTAGGCCCAAGGGTATGAGGTGCTAACAATAATGAGGACAATGCTGCTGATTACAGCATAGTAGTTAGCAGAATGAAAGGGAGGAGAGAAGGTTTAAAAATAGCAGTGTGAGTAGAAAGACCCCTGACTTTTTGTGGGAAGCACAGCTAGCACTAGCCTAAGTTAAGTAGTTAGCCCTCAACATTTCAGATAATTATAGACATCATAAGCTGCAGTCAATTCCAGCCACTTTTAGTACAAAAAAATCGGTAATATTCTATTTGTAAATAAAAATATGACGAGAAATACAGGGAATATTGGACGTGCATCGCAAGGTGCATTTCCTTGAAAACGACCTATTCGTGGATTATATACCGACTTCAAGACATGTTTTGGACAAAATATGTTACTGGCTTGTTTCGTCTGGATGTCCAAGGTTGGATTATGGCCGTTTTTTGTGGAATATTTTCATCTGTGTGTAATAATGAACCCGGAAATGTGAGTCGCGCTGTGTATGTTGAAGCCGTGTACAGAGAAAGGATGGATGGATATTCGTTTTTGTCGGACAAATGTGTTTATATTACCCGCTGTGGTAATCACATCTGAAAGTGGTTTATATCGGCGGATTCATGAGAATCTAAGCTTTCCATCGGCGTATAGTGTTTGCATAATCGTGTTTGCAGTTTCAGACATTTAGCAAATTGCTTATGCAGATTTCAAAGTGTACCGCGGGCGGGACACTGAAGCGTAACGGGGTAAGCTTATTAATTAATAATTTCAGAAAATCAGTTAAGGGTTAATAATTGCATGAAACACAACATACCATTGACGAAATGCTGACTGCAAACATAGGACCATTTTGACTGTGGGCTCCATGTGGTTCCATTATTGTTAATCCGCCTCAATGCTTTGAGCCATAAACTCCTTTTCTGGCCCTTTTCAGTCGGAATCCTGTAAAAGGAAATGTTCTTGTTGCTCCATGACTGAGAACTACAGCCAAAAACAGCGCAGGTTTTGGGCATATCTGCTTTTGGTCGTTCAAATCGGGAGGGAAACGTGGGAAAGTAATGGTCGTCAAGGCAAAGCATACCCCTCTTAAAATGGCGGAATCGCGTTGCTAGGGCCGGTGACCGGCGGTGACGTTCGATGATGACGTTTCGGAAAAAGGTCTATGGAGAAAAAGCTTTTTGGAGCCAACCCTAGCGGACGGCGTGATATTGCAAGTTTTTGACACTTCTGGGTTGGCTTCAATTCTGGAGCCAGATGCTACGTCCACTTTATATATAGTCTATGTTCAAAACTCGCAAAAAGGTCAAATGTTCTCAGGTCACAGCTTGTTAAATATAAATGATGGTGACGGTCACACACATGCACTAAATGTTAAAAATATTTGGCTGCAAGACTAAAATATGCATCAATCTCAAACACCCCTTTTGTGGAGTTAAACAATGAGAATGAATGTAGACAAAAAAGACGAAAAGAGAAAAAATATATATATAACTGCACGTTTCCAGTTTTCTATGATAGTAAAGTTAAAAAAATGTTTTGATGAATGCTAAGAGAAAAAAGGGACATTTCAATGTTATGTAGTGAACTCTTGGACATGAAAATAATTGCTAGTTGCACACTTACTGCTGTATCATGAAAAAATGAAGCAATCTTGCCCAAAGTTTTCTATGTGTTCATTAAATGAGATACAATTTAGAACAAATTGGCTATTGGATATTATAAACCAGCTCCAGGCAAACTGGTCCCAAAGCCATGCCTGTCATAAGTTATAGCGACCAAAAACAGTCAGGAAACCAAGAGCATTATCAGACCACAGGGTGATGATAGAGAATGCAGAACCTGTTAGAGATTATTGCAATGGTGTGAATTGTGAATAATAGATTTGCAAAAAATGTAAATGTACATTAAAGTGGGGCTGTTGCTGAAAATATGCCAGTGTAATTTTGAATGCACAACTTTTCCTTGTTGTTGTTTTATTTGTGTCACTCAGCGCATCTTCAGTTTTCAAGCAAAAAAATCTTACACTTGTAATTAAAAAAACACTAATCTGAGATCAAAAATTATTCCTTTTTTGAATTTTCACAAACTCAACAGGGTCATGAGGACAGATTTCAAGAAGCGACTATGAAGATCTGGAAACTTTTCCCATCTTGAAAACTCCTCACTGCTGGAATCCCTGAAGCAAATAGCAAACTTATCTGTCACCTTTCAAAGATACAAGAGGGGAGTGTGTGTTATGGCTGACAACAACCAGTTTTAGCAATTTTCTAGACTGCCAACACAAGGTCACTGACATCTACTGTCCCCTCACAGAGGCCAGAACTTTGTAACGCAGGCATTAAATATTAGACAGATTACATAAAGAGTTATATGAGCTGAGCCGACTATGGGCCGGGAGGAGCCACAGACAGCCATCGGCTCTAATGTCCTGTTAGCTATCTCTGTGAACTACTTTTCTCCTGGCCTATCTCCAGTCCTGCTGCTTATAAAGTGAGTTAATAATAGCAGTGAAGTCCTAAAACGCAGCCTGTTTTCTTGCTCTACCAAAATAACCGGAGGAAAGTGCATGGAAATGAGTCACGGCTTCGAAAAAATGTTTGACTCACTCTGCTAAACATTCTGATGCATTTGATTTACCCAGACTGATGTAAAGTTCCTAAAGAGGGTTATTTAATGAGAAATTCAAGCTCTAATCAGCCTCATAGTCCTAAAAGTATAGTTGACATTTGGACAGTGTGCTAATTTGTATGTGAGTTCAAAGTTCAGTACTCCTGCTTCACTTAATTTCAGAGTAAAAGTACTTTTACTCACTACCATTGTTTAATAAGTGTGGTTACACTTATGCACAATATGCAGCTAATAGTTACTATCATTCATGTCATGCTTTTAGGTCGGGTTTTTCCTGTTTGTGCTTATTTTTGTGTTCATTTTGTCAGTCTTTGTGGTTGTCCTGCATCTCTCTTGTCATTTTATGTTCTCCTGGGTTCCTTTTGAGAATGTTTTGTGTCTCTTTAATGTTGTTTTTGGCACTTGGGTGTCATTTTGTCTCTCTGTGGAGTTCTTTTGTGTTGTCTTGTGTCTCTTTGGTCTGATTTAGGGTCTCGTGGGGGTTTCATGTTTATCTGGGGTTGTTTTTCCACCTCTCTGGGATAATTATGCATCTTGTTTGTGTTGTTTTGTGCATCTTTGGGGTCATTTCTGTGTTTTTATAGTTGCTCTTTGCTTCTACAGTGTGGTTTTGTACATCTTTGTGGTCGTTTTGCTTGGTATTGTTTCACACATTCACCTCTGGGGGGTTTGTGTCTGAGGTTTTCTTCAACCTCTGTATGTGTTTTTTCTGGTATGACTTTGTGGCAAATTTTGTTAGTTTCTAGTGTTCTTGTGGTCAGTTGCATCTCTCTGCCATCCAACTCATGATGTATGTAAATGCGAAAACAAATACAACTGTTGTTGGTGGAATTTCTTAACTTAGTTTCACCTCTCATCTGAAAGGTTTTAATTCTAGCTCACCAGCTGGGGATCCCAGATAGTTAAACCCTGTTAAGTTTCCTTGAGTTGTTGACCCAACCCAGCCATTGTGTGAGTCGTTTGCATCGCCTGAATGAAGTTGTGAACGGGCTGCATTGTCAACTGATAAGTGGCTTTGAAGGCCATCCCTTTGTTTAGCTCCAGTTGAGCATTGATGGTTTCTTTCCTCTCTCTTTTAAACAATCAGTGTTTGCATTGTTGTCCTCAAATGAGTGTTCCTTGTATTTCAAATGTGGTGGTTTGCTGAGTCCCGATCTCCTATTTTGCACTTTGTGTTTGTGAAACAGTTCAGTTTTCCTGATGTACAGATCTGTACATTCCTCACTGTACTAAACAGTGTACATTACATTGTTCTGCTTATACATGGATGTGCACAGGGATGCAGTGTTTCTAGATGATACACATTTCCTTTTGAGTTTTTCAAACAGCTCTGCAATACAACGAATAACAGTGCTGTTCAGCTGATTTTCTTTTCCCACTTTGTCTGATCTCTGTCTTTTTGAGCTTTTGCAGAGGTCCAGTAACTTCATGTTTCAAGTGTTTCAGTCAGTGATGGGAATCAAATGGTTAATATTGATCTTTGTGCGTGGGTTTTCTGAATGCTGAGGCTTCACTAATCATTCATGTGCACTGTTCACAAAAGCCAGAATATTTTTGTCTGACATCCTCCCAAATTAACTTTCTGTCCACTGCATTGTTTTGTGAAAATGTCAACGTAACATGTTTTCAACCTGACCTAGCTGTCATCCACATACCTAAATCAGGAGGTTAGTGTATTTCCTGCAAAACAACAACAACAAAGAAACAAGAAGGACCACTGCTGGATGATATGTGCACGTGTCTGCCTGTGGAAACTCTCATTATATTAGAAGGAGGTGGTGATCAGGCTGAGATCGAGCAGCAAACATTGAGCAATTATTTCCTCTAAATCTTTACAGCTTCTGGGGTGGAGGCGCACATGTGGATTACCACAGTTTCACAAAAGTCCAGTTTTGTTTCTATGAACCTCTTGGCAAAATCATGAGACTTTTTAAGGTTGCATAGAGTGTTATCAACCAGCTAGGATGTGGCCCAGTGTGTGGTAATGTTAGGTAACCAAGCTGCAACAGATGATGGGTCTGAGTGATGCTCCTGCAGTGTGTATTTTAGGGACATCATAAACGCAAGAGGTGGATACCCTGGGGTACAAACGGTAATACAGTGGTCAGTCAATGTGTTTGTCTTTTTCCAGTCATTGCAGGCAGTGTAATACATCTTCTTTAGCTTAGCTTAGCATAGCAACTTCACATAGAGGCTGCTGCTAGCTCTTTGAATTCCTTTCAGCAGATTCTGTTATGGGTCTATTTCTTTCTTTCTTTTTTTTACACTTTAAGTACAGCCTCCAGAACACATCTTACACATTAGAGGGAAATATTATCAGATTGAAGTGTTTACGTATTTGAACTATGGTGGTTTGTTTATGGTACATTTTGTACTCAACAAAAATATAAATGCAACACTTTGGTTTTTGCTCCCATTTTTTATGAGATGAACTCAAAGATCTAAAACTTTTTCCATATACATAATATCACCATTTCTCTCCAACATTGTTCACAAATCTGTCTAAATCTGTGATAGTGAGCACTTCTCCTTTGCTGAGATCATCCATCCCACCTCACAGGTGTGCCTTAGACTGCCCACAATAAAACAGAGATGAAACACTTTTTAATTGTGATGTTTAGAGTAGCTTTGAGGCTTGATCACAGCAGGAGGCACATTTAAGTAATTTGAAACTTCTTTAGTAAAGAATTAGCAGCTTTACTGTGACAGTTGGAAAAACAAAGAGTGAAAATTTTGCTTTATAAATCAACAATCCTCAGCTCAGCATTTAGGCTGCCAACCAAATCAGTGACCACATCATAAAAACCAAGATCTGCACTTATTTTCTCTTTCTCCGATAAATCCAAATTGAGCAGAACATAAAAAAGCCCTTCATGCCTCAGTAACTGACAAAAGGTTGAAACTAGAGGTGCAGGTCATAGCTGAGGTCATAGGTCAAATGAAAGCTCCAGTGAACTGCCAGTTGTCAGAAATGCTCCTATAGGTGCAGTGACCTCGGGGTGAAATCTCAGCCTCAGCTGACCTGAATGTCTACGCCCATAAACAACTGCATCTGCATGCAGCAACACCAGAGTGTCCTCATTGTAACACAAAACTGGTGCTGAGTGGGGAAAGAAAAAATGAATTAAGTTGGTCAGGAAAACACAGATGACAGAGCACATGACTAAAAAGTAAGAGAAATACATAAAATTACTGCACAAACATTCTAGCCACAATAATAAAAAAACATTTGCTGTGTTTTTTGTGATCCCTTGTACCTTACTATGTGATGATCGGTGTACGTTTGTCTGTTAGTCTGTCTGTGCGCAACATGACTCAAAAACAGACAGACAGATTTAGATTAAATTTTAAGGGATGGTCAAAAATGACACAAGGACCAACTGATTAGATTTTGGCAGGTTTTAAAGTTTAGACAAAAACTGGGCCTTGAGTTTCTCCTTTTCTTTCATTTTGTTTTTGCCAACTATAGAATTAGTTTCTCACCATGCTTGTGTGTGTTTGATTTTTGTTCCGTGAACAAATAGTGGGAAGTTGCAGTGATTGGAACCTGGAGATGGATGTGTATGAGGAAATTATACTGAAAAAAGATCAGAGCAGCTCAGTAAGGCAGCGATAAGAAAAAGAACAAACGAACAGGAAGTACTTCAATTTTTGGGACTGCGAATGGAGTTCAAAATCCATAATTGTGAAATATGAACATGAAGTAGTTCATCGTATGTGATCTGTGTGAACTGCACTTTGAGCTAGCTGAATAGAAACGTTTCACAACTCTGGCACTGAGACTTTACAGTCCATCTTCCCAGAAAGGCCAAGGAAATCCAGCAAAGGAAGAACCTCATGATTTAAGGGAATCAGTAAAAATCTCTGTCTGAGTGAAGTTACTTATCGAAGGTACAGGCGAATACAGAAACAAATCAGAAAAGACTCTTCTTTTAGCAGTCAAAATCAAATTGTGATACTTACATTTAATTTTGTTTAAAACAGGCAAAAAGCACCTGCCAAGAATACATCTGGTATCTGGTGGCATTTAGAAATTACATCATATCTTGAAATCGTGAATTGATGCAAAGTTGGAACCTTTTTACCGAGAAGATTAAACATACCAAAAAACGGACATTTGTGCTTCTTTAATTGTTTATCTGATCTAATTCTAACAGTATATTATAACATATCATAAAATATTCAGTTACTTTACATTCAGGCACTGAGCACAGAGTATATTGAGTAAAAAATCCTTGTTTTGATTTTTATTTTTAAATGTCAGATAAAAACAGAGTTTGCTTTGAATGCCACAGTCCCTGTGGTTAAAGTTCATCTGACTACGTGGCAACCTATCAGAATTTTATACCACAAAGCAAGTCTGGGTGAAAACATTGTTGATGACGTGTTTGTTTTATGAACCTAAGTATGGGGACATTTACCGACTGCAGCAACTTACTGATATTTATATTTCTGTCGATAGTTCCTGGTAGTAAATAATTATTTGAACTGACAGGATTACTCTGTTAGCAGACCTAGAGAAACTGAATCTGTGAATTTTAGTAATTTATAATTTGACTGATCAACTTTACTGGGGATTTTTTATCAGTAAGACCTTTGTCCCAAAAATGTAAGACTGAAGATATGAATTTGAAGACCTTGAAATAAATGTTTTTAAGACCTACATATACCCTGACCGGTGAAAAATTATCATGGGTAGCAAAGTGAAATGATGACATATTTAAAATGCCTCTATTGCTTTATATCCCTGTCAATATAATTTTTGCAAGCTACATGTACTTTAGTCCCTCCTGGGATTTTGGACTCAATTCTTCCAGTGATCTGATTGGTAAACTCATGCTGTCGGCAGATCTGATCCTATGATTATACCTTCTCCAGAAACACATGGACACAGAGCCCAGTAAACCCGACTTAACATCAAAGATCGCTGGATAACAGATTAATATGATTTTGTAATACAGGCCCCTTGGTTAGAATTCAAAATTCATTACTTTATGACAAAAAGCTGAAAACCCAGACCTGCCTGGAAGGTGGGTTGTGGAGACTGCTGACAAAGTAAAGCTTTGACCGCTTTTCATTCATCATCACATTCAAACATTTTGGCTCCAAACAAAAGCCGCGAGCGAACACTTGAACAGCTCCCAAAAGCTTCCTCTAAAAATACCTGCTGGTCACTTTGATGTCAACAGACTATGAAGAATGTTACAAAACCGTCTCGTTTCAGCAGGACTGTCAATGGAAATCTTAGAAGATGAAATAAATAAGGATCACTGAGCGTCAGTTTCATCTCTTTGTGCAATACCACTGTCTCCACTTAGCGTCCTCGGTCCTCCTGACAGTTACAACCTCCCTGAGTGTGACGGAGACCAGATTTCATCCTGAGAGTCTGAGTCGTCCAATTCAAAATCCCCCGTCCCAGACACTACAGCTTTGTTTCTGGTGCGTGAAGCAGCTCCGTTGATGTCGGCCAGCGGGACATAGGAGTAGTCCTGGCGCTCGGGGAAGTGGGACGCCACTGAGCTGCAACATGCCTGTATGATGTGAACCAGCAGGCTGAGCGACAGGAGAAAGGCCAAGATGAAGGTGATTATCAGCCATGTTCTCCTGAGGAAAGAGGAAGGCTTGATTAATTTGACGACTCTGCAGCTCAGTAAGTGGAACTACAATCGTGGAGGTGGCCACAAAAATCTAGCAATTGTCTCGTATGTGCATGTAAACACAGCAACAGTCAATAAATTACGAGAAATGATAATTAACGTGCAGCATTCCCTGAGCGCATGTGCAGGATGTATTACAACTCACATAGGGTCCTTTTCTCCTCTGTCTTTATATGTCAGGTCTAATTTTACTACAGTGACTAGCAACTTTGACTTGCAAAGATCCCTTGTACATTTAAGTAAATTCTCAAAGTCACTGACATACAATTAATGATGTAATATATGTGCAGACACAGCATAACTTATCTATCTTGTCTGTTACTAAAAGGAGGGAAAAAAAACTAGACACAGAGATGGACAGCTTACCTGTTGGTGAAACACTGTTCAGGGAACTAACTAAGAAAAAAAAGCAGTAGCCCCTGAATGAGCTGAAAATATGAACTAAACTTAACCCTATGCTTGTAAAACACAACAAAAATGGCACTTTAACAACTCTTGTTTGAATTACTGCAGCTTAAGTACAACCAGTGAAGCAGCCAAATGCAGCGGACATCGTGGTGACTACAAAGATTCCCAAAATAAAAATGAATATGTCTATAACTGTTTGCTGTCTCATCACTGAGGATAGGAGTACATTCTATCAGAACTAGTTTGTCGGGTGCACTCTCAGACATGTTGGAAATAAAAAGCTTTCCCCATGTGTACCTGATCCGAACAACTAAACTCCAAGATGGACGGAAAAATTGCCAGTAACAGAGATGGAATATTGTTTAAATATTAAATATGGGATCAAAAGTGTATTAGGGGTGCGATGGATCACAAAATTTGAGGTTCAGATCAAATCACAGCTTTTGGGTCATGACTTAAATCACTGTTTGGGTCAGCAAAAAAAGTAAATTAAAAAGTAACAAAGAGATAAAGAAAATGCCATGGCTGCCACTCCCAGCTGCTTCTACATGCCCTGCTGATGTGAACACACAACTGCTTTGTGTCTTGTCACTGTGACTCTGCATCAAGATTTAGTCAATTATTCCCCACTGAGGCAGAGGAATGTTTGTTTGTCTGTGTGTTTCTCTGCTTGCCTCTTTGCAAACAGGATTACACAAAACAAACGAACAGATGCAAATTGTGAGATAGGGCATTGGCCTTACTTTAAAAAGTAACGGGCCTGATGATTCTGAGGTTGACATACGTAACAAATCCTGGCGAGGATTCATAAGACGTGACATCAACTACAGTCCACTATAGCACCAACACGCATGTTTTCAAACAGAATCTCCTAGATCACATTCAGTCTTCAGCTTGGCTGGTCGAAACAAACAATAAACAGATACTTTATTCAATCCAGAGAGTGAGCCAATTATGGCATGTAGTGGTTTCAGAAAGTTGCCAAAGATTGGTGATGTCAAAACGGCTCGGGGGATGGAGGTTTCCAACGTTATCTAACACACACTTTGGACAGACCATCAGACTAGCCTAAAATTGCCAGTGACAGACAGAAGTTCCAATTTTCTGGTCAAATAAAGCTTAAAACTATTTTTTAAAAATCTTTTCTCCCATGTCCATGACCAGTGTCCATTCAAAAAGAGCTCTACAGAAACCATAGCAACAACTAACAATCCCTAACTTGCATGTGAAAGGTGAGGAGGCTAATGAATGCATCCCATCCTCCGAGTGTCAGCCTTGTTTACATGTTAAAGAGAGCCTGAGACAAAAGGCCAAATGCATGTCTGGACTGCCTTGGAGATTTTTTTGTTGTTGTTAGTTTTTGTTATTTTGATTTTTTTCATTGACAGCAGGAAGCCGACATCTTTTAGTTTTCAAAATAGAATTATTTCTTTTTAAACAAAAACTGTCACATTGAGAAATGTAGCATTGTTGTTCTGAGCGTCTTGAAAAAGACTCTGCTTGGACTAGCCTCGAAGCATTTGACATATTTTTGATTTTCATAAAGAACTGGTGGGTGTAAATTTAAGGCACACTGACAGAAAACAGAGCAGCCATAAAATGGGTGTTTAGACGGCTGGGACAGAAGACAGCACGACCAGCTGAGTGTTAAATAACATGCATTTGGAAAACAGATGGGGCAAATTTTCTGCATCTGAGAGATGTTTAAGAGTCTTTTTTTTGTATTTCCCAGCTGTCATTTATGCAAGGGAATAGATTCTATTATTTCCCCTTATTTATTTTAGTACATAATTGGGAGTATTTGTCTCGCATGCTGAAAATAAATCAAAAGCTGATACTGCGGAAAAAAAGTGCTAAAACTGCAAAATGCCAGAGTTTATTGAGCGGGTATCAAATGGACAGCAGAGGTGAAAGGTCAAAGGTTAGGGTGGGTTCATGTGACTTGTTCTTTGACACTTACTCTGTCAGATAGGGCTGTTCTCTGTTAGCTTCTTTCTCTCGTCTCCATGATGTAAACATCTGTTTGGCCAGACAGTGTCCAGCTGTAGAGAAAGAAGAAGAGGTCAGTAAATTACAGAGGACATCGGCCATTCCTGGTCACCGTTTTTTTTTTTTTTAATCCCATCCTGAGTGAGAAAGTAATTTTCTGCACTGGAAATAAGTTAAACCACAGGTACCTTCAGTTTGTCTGTGAACTGGCTGCTTCCTTTGTAATTAAAATCCCATCCAGACCGACATCTTTGTATTTTAAGGTGTTTTTCTTTCCTGCATAAAGAGCTGCTGGTCCAGTTTTGTGTTGTTTTCTTATCAAATAGGTCAGCGTGAAATCTGAGAAATATCATGACAAGACCCAGTAAAATGCTCAGCAAATTTGCTGGAAGAAATTGCAGTTATTTGACTGTATTTTTGGAATATATTTGTTAACACCAGACCAAATTGTTACTTTTAAAAGTCATATGAGATATTAAAAGCTGCTGTTTGCAAGGTACTCACAGAGATAACAGACGGTAAAGAAAACCTGAAAATGTATTTATTATCAGGTATCAGGCAACTTCATTCTAGGACTTCCAAGCAGATTTATGAATGTTTTTTCACAACGGGTATTAGAGATGACGAGGAAGTGAAAGTCCTGCTGAATGATTTAATATGTGTGCTCAGACTGAGTTATGGCTCTGAGAATGAAGATCAGGTTTAGCTGATAACACAGTGCTGCCACAATATTTTCACAGAAAGCTGCTGACTACGAATTCAGAATTCACTTGCTTATAGACAGAAAACGCTCAAATGTGTGGTTTTGAATTGAAGCAGCATCATTTTTGACTCTTTCTGATATGTACTGGTTAATCTTTACATGTATTGGTTAATCTTTACAGCCTTTATTTCTACTGTGCTATTGCTTGGGAATAAAATTTTCATTTTAAGTAATTTACATTTTTGTGTTTAGATTAGAGGCAGAGTCGAGGTAAAGACAAAACCTAGTAGTCATGCAATGCCATTACCTATACACAACATGCACTAATAGGCATTTCTATTGGTTTTTGCCCACTCTACATGCATCATGATGGAAGGTTTAATAGCATCTGTCAGTATAATATATTACAGCACCACAAGCCAGTTGCAAAAAGCAATCACACAGCTGAATCAATACGCCTCTAAAACCAATGTAAAAATAAAAAACAGAGCATTATAACCTTCATGAAGGGTGATTTTATTGCAGACCTGTTGAATTTGTTTTCATGAGATGAACCTAATGAACTGGTAATAAACTGCAGAACAGAAGGTCATAAACAGTGTGAGTTGGAGCTACAGTACTGAGCATGGAGTTTCTGAAGCTGATATACAGGTGAGTAATATTTGCAGTTATCCCAGTTGAGTCACCACATTGCTGCTCTGTTTGGATACATAGCAACAAAGACAGAGCTGTTTCCAGCTCTGCTCTATGTAAACAGTCAAACATTAGCTAAACGTGAGCACACACACACACATTTGAAAACAATAAGGAACACTGTCTCTTCTCTGTGTCCATATTGAGGCTAATATGCACATTTAGTGTCACTAAATTCTGTCATACACACCCTTTCACCGTTACACTTTGGTAGAGATGCATTTAGCCTGTGAGTACCTCCAAGTATTTTCAGAAATGGATGAAAGGGCAGAGAAATAATAAATCAACAATGAATGAAAGTAAGTTAGTTAAAAAGGTTCACCTGTCATAATATGTTACTAAACTTCCAATCTGATCTATTGTCTAATCAGTGTAACTCTATTTCTTAATCTCGGTTAGTGTTTTTCTACCCTGAAACCCAACCTTTTCCAAAACAGTCAGTGTAGTGAGTAATTCTAGAAACATGACCCTTTATGCTGATTAAGCTGTCTGACAACAAAAGCAGCAAAACATGTAAATGAGAACAGTTACACCTAGAATTCATTTGCATTAAAATAAAGTATAGATGACCCACAGAGGGCAGAAGGACACTGAAGAGATGCCTTAGGCCGTTTTACATCGTATGTCAGGAAAAAGGACAATTTCCTACTGTCTAAGTTTTTGTGTAATCACATAACAAATGTTGACATAGGTGATAACACAGTAAAGATTTGTTCGTTAACCTGTGTTTAGATATATTTTATCAGAGGGTCTGCTGTAAATAAGGATTTGGTTCATTAGCCTCTCTCATTGCCAGACGCTTGCTGTGATGCCATTTTGTGCAGTTTCCAATAGAAAAGCAGGCAATGAAGACGACAATGAGTGGTTTTCATGTTATTCAGTTGTTCACTGTGGACAGAGCTCTAATGTGGACGCCCCCACATTAGAGCTCCACCACCCTAACATGAGTAATACAAGCACATACACTATCAACCAAAAGTTTGTCACATCTTCTCATTCAGTGATTTTGCTTGATTATTTCATAAATTGTAGAAAACAACACTGAAGACCTCAAAACTATAAAATAATACATATGCAATCATGTTGTAAACAAAAAAGTGTTAATCTACAATGTAGTAAATAATACAAATAAATAAAAAGCAAATGTATCCAAACGTTTGACTGGTAGTGTCTGCAAATTCAGACAAAACCACATCTTTAGGTGCAGGTGGGAACAGGGAAGAGGAAGCAACTGAGATGTTTCATGTAGATAATCATCTCAACATTTAATTCAGTCGTGAAAACCCTGAATCTACTCATCAGCTAGATGAGGCAATGATGTGACCCATGTATGCTTATGTGTGTGTGTGTAGTTGTTTAAAAATGCATGCACCTCTGTGTAAGGTGGAATTGGTTTCTTCTCTCAGAGTGGCATTACAGCTGCCAGTTTGCGGGTCACATGGACACAGGTTATCACAGTGACATTCCTGAGTACAGTTTGGACCGAAGAATCCCAGAGAACACACTGATAAAAAGACACAGAGAGAAACAAAAATAAAGTGGCATGGCATGTTTTTCACATTTTAGCAAAGACAAGAACAAATTTAGTGCCAGAAAAGCACACTAAATGTCATGAAAGCTACATTATTTTAGTGGTTAAGCAAAGAACAGTTTTGTTTCTGAAGGTTTCGCACAGTAAAATTTAAGACCATCTAGACCTCTTAACTATAGCATAAAATGCAGTTTTAAAAACCTGCTCCCCTGCCACACCAGCAACAATATAAAGTAGGATTTAATAAAACCTAAGGCTGTAATGGCGTGGAAGGATTTATTACATGATAATTTTTGATATTTCCCATCAGTGTAGACTATGACAATATTCTTTGCTTTTGCTAAAATTGATACAGGCTATTACGATGTTCCTCAATATTGCAGCTAGCAGTAGCAACAGTATTTATATTTTATTTATTTATTTCCAAAATGGAACAGTTCGTAACAATGAACAATTACATGTAATAATGAGAGACTACAGCCATACAGCTAATTTCCATCTCGAGTCCCATTTGCAGTGGCTGAACTCATATGTAGTGAAGGACATCTAGTGCGACGTAGTGCAACCTGTAGTTACAGGAACTGAATTGACACAAACGTTAACTGTACATTATAAAAGAGCTTACGTTGTTGACAGGTGTTACCCCGGAAACCAGGAGGGCATGTGCAACGGCCAGAAACGGGGTCACAGGAACCACCGTTATTGCAGGAACAGGTCTGATTGCAGCCGTCACCATAGAAACCTGGGAGGCACTCTTCAAAGATAAAAAAATAAAGCCATGTAATGAATGAATGAGTCATATTTTTCTGTCCTTTAATAAATGTTTACAGAAACAATAATCCCAAACCAAAGCAAACAATCGAGTATGTAAGCCCTCCAACACAAAGTACCGTAAGCAAAATTATGTGCATTGCACTGTGCAACTTAAAACCATGTATATTTGATTGAGTTCATCAATAACTCCAATTCATAAGAAACTAAGTGTGAAATAATATGTGGACAAATAAATCTTACAGCATTTTCCAAAGAAAGCAAAGGAATTAAAATAGGTGCAATTATTTTCACAAGTGTTTGAGAATTTATTAGACACACAGTGCTTATTTCCTTTCACAAAAATATGGGAAGTGCTGACATAAATCTCGGATCAAATACAGATGTACCATAAGTCCAGCTTTCAAAACATTTTTTGTAAAGAATAAAAGGTTTATTTCTCTGCTAATTTAGACAATTCCACTTCATCACAAAAGCTGAACAAAATAAAGATGGCACTTCATGAACTTTATTTTAAGTGACTTATCATTAACTATTTTAGTCAATCGATTCTGACTAAAACATAGCTTATGACTCTTTTTTATCAATTTTTCCCATGACACAACCTCCTCTTCCCTCACTACTTGGGATATCAATTTACTCCTTTCTGTGGTGCTTTTCTCACATGATCACAACAAGATCATAAAATGTGATGCTGACGTTGCAGAACCTAGAATTGCTCGTTTTGCTGTCACTCTTTGTTAATGAGATTTCACAGTATTTATAAAAGGAGTGCAACCAGCAGAGTCTTTCTGTTTTATCTGTACAAACTGTTTTGAACTGAAGAACTGAAGACCATTCAAGGGTAAATCGTAGAAGTAGAAATCAGTAAAAATCAACTGGACTTTTCTTGTAGGTTCTTGAAACCTACAAGGTTTCAGACAAGGTCTGAAACTGCTTTGGAGATGACACCTGTGTCAAAATCGAACCCCAAGAAGTAGAAGACGTCACAAAGCACATCAACTCGGTGGATAGCACTTAACTTAAAACACATCAATCCCAAGGATAAAACACCAACAACATTGTTTATGCAGTCCAATGCAGTGAAGAGTGCACAGACTTGTGCAAACAAAACAACAGCTTCACAAGTCTATTTGAGGACAGCAATGTACACATTTTGGACTGAGAGAACAGACAGTTTGAGAGAAGATTGAAGGAAGCCATGTATGTCAAACTGGAACAGCCATCTCTAAACAGAGAAGGGGGTTTGGAACACTGTGATAAGGTCTCTCCCCAGAAAGTTTCGCCATAGTAAACATCTTGAGTCTCTCCTGACTTGGCAGATTCACATCCTCTGTTGTGTAAACTGGCAGATCCACCACCATGATTGCTGCTATTGTTGGAGGACCATCTGGTTTCACAACAATTCACACCTTAAGGCATGTGAATCCTGGGTCGTCAATGGGCTGTTAGCCATGTGAGTGACTATAAATTCTGTAACTTTTCAACTTGAGAAAAAGGCAGTTTATAATCCAACAGAGGAGCCAGAGTTAATTTTATGACTTCCTTCAAGGGTTAGCTGTTTTGAAAAGTTTTGCTGTTGGTAAATGGAGCAAAAAAAGCCATTTTAAAAGCTGATGTCACGCGCGCGCGTGTGTGTGTGTGTGTGTGTGTGTGTGTGTGTGTGTGTGTGTGTGTGTGTGTGTGTGTGTGTGTGTGTGTGTGTGTGTGTGTGTGTGTGTGTACATGTTTATCTATACCGGTGGGGACTTGGTGGGGACTTTGACCTGACTCCACGCTATCTCGGTGGGGACTCGCGTCACGGTGGGGACCAAAAATGAGGTCCCCAAGGGGGGAAACAATGTTTTTTTGGCCATGTTGTTGTTACTGAAAAAAGTAAAAGTGCAAAAAAGTTTCTTTCGGGTTAGCCATTGTTTTGGTGTTGGTTAAGGTTAGGGTTAGGGTATGGGTTAGGGGTTAGATATGAATGGGAGTCAATGGTAAGTCCCCATGGGGATATAAGAACCAGACACGTGTGTGTGGATGTGTGTAGGTGTGTGTGTGTGTCCCTAGATAAGGTTTGATTACCTTGGCTACAGTTCTTCCCTCTCCATCCAGCATCACAGGCACAGCCATCTGCAGCACAGAGGACATAGACAGAAAGACGTCAAACACTGCAGAACAACGAGTCACCAAGCAGTGATAGAAAAATGTCGATCCATAAGTTAAAATCTCCCCTAGACATGTTTGCAAATACATAAACACTCGGTTCTTCTAACAAGTTTTACTTCTGAATTAAATGTCTTAATATCTAAGGATGCCAAATGCTTTGATATTGATTATGTAGAAATAAAAACATCAATTTTTACCTCCGCCAGGAGGTTATGTAATCATCGGAGTTTGTTTGTCTGTCTGTCTGTCTGTTAACAGCATAACTCAAAAAGTCATGGACGGATTTTCACCAAATTTTTACAGAATGTCCGGAAGAGCAAAAGTAACAATCGATTAGATTTTGGAGGTGATTCGGATCACCGTCTGGATCCAGGATTTTTTTTGAAGGACTCTGTACAATTGAGAGAGATGACCTTCTGTTGTGCTGTTAACAGACAAACAGACAGACAGATGGCCTGGCGGAGGTCTGCGCTCTCCGAGTGCTTTTCTAGTTGTTTGTATTTTTTTTAAACCAAACCCTAAAATTCTCGCAAATGTCCCCTATCCACAGATGTAGAGTTAATTTAATATGGCTCTGAAACAAAATCCCCCCCAAAGGATGGCCTGATGGGGTTGAAAAAAGAAGAGGCAAACAGAAACATCTAAACAAAATCTAAAACTTCACATTCAGTCTCTTTTTTCACCACCTGTGGCACTTGAGCTTCAGCTTCACACTTACTGGGAGTGCAGAAGCCATGGGGTCCACATGTCTGACACACCAGAGAATCACAAGCAGCACCCTGCCAGCCCTCCTGACACCTACAGTGTCCGTCCACACAGTCACCGTGTCCACTGCAGTTTGCCGGCCGGCACCGACGCTGATGGACACAAAGGATGGTGGAGACATTCCGACCACAGCGCCACCTGTTGTCTGGATTACTGGGAGGGAAGGATGACAGGTAGAATGTATGGACAGACAAAAGAAGAGCACATATAGGATCAAAGAAGTGCCATTTCAATCAAATGTGTTGTACACATTTTCACATCACATGGTATAGAAAAAAACATTCCAAATGTAAAGTTTCAGACATATGAAGCATTTCCTGGCTTACCAATGATCGGAGGGGTAGCTGGCCAATGAGCCATTAACCACAAAGGTGGAAGACCCACCTCCATCCAAGTTAATGGCATTGATCACTCCATACTTCTTCAGGAATTCTGCCACCTCCCAAAGACTCATTCTGTACGAACACAAAAACAAGTCTAATGCTGACGGAAAGCTGGAGACAAACACTCAAAACAGTCAGCCATTCTGGCAGAATGACACTGACAGTGACTGCCAGACACCATTCCCTCAGTCAGTCCTTCACAACAACTCAACTCAGTTTAGCAAAGGCATTCAAAGACTGCAGAAGAAAAATCCCACTGAATTTGGTAATCCTCTGACTATAGCAGCGCAAAATTTGTGTCTATGTATAGCCACTATGTTACAAGCAGTAGTATATATGCTTGGCAGTAGTATGCAGTTGCGGAATATATACATAGATGCAGATCTACTGCATGTGTATAAAATGTAACCTCTTTGCAGCCTCAAAGCAAGCTATAAAGTAGTATAACTTAACAGAAAAGGTACAAAGTATTAACATAATACATGTACCTGAAAAGTTTTCATGGCAAATGTAGTTTTTTAAACATCACCAAAGGATTTCTTGCTTAACACGTTCACAAAGGGTTCACATACTAAAATCAAGAACAGTAGTAGATGCTTATATGCAGAGTAAGCCCTTAAAAAGAAATTGCACCAAGCTGAAGAAGCTCGATGCTAAGCCAGATATGATGTCAAGACTTTCAGTCATCATGAAAAAGTGCCAACATGCGAAATGTTGCACAACAATAATAAAAGCTGGCACATTAACTTTTTTTTTAAACTCTGGCATACAAGCATTTGTTTGTTAACAACACTACATGTTGACCAGCTAAAGTCACAGCAGAATATATGGGTTGCCATTTGTCATTTATTTGCTGCCAAATTTCAAAAAGGCCTTTAACACGATACATGATAGGACGTGAGAGTGGAGAAAGAACAGAGGTAAGAGAGATGACGCTGTAAACAATGTAACTGTATGTTGATGCTGCTATGAACAATGCACTTTGCTTTAATTTGTGTTTGCTAACCTATTTTGAATTGAAACTATCGCTGACCTCAGCACATTGATAAGATTGCCAGGAGTAAGATGAGATAAATGACTAAATGGTCCCTGAGGGAAAATTTGTCTTGGACCATTTCCACCGGGCCGCTTGTGCCTCAAAGACAAACAAGCACCTTCAAAACAACAGCCATCAGCCAAAGAACAAAATACACAGACAACAAGCTAAAAGATGTACTAAATAAATGAATATGTGGATGTACACAAAGAGTAGCAGCACAGAGATTTTGCAAATCTGCTCAGCAAAAAATAGTCCATACATTGCAACATTGACATTAAAATGTGAGCAACTGAATATATGCAAAACAGAAAATCTAAAAGCAGCGATGACACAAAAAAATACTTGAGTTCATGTGGTAAATTCAAATAATCTTTTCTTGTTGTTAATGCATTTAGTTTAGGAGCTTGTCTGGCTTAGTGATAATAAAGGCCCCTCACCAAACAACAAATCCTTTTACCAATCAGGCAGAGAGATAAGCCTGACCTGACATGTCCTAAAATAGTGACCATTCAGAGGGCAAGTGATAAAGACACTGGTCAGTCCAGCTGTCTCACAATATCCCATTCGACACTTGTGTTTTGTGGTGCATGGAGTGCATTTGCTTTAGGGTGTTATTCTCTAATTAATAAAGAAAATGATTAAGCAATTATTACAGCAGTCATTAATTACATTTATGTTGCTGACTAACCTTTAGGCATCAAAACACATCATTTCTTTTTAGAGCCTATCTTCCCTGTGAATTTTCAGCTTTCATAAAGTAAAATATGCAAGTGGTAAAAGTAAATACAACACATAAATCCATTTTTAGTCAACAGTCATAACCAAGATGTGTACACGCTTTGAGACACCATGCCACATTTTCAGCAGCCTCCACTAGAAACATTTGACAATTTGAAACTGCAGGCTTGTTGTTGTTGAGGACAAAGGGTCCGTCTCGAGGTCACTTCTTTTGAATTTTCCATGTTTTATTGAGCAGGTGGAGGCGTGATATTGATCTAAGATACACAGAGAGCAAGCGGACATATGCAGACATGCCAGTTTGTTGCGCTTCTAAAGGCGAGATCATTAACAACAACACATTAATCTTTGGAGTCACTTCAGGTTTGCAGGGTCACCGCATCGAGGGTAGAAGGAAGGTCAGATCAATACAAATCGATCGGTGAAGGGGGCTTAGTGGGCTGAGCTGACATGAGCCTGACAGCGTTAGTTCATCTCACTAACTCGCTCTTTCAGGGCTATAAAACGACCTTTTTTTACAGCACCTCTATTCATCACATTCGCCATCAGATTATTTTCATTCTCAGCCTGGAGGCTCTTTATTGATGCTTCCTTCCCCACAGTCTGTAATATTGTAGCATTTTTTGTTACAGTAAACTGTCTTTGTCACAACAATCCATTAGGAAGCAAACAAACAGGTTGAATAAAATTATTTAGGTGAGTACGCTTCCGTTTCTGTTTGCTCTTATATTGTATTTATATCTGTCTACTAGGTTTTAGGGTTGGGCATTAAAGTTGTGTCCCAATAAAAATGTGTTTGTTGTGTCAAGTTTTGAAAAGCATGTGGAAAATTGGCATTGAGTGCTTGGCCAGTTTATTTGGCACGTTTACTTGTTTAATGATAAGATATTTCCTGAGCTAAAGCAACAAAACTGTTTATTTAGGCAAAGTCCTCGTAGAGGTGTTTGTGTCGTGAGAACATAAAACACTGATGCAAAAAAAACAAACATTGGCTTCTTTAGTTAGAAGGAAAGCATTTAAACTTCTATTGAAAACAAAGAGGCATTTGTTTTTAAAGAAAAATTTGTAATTACAATGATTTTACATGTATTTTTTACAATTATGTCAAAACTTTCACTGATCTGCTATAAACAACTTTTTTCGGTGAATGAACACAATCCAGAGAGCATGAAGGTCGCTCTGCTCTGTGTTTGGTTCAATAGTGGCTCAGGTCTATGAAATCAAACCCTGCATATTTAATTCATACTTGGGGCACTTTGTGTTAACTCAAAGGCCTGTGAGTCTCTTTAGGCTAATGGAATAAATTATCATACGTTTTTTTTCCTCATTCACATCTGTATCGACTCTTTCTTTCTCCCTGGAAGGAGACTACCTCTCTCATCCAGTTACTGGGTGGTAAATATAAAAGTACTGCCTCCATTTCATCAGTATTTCTTGCTGACTAAATGTTTAGAAGAAAACAGGAGCGAGCTATAAACATCCTTTAGCACTCTTCTTTTCTTACCCTCTTTGTCCCGTCTGTCCGTCGATGTGAAACAGGATTAGCTTTCCCTCTGCATCGTGGCCCACTGCTGTCCTGGCTGACACCACATCTACGAAAGTGCTTAGAAGCCCTGCAAACATAAAATAAAAAGGTTTGCTCTTAAGGCTTATTATTAAAAGAAGTTCAAGAAGGCTTATTGTATCACACTGTATTAGTCTGTCTTGGAACAGCTAATTTGTGTCATTTTCTATAAAAAGTCTTGGAAGAGCCACAGAAATGTGCATTTAATATACATTAATTCTATTTGTTTAACAGTTTTTTGTTTTTAACACAGTGTTTGGTATTTTTTATATTCATCTCACGTTTGGAAGGTCTAACACCTTGTCTTAACAGCATCTGTACATCCAATTCCAAATCAAAGTCACAACGGCATGGGGCTCTCTGCACTGAAAATGTCAAGTCGTTTTTCAAGATAAAGACAAAACCAAAACACAGAACTAATGAAAGTGTCCCTCCTTATCTGTTTGTGCATAATACAGCAGGTGATCAAGACAAAATCCATCAGTATTACACAATGTGAAACACACCATGTAACACGTTTTGCAACACTAATGGAAAAACGTCATTAATACAACTCAGCACAACTATTTCACTTCAAAATGTACTGCTTCCTCTGCAGGCTTGACGTTACATCAAGGTGTTCAGCTGCTGCATCAAGTTGTTCACAATTTTAAAGTGTTTCCAAAGTCATAATCTAGACGACTTAACCAAATTATTACTTTTCACAACTCAAATTAGCTCTTGTAGGGTTCAGCTGTTGTGGAGTATTTACAGCCATTGCTTGCTCAACGCCACTTTGACATGCCTAACTGACACCCATACTATCAATCTGTCGCAATCCAATCAAGTAACCATCCAGCTTGGAACTAGCTACTTCTTTGTAAGAACTTTGGAGGAACTTTGTGCAGAAATTTAGTGATGAATTAAAACAGTTTGTGCAACCTGGTCCAGGGTGTTTGCAATCTAAAACTGGAACTTAATTTGAGCTCTCCAGTATTTTTAGACTCAACACTCGACTGTCTGCGGTTGAGCTGCATGTCAGTGGTGTCGGCACCAGGCATCATAGAGGAAGTGCTTCACCGAAAAAATAAAAAAACAACTTAAAATATAGGCCATCAAAGAGGTAAATATTTTCTGTGTTGAAAAAAACATTTCGCAGTAAAGACCTGAAAATCAATTCCTTAATTTGGAGATAGATATTCCAAATAAACAACATGTTACCAATGATAAGGTCAAGTTTCAGGGTTATGTAAACTCCTACAAATCACTTCTGGGAAAACTCATCCTCATCTATTTTACAGTGTGTTAGTGCGCATGTGTGTTTGTGTGTGTGCACATGATTCTGGCTTACTAAGTTGTGTACATTTAACAAAACCTCGTGAACTTTGGCGGGTCTACACACTTTCACTCTTGTTAATCAAACATGGCTGTGTTGGTGTTTCGGTGGTGTGATGTGGTTATATCAGGTCACGGACGAGTTTCTGTGCTATGCAAACATTGGAGAGCAACATTGGTGATTTGGTTACATTTAATTACTGCTGAACTGAAGCTGATCTAGTTGCTACCTCCCAGCCTGGGCTGAGGTCAAGTGAACTGATCCTAGACAATGGGAGAGTAGTCTAGAAAGGACTGGAATGTTAATTCAGTCTGTTGAAGTTAAACATTGGAAAAATTCTTGAGTTATTTTGAACAGTCATGATTACAAGTCTATTGACAGCCTGTGTGATGTTAAGCAGTCGGTTGGCTTAATCTTAAACTGCCTTTTCTACATTATTTTTTATTTTTCTGATTAATTCTTTCCTTGTTGAAGAGGTGGCAAAGCCTTCAGTGTTTGAATTAACCAAAACCTATTTGCTGTGTTTAAAGACCAATTTCTGCAGGTTAAAAAGAAACATCGCTTTCAGCTGTTTATTTTTGCAGTCAGGACATGGATATACAACACCTACCTGTCTCCTGTGTCTTGTCACACTCAGCCTCCATGCTTTGGTTGATGTAAACCTCACCATCCCTCAGCAGCCAAATCACACCACTGACCAACTGGACAAACGGGTTGGACTGGTCCAAAACATCTTCCTGTGACAGATATCTGAAGTGCCAAAAGAAAGATAATACATCATTACAACAGCCCACAAAAACTACTATTATATTTCTAAACTTGACATTGTTGACAATCAGCCAGTCAACAATGGGCAAATTGGGTCCATTGCTGACTGGCCCGTTGGTCAACACTGCTGGTTTAGAGCAGGTATAAAAGCAGGGATTGCATTGTCATGGTTAAATATGGTGAAATTAACCATCTCTGCACTCTTCTGAGCTGCAGAACTGAAAGACACTGTACAGAGATATGAGACTTCAATGAATTTGCTGAAAAGGGGTACAATTTGGGACCGTTCAGAATAAGAAGCTAATTGCTAGCATGCTACTTTACAAACAGCCAACATGTTGTGCTCTGAGAAAAAAAACATTATAGGCAGCAAAGTGAGGGAACTAAAAAAAAAAAGAAAATCTAATTTTCAAAACAGTTGTGCATGACATCACCAGTACACCAAACACATTTAAATTCAGAAGGTTTGAGGAATGGCAAAAGTAAATGTCTTCATACCTCTAAAACATTTACTTTACACTTCAAAGATTTAAAAGACCACAACAAAAATGCATATGAATTTTAACCATATGGGATTTTCAATACACAGTCACTTCAAGGTCTACTTTTTGTTCTGTCTGACAAAAGAGGTTCAGCCCTTCACAACACATGATTTGCCACAAGTTAACTTATGGTAGCAACAGTGGCAGACCAACCCGTTTACATCTTGCAGCAGCTGTTACTCTTTGATAAAGTCCATAAAAACACTTATCGATCTGATAACAAACAGATATCAACATTTCAGATCCAGATTAGTCACGTGGTAAAACAGCTGGTAGTACTCTGAACTTTATTTAACTCAGCAGGGCGAGGCTACTTAGCAAATTGACGTTGTTTTTAACATGGAAAAGCTAAAGATCAGATTAGATAAAGTTCGCTGAGACAGAAATTTCCATTACCAGAATTGTTTTCACAATTTCATACATATCTTATTGGTGTTATTTGTGAGAAGCCAGTGTCCACAGGAGGTGTAAACACAGCTTTTCCGTTGCATCGCACTGAGACCACAAGTGGCCATTTTATGGATGAAGCAATATTTTCTATTTTAAAATTAGAGGTAGGTTTGTTATTAGCCTGACTTACAGGTGCAGAACAACATATTAAAACTCCTCTGTGTGGTTGTGAGGCAACAACCCAACCACAGAGAGTGTTGCATCAAGTAGGAATTCCTGGCATTTGTGACCTCAGTTATCAAACAAACAAGTTAAATAGACCTCTTATATGTTAACGGTGAGAGCACAGATGGTTGTTTGTGTGGGTTATTGAAATGTGTTCACCTTCTAGTGGCAGTGTAAAATGTGGCTCTATAATAGGGGAGTAATCAAATAATCCTTTTGGAATGAAGTTTTTTTTTTTTAAACTCTTATCTGTTTTAACCTTTGGGTGGATCTTCAGTGAGCAATCATTTAAAAAATGTCCTCCGTTATTGACAAGACAATTGGATAGAAGTTTCAAGCATTTCTATTGTCCATTCTCTATACACCGCTTTATCCTCACTAGGGTCGCGGGGGGTGCTGGAGTCTATCCCAGCTGACTCGGGCGAAGGCAGGGGACACCCAGGACAGGTCGCCAGTCTGTCACAGGGCTGCATTTCTATTGTGATTTATTATTTTACCATTACAACCCACAGGTTCAGCTGTGAGTCATGCAGACTTTGTGGATTGCTTTCAAGTTGTTCCTTAAACTAGAACACAGGTTAAAAAGCTACAGGCCTGTGCATAACAGGAAGCTACAAATTTGCAAATGTGGTTCACATGACATAAAACCAGAGAAGAGGCCAGTGGCAGGGGCAGACATGAGAAGAGATTACATACTAGAAATGTGAGGTCAGGTGCAAACCAGCAAAGAGAGGTCACAGACAGTGTGTTGTGTTTCTGCAAAATGGAACTTCTGTTTAAAGACATGTCTGTGCACTCATGATAACTTTCATACAGGCGGCCCGTGTCTTATCAAAATAAAAGCAGTTTGCATGCTGAATGTTGTAATCTGGCAGCTTGCCATAGCTCGCCTGCAGCATTTCTAGGATTTCTAGGATTCTTGTTTCTAACAATTGTCAACTAGCTTTGAGTTTCACTTCAAACTTCAAGTTCACTTAAAGTTCACTTGAAGTTTTTAAACTTTGTATTATATTATAGTATTGATTGTATTATTTACTGGAACGGTGCTAACAATATTCCGCTGCATCTTAGAACAAGGTATTAAAAAAACAGTTTACATATCATCATAGTTAATAGGTGGCGCACATAAATGGGGAGTGGGTGAGCAGGCATGTTCAAAACCAAAACTGTGGAGCAAATACTATGTAAAAAGGTCCATTAGGTGGCAATATTTTTCCCTTTTTCTGTGCCACAGCTGGCTGCTGAAAATCTTTCATACTATTCATTCTTTGAATCTCTAAAGTTCTTTTGATCTCTCTAAAGACAGACAGTCTTTCTGTGATTACTAGACTACCTTCTTATTTGTGAATTACTGATTGATTGCTGCAGTTTTAAAAGAAATCAATATGAGAAATGTGCCAATTATGGGGTCTCCCATTTCATGCAACTGCTTTATTTCGGTAGGTAAGGTGAGGGTTAACATAAAAGCGGAGCTAGCAGACTGACGAGAAGAACTGGTTAACAGGAAAGAAAGACTCCACGCATGAAAGGAGCTACTACAGGGAACTAAAGTTGCAGAAGCTGTCTGTGGTTTTGAGTTTTATTATTAGTTTTGTCTGCACCTCTTTATGTATACAATAACACAGGGCTCAGCCCCAAAGAAAATAAAACTATTTTATTCAGTAGAACAAGTGTGTTACCTTTTGTCTACATCGTCAATTAAACAAGTGTTAAAAATGGTGCATGTGGAGGTCCTGGGCTGGTGTGGTTACACGTGGTCTGCAGTTGTGAGGCTGGTTCGATGTACTGCCAAATTCTCTGAAACACCTTTGGAGACGACTTATGGTAGAGAAATGAACATTCAATACACGAGCAACAGCTCTGGTTGACATTCCTGCTGTCAGCATGCCAATTGCACGGTCCCTCAAATCTTGCCACATCTGTGGTATTGTGCTGTGTGATAAAACTGCACATTTCAGAGTGTCCTTTTATTATGGGCAGTCTAAGGCACACCTGCGCACTAATCATGGTGTCTAATCAGCATCTTGATATGGCACACCTGTGAGGTGGGATGGATTATCTCAGCAAAGGAGAAGTGCTCGCTATCACAGATTTAGACAGATTTGCGAACAATATTTGAGAGAAACGGTGATATTGTGTATGTGGAAAAAGTTTTAGATCTTTGAGTTCATCTCATAAAAAATGGGAGCAAAAACAAAAGTGTTGCGTTTATATTTTTGTTGAGTGTAGAACTGTATATTGAAGTGACTAAGTAAACCTGGTACCCGAAAAAGAACATACTGACAATTTGAAAAAGTGGCACTTCTTTGGCTCAAACTGAGGCCCTTAGACTTCTCTTCCATCTGACATTAAACACTAATGCGAAATACACAAGAAACACACAATGTCTCACTTATTTTGAGTGACATGAGGCCATGCAGAGTTCTGATCACTTGGATGAACCTACCCTTCCACAATAGAAGCGTGATTGTGTTCAAAGTCACAAGCAGTGTTTTTCAGTGTCACAGATCCAAGATGGATTTCTTACCCGAACACCAGGCTGCCATCCCTCCGGATTCCAAACTGGGCGTTTTGCACTCCGTGGCTGTCCTTAACCATCCTGCTGTTGCTCACCACATTTCCCAAACATGCGCCTGAACTTGTGTTGAAAAAGCCGGCATTCTGGGCATACAGACACCCAGCAGCTTTAGCGGTCTCCTCCACTGAAACCCTCTGATTCATCTTACAGCCGTCAGTCCCTCCTGGCTCCAACACTGACACCGTCCTCAACGGGTCATGGACCACCGTCATGTGACCTGGACACAAAGACGCAGCAGGATGAGATGAAATTAATTCTTTGGGGACACAACGTAAAACTCCCACACTCAGAATTACAATAAAACATGAGCTGAACTCAATGCTCACTGTCATACAGTATATACTAATTAAAGTCTAGTTCAGTGAGCAGTATAATGTTTTTTACTTTAATAACATTGTTTCATCAATATCAGTTGCTGTTAGTTGCAATATTTGTTCCACACAGAGAATCCAATCAGTCCAAAACATCCACACTGATGAAGTTATTTTGCATTCCTGTAACTTCAGACATCTTTACTAACCATAAACCTGTCTGGAGCTTCCTGGCACATCCGACACGAAGAGCATGGACTCAGCGACCGGCCCGCTGTGGTTACTCGATGGCCAGCTCTCGTGGGTGGTGTTGCCATGAGTGATGGACTGACAGCTTCTGACATGGCGGTGAGAGTGGGTGGGTCCGTGGCCATCAGCATAAGGCTGCAGGAGGTCATCATCCATAGAACCTCTGCAAAAGGAAATATTTATTCCTTTTAATTGCGGGGAACAAAGACCAACTGGAAATAACAACTCTGTGTATGGTTCGATAATTTGCATATACATCGATGTATGTAGGAGATTTGCTTCCAAGTTGTATCAAAGTGCTTGTACATCGTCATCTGCAGAGAGAGCCAATCAGGCCCAGAATTGATCAACATTTCGTCACAATTTAATTTCTTGCGTTTCTTCGTCATTAATGACAGTCAATGAATGTCTTCGGGTTTTGGGCTGTTGGTTGTTCAAAACCAGTATTCTGAAGATGTCATCTTGGGTAATTACAGGAGACTTTATTTTAACTCAATTTGAACAACTTACAGGCAAAACAGAAATTTCAGAAAATATTCAGCCGATTGTTACAGGTTATTATCTTGATAATGAAAATAATCAATAGCCACAGGATGAATTAGTGATTGTTCTGCATAATGGCTAATTTATAAAATTCCAAACATATTTAGCATATTAAACATATTAATTAAACATATTCTTAACTACTGTTAAGAATTATCACACGTGACTGTTTTGCAATCATATTAGATTTTGGTAACAATTAAATAAATGTTTCATTTGCGTTGTCAGAGATATACAGTGCATCCATCTGTTTTTGCCTTCACTATTTACATCAAATTACAAAATACAAATACTGCAATAGCTGATATTACCTCTGTTACCCACTGGTATGTTACCCATTGGTATTTTTCAAGGAAAATACAAACCCAGAATGAGCTCTGTTATTACCATCCACAACAACACAGCAGTGTGTTCAGTAATGTCAACAAATCCTGTCATATTTCATTGTGTCTTGCTGACTCACAGTGGAAGGAAAACATTCCCACAATTCTGAAAGAGATAAATAAAAAAAAACTTCCCTTTGGGGACTCTGTGGAAATGGTATATGTTTTTAGTGTTGCTTTTTAAAATATAAAGAAATCCTGTGTTGATTCATCTAATGGGGTAGATTTCATCACACTGGTCAAATCAGAGTTTCATCATTTGTTGGAATGTGTTTTCTAAAGAGCTGAGCTGCAGTTTCTCTTAAGCCTCAAGTAAAAACAGTCCATGTCCAATCTAGCTTTTCAAAACTTTAATATCTCATCATTATTTTAATGTTTAACTTATATCCGTGACTTCCTCTTTTAGTCATGCTGCTATTTGACACAAGTGGATTTGTCACGTGCCATTTTTCCCTAAAGAACTACTTCCTTGAAGAACTGAACACTAGAGATGCTGATGGCAGTATAACATAATTTAAACAATAAATCAGCTATGTTTTTTCTGCAATCTGACATTGAAACTGTGCAAAGTTCCCTAAAATACATGAATTGGGCTTGAAAGTTGCATTTGCAGTTTCTCTGCTGAAACAATAATATCTTCAATTTGCTTGTTTTCACTGTAAAATCGTACACAAACACATGATATTTAATTCAGTTTAGGTTATTTGACTTTAACCCTGCTGGATTGACAGCTTGAACTCCTGTATCGGATTGGAAACTGGACAGATGATTGCCAGATGAAGATCAGCTGACTGTCTGTTAAATAATAACAAAATATGAGAGTTTCTTTTAAAGGAGATGGCAGCAAACAATTTGAGTCAGTGGCGATTCTAAAGGTTTTTGTAGAAGAAAGACTTTATGTAGACTTGTGAGAATTTAAATCCCCAGATTGTTTGCCATATGAAAAGCCTAATTATACTAACAGATTTGTTTACTTCCCTCACGTAATTAATGCGCTCTTTCAAATTAAGTGGTCTTCTTTAGTTCATATTCAGAGAAATATATTTTTTGCAACTGAGGCATACAGCTGTAGTCAAGTGAGACTCTTTATGTGTTTTTTGCCACCAAAAAAATCTAATTACCTTCATCATATACAGAGACATTTTGCTAACCTTATACCATTGTGCATGACCATTCTCCATCAATGATTAAAAATCGGGGTGCAACAGAGCCATTTCCTTTCATATAATCGAGAAATAGTAGTGTCTCAAGAGTTAAATGTCTGTTTTTTGACAAAGAAACCAGCAAAAGTGATCTATTGACTGACGAATCAGTTAGTTCCAATACATATACTGGCAGTTCCACTCATTCTGAAGGTATAATGAAGGGTTGACACTACTACTACTGGGTGCAGAATCAGACATAGACTGTTAAGCACTCTGGCATAAAAAGCTCTATGCAAATGTAGTCAAACTATCATTTACTAAACAGAAAATGGCATGCACTAAAACAAGATCAGACTGAGGTCACCTCCACAGTGGGGGAGGGTCCACCGTTATGAAACTGCAATCTGGAGTAAAATGACATGGCTGTCTACAGGCCAACACTTGATATGGAGCTCCACATAAAATTAGCTTACATGCACTTCATCACATTTACATGTTTCTTTTTTAATACTACTGTAGTTTTTCTAATATCCATGCAGGCCTGGGTGATGCTGAGCTTATTTTTATTAGCTGCATCACATTTTTACTATTTTGACTACTTCGCTCCTCATTCAGGTAAATATGAGTTATTTTATCATTTTTTTTGTACGATTAGATCCCCTCCATATTTGTCCATTTCTTCAGTTTCAATTTAAGTCCAGGATTTTCAAACCTCACATACCTTCTCTATCACAAGATGTAACTATCTCTTCCTACAAGGCACTGCGGCGAAGTTATTATTATCATTTAAAAATGAAGAAAAAGACTTCTGCTAATCCCACAGCAAGAAAAGCATATGAACACAGGGGAACACTGTATTATAAAATAGCAATGGTTTAAATAATACACACTGATGTCTGAAATAGCTTCCTCTTTCTTGGGTTAAAAGTTACGAATGCAACAAATTATTTTCATTGTCTTGTAATCTTGAGATTATTTTTCAGATTGTTTTTTCTTATATAAAGTCTGAAAATAGTAAAAAAAAAATGCTGATTGAAATTAGTTATTAGTCATTAGTCAAATTAGTCACATTTCAAAGGGATGCATACGGATTTCCTGACTTGCTAAAACAATAGTTTAAAGGGTAAAAATATTCTTTTTTTTTTTTTTTAAATAATCACCTTATATAATAAGAAAGGTCACAAATTCATCCATTTGAAAAGCTGGAAAAAGAAAACTACAACAAAAACTTATACAAAATATTTGTTGATTAATGTTCCATCAATTAAGAAACTTTTTCGCAGATCTGTGCATTTTTATTAAAAAATGAAAAATTGTTTGCATGATGTTAATAACGTTTAACTTGTTTACATTGCACGTGAGTGGTGCAGCAGCGCCATCTTGCGGCTAACTGGTCGAACTGCAGCAACATTTTCAGAGAAGCTGTCAGCTTCCTTGAAAAACGAAAATAAAACTTGATGGCTCATCTTGTGACTCAAAGTTTGGTCTAAACAAGTCTTATATGCAGTTGAAATCATGAAAAAGCATGAAAAGTGAAATGTACCAAATGTGTTCAGTATGACAGATATAGTTATACCATTCGCTGTATTTATTATTTAGTAATAAACGCATAAACGCATTTCAAGTTATTTTTTTAAAATATGTATTTTTATTAAAATGGTGGTCTTGGGGGCTTATTTTATTTGGGATCAAACGACACACATGAAATGTCTGAACTTTGAACCACTCTAAGATATAAGTCTGTAAACACCGGATGCTGTTACCCAACAGCTGGCAAGTCAGGTTAACATGAATCGATGCGCTTACGTGTAAGCATGAAAACACTGCGTCATTTTAATTTTTAATAGATTTTACCCAAAATACTCTCAGCCAGGTACCTTAACTGTCAACCACGATGTAAAGAAACACATGTGGACACACTTCTCTAAACCCTCAGACTTGGCCAACGGCAGCTAGCAGGCTAACGTTAGCATTTAGCTCAAACATGAACCAGATTCTTACCGGGTGTTTTTGGTGTCGGACAGCCGAACGCAGAGCCACAGCAGCAGCCACACACGCGTACATTTCACCGACCCTGCTGCCATATGAGGAGGAAAACTAACCTGCCACACTCCTCTCTCCTCCTGCTGGATCCGACATTATCCAGCTAGCACTCAACACACAGCACCAGAGTAAACGCCACACAATGTACTTCCGGTTACTATACAAAATAAAAGCCAGCAGCTGGGAAGTAAAATCAGCGTTTTGAATTCATTATTTTTATTTTCTTAACAGGAGGTAAGAAGAAGAAATTAAAGCTGCAAGCAGTGTTTGTTGGGTCCTCGCATGCGCAGCCTGGCTGGCCCACGCATGTCCGCTACGTGGCGCTAAAACTGAGAGTGTAAAGTTTCAGCCAGATTGTTCCACGCATAGATATCCATAGAAAGGCTAGATAGCTTACAGACGCTCTAGGCCCATACACACGGAGGCCAAGGTGGCTGCAGCGTGAAAGCGGTGGACGCGACAATGTGCTGAGGTTTTCAACTGTTCGAGCCAGAAAATGTGAACGTTTGTACCCAGGCACACACAAGTAAGAAGTTTGATCTTCTAAAAGACTTTATGAACAAAAGGGACAATTTTTGATCGCTTAACCCGTTTAATCCCAAAATTTTCCCTGAAAAATGGGTGCAGGCAGGAAGTAAAGAGGCCTAGTCATGTGACCATTCACACTAGTTACACGACATTGATGCAATTTATAGGAGACAACCTTTTCTTTTCTTTTAAAACTTGCATTAGCTGTCCAAAGCCAAAACAACACTTTTAGAGAATACAAATTAAAAGAAAACGAGCGGCAACAGTTGTTGCCAGTGGGATTAAACGGGTTAATTACCTCCTCATCTCTGAGAAACGCACCTGCCGGTATCAACGCAATTAGAGCTACATGGCCGACAAGCGGGCTCGGGAGCACAGTAGGGGCAAGACCGATTTGTGGCACTGGCAGCTAGGAGTGACACTTTTTGTGGCACCGCTGCGGTGCCACGGTTAATGCCACTGTGCAGTGACACTTTTTGTGGCACCGCTGTGCCACGGTTAATGCCACTGTGCAGTGACACTTTTTGTGGCACCGCTGCCGTGCCACGGTTAATGCCACTGTGCTATAGGTCTGTTTTATTGTGTCCACAGATATTTCTGATAGTTACTAACGTTCATTTATCAGAGATTGTCTGTTCAATTAAATTGTTTGGTTATAAGTGGTCTTGTGCTCTGGTTAAAATTTCTGCAGCTGGACAATACATTTTATTAGACAATAAGAGATTTCAAAAGGGCACATCTTTTGCTCTTTTACTGTAGACATTTTACCTCACAGACTAAGTCCTCATTCTTGCATGTTGCATAACTTGAACATTAACAATAAAGCAAAAAGTCAAGTGGCACTGTTGCATATCCATATAAAACAAAATATGTATTAACAAGACTAAGGATGTATCTCTTGCAAAAGCTAGGGCATACTATTAAAAAACTGAACCCGGCCAGAACCGAAAGTAGTGCAAAACATACACATATTGTAAAGTATATTGCAAATTGTGAATATATAATTTTTGTAGGCAATACATTTCAAGCAAAATGGCCATTATGGATCAACGAAAATAAAGACATAAAAAAAGAAACATGGATAGAGAAAGACTGTAAATCAAGAGGCGTTTTAAGCGTGAACTTTGTATAATGAAAATATTTCATGAATGATGTGCTTTTACTTTGAAGAAAATAGCAGCGCTTCCGAAATTTTTGACACAATACACAAACTTGACGTAGTGAGGTCACATGACTTGTCTCCGCATGGCTAAAGCCACAAGTCTGTCACCTGTTCTGCATCATATACATATATGGACAAACTGAATGAGGAAATAACTTGACAGCTACAGAGAGGACATGTTTTATTCTGTTTTCTGCCTTTGCTCACATGACATGTTTCTGCTTGCATTAATTTTCTTAGCGTTGTACTTTTGAGTTTCACATTTGTTTTTTCAAGTTAGTTGAACTAAGAAAAGGGAAGGGGGTGAGGACACAATCATGTTTTAAATGCTGAAAAAAAGTCACATTTCCCTTTTCATTTGCAAAATTTCAGTTTTATTTGTAAAATGTCATTTTATGTAATCAGTGAAGCTGAAGCAAACTCTCTGACAACGTATCTTCCTCGACATCAGTTAATAGGACAGGTTTGTAGAAGACACCATAGAGAAACCATCTCCGACTCGCCTGCAGGAGGTTAAGCGCCTGTTGCTTCAGCAGCAGAGAGGCCAGTATGACAGTGATCATCAGCCAAGTCTGTCTGTGGAAATAGGGAGCCAGTGGCGTATCCAGGACTTTTTTACTGGGGTGGCCTTGATGGGACACAAAGGTAGTGTGGGGTGGCTATGGCATAGCGGAGTTTAATGCCATGTACGCAGCCGACCACAGTTCAAATCCCAGTACTTTGCTGCATGTGACATCCCCTCTTTCTCCCATGATTTCCTGTCTCATAAGTGTTGAATAAAGGTGTCTATTCTGGTTTATTTTTAAATTCCATTTCCCATTATTACAGTCCTCAATTATATCTGGTTATTTTAACTACTCTAAATCAGTAAAATATGTTCAGGATAGGGTACAAATTTTCTAAGAGCCATTTCCTTGGATTAAAGTCCTCATCTCTTCACAAATTAGATTAGATTAGCAAAATTCAACTGCTCTCAACTCGTCCTGTAGAATAACATTATCAGTCATCAGCTCATCAACTGTGTCACCTGTACTGTTGCTTTACTAACTGAAGCGCCATCTTGTACCAATTACTGCAGTAAGTTGCTAGGAATGCTAGATTCATAACATCGAATTTTAAACAAAAAATTGTCTCAGATTAGTTATTTCACCGGTAAGCAGCTGTGTAATACACAGTATGATGTAGAGAGCCGGTTAGATCATGGGTAGTAGAAGCCAGACACGGAGCTGAGGGGTTCTATCCGTCTTCTTGGCGTTTATTTCACTCTAGCTATGACAACCTGCTAACAATATATTATTCCTTACATACATCTTACATGTGAAAAGTAACCCCACAAGCTCTTGTTTCCTTACAGCGCTCAGAGCATCCATAGGCTGAACAGAAGTCCGGCATCTAAGTGTTGAGTGGCAAAACCAGCATTGTAAAAAAATATCCGAGCACCTTGTATAGTAACTACACGTGTGACGTTTCTATCATTGATTGACAGAATTTCTCTTGTTTCTCGTGTTGACGAACTTGACCAACCATGGCCAACCACCATCTCAGAAGTGAGGGGGACAAATTTTTCAGAGCGATTTATCATTCTCTTACATTTAATTGCACCGTCCTTAGTGGCTAAAGAACCACATAATCCCAAACAGCCACAGTACAATACCAGGGGACCAACTAGGCTAGTTCTTTAAACTATAAAGTATAAAACTTTAAACTATAAAATCTAAAGTTTTAGTGGCCAAACTCTAGTTGAGTTGACAACAATGTCCCTTGAACATCTACTGGACGAGTAGCCAAAGGTGCCAAACACTGAACATGAAATGATCAGTACTGCCTGGTTTCTCCCTGCAATAGATATCTTATTCTCAGGAAGTTATAATCTCTCCTTACCTGTAAAGACCCTACATCCTTGTCCCTGCTGCTGGCCTCTGATCCATCTCCTCCCTGACTCTGCTCTTTCTGTTATGGCAATAAACATAAAAAATGTGGTAAGAAAAATTCTGAAATAGCATTAGGAAGAGTAAAAATTGCAGTAGAATTTAACCTCAAAATCACTTTAACCCATAGATACATATTTTTTTCTCAGCCACATATATATTTTTTTCACCTCTGCAGACCCTGCATGGTCAACATTACTGCTGGCCGCTGCCTCTGGTCCATCTCCTGTCTGACTCTGCTCTTTGTTATGGAAATAATCATTAAAAAAATGAAAATCAAAATTCTGAGATAGAATTAGAACGAGAAGCAGTAAAAATAGTTGTAAATTTATACCATAGATAGCCTGTTCTTTTTTCTCCTCCCTGACTCTCCTCTTTTGGGACCAAAAGACTTAAATACATGGAGAGCAATTGTGAGCACATCTTCTGCCCAGAAATTAAAGAGGACTGGGTTTATTCCAAGAATAAACTAATTAGCAGTAATGTAACAGAGGCAACAACATTTAAATTATTGTTAACTAGCTTAACATATTGATATATTGCCACGTTTTACCTTGTCATCATTTAGCTAACAAGTCTAACATTGTTTGCATCGAACAAGGTCACACAACTTAGACGGTTTGTTTGGAAAAAACTGTGTGAAGATTTTGCTTCTTGCTAGCTCTGGCTGGTTTGCTAAACATTACTCCAGACACACGTTCAGCACTGCTCAGCACAGCAGCACGTCTCCTGTGGAACACCTGCGTTAGCATGCGCTCATGGTGCATTCAAAGACGGCTCGGGAAAACACGTTGCTGGATGCTAAAAACGGGTTTAGCTGTTGTAACGGCTGAAAAAAAGTGCGGGGGACAGATGTGGAAAGTGCGGGGGACATGTCCCACGCGTACCCCGCGTCCGTTACGCCCATGTGACCAACTACCTATCAGATCTGGGGTGGCCAATGAGATTTCAGGGGTGGCCCCGGCCACCCCAGGCCACCCCCTAAAATCGCCATTGGTACCCGGAGAAAACCCACGCATGCACAGGGAGAACATGCAAACTCCATACAGAAAGATCCCAGGCCCACCCCGGGATTCGAACCAGGATCTTCTTGCTGCAAGGCAAAGCGCTAACCACTTACTCCACTGTGCAGCCCCCAGGTGGTTTAGAGTTCACTAAATACCAACACTTTAGCCTCATTTAGTAGCTTACTAATGCACTAACGTGTAGAATAGTTTCAGATGCCTCAATAATTATACAGACACTACACTCATAAAACCATAAACATGAAGAATTTACTTTGAGCAGGAAGCAATTGTTTTACACCCTAAAATGTGTTATTCCATGTGCATGTAAAGGATACTTCTTCAAAAAGTTTGGCCAAATGAACAATGGTTTTCTAGAACCAACTAACCCACAGACTCTCCCCTAAGGGATATTTTCAAAAGGTGAAATTTTTAAATCTGTGATTCTGTTCAAGGTGTCAAAGTACAGTCATCGCAATCCTTAAGATCCAGTAATTATTCAGGGCTAGTAACTCTTGATGCTTCAAAATCTTTTGAAATTTGAAATCTGAATTTTTTTTCAGACAAGGAAACAATATTTTTTGGTGCCTGTAAATGAAGACAACAGGAGGGGTAAATAAAAAAAAAAGCCAAATGAACTTGATTGTGATTCAGTTTTGAATAGCTGTAAGCAGGGAAGCTTCTGTGGGGGTTGAATACTTTTTATAGGCATCATTTACATGCACTTTTCACTGCATTGGACTGCAGTTCTCAGCTTGTATTTGGTTGGTAGAAATTGAGAGCGGATTGTATTTTAAAGTCTTAACATATGAAGGTGAATCCATCAGCATGGCTACTAGTAAGAGGGAGTGAAATAATCTTTTGTAATGTTTTCAAAAAAAACATGAACAGCTCTAGACATGACGTATGCAGCAATATGAACAGACTGTGTTTTGGTATTATTATTATTAAATCACATTTGTAATAAAAAAAAATTCTTGAGTGAAGTCATGAACGGGAGAATCACAAAGATGAGTTTCACTTTTAACAATCATTTTATTAGCAGTCCCAAGAGGCAATGAAAAAAAAAAGAATCAAAGAAAAAAAAAGGGACAGAAGTTAAGATTACAGTCAAGACGGTGGGTCAATTAAAGTCAGTGAACAGAAAGACGGAACAGAGGGCTGCACACACACACCAAACACAAAGCCACGTTAAAAAAGAAACAAAGTGATAACTGAATGTAATCTCATGGGTAGTGTGTGTGTGTGTGTGTGTGTGTGTGTGTGTGTGTGTGTGTGTGTGTGTGTGTGTGTGTGTGTTGGCTGATCCCTCTGTTCCTCACGAGAAATTCACCAGGACCGACCCCACATTCACACTCGCACACAAACATATCAAAAAGCCTGTCTTCCCCTCTTCAGTAAAAAATGATTTTATATGCATACATGCAGCGAAACCAGCAGAGCACAGCCTGGGCTTTGCTTCCACCCTGTGTTCAACAGGCACAGCTGCAGGACGGGAGACGAAAAACAAGTGTGACCTTATCAGGAAGACAGTTGTTCTCCACACTAATGACAAAGTTTTATATTGTGGTAAATGGAAGGAGGTTTATTAGAATGGATTTTTGCATACTGTAGATTTTTGTCTCACGTTAGATAAAGAAAATTGTAAAATCAAAATGAACCCCTAAAGCTCAATATTTTAGCCAGGCATTATACTTTCCAAAAAACTTACAGCGCCCTCCATAATTATTGGCGTCCCTGGTTAAGATGTGTTGAAAACCTTAAAATAAATTCAGTTTTTATTGCCGAAGCATGCTCTCACACTGAAAATTGTAGAAAAATGTATTATAGGAGAAGATTAGGTGCTGTTTTGTTGGTAAATAGGGGGTTGTACAATGTATTAACATTAGTGGTGCCAGTGGCGTCACTAGGCTGAAGCCCCCCTAAAATATTCATAAGCCCCCCCTAAATAATTTTATGTTCATCTATTTTAAATTTTTTTTTTTTTTTTTTTTTACAAAAAAAGTGTCAAAAAGTTCCATATAGTGTGACCAGAATATGAGTTTAAATACATAATTACATAACCAGTCATTTTAACTTAGATATGATCATAAATCTTAGTTTCTCTTCACTTCATAGTGGAAGGTAGAGAGTCTGAGTCAGTGCGTCGTTATCCAGTCAATTCCACTTGTTCATATGGAGCACGCCCACATCACTGAAATCAGTCCATGTTTTCCCTCCAACCTAGGCTGCTCTCGGTACCTGCAGCACAACGAGCGCACAGAACGGACGAGACCAGCATTAGCAGAAGAACGTGAACAAGAATGGATATGCGAAATGTTTTCAGGAGAGTAAGTATTTATCACTGCTGATAGTAACAATAAGTTAGCTCCAGCCCCCCAGCTAACAGCAGAAAATCCCAAGTAATTAATGAACCAAATGCTCCCTGTTTACTTTGTACACAGGTCGTGAGACATTAGCAGCCCAGCAGGTGACAAAGACTGATATGGACTTTTGTTGATTTTCATGTTTACATTCTCTGCTTGTCGGATGTAAACCCAACCGTGTATGTTTTCTTTTTTAGCGATGAACCTAGACCCTCCACCAGCCTGTCCATCACGGTTAAGCCTGCAGACCCAGAAAACAGAATCAACCTGACAGGCTTGCCTGATGAGGAAAGTGACCTGAAGAGCAGTGAACATGAGGACAGTGACACTGCTAAAGACATTGAGAACAGCAAAGACAGTAACAATGATGAAGACACTAAAGGCAATGAGAAGGAGCAGAGAAAAACAAAGACAAAGAAGAAGAACTGCTTCCAACGCATCTTCTCCTGGAGAAAGAAGACGTTCTGCTGCTGCTGCTGTGTTCAAGTTTAAGGATGTGATATGTCTGACGTGATGAACTGAGCAGCACTAATGGACTGGATCCACATTTTCGGACTCACAGTTTTTTTTGTTTTTTTTTTTTAAATCAACAAAAGTCCGTATCAGTTCCTGACCTCAGCATCTTTCGCTGGGTTTACCCTCACCCCAACCGGTCGAGGCAGATGGCCGCCCTGTCTGAGCCTGGTTCTGCCAGAGAGTTCTTCCTGAAAAAGGGAGTTTTACCTCCCCACTGTCGCCAAGTGCTTGCTCAGACAGGGAATCCAAAGGAAACTTTGGATTTGTTGGATTTCTCTGTATAATTTTGTCTTTACTGTTCTCATTGAAGTGTCTTGTGATGACCCATTTGAAATGGTGAATAAAATGTATTGAAAATGAATTGAACGTTTCACCTAAAAAGTGTCTGGATTTTGGTCACATGGTTGATGCTCACAACTGCCCTGAGTCAGTCGTGGCTTCTCAGTTGCCGTGCAGAGCAGAGTCTTTGGGTTTCTTTTTTTACAATTTCCATCGTTATTTTTGGTGAATTTTTAAATTTGACATTTTAAATAAAGTGACTACAATGAAATGTGACAATTTTAGGCTTATTTTCAAGATGTTTTCTCTATGTAACCACACAAAACTGATGGTATTTATTACAAACAGCTGGAAAGTTGAACCACTCTTTCCATTTTTCCAATTTCTGGCTCTAAAAAGAGTGTGCATTTTGAAGATTTTTTAAAAACAAAACATGCCTTGAAAACAAAGTGGTGCTACAAGGGTTAAAAGGGACAAGCACATCTCATTGCAATGAGTGATGAAGTTATTTTTCCTGCACTCTGCAACTTACAAGTCTCCCATAACTATCAATCTTAATCATTTGTAATCCTTTACATTTTCATTGTGCAGTTAATTTTGCAGAGCTCATTGTTTGCTCAGACGGTCAGGCATTTCCTCATGGAGCTAAAATAGAGACAGTATTGGTTGTCATTGAAAAAAAAAAAGAATTTACCATTGAAAAAAATTGTCATTGAAAACACAATTTCCTCTGCTATAGTCTTGAAGGTCGGACTTCCCCAAACCAAAGAAAAATAAATTACAAATCTAAAACAAACACATTTTCAAGGCAAAAAAATATATATATTATTGAATTTTTTGGTTATCCACTCATTCATTTTGCTGTCAAACTACAGTTCCAGTAGTTTCTCTTCTGTTTTCTTTTTTCCACCATGTTTGTTTGTTTGCTGGGTCACTGGAAAGCAGGTGAGGTGAAGATAACCATATTAAGAGCTTCACAATAATCTTAATCCTTCTAAATTCAAACATGGACAGATGTTGACCTCAAACCTCTGAAAGTCAGGCCAAAATATCTGCCGTACTTATTCAACCAACCCAACCTGAATCTGGCAGAGACGGCAGTGAAGTTAGTTTTAGCCAGAACACCAGCAGCTGTAATGCTGCTGACGTTACAGCTGCATCCACCAACAAGCTCAGCAGGACAGAATAGGATCCATCTTGGCTCTAGATTACTGGTATTGGTAAGATTAGGTGCAAAAGTAAATTAAAATACACATTAACTCAACTTCATATTTTTGTTGCACATCAGCTCTAGATAACTGATAACTGATGGGTGCGGCATAGCTCAGTGGGTAGAGTGGCTGTCTTGTAACTGGAAGATTGCTGGTTCGATCCTCAGCCTGTCAGGTTCATGTTGAGGTATTCCTGAGCAACACACCTAACCCCTAATAGCTCCTGGTGGGTCGTGGTTAGCACCTTGCATGGCAGCTTCTGCCATCAGTGTGTGAATGTGATGTATGTACAATTTCATTTAGCAGATGCTTTTGTCTAAAGCGACGTACAACACAAGCAAGAATTCAGACATAAGAACAAACCTGTAGTAAGTGCAAAAAGTGCGAAGGATGTATTATGTAAAGTGCTTTGGATAAAAGCGCTATATAAATACAACCATTTAACTGATCCAATATAATAAAAACAGTGCATGTTAACTTAAAAATCTTTATTACCACCTGACCATATTCTGTAATATTAAAATGAACAAAAGCTTTACTTATAGTAATAGGAGATGAGTGCCAGCCTTTGTAAATGTCATATATTTTACTAATACGCTGGCCTAGCCACGCTAGACCCAGCTCTGACGACGCAAGGGTCTAGTTACCCTCGGTAAGCCTAGAGGCTGGATGCTCCTAAAACTGGCCGGACGAATCACCATGAAGTGTAGAGTCAGAAGGCGAGCGTAACTAAGTGACGACAGAGGCGCGATGATTCTGACAGAAACAACCGGAAACAACTAGCCTAGCCGCGTTAGACAACCCACGGCAACGAATTTAATTCTCTGCCAGGGTCGACAACAAAAACGACAACAGTCATTGAGCTCCATTAGCACCGAGTCTGAATAATCTTTCTGTTAACATGTCTGTAATATACTTGAGCTTCACCCATTGACTGTATAAATAAGGCTTCACCGAACTCCCTCATCCTCTGATTTCCGGCACTCTAGCAACTACGTCAGCCTATTCGTTGTGCTGATTGGTTGTATACCTACCCAATTGCTGCAGAGTGATTTGAAAGACAACCTTTTAGCCTGCCTCCCTCCCTGCCGAGGGTAACTAGACCCTTGCGTGACAGGCACCAAAGTAACAGCCAGTAGCGAGTCAGGTAGCAAACCATGTAAAACAAATCCAGTAAAACATAGTGCTAAGAGTACAGCAGCTTTTGGGCTAGCATACTTTAGATGCTCTGCTGTAATATTATCAGAGCCAGTAGCTTTATTGTTAGACAAATGAGCTACAGCATTGTGGACTTCACAAGGGGTGATAATCACTGTCTCATTGTTCTCAACCTTACCCATTTTATAGGGCTCACTTTGAACACAATTAAATATATCAGAGTAGTGCCGCCTCCAGAGTTCAGCAATATTCTCTGACCCAGAGATGCCCTCTGTAGAACTGGGAAGTAATATATTTACTCTACTCTGTGAGCGGACATCATTCCAGAAGCCAAATACATTATTAGATTGCAATTTTTGAGCCATTACGTTCACTCTCATATTTTGTTCACACTTTGTGATGTACCGAATGGCATATTTATACCTTGCATTGGTAAACTTTTTATATTCTAACACAGGCCCAGCTCTGGGTTTACCAGCAAACACCCATGCTCTATGAGCTTGCTTAGCTTCTACATGATGTTCCGCTACATGCATATTCCAGCCTGGCTTAATGGTTTTAGCCTTAGGTGTAAAGTATGGACAACTACTCTTAAAGACAGCATCAACAATCTCCTCATATAATGCACACAAATCCTTACAGTGTGATTTGTCACTGCAACTAATATTTGTACATTGAACAGCACGTTTAGGAAAAAGTATTTTACTAAGTGCAGCCTCAGTTCTCATACAATACATCTTTACATCAACCTGTGAGAGTTTCCTCCACTCCACCTTAGTTTTAGGATTTTGATTAACTATATGTGTTAATCCGGGAAGATTTTTGACATCCAGTATCATAGATAATGGTATGTGATCAGAGACTGAGTGCAGGTACAATATATCAATGGATTTTACAACAGCATGTGCATCAGCAGTGCAGATACAATGATCTAACCATGATGTTGTATGCCACGCTTCACTAATATAAGTGTAGCTATCTGATTGCAACAACAGCTGGCTTGATAGCACCAAATTATTTTCATCACAAAACTGTAACATATGTTTGGCAAATAAAGACTGTCCATCAGATACACACGTGGACAAAATTGTTGGTACCCCTCAGTTAAAGAAGGAAAAACCCACAATTCTCACTGAAATCACTTGAAACTCACAAAAGTAACAATAAATAAAAATTTATTGAAAATTAAATAATCAAAAACAGCCATTACTTTTGAATTGTTGATTAACATAATTATTTAAAAAAACAAACTAATGAAACAGGCCTGGACAAAAATGATGGTACCTCTATAAAAGATTGAAAACTATTTGACCAGAGTGACATGATTAACTCAGGTGTGTCATTTAATTGACATCACAGGTGTTTCCAAACTCATAATCAGTCAGTCTGCCTATTTAAAGGGAGACAAGTAGTCACCCTACTGTTTGGTGAAAAGGTGCGTACCACACTGAACATGGACAACAGAAAGCGAAGGAGAGAATTGTCCCAGGACATCCGAAAAAAAATGATAGACAAACATCTTAAAGGTAAAGGCTATAAGACCATCTCTAAACAGCTTGAAGTTCCTGTGACAACAGTGGCTCATATTATTCAGAAGTTCAAGACCCACGGGACAGTAGCCAACCTCCCTGGACGTGGCCGCAAGAGGAAAATTGATGACAAATTGAAGAGACGGATCGTTGGAATTGTATCCAAAGAGCCCAGAGCAACCTCCAAAGAAATTAAAGGTGAACTCCAAGGCCAAGGTACATCAGTGTCAGATCGCACCATTCGTCGTTGTTTGAGCCAAAGTGGACTTCATGGGAGACGACCAAGGAGGACACCACTGCTGAAAAAAAAACTCATAAAAAAGCGAGACTGGAATTTGCAAAAGATGCATGTTGACAAGCCACAAAGCTTCTGGGAGAATGTCCTTTGGACAGATGAGACCAAACTGGAGCTTTTTAGTAAGGCACATCAACTCTATGTTCATAGACTCAAAAACCAAGCATACGAAGAAAAGAACACTGTCCCTACGGTGAAACATGGAGGAGGCTCAGTAATGTTTTGGGGCTGCTTTGCTGCATCTGGCACAGGGTGTCTTGAAAGTGTGCAAGGTACGATGAAATCTGAAGACTATCAAGGCATTCTGGAGAGAAATGTGCTGCCTAGTGTCAGAAAGCTTGGTCTCAGTCGCAGGTCATGGGTCTTCCAACAGGACAACGATCCAAAACACACAGCCAAAAACACCCAAGAATGGCTGAGAGAAAAGCGTTGGACTATTCTAAAGTGGCCTTCTATGAGCCCAGATCTGAATCCCATTGAACATATGTGGAAGGAGCTGAAACATGCCATTTGGAGAAGACACCCATCAAACCTGAGACAACTGGAGCTGTTTGCTCATGAGGAGTGGGCCAAAATACCTGTTGACAGCTGCAGAACGCTCATTGACAAATACAGAAATCCTTTAATTGCAGTGATTGCCTCAAAAGGTTGTGCAACAAAATATTAAGTTATGGGTACCATCATTTTTGTCCAGCCCTATTTCATTAGTTTGTTTTTTTAAATAATTATGTTAATCAACAATTCAAAAGTGATGGCTGATTTTGATTATTTAATTTTCAATAAATTTTTATTTATTGTTACTTTTGTGAGTTTCAAGTGATTTCAGTGAGAATTGTGGGTTTTTCCTTCTTTAACTGAGGGGTACCAACAATTTTGTCCACGTGTGTATATCTGCGTTGAAGTCACCCATCACAAAGATGCATGTAGAGACTTAGCGGTCTAGAGTTAGATCAACAGCATAAACACAGGCCTAATCACGACAACTATGCATCTCTGTCCACATCACATTTTCACAAGAAAGCATTATCAAAGCTTAAAGTTCTTATAAAGACACTTTCACCCAAGAAATTCTGTCTGAAAAGCTTGCGTCCACAGACTTTTTAATACAGTCTATGGTATGAAGTAAGAAATGTGCATTGTGTTTAAGTATGCATCCTATATATACATGTATTTTGGGACATTGGAAGTATTACTTCACTGCAACTTAAAGAAGTAATCTCCTTTCAAAAATTGTCGTTTTTCGGTTCCTGGTTGTTTTTTCAAAATAAACGACTAGAAGTAACGTGTGAACCTGTAGTGAAAACCAATCCATCCCGTGTTTGGCCGAAGTTTCTGTTGCACCACAAAGCAAGCAAAACAAGTGATTACTCTGTTTTTGTATTTATTTATTTATTTATTACACAGGGACAGATCCATGTGTAGTGAGTGTAATATTTCCTACCCTTATTTTGGCAGTAGAGTCCAGTTCCGGTACAGTTGTCGCCAACAATAGTACGCTTGACCTAGTGGTTTCTTGTGATTCTAACGTAACATTTACCACATTTCCTGTTTTATTCGGGTTTTTTTGTCATAGTTTCTGGCTCTGTTATGTTATTAAGCAATTAGCGAGCCAAATTAGTCAAATTGAGAGAAATGTAAAGTCTCTCGGTGTCGGGTGTGCGGGGGAATGTTTTGATGTAACACAAGGAAAGGGTCCAAGGGGAACATGGCAGCTTGCATCAGTGCTAAATCTGGATTATTAAGCAGTAAAACCTCGCTGATTCACGGTCTTTACAGAACGATGTCCCCGAATAGTGTTTGTATCCAACGGGCGGCTGAAATTCAGAGTGTGAGAGCTTCAGCTAATGCAACAGTAGACCCACAACACAGTGAAAAGTACTGTCTGGACTTGGTCAGGTGGGTCTCTACACTCAATGCTAACACAAGCTAGCCAGCCAGCTAGCTAGCTAGTTAGTTAGTTACAGAACAGAAGCTGAGTTCAGGCTGAGAAAATCCCTCGTATGTCCCCTCATTTTAAAAGCTATAGTAGTTCTATACAATGATAACCCTCAAATTTAGTTCAGCCTAGGTTTTGTAAGGGGACATTTTCCACACCAACATACATTCAAATATTGAGTAATGCAATATTTTAAAACAGCAGTGAACGTACTTTGAAAGCCTGGCATACTGGTAAAATAATTTGTGTTCACTCTTCATATCGGCTGACAAATCCTGCACTCATTGTTGCAGCCCCTAAAAAGTATGTTTGAAGGAAAGAACAGTGTCTTGGTTGTGTATATTTGACCAGTAATAAAAATATTTTTGGGGAAAATGAAAACATCTGTTTTACAAACACTTCAGTAAGTCTCAAACATACTTAAAACTGTTGTAAGAAAATAGGGTGGTGGCTGATGTGGATATTTTTTGGTGTTTCCTCTCATGTTTTTTTTGTCTCTGTTTGAAAATGTTGGATGGACTCTTGACTATTGTACCTATTTAATAGTTTTGTTAACCTCAAGCATATTAAAATGTTGTCAAAATGTTGTGCACATGTGGCAGAGTAATGAAAGTTTTTGAATGAAAGTATGAAAACATTTTAAAAATACAGAAAGAAGTGCATTTACAACTTGAAGAGAATTAGATCTGCTACGTCTCTTCACTCTCACGTTGTTGGCATCTTTCTCTTTCCTCCCTCCTCTTACTTCCTCAGGTCCAGAGACTATGAAGGCTTCATGTCTTCGCTCCTCCTCCCGTTGGAGGCACGGCGCTCCTCTCTGGCTCTAAGAGCCTTTAATGTGGAGCTGGCACAGGCAGGTATTCCTACAGTCATGTTGGATGGGAAGTGATTACCGATAATACTGCTGTTAACATTTCACTGCAGGAGTCACTCTCACTGCTGCTACTGCACCATTACTCCTGAAAGTGCTGCTGCTCCTGTTGCTGCAATAATAATAACACAAATAATGTTAAGTAAAAATAAAGGGGTTTCAAAAAAACTCTAAATTTTGGACATCCTATATTTGTTTTCCCATAAGGTGAAGGACTCAGTTTCCCAGAAAACCATTGGTTTAATGCGAATGCAGTTCTGGAAGGCAGCCATAGAAGAAATCTACAGGGATGAGCCTCCAAACCAACCAGTCAGTTTGGAGCTTTGGAGGGTAAATATCAGCCTACAGAGTTCAGAATTATTAAATGTCTTACACTTCTGTTGTCTATAAGCTCTTGATACATTTCCGGAAAATTCTGAGAACATGAGCAGTGTCCTCAGCTGTACTTTTGAAATGTTTTATTGTTATGTAAACAATTGTTAGGTGTTGGATGTCTCATTTGAGTTGTGTGCTCTGCAGTCTATTTTGGTGTTTTGGTTCCTCAGCTTTGTGGTTAGCTGATTCACAGCAAGTTCAGTAACTGTTGCACATCAGCTCATTAACAGTTTGGATGATGTCTCACAGGCAGTGAGGACACATGACCTGACCAAAAGATGGCTGCTGAGGATCATAACAGAGAGAGTAAGACACATTGTTTCTAGTTAAGATGATGATTAGGAAACTTGTGCTCATGCTATATTTTGTTGTCAGCGATGCCATTGATTGACAATTTAGAAATAATTACTCAGTGAAAAAAATATAAATGAAACATTCTACACTTGTCTTTGCATGCAGATAATTTGTGATTCTGTTATACGGAATAACTGTGCTGCCTAAAATATTTTAGTACTTTGTCTAACTTCTTGATGAATTCCTGCATTGTTTGATGACCTTCTTGAGGCAATAATTAATTTCACAAACCATAGACATTTGCAACCTGTGATCATCACAAGTACAGTAAACAGGGCTTTAATTTCAGGATCTATTTGTTTATTGTAATTAATTCAATAAATAATGACTTTCAAAGTTAACAATCATCCAATCTGTCTGCTTCACCAGGAAAAGGATCTGGATGATAGAGCCTACAGAAACCTTCAGGAATTAGAGGCATATTCAGAGAACACACAGTCCTCCTTGATATACCTGCTGCTGGAGTGTTTAGGTAAGGACAGACAAAGCTGCTAATAGCTGAAGCATAAATGAAAATGATTGTAAGTTGGAGACGTCCCAAGCTAATCTAACAATTTGTTTCAAGACCAATCCCAGGCATACTTTAATGAATCGGCATCAACTTCAAAAAGAAAAAAGCCAATCATAATCTGTTTGTTTCTTTTCTGTGCGTTCTAACCGCACTCAGCTCTTGTGGCTGCTGCATTTCTTAATGATAACTGGGCTGTACGCTGCAGCACTTCACTAGACATAATATAAAAAGAAAGAACGCGTAAACATGAAAAATGATTTGGTCACACCAGTGATTGACTGTTTTTGCTTCCTAGCTTAACAAATCTGTTATTTCTCCTCTTTCTCTTGTTCGCAAAGATAAAATGTACAGGGTGCAACTTCTCATTTTAGCTGGCATTTGCACTGTTTAAAATCACAATAACAATTCCATGTGTTGAAAGCAGGCTTAAATATAATTGGACCATCGGTGGGGCTCTGTGGTCTCTGCAGTCAGTCATCCACAGGTTGTTTATGAGGTCGTGAATAATCGTCTTATAACTTTGTGCTACAGCCTCAGAATGTTTCTGTATTCCCAACAACTCCAGCAAAGAGAGATATCCTATTTGTATCAGGAGTTAAATCTTTCCAGTTGAACTTTTTGAACCAAATTGTTGGTTAAGTAGCTAAAAAAAAGTAAGATGTGCCCAATTTAAATGGCGGTAGCTTCAGATTGTCTGATACATACATCACCAACAGTGAGATGAGTATCAGGTGAGATTCTTTTTAAAGACACTCAGTTTGAAGGATTGAGACTGAGGCTGAGCCCAAACACTACTTGTTATGAAGACATTCCATGTGTGCTAAGACCTGTAGAAGTTTTCTGGTTCCAGAAGTAATGTAGATTCTTTTTTTGCTTTTTTCAAATCATCCAGCGATTAGTTATCAGTGTTAAGCAAGCTGCTTGGAAAGTCAAGAGCTACGCTAGCAGTAACTCTCCATTAACGGAAGCTTCATGTCACTGAATTTATCCAAGAGACGTGCAGTAAGCTATGGGACCCCAACATGGCAAAAGTAGTTTATTTCATTTGTTTAGTTATCAAGCAGCGAACTAGTGTTTACAGACCGCACTAAAGAATAGTATATGATGTCATGATCATGTAAAGGTACTAATGTGCTGCTGGCCATGTACTGATTCTTAGTTTTATTTCAGACCCTCACAGAAAGCTCCACTGAGCTTGTCACTTTAGAATTGCTCAAGAAAATACAAGTAACGCTACTTGCAATGCCAGTGCCCCACACTGTATTATTTTCAAAACAAAAACTTAATTTTGCTTCAAGCAGTGAGAATTACAGAGAAAGTGTGAATAACTTCAACAGAGAAATTGAGTTAGGTAAATAATGCCAAACTGTGTGTGTGTTTGTCTTTGCAGGCGTTAAAAACGTCCATGCAGACCACGCAGCGAGTCACATTGGCAAAGCTAAAGGAATCGTAACGTGTCTCAGAGCTACTCCTTATCACAGCAGCCGGCGGAAAGTCTACCTGCCCATGGACATCTGCATGCTGGTGAGTTGAGGATTCACAGTGACATCAACTGTTGAGAACTGAGGAAGAAGTTTACTGAAATGTCTGCTCAGCTGATCAGAATTTGATGAAACTCAGGAAGGTGACACATCTCAATCTCAGGATGATCAACACTGAATGAAGTCAAGTTAAAAGCATCCAGTTAGAAAACACAGACAGCCTCAGATCTAAACCCGCCTGCCGGAGATAAACACACACTGCAGATAAACTAATGACACGCAAACAGGTTTCAACCCTTCAGTTTGGCCATCCGTCAAACACGGAGAGAGCAACAAGCTGTTAGAGGAGGGGAAGAGATGGTGTATTCCCTGTGCTGCTGTTTGAAGCATGTCTGCTCTGCCCTTTAGCTGAAAATAAAATGCTTCTGATCTGAGACCTTCTGAGCGGTCTCACCTCGCTTCACCTCTGCTCTGCTGCCTGAAGGGGGCTCTGGTGTTTTGCTGAAATACCTTTCGCTCATGCAGAGGAACCCTTTAGCTCATGTTCTTCATCCAGTCAGCTTATCTACATGGACTGTTAAGATTACATTTAATATTTTCTTTGTTAACAGACGGTCATTTGCCTCTGTCAGACAGAAAACATACGGAGTACATTATTCTGATACCTAACTAATCATTCATTCTCATAATGGGAAAAAGTACAAGCTGAGGAGGGATAAGATAAGCCCACTGAAGAGCCACATTTATTTGCATAATCAGTTCACAGCAACAAAACCACCCCTTCATTGAATTGCTCACTGGTAATTTCTAATTTTCAACTTGAATATTCTGTTTATTTCACTTGTGTTTCCTCATCTTTTTTTAATTTCTTTTAAATCGGGCTACTTCATCTAACATTTACTTTCCTGAATGTAGTTAAATTTCATAGTTTGTACATCAGTGTATTCATTTACAGTTACTTTTATCACTAGAAAGAACCTGTAATTTCTTTTCTTGGGAGAAGCAGGATTCTGGTGTTGTGAGAATTGCATTCAAGAGCCACATGAATAAAAAATGAGCAAAATTCGAGCAAGGAAGTTTACATTTTTGCAGATTAAATGTGCAGTCACACCATCAACTATGAATATTTTGCCCATCCTTCATTCACTGACATCGACTTTTTTGCCATGGCACAAATATCAGTTAAATGTTATGAAACCATCAAACAGACAAGCCAAGGTTTTGGAAAAAAATGTGAATTAGATTGAATGCATCTTATCTCAATGCATAAATGATTGTAAGCCCTATTGATGCAACTGATTTAATCATGAAAGAGACATGAAGCTGCATTTTGTGTGGCATTAAAAAGGTCTTTAACAGTCTTAGAGTTAATGTGCTTTAAAATATACAACAACTGACAATGAATAATTGGCCACTTTTAGACACAGTGTGAAGTAGACCTGAACAGTATGCAAGAATCCAAAATCATATTGGTATTATTTTATTAAATATTATGATCTGAGTCAGAATTTCAGTGGGAGTGAGAATTTGAGCCCGCATGTTTGGTTCCAAGTTGAATATTTTGGCTTTTGAACTTTCGCTTAGACAAAATATGCTGCATTTTAGGGCTGAGGGAAATTGTGATAACTAAGAAAAAATGAAAATGAATTTATGCATATGCAAATCATGAGAATAAACAGTCACTGCAGCACTTAGACACTTTTTTTTCACCATTATTGTGAAATAGTCTGGTTGCAAAGTACAGTTTCCAACTTTACAAGGTGACAAGAAGCACCTGAAAGCATCACTACTGGAGCTAATTTCTTGAATATGTGTGTGTACGTGTGTTGTTTTTTAATCATTCAGGCACTCAGAGGAATTTGGAAGGTTTTGATTAGACACAACTTGACCCCAATCTCAACATTAGCAGGAGCGTTGGTAATTTATGAAATTGCTCTCTCTTCATGGGGTAAACCGCAAAGAGCAGAAATCCAATGACTCAATCAAGCCTCTTAGAGAAAAGTTAAAACTTTATTCATTTTGAAGCAATTTCTGTGAAAAATCATGTTTGAAACAGAATCAGTATGTGCAGTATACGGGTTAAAATACAGTTTAAACAACAAGATGCAATTCATGCGTTTCAGATGGAACCTATTGTTTGCTATGCTGTGCATTCAAAGCAATGAAGCAAATCAGTATAGTCTATAAATATGCACCAATGTTCCAAACTACTATTGGATATGAGAAAAAAACAGCAGGAGTCAACACTCAATCACTGGAATGAGACATTTCTTCCTAGTCCGCTCTGATCTTTCAACTTACTAGCTAAGTTAAATTATTTTCCATTAAAGATTTTCAAAAAACAAAGGTCTTACCCTGCAGTGTGGGTTGGTTCAAGTATCAGTGCAGGGGTGGCATCCCCCATGGCATAATGTCACACTTCATTACTGTCGCACCAGACCACAATTGGTGCAGTTTAACTTTCTTTTTAAACGGATTAAAGAAAACACTTGGCCAGGGTGTGAAGTGGGTTAGCTGAACTACAGAGATGAGCTGTGCTGCTTAATTGATATTATAGCTATGACCTCGAAACACAGACATCATGGGTTTCGTTATCGTGTGTTTCTCCAGCATGGAGCTTCTCAGGAGGACTTCATCCGTGGCAGTCGGGAGCAGAACATTCGGGATGTTGTGTATGACATCGCCAGTCAGGCTCATGTGCACCTGCAACACGTATGTACCAAGATCATACGTATGTGACCGTTTAACCTGTCATTGGAAAGTAATTAGGATTTATTCTGTTACATACCAGTTTCTGGATCCTGGTTGTAGGTATTTAAATGCATACAGAGGTTTATATTCACTTGGCCGACACTTTTGTCAAAACCAAGGCACAGTAGATTAAAGAATTGCTTTCAGGGAAAATGTTCTCAACCCTCAGTTCCATCCACCAGCTGACACAAGTTCCACAAGGCTGCAGGTGCGTGACACACAAAGTGCATAGCAAATTACTCCTTTTTTCTTTTGCAAGAGAAGAAAGGAGAGAGTGCACATTCAGTACCCTCAGAAGAGATGGGGTTTTCAGTGATTTTTAAAGACAAAGTGGGATTCTGCTGACCGACACAGAGCAATATTCCAGCTATACAGTACCTGGCAATCCTTGTCGATATTCTTCTTTTAATGAGATTTGTCAACGAGGAAGAAAAATATTGAGCATGAAGCCCTTAACACTCTCAGGGCGTGAATTAATGAAAGAAGCTGGAAATGTGTTTGTGCCGCAGCATTACAGTCATGTCACACAAGCTCGCAACTTATTTTTGCCTCATACAACTGCTGTCCAAAATTATGACATTATGAAAATTATTCACCGACAAGATAAAATTACTTTCACACCCGTTGCAGTCGTGTTGTGTAACACTCTTGAATACCTCTTAAGCCACTCAGTGGCTCCTTGTTTTGTAAATTTAAATGAACATGAGTGATCGTTAATGTGTAGACATTCTGTCTTTCTAGCTCAATACGTAGCTAATTAAAAATGTCCTTGGAGCAGCTTTACTTTTAGCACTAACTTGCTAATGAGATTCAAGTTGGGAGATTTATTAGCCTCCACTTACATGCCTCAGTTTTTTTTATTTTTGCACTTTTGGAGATTTTTTCGTTAAGCGGCTGCTCACACATTCATCAGCATTTATGTTTTATTTTGTTTATACTAATTAAGGATGTCAGCAACAGCTAAAGTACACATGATGATATTAGGTGTAAAAAAACTGGATTATAAATGAGAACTTCTTTGTCCTTGATAGATATAATGTGTCTTGGCTATGAGCAAGCTCAAAAGTGTCATACTAATTAGCTTCAGAAAACCACACAGCACAGGTTAATGCGGTCAGGTGGTAGAGCGGGTCGATTCCCGCTCTCGCCCAGTCATGTGCTGTTGTGTCCTTGGGCAAGACACTTTACCCGCCTTGCCTCCAGTGCGGCTACTCACACTGGTGTATGAATGCGTGTGAATGTTGGTGGTGGTCGGAGGGACGTAGGCGCGGATTGGCAGCCACACTTCCGTCAGTCTGCCCCAGACTATCATGTGGCTACAAATGTAGCTTACCACCACCAGAGTGAGAATGCGTGAGTGAATGAATAATGGATCCACTGTGAAGCGCTTTGAGTGCCCAAAAAGTGCTATATAAATCTAATCCATTATTAATTAGGGTCCGAGCACCGAGGTGCCGAGGACAGGCGGTGCAAGGGCACCGGCTGTCCAAGGCACCAACGGTGCCGTAGGACCCTATTGGAACCCTACGGTTTATTATTATTATTATTATTATTATTATTATTTGTCTCTCAGAACAACTGCATTTTTGAGGGCCTAAACATGCTCAAAAACTCATGAAAATTTGTACACACACCAGAACTGGTGAAAAATTTTACATTCTAAAGGAATTGTGGTAGTGTATGACAAAATGGCTCCATAGCGCCCCCTACAAAATTTTAAAAAGTGGTATTAGGCCAACTCGGAGGGAATTTGGCCGAGAGCTAAAAAATTTGGGAGGCATATGCAGCACATCAGGAAACACAAAAAAGTCAATCACAGCCATGCTCTACACCCAACAGGAAGTGCGCCATCATGTGTTAACTGTACAAAATCTATGATGAACTCCTCCTAGGGGAAAAGTCTGAGCGATCTGAAATTTTGCCAGTACATACAGCAGACCTTCCTGAGGAAAAGTTATCAAAATCTTCCTCCATAGTTAAAGGGTGTGGTCGTGGCGGCCTGTCGAAATTTGATCCTTCGCCATGAAACAGGAAATGCTGTCTAACTCTCCTGAACATGCTCCGATCTGAATGAAACTTTACATGTATGATCACAGACCTGCCTCGATGACATCCATACAGCAAGATTCATTCACAGTCACAGCGCCACCTTGTGGTATCAAGAATTTGACATTTTTTACACTTTCATGTACTATTCTTAGCCTGTTGCTCAGATTCACCTCAGATGTTGTGACATAAGCCTGAACACATTGATGATGAAGCACAGAAAAAATGGTGACGTGTGATGAAAAGGCGTGTCTGTGGCGGGACGGCAAACTTTCATGTTTCGCCATGAAAATTGAAGTGTTCATATCTCAGCTGCAAAGGATCCTATCTGCCCCAAACTTCATGTGCTGGACACCAGAACCAGTTTGAGGACATCCACACTGAAAAATTTAGAAAAAGTCATAGCGCCACCTCTTGGTAACAAGCAGTTTAGAAATTACATTTGCACACATCATTGCTCCAAACTTTGTCATATCATTCTGAAAATTGGTCAGCTGATTCTTCACCCCCAGACAATACCACAGTGTGAAGATTTTGATTTTTGATGAAATGCTGTTGCCGTGGCAACGCGTTGTTTTTGTGACAAACAAAGTACTTTTTGACAGGCTTAGAATGTTCAACAGCTCACCAAAATTTACACACACATCACAGTCGTCTCAAGGAATAACACTGTATGCATCTCTGCAGGGCATGTGCTATAGCGCCCCCTGCAGTATGTTTAATAAACAGCCCCGGCAGCATGTTTGACCTGCATCCACAAAATTTGGGAGGCCTATAGAGCACACCAGGACACACAAAAAAGCCTCTTGGAGCCATCCCCTAAACTCAACAGGAAGTCCACCATTTTGAATTAAGTGGATAAAATTTCTGTATTTTTTTCATTTTTGAGAGCGAACTCCTCCTCGGGGTTAAGGTCTAGAGAGCTGAAATTTTGCCAGGATATACAACACGATGTTATGATCAAAAGTTATCAAAGGCTTCTTGCAGAGTCAAAGGGTGTGGACATGGCGACCTCCAGAATTTTGATGGTTCGCCATGAAACATCAAGTGCTACCTAACTATCCTCTGCATGCTCCAATCTACCTCAGACCTCACATGATTAAACACAGTCCTGTCCTGATCACATTTATAGGCCAAAATACATCCACAGTATGTGTCATAGCGCCCCCTACAGAATTTTTAAAAATAGCCTCCACACAGACTTTCACCGAGGACTATGAAATTTGGCATGCATATGTAACACGTCAGTGCAAACAAAAAAGTCTCTTGGAGTCATTCTCTAAACCCAACAGGAAGTCCGCTATTTTGAATTAAATGTCAGATTTTTGGTGTTTTTGATCATTTTCAACAATTCATTTTTCACAGGCAATAGCTCCAAAACATCTGAAATTGGGACAATATATAAGAAACGCCTTCAGGTTGCATATTTGGGAAAATTGTGCACAAAACTCAAAGGGCATGGCCATGGCGGCCAACTGAACTTTAATGTTACGCCATGAAGCAGGACGTCTTGTGTAAATCCCCTGTACATGCTGTAATCTACCTCAAACTTTACATGTTTGATCAGAGTCCAGGCCTGATGAGTTTCATAGACCACTATACAGTCACAGACATAGTGCCACCTGGTGGATGGACACAAGGTTCTGCAAAACAGTCTGTACATGCTCCAATCTGTCTGAAATTTGACCTGAGTGCTCAGAATCCCGTCCTCGTTACATCCATGAGCCGAAATACACTTTGTTGCAGCATTGCCTGGTGGACATGCCTGGGGTCGCCGACCAGCAAGGATGCGAGGACCCGTCCAACGCTGCTCGCAGCTTTAATTATTATTATTATCGGTAGCGGCTGGTGGTAAAATTTGTTGGGTGGGCTAACAAATGCATAATACCAATTAAATAGTTAACATCACCTATGATACACACAGTTACATCAATTACAGGTACACTATACTTTAGTTCTCTCTCTCACGCACACACACACACACACACACACACAGATACACATGCCACATCGGTTGTCTCATCAGCTTGCATAGCCACAAATGCCTTCTGCGATATTTCATCAGTCACTTTTTGTTCATAAACAGCTAACATACAATCAAGCAACTCATTTTGGCTAGTCTTGGAAGTGTACTTTGCAACTTGTGTGTTTGACAGGTGATCTGCTGTCTAAAAAAAGAAAATTGGCTAACCAGGTCCAGAAATACGCCGCGTTGGGTTGAAGTGGGGGATTCGTCAGACCCCCGTAAAGCTAGCTCGTGTGCTCCACAAAATGTAATACAGTCCACAATCCTTGATAGTGAATGTCTATTTTTTTCACCAGCTCATTGTGCCTCTGTACAGCGATGCAGTGGCCCTCATCCAGGTGACAGGCGATGTTAACTTTTCCTAACATGGACAGCTTGACGCTTTTTCCGATGTGACTTGTGCTGCATTCATGTTTTCTGATTTTGTCCGACAAATGTTTCAAATCCACAATTCCTTATTGAGTCCATGCGGTATCTCCTCCAAAAAGTTAGCATGGGAAACAGAAAAGTGAATTCTTAGCTACACTTGCTGTTAGCCAGTCCTTTCTGTCAAACCAAGAAACGCAAAACTTACGATTTTGTCGTTTGTCCCGTTGAGTTATCATTTGGCCGATGTGATCCCAGTCTCTTAACTTCCAGCTTTTCCTCCAAAGACATTGAGGAAAATGGACAAGAAAGCAAATAATCCACCTCATTCATGCAAACACCTGTCATAGCTTAACTTTTTCTCCCTCCTTCCTAGCTCTGGCACAAATAGCAGCACCGCTGTGTTAACTTGCTGTTATTGGTCAAAAGTCAGTGGCCTCTGGGCTGACTGAAGTTAGCCCAAATGATCAGTAAATCACGGGCGCGGGACATGACACCTGTCAATCACTTACAAGAACGAAATCTGTATCTGTATCTGCTGGGGCTGTAAAAAATATGGCCATTTAGAGATATTCTATGTTTTTCTTTTGACTAATTGGTGCTGTTGCTGCCTTTGGTTTCACCTAAACTTAAAACAATCTGTTGTAAGTTATTTAAAAAATAATTTTCTCATCTTTTTTGTGTTTGCTTGGGAGGGCTTATCCCTGTTAGCCCATTTATACCAGCCGTCCCTGATTATTATTATTATTATTGGGGAAACACCTATCAGGGTTAAGAGTCTCTGTGCAACAAAATGCGAGTTAATTGATATAAGCTGTGTTTCACATTTAAATTAGATATCCAGAATGAGCAGGAGAGGTTTAAACAGCTTTAACCAGTTGACACTCGGCACATTTAGCATGGATGATGATTTTGCTTGCAAGTTGATCATTTGTTTAATGTCTGTATTGTTTCCTCTCCTTCAGGCTCGATCTTTTAGCAACAGTGTTCCAGCAGCGGCCACTCCGGCCTTCCTTCATACAGTAAGTCATCAAACATCAAATAACAGGATCAGAATATACTCTAAGGACAAATTTATGGGGAAAGTTATGATATATATGGGATAATTATTAAGGTCAGTTGTCCAATTGTTTCATTGAGTTCTCGTGAAAAGCTTTCCAACACTGGCTGCAATATTTAGGAGCTGTGAATGTCAGTTTATCCAAATGAGTATGAGAGAGTATAGTAGTAGAAAACACATCTCCAGCCAGACTATAAGCACATAAACCTCTTCACTTGTTATCGTGAGGTAAATCGACATCTCAAACATCCGTTAGAGTTAAAAAAACAATCTGACTTTAAGATTGTGTATCTGTGAGCCTTAAAGTTGTTAGTGAAAAACTGTAATAAAGAAATACAGAAACCTAGCATAAGTTTCACATTTTTCCTCTCTGATATATAGATGAACAAAAGCAAACTGTCCTTGATGTGGATTAGTTATTACTTTTCTCTCTTTAGGCTGTGTGCTCTGGATAAGATCGCGTTTGGAAGTTTAAAAACCGCCTATAGAAACTGAAAAGTATTGCTTCTGCTGACAGAAAAGGAGACAGATGACACACATCACACATCTAATTATTCTGTCTTGAAGGGAGTCATTATAAACAGTTACGACAATCTGCTTAAAGAAGAAAATGTTTAGAATTATATTTGTGTCTGTCTAGTTATACTTAAGGGTCAGTTCATCTGTCAGTCACATATGAAAACACTACTTCATTTTGGATAGTATTTTGAATGATCTTTGCTTCATTCTTGGATATTTTTGGAGGAAGCAAGTCAGAGAACTGAGAGGACAAGACGATACCAAGCAGAAGCAAACAGCATGCTTTATTATGCTCCCAATACATTCAGCTGTCAGCTGCATAAAGCCAATAACTAAATGTGTTTTCAGGCTTGTTAGCCTGTGGAGTAACAGCAGTAGGTCTGCTGTAACTCTGGTAGTTGATATCTTAGAGTATTCTCTGAAACTCCAGGCAGTAAAAGCACTTCTTGATAATGTGCAAATGCATCATTATCTGTAATCCAGTATCAATCAATTTCTGAATTTTGAAAGTGCAATAATAGCAATACCAAAATCTATGCAGCTTTGAAGTGAAGTTTATAAATGAGCATAATTTTAACAGCAAATCCTTCCCTGAAACACAGGACTGCTCTTGTCTATTCTAAAACACATGAAGTGCAGCTGGAAACCTGCTGTAACTACAATGCAGAGCTGAGAAGAACAGCAGAAAGCACTCTGCCCTCCTGAATGGAAAATCTTGATTTTACGCTGCAGTGGACCTCCGCTGTGTAGGGGTGGTTATTTGTACATATGTGAGCATCTTAGTGTGTGCGTGAAGTTCTTCCACCTCAGTGTGCTTCTCCACGTGAGAAAGCCGACAAAGCCACTTGAAGTTTCTTAACCTGCTGAAAATTTAATTCGCAACGGATCACACTTTTGGATGCGTGTCATGTGAAACAGCAGGGAAGACAAAGCAGAGCTGCTAAACCACATCGACTAACCACTGGAGCTCTTTAATTTGAACACAGGACCATTTATTTAACCTGACTGAACCAATAAGGTCAATATAAAGTTTTCAATGTTAATACTATATAATCTAAAATGTAAATATTCTTTTTGATGTTATACGAACATTTCTTTCAACTGTAAGTTCACCTAACTGTCTGAAACTATTTTTAACAAACACTGGTATCTGCTGTAGTCATGCATATAATTTTAGCCCAATTTGGTACAACTTCAATTTTGTTTTTCATGCTCAAATGGGAAAATTCAGCAGCACACATTTATGGTTCCAGGAAAATATAGCATCCTCTGATAGACCTCCAGTTTTTTCAGTGACACACAGGGGTCAGAGATAGGATCAACCAGTCAGAGGTTTGTGGGTAGGATTAGAATGTTGGTGTCATTTTTCTGTATAGCTTCTTAGTTACTTCACTACTCTCATGAAGAATGGATGAGATGGATGCAGATCTACAAGTTTGACGATCAGCTTACACTAATAACTACTTAGATAAGTACTTGCAAGTTGATCATAGTGATAAACTTTCAGAAAATGATAGCCTCAGCTTTAGTCTGAAGTTTTCAGGTCAATGTTTTGAGCTAGTTGGAGGCCAGCCGGTTAACATAGTGGAATATATAGCAGTAAAAGAGCTGAATGTTTCTCTCAGGAGGTGGTGGAGACCAAAAACAGAGCCAGAAATATAACTCTTGGACTTGGAATTTTACAGGAACTCCAGAAAGTAAAACATTTGTCCTGTTATTTTCATTCATTCGTCTTTAAAGATGTAAAGGATGTGGTCAATGTGCTCTTTGCAGCCACTGCCTCAGCTTCTTTGTTTGAAAGTTCTGTCCATATGTTGCCTGTTATTGATTGGTTAGCAGAAAACAAAATACCCTCCCTTCCAACGAGAAGTTGAACATATACAATGTTAGGATAAGTGAATAAAGTTTAATCATTCAATAATCATTCATTAATCTTTCATCAGTCTAATCATTAAGCTAGAATAATGTTTTGTTTTCTCTGCATAGTCCAAAGGGTGTCCAGGATGAATCTCACTCAGTCAAATCTGATGCAAACTCACTTAAACTCCTTGTAAAATGTGTGATGCAGGTGGTGTTGGAGGACTACCTGCAGAGAGTGCGGAAGGCAGATTTTGATGTTTTCCACAAAAGCCTGCAAACCAGAAACCCACTCCTTCCCATCCAGCTGTATATCCGCTCCTGGAAGAAGACCTACTGACTTCAGTTCTCCTCCTCGGCCAGTCGTCCCGGTTTGTTTGCAGCCTCTAGGAGCTGCAGGACTAAATCCCAGAGACTTCACCTCTCTGGGGATTTCTGCCAGTCGACTGCCCTAAAGCAGGCTTGGAAACATTTTGAACCTCAGTCCTGCCACTGAAGTCTGCCTTCAGAGAAAAACACCAAAACCATGAGCCAATCCAGACCGTTGTTTTCAGACCTCTGGTTCAAGCAGCAGCTTCGGTCGGTAAAAACGTCAGTGATTTAGCCAGAAGAGTTCGCTGGGCATGCGGATTATGTCATACATCAGACAGTATTTAATGAATTATTTGAAAATGTGCAAACAATGTCATTCTTGAACATATGTCTTTTAAATTATAATCCTGGTTAATTACATCTTGGGTCTTTTTTTGTAGTTTTAGCTAACACTTTAATAAATAACTTTAAAGATAAACTGCACTGTAGTTGACACAAGTAGTTAATGGGAGTCCTGGCTTATATTTACAGTTGAGTTTCAGATCTGCCACGCTGGACTCATTTATTGTTTGTGATCAGGCCGTGTCATTCCCCAGAGTAAGTGCGTTAATATTTTCTCATTTACAGTGTATCAACATTTTACCACTGAATTAGCACCTGCCAAGGTAATGAATTTGTATTTCACACTGTCTAGTCACTGAATGAGAGGCAACCACTGAGTAATCACCTCGTTTCTGTTCATTCATTTACACGGAGAGCACAAACAGGGTGAGCAGAAGGTTTGTAGTTTGATCACTGTGGTGGAACTTCTGGTGTAACCTCACATCCTATGCATGCAGCCACTGTAGGGTCTCTTACCTCACTATAAATCCAGCTGTAGCTCCTCAGATCTGTAAAAATGGCATCCCTTAAATGCAGCGTGCAAATGTGATCCACTAGTTTTTGTGAAATTCAGTATCTCCTGACAGTCACTGGCTGTCCATTATGTGTGTCTGTTGCAAAAAATAGTCTTATATTCATGCACAAACCTGTCCTGTGTACGTTAATACTTGAGCAAAGGGAAAAGCAGCGGGAGGGAGTCTGTCTGGTACATCTGAACCATCTAAATGCGCTTTGAATTCGGGCAAACTTACCTGAAAGATCACACAAACTGTCCATAGTTCACGCTTATCGCAGGTTACACACCAACATCTTTGCTTTGACATGGACCGAATACATGCAGCAAGCAGACTTCTCATTCTGTAGTACTTGTCCAGAGAATGGTTGCTAAACCTCACAGCATTGTGCTGCTGACACAACTTGCTCTGTATGTGCATTGAACAGGAAAAATGAGGGAGATTGCTCTGTCTTTATTACAGTACAACCATGAGGGCCAAAGTGTATGATATTTAATTACAGAAACACGTGCAGGATGTGTTGTATAGCGGGGCTTTATCTTCACTGCAGCAAAGTCAGGAAACCATGCAGCTGGTAAACATTGATAAATGACTGTCCTCGGTGTTGGTTGTGTTATGTTGCCTGTTTTGTCATGCCCAAATGGTTCATTCATTCATGTTTTTTCACACATGCACATCTCCTATTTGTGTGTTAGCTTCAGGACACCTCATCTACAAATCTGAGATGTACAGAATTCACTTCTCTGCGCCGTTTGTGTTAGTTCAGTTCTCGTACATCCGCCTGCAGTACGTCGTATTTTAACAGTAAAACTCATTCTGTGTTAGCTTAATACGAACATGTCCATTCTTCATAAGGCAGGGGGAGCGTTCTGGTCATAGTTCCTGAGCTGCTGACAGCTGAACACCTGCTGGTTTAACCCATTTGTCTGACTTCAGAGCACACAAGCTGCCTTCTCACCCTTCTTCCATCACAGTTTAATTTTTTGATTTGAGAAAAGATTAATGTTTTGAGGGTGCAGGTTCACTGCCTGGTCTTTGATAATGTCCAAATCAGCTTGAAAAGGTCTTGAATTGCTGAATTTTAGGGGGACACAACTTGAATATCTCACTGCTTTTAATGGAAGAACTATAGAAATAAGACCCATGTTATAACAAGCTCATATTATCCGTTACATTTTTTGGTTACAGTGGAATAATGAGAGGAACAAGAAGAAGATAGAGGAGAGATGGGAACGTCTGGTGGAAAAGCTGCTGTACAACCATAATGGTTGCTATGGTAACATGAGAAAGTCTCTTATCCATACATTCTGCAATTTTTACAGCGTACTCGGCTCCTAAATGTGAATCTTCAGTTCTGAAATTATAAAAAGAAAATTTACGCTGTAATTGTCTCCTCTGTTCATCAAACACAGAGTTGCTATAGTGGAAAATATAGCAGAGAGCTTTGATATGATTTGTTCTAAAGTTCTGGAGGCCCATGGGACCACTGAGAGGAGAGAAACGATCAATAGAAAGATCAGAATCTCCAGAGATAATGAGACAGAAGATATTCACTCAAGCGGCAGACAGTATCAAATAAGAAACATTTCATCTTTGAATAGGCTCGATACAAAGTGCCCCTGCGGAGAACTGTTTGAAGTTTGCTACTGCACAAAATAGCTCGGTATGTTCAAACTGTCTGAGAGTTAGAGTCCCTTTATCAGATGAATCCGGTCTTCTGCTGCTGTTATACAACCAAACAGAGCCCTAAACAGAAAGAAAGGAGCTGGTCCGAGTCAATTTTACGTCACGCTGTGACCGGAAAACCTCCAGAACTTTGGGACCAATCGCAGCTCTGGAAACTGAAACACAACGGCAAATCGTTTCTGTAGGATAAAGTACCACCAGCATCTTTAAATAAAAGATCATTTGGGACTGTTTCTTATCTGACCTGTCTGGTACAGCTTCTTTGGTCCTCTGATATAAAGTGTTGTTATTTTAGGTACCTGTAGTCTGTGTTACTTGATTATTTCTGTTTCCTGCCAGTTTAAATATTTACTTCATTACATTTCAGTAGGAAATATTGTACTTTTTAACTACATTTATCAGACACCAAGAGTTCATTTTGAAATTAAGATTTTATGTTTGAAGAACAAGAGCTTACAAAAGTGCCATTGAGACTTTTTAGAAGAGGAATCATTTCTAAAGCCCTGTAAGGCAATTATCACCCCTGAAGGGAGCTAGGGTAGGAGCCAGATCTTTAAAGCTTTTTGTTTGTTTGTTTCTCAGTTGGTTGTTGCTAGAGGTACGGACCCGTACCCGTAGCCTGTGGACTACGGATACGGCACTTGCCAATCAGATACGCGAGATCTGATCACGTGACTCCCGGTAGACGCTAGCGGTACGGACCCGTAGCATCGGTACTACAGGTACGGACCCTAAACCTGACCCAAACACTAACCTTAACCTTAACATTTGCTTACCTTTCAACAGTTTGCAGTGGTTAGCAGCTTTTTGACTCGCGAGACTCGCGTACGGGTCCGTATCTGTCTGGCAAATGGAAAGTGACGTATCCGTGGCCTGTAGACACTACCTTCTCGGTTTTGTTTTTGTTTTTGCTGTTTTCACTAGATTTTTTAAAATCTCACTCAGGACAGAGAATCTTAGATTTCAAAACTTTCCCAAGTGTCTCCTATCAATAGAGGCCAAGGTTTTTCATTTCTACCATGCAGTTATACACCTGGAGCTCAACTTAAGAGGAAATTATCATGTTTTTTTTTCGGTGGAATTAAAGGAAAAAAACTGTCTTGGGCTTAGGGGCACCTGAAGAGATGAATGGATCCACTATTTAGTGAAAAACAAATATTAGTTTGGGCAGTGAATCAGTGAAACTAGCTAACTGAATACCTAGAATTTTAGTACCAAAAATTCACTTCTAAATCCATGACTTTCACCTGTCATTGGATGTTTTTTGCCTTTTCACCTAAACAAATGTTTGTTTTTTTAAATGGTCTGACAGCAGCTCTTAGACCATTTGGAGTCATCTAACAAACGTCAGTGAGCCTTTGACTCCAGAGCAGCTGCTGTGAGTGTGAACATGTTAAACGTGTTTGAGTTAAGTTGGTTTGAAAATGAGCTTGTAAGTATTTAGCGTATAGTATAGTGTATCAGGCATCAAGTGACCCCTTGGTGCCACGGAATAATTTGTACACCACAAGGCGAATGTGGAAGGAATATTTATGTAATCCTGATTAGAAAATTATTCATATATTAATTAAGTCCACCTATGACTCAGAGTGCTTTCATACACTTGACTTTTCATGCCAGACGAGACTCAAGAGTCTACAGAAGACGTATACGTACTGCACACCTGATTCTGAAGTGAATATCATTAGTTTTGCAGGCAGTGAGTCATAAACTAAGAATTACGTCATCATGAAAATTACATAAGATGATGCATGCATGTGACTGTAAATTCCCAACCTAGTTCGCCACACACACAGGTACATATCCAGAATACATGTGACAAGAGCCCAATGGCTGGAAAAGAATTAAAGACTTGAAATTTACTTGAGGGTGTAGCTCATACGGTGAAGAGAAAATATAAGTCCCAAGGCAGCTCACTACTACTGTACATTCTAGCAATCACAAATCGTATGCTCTTGCACATAAGAGAAAATAATAGGTATCTTAACACTGATGAAAAGGGAATTGCTAAATTTATATGAAGCCTTTAACTCAAATGATTAAACTGCAATTTGAGAATTGCCCAGCACTCAACAATATTGCATTTTGTCCAATTTCAGTTAATAAGAAAAGAACCCTGAAAATAAGGGAGAAAAAAATTATTTAGAATACAAAAAGAAGCCATTTACACCTGGACAAAGTAAAATTTTGATTTGATTGCTAAAAATTGTCACAATTGTGTGTCTGTAAACAACATGTTTGCTCTGTTTTTTATGATCAACTCTGATCTCATAGTATTACACATGACTTTTTTTTTAGATGCATTTCTGACCAGTAATATGTACAATCCTCCAGTTGGTAGAACAGCAATGCATCAAAACAATTATAATCTTAATCAGATAGACTTAACATTCAGTGTACAGATTGTGTCCTTTCTGATAGATTGTTATATTTGCGTCTTTTCTACAGGGAGAATTGCGCTTTACTGTCTTACTTCTGACTGATGTTCAGTTCTAGTCTGTTATAGGAGAACAATAACTGTTCATCTCTTTGCATTTCAGGAAAAATGGAGTTATCAAGGCTTTTCTTGCAATCCAGCCCCAGCAATTTCCTGTAAAGGGAGAATCTCAACCACCCTGCAAGGAGTGCATTACATGAGCAACTATGACAGCCGACGGAAACTGTGGAAGGTTAGTCTAACAGTTGGGCTTAATAACTAAATTCCATCAAATTCCACATTCGACATGACGATCAAAATACATAGTTTACAAGCTGTGAAATATGACTCCATATGACCCATAGCAATATTAAAGACCCCCTCTGGTTTATGGCAAGTTCTTTTATTTACCTTGTTAACATGATTATATGGTATTATATAGATGAAAAATCTATCATGAGTGAAATATTCAATGCCATGGCTGAGAATTTTTGACCTGAAACTGCAGTCTGTCGATGACCGTCTCAAAAACACAGATTCAGACTCAGACTCAGGAGCCAATCCTGTCTACGTATGCATTGCTACTGTCTGTTTGGAATGTTTCCAGTACTAAAAATTTCCATTGTGTGGCATAGAGATTAATGGTGTTTGACTAGAGTCATAGTTGAGCTGGTGTGCTTGAGCAGGTGGGGAGGACAGAGTAAAGAAAGAATCAAGGACTTCATAGATGTACACATTACAGAGGAGGCGACAGTGGAGAGATACATTTACACTATTTTAAGGCAGAAACAAAGAAAGAAACATTTTGAAACACGGAAATTAGTTTTTAGGGCTTTTTTCAATACCTGGAGAGAGACATTTGTATAGATTTGAATGCCAAAATGTTAGATTTCCATATAGCTTTGAAAACATTTGTTCAGTTTCTTGTTCAGATATAGAAATGGTGATGATCTGGTCAAAACTGACCATTCAAAAAGCAAAAACATGCTAACTTCCTCCATTGTCCGTGTCGTAGCTGTCCCCTGCTGCAACAAGTTAGGAAAATCAGGATGTAACCTGAGAGGCAAGATGCAGGGCAACAAAGCCCACGTTGCTACTTGCAGGGCTGAGTCAACTCAAGCTGGTGGGCCAACACTTTTCCTTTCATTACTAAACCTCTTTAAAACAACCTGAACCCCTCAGACAGCGCTGTTTGCGTTATGGAGATGATTCCTCATGAAAAGGAGCTTATCCATGCCTGAGATGGTTGGATGCAGAAAATGTGGGGTTTAACATTGTCTGCTTTGTACAAGTGTTTGTATGAATATTTGATGAATGCCCACTTTTCCAGAGCAAAGACGTAGGCGGTACTTATGCACAAGTTCAGAAGATATTCTGAGGTCATCTGAACACATTTTGTGTCAGACATGCTAGTATGCTAATGATGCTACTGATATGAATAACGATGTACTAATTATGTTGTTCTATAGCATGTAAGTGGGTAATTTACATAATGACTACAGTGCGTTCCACACCACATAGCGTAACCTGTGACCTGTATGCATGCCTGAACAGACACCCTCTAGAAAGATCTTGAACCGAGGCGTTTCTGCATGGACTTTAATGGATCTTTGAGGTGGAAGTATTATACTTACATCCACTTGATCGCTTCTTGAGAACATTCATGTGTATATTACAAAAAAAAAAAAAAAAATTCTCTGAACTGGAAAGAAGAGCAGTTAAACCAAATATTAGTGTATGACATGTTGCATAAGACTGAATGCAAATGAAAATGTACAATTTCTAAGCTATGACTGGTCCTTATGGCATATGGACTGAAGTGGTTTGAAAATGCATTATTTATACATTTAAAAGAGTTAAAAGTAGAAAAAAAGTAGAGTGAGAAGTGTGTTTGTCTTTGGTGAAATAATGAAACAGACTTACAAATATTAGAGTAAATACAGCACCTTAAAATATTCATCCCCTTTTAGGGTTTTCCCCTTTTTCACGTTGAATACCGTTCTGTTTACCTAGTTTTTGTGATGATAGTTTACAAAAATACTCTTTCATGTCAACGTGAAAACAAATTTCTGCAAGACACTGTTAATTTATTAAAAATACAAAATGTAATCACATCAAACTATTTATATTGACCATTATCCAGTGTTAAAAACTGCTTGATAGTTTGAAGTCCTTTAGAGTTTTCTATATTTCTGCATGAATATGGCCTAAAACACTATCACAAATCTAAACGTAGAAAATGAGAACCCAACTGAACAAATAAGGCAAAGCTTTTACACTCAGTAAATATTACTGAGGAGAAAGATCCAATATCTGTGAGTGGCAAAAGTATGTTAACCTTTGCATTCAGTGTCTGGTATGATCCCTCTGTGCAACAATCACTCCAACTTAATGTTTCCGGTGTTGTGGAATTACCTCGATGTCGAGAGAGGATGAGAAGGCAGACAGAGAGAGACACTGGAGACTAAGATGGCTTTGGTTGAGAAATAGGTTTACTGACATCAAGAGAAGTGATACAACGAAGTAGCACATTCATGTGAGCATTGCCAGCATCAATTCTCCTGATTCTCTTTAACCTCCGAGTATGTATTGGGTTGGGAAGAATGCCAGATTTAGATTACAGACTAACATGGGGACCACTTATAAGCTCAGGCACGTCAGACTAGACGATATCTAATCTTCAGTCCTGACATATCTTCTTCCTACAGCAGTTGTCTTTCTCATTTACATACAAGCAGAAGAGAAGGCCTGAATGTGCTCACAGCCTTAGTTTGAGAGAAGTAAATAGGAACAGGGTTCAAAGAAGATAATTTGTGCGATAATTTGATGTGACTCATAGGATCTATAGGATGATTTAAGTTGACTGCAGTTTACAGTTGCAACCTGTATGATGTCTTTAGCTAACAGCTAAGAACTACCTGCTAACAGGTGCAAAAAAATTCCTTAGAAGGAAAAAGAGTAATTTTTCCTTCACAGTAACTGTTGATCAGTCCTGCACCTCCGGATGGACTAATGTTAGTCCATTTCTTTGTACAGAACAACTACAACTCTGTGATGTTGGTTTGTTTCATCACATAAACTGCTCGCTTCGTTTCATTCTGCAACATTTCCATTGAATTCAGGTCAGGATTTTGACTTGGTCATTGTAGAACATCCACTTCATTCTTCTTTAACAATTCTTTGGTAGAATAACTTTTTGCTACATGACATACTTTTTCATGACATCCAGTCATAGACAGATGCCTTGACCTTTTCCTTTGTAAATTCATTGCTTCAATCAATGATGTTGGACAGTCCTTGCTCAGTTGACGAAACACCATGTGCCACTGTAAGAAAGGAGCGTTTTCCTTTCTTCAGACACAACACTTCTCATTCAAACCTAAACAAAAGATCTATTTTGGTCTCATCTGTCCACAAAACGTTTCCAATAGCCTTTGCTTGTCCCTGTGCATGGGCAGCAATGTTCCCCTTTTGTCCTTGCAGCCCTGCCGAGCACACCGTCATGGTTCAGTGTTCTCTTGATGGTGAACTCACAAAAACATTACCATTGTGAAAAGGGCTTTTAGCTGTTTGTGGCATTACATGACTTGATCTTTGTTCGCCGAGCACTTTTGGGGAAAGTAACAATGTATTTTCATCATTTGCAGAACTGAGGTGATTTTGTAACCTTTTCCAGCGTGATGACCTTTAACAGCTCTTTTTCTGAGGTTCTTCGAAGTCTGTTTTATTCCTGTCATGATGCACATCCACACGTGAAGAACAGACTTTGATTGACTGCTGCTCTTTAAATGAACAATCACACCTGATTGCCATCCCACTGATTGAAAACGTGATTATAATTTCACCTCCAAATGAATTGCTAATCTTAGCGGTAGAAATCCCATTCTTTAGGTAATATTGTTTCATTTTTCTTAAAATATAAAGGACCACATATATTTGTTTTCTTATTTGTTTCACTGGGTTCTCCTTATCTGCTTTTTTGAATGTGTGAAAATCGGAGAACACTTTAGACCATAATTGCGCAGCAATATAACAAACTTTAAAGGATTTACAGACTTTCAAGCAAATACTTTGGAAATTCGCAAATACTGTCCGTGGCTGAATAAGATGTAAATAGTTGTAATGCTGCACAGTGATTATATAACTGCTTTGTTCTTACCGTTAAGATCTTTGTCAGACATAATGTCTGCCATCTTATCATCTTTTTGGTCCAGCACTTGCATTGTGCTTGTTTTTGTTTCGGTAATTTTCTTCCTAATTCTGATTATTTTATGCTGATTAAAGTATGTGATAGGAAATGGCATTATGGTGGAAAACTGTGAGGTGAAATTGTCACTTCACCTTTATTATTCAGTGTAATATTTATGATACTCTGCATGCTATTTTCTCTTATGTAGGGGAAAATTCAAATTTACATTACAAATACATTGTTCCAATGTGAATAATTCTTACACAGCCATCAGAAACTATAGAAACCAGCAGGATTGATGAACTCCCTGAAGACTGTTTCTCATGTAATTTAGGTGGGATTCAAAGTGCTGCTGCTTCAGTTTTTTGCTCGATTCTGCTGTTTTGGATGATTTGTGCATACACTGTGCATGCTAATTTCGTTGCCATTGTTTCCATGTTGGCACCTGCATTTGTGTTTCTAAATCCGTCACTGAGGAGACACTTTACAAAGGACTGCAATGAAAATTAGCCAGCTAGCAATAACAGAAATGTTTATTAATGTGCACTGTCCATAATGTTGAATATTATACAAAAAAAAAAAGTTATGTCCATGTCTGACAAATGTTTAACCACTGCAGTGGTATTTTTGGCCCATATGTGCTGGATGCAGCTTTTTATGACCAAGTTCATGTGCTTTTTATGAAAAAAAAGCAACACTTCTGTGCACCCCCATACCCACAAAAACTGAAGTGGAGGCAACCGGTAAGTGTGCCAGTTAGGTAAATTATACAAGGGGTTGCAGATCTAAACGGTTTGATGTCAGACGTAAGTCACTGGTTTGCGTGGGGTCATTCAGTTGGCTCTTTGTGACCTGGCAGGTGCCTTGTTAGGCCTTAATTAAGCCCCAGCTGCTCTGCCTTTAGCTGGCACTGTCAGCACAGAGACCAATGATTATCAACTCTGACCTGGGAAGCCCTGCTGTTCACATCAGCAGATTTATACTGCGGAGAGAAAGCATTAATTAGGTTATATCTGCCCCATTACGAGTTATTAGAGTCAGAGGAGGAGACATTTCTTCACCTTCACTACTTTAAAGTCACTGAACTGCTGCTCTAACTTTAAAATTGCAATTTAGGAGGCAGCAGACCTTCACACATCCCCGACTAACACAGGCCTGAGTATAAGACAGTATCTTTCACTTGAAATTAGGTTTTAAAATAGTGTTGGCCATTTGATATATATAATTATTTATTTAGAGCATTAGAGCATTTAGAGCATGTTGATTTTGAATAGACAGCGTTAACACAGTGTTCTGCACAGACTGCTGCATGATGTTGCTGGGCTAGTGAGTGTTTCAGTGTCAAGGAGGCAGATTTGAACATACATGTGCACACGCTTGCTTACATGCTTTCTGTGCAGACATGTGAGAAGGAGTCTGCACGGACAGAATCCTCGCTGAATCTATAAACTGACCTTCAGTCAGCCATAAAAGTGTTTGGTGAGTGCACCTTAATCTTTGGGGGTTTCTGAAGGTTTGTGTACCATGTTTTGCTTCCACAGGTGAAAGAAATCCATAACAAAAGTGAAAGAAGTTCGTAGCGTCTCCTAATATCTTCACTGCAGAATTGAAGCAGTAGAAAAATCTGTCAAACAGCCAAGCTGCTGTCATAGTTGATGAACTCAAAAAGGCAGTTTGAACAGTCAGCGAAAATGACTCTGAGCCTGTGACTGATAGATAAGATACACCAGATTTAATGTATTTCATGGTTCACAGGAAGGAAAAGGGATTCAATGTTGAAAGCTTCTTGGATTTATACTATTTCAGGCAAACTTCACCAAAAAGATGATTGTCAAAGAGTTTATCCTCTAGAAATCTCATATGTTGAGAAGAGTCCCCTATAAGCAGGGACAATATTGACTGCTTCCACTATGCTGAAAGCACCCCACAGCCCAACTTTATTTCTGAGGCTTTAACGTGAAGCTTAACCTCAACCACAGAGGACAGATAATATGAAAAACATCAGCTATTTGATAAACCATGCAACACCTCATAGCATTTGACTGACACCCATTTGGAACCAAAAATCAAACTTAAGTTAAACTAGACGTCAAAATTCCATAAAAACAAAACCATTAACACTTGAGCTGCCACCAGGACAGTGCATCACCCGAGGCTTAACTCAACCGTGACCATTTTTTCCTGCCTTGAAGAAACATTTCATACTCAATTTTCCAATCCTCAGATACTGGAGGGACACTATTATTCACATATATCCACGTGGCATCGCTGTAGAGCCACTGCAGCATCAAGAAAGCTTTTTTATTCTTGTCAGTTCCATTGAATTTGCTGAAACAAGATCAGTTCTTAGATAAATTACGACACATCACTCCAATTTAGAAGATATAAAAGCAACAATTTCGCCCTTTCACAAAGATGACAGGTTCATTCATCTTGGGTTCCGACACATTTGCTGAAAGCTGAAAGTAAAAAGCTAAAATTGGGACCCGGTCACAGCAAAAGACAATGAAACCTACTGTCAGCTGTAATTGTAGGATGGACACTGAGGATGAAATAACAACTCATACTGATTGGTAAGCAAATGTATGCAAATTACATTCAAATGAGGAAACATAAAGAGGGTGTGTATTTAAATACTGGACAAAAATAACAGACTTGTCACATCAAAAGAATAGATCTGTTTGTCCTGACAAAACAAATGCGAAAAGAGATAATAAAGAGCACATTTTCAAACATTTAGCTGTGGCCTTCACTTCGATTGGCGTTACAAAAGAAGCAACACATCGCAGACCTCACAGGTGATAATATTTGCGAGGTTGAAAGTGAGAGGCAACAAATGGAAAAACAATATCCAAACTAAAGTAGATATGAGGAGTCCAAGCAAAGACATAAGATCTGAGAGAAATAATTAAGGTTGGCTTGAGTAATATCATTCATTTTAGATCCTTTCTTAAAGCACACACTGGATCTTGGCAGGATGTGTTCAAGTTTCTGTTTTTTGCATACTGTGGCATGTCTGTAATGATCAGTTAAATAATTTGGGGGTTATTTAAAGGTCGTGTAAGAATATTGGGCAGTTAAATGCAGGCTATGGAACTGAGCAGTTTTCAGTACTGTGATAAAGTTTACTGTAGTAGACTTATCTGGCCTGCTGCAGGACAAGTTGTTGCATCAATGATCACCATTAGATTTGGATCAAGGTTTGCAGTCATAAATCTGAAATTAAGCTCTGTCGTCTGGTAGCAAATTGTTGTCCAATTTTGGTGTGCCTGTACGAATTGTAGCTTCAGTTTCCTGTTCTTAGTTGACAGGAGTGGCACCTGGTACAGTCTTCTGCTGCTGTAGTCCATCTTCTTCAAGGTTGGACGTGTTGTGCAGTCAGAGATGGTATTCTGCATTCCTTGGTTCTAACAAGTGGTTATTTGAGTTAGAGTTGCCTTTCTATCATCTACAACCAGTCTGCTCATTCTCCTCTGCCCTCTCACATCAACAAGACATTTTCATCCACACAACTGCTGCTCACTGGATATTTTCTCTTTTTTAGACCACTCTCTCTAAACCCAAGAGATGTTTCTGTGTGAAAATCCCAGTAGATCAGTCGTTTCTGAAATACTCAGACCAGCCCATCTGGCACCAACAACCATGCCATGTTCAAAGTCACTTTAATCCGCTTTCTTCACCATTCGATTGCTCAGTTTGAACTTCAGAAAGTTGTGCTGACCACGTCTACATGCCTAAATGCATTGAGTTGCAGCCATATGATTGGCTGATCAGCTATTTGTGTTAACAAGCAATTGAACAGGTGCAGCTAATAAACTGGCCGTGAGTGTAAGGTCCCTCTTTTATTTTCTTTTTTTTGGCATTTTGTTGGCTTCATTAGATAGGTTAGTAGAGAGGTAGACGGGAAAGTCGGGAGAAGGATGGGGTGAAAACCTGCAGCAAATGCTGCAGCTGGAATCAAACACAGGGACTGTAACCCCTGTTAATGGGCCGCCCGCTCAACACTTACCTGAGCACCCACTAAGGTCCCTCTTTAACCTCCATCCCACTGATGAGTCACAACCTTCAGCCTCCCACTGACGCTGTTGTTGTTGTGGACAATGAGAGGATGCATTAGTAAACATTAAAGCCACACTGGTACTAATGACTGACACTGCTGCATAGAGAACACAGTGCAGGAGACTGACTAAAGCTTTTAGCAGAGCTTCTGTGTTGGTGAGAAGCACATAAACCCTTAAAAAAAATCTGATTGTTGTGTATTTTGTAAAGGATGTTTTTTTTCTTACAATAATTACCATCAGTGAACCAAACAGTATAACAGCATCATGATGCATGTTTAGCCCGTTAACTCCACATGTAGATTACATATCATTATTTTGACATATTTTACACAGAATATTTTAAAGTCTTATTTGTCTGCAAGGTTTAACCACAAAGCTTTTATTTTCATCTTTAAAATTGTGCTGTCGGGAAGAATATTTAGATATGAAAAGTTACACAAACATGCTCAATATTTTCCTTTATCCACAGTAGCCTTTTTAAAATGTCAAACAGGAGGAGGGAATTTGCTGGAGACTGTTATCATCGCTTGTATTTGTAGCAGCTAGATGTGACTCACTGATATGTTTTGAATCATTTTTGGACTATAATTGAGCAGCATTGCACAGGAGAATGATATAAACAGTATCAAAATCAAACCACACTACATTCATTGTTGTTTTGTGTTTTAATAAAATCTGCTATGAGGAAAAATAGAAAATCAAAAGCTTTAATCTTACAAGGGTCAATGCTTTTAAGGTATTTGTTTAATGTGCATAAATTTGACTGCACTAAATTATAAAAGCGGATAGCTCCTTTTACAAAAGCAATTGCTGACTGTATGGGAATCTTGCATCCTTCCCTCTCTGTCAGTTTATATATCTTTGTTGTGTCTTTACTTTTACTTTCAGTTAATTTTTGCCTTTTTTAAAAATGATTTTAACGATTGCTTTCATCTGCAGATGTTTTTTGTTATCCTGTTTTACCCAAAATTCATTCAACATTCACTTTGTGTTGCCTCTTCCTGTCTCTGTGTTTTCAACTTGGTCCTTCTAAGAGCATTACATAACATACTACGGCTATTAGAACTGTTGCTGTGACAGCCCAACAAAGCCTGTGGTCTCTAGATAAAGAAATCCTGCCTTTCCAAGAAAATAATAAATCAAAAAGCACGTATGTGAAGATTGGTGTAGGTGGATGTACTCAAACTCATCCTGAACCATCCCACTCAGGTTTAGACCTGGTGGTTGTAAGGAGAGGGCAGTTCTTCAGCTCCATCACTCTGCTTCTTGGTCAGACTGCCTTTACAGAGCTTGGAAGTGTGTTTTGGGTCATTTTCCTGCTTGTTAGCAAGTGAAGGTATTTCAGTTTAACTGAAATCAGTTCAATTTCTTTCAGTTCAGTTAAATTCAAATCAATTCGCTTAATTCAATTTAAAGACCTCTCAAGATTTAAACAGAGAAACCCAAAAAGTTAGTCCAGTAAATCAGATGGGATTGTGTGTAGTTGCAGAACACTGTAGTGGACATGGTGGTTTAGCGTTGCTCTAATCTCGTGTGTTCTTTTTTCATGATTTAAGGCTGGTGACTCAGAACGTTTTCCCATGCAACAGGGGAACTCTTGGTGTTCCTCATCATCATGTTTGATCACTTTTTTCAGCTTCACTCAAGAAACTTTCTGAGATATTGTTTTTTTTTTGACCAACTAAACTTAATGATGAAGAATTACAAACAGCTGCTCTGTTAGCTGAGTTGTTTGAGCCTTAATTTGGATTTATTCCAGTGGCTGAAGATGGGGAACAATTCAGAACAACACAACTGCTGGTCCAAACTTATTATAAAAACGCAATTCCGCAAATACACTTTTGATGGAGCTCAAATCTCAACTCAAAAAAATTATGCCAGCTGACCCCCTCATTAATCTCATTACAATCCTCCAATAGTTTGCAATGCCGCCCAAATATGAGGAATATATTACTTTGTTTAATGTTATTTTATAGTTTTGAAATCTTCAGTGCTGCTATACAATGCAGATAACCCAGACATATTGAGTATATTCAGTCATAAATCCTGATATATCTTTGTTGTTCCTACGGTTAAAAGTCAAATGAGTCATTTTGGTTGTGGAGTATTTAGTATAGTATGCTGCTCCATTTATCAAATGAATAAGTAATTTGAACTCCACCCTGCTGTTTTTCTTCCACTTCCATGAGTCAGTCATAGTCTTCAGCCAGATAATCAGATGAAATAATCAATCATAGCAAAGCGAGTTTAACGTACAGATGACATGTGATGAAGAATGTTAGCTTGGCTTTTCCACTCGTCTGAAGTGTTTAGTGGTCCAAGCAACTCTCAGCAGTTTCCACCTTGAAGGCCTGATTCACACAGTCTCCTCCTAACAGGTGATGTCCAGATGTATCTGCTGTTTGAATTCTCTGAAGCATTGATGTCTTCTGTGATCTGACGCACTGCTGATTTCTGAGGTCGCTAACTTAAATGAGCTCCATGGTCTCCTAATCTTCCTTTACTGGGGCGGTCCTCATGTGAGCCACTTTCATCAGCGTGTTTGACGGTTTTTGCATGTGAAGAAAGTAAGGTACAAATACACGTGGAATGCTGATAAAACTGAGAGTGATGAGGAATTATTAGTAAGATCGTTATATAACAGTGAGATTTGGTAGTCTTAAGCTCCTTCAACTCTGGCAAACATCCAGACGACTTTTCTTTTCACTGCGCTTCTGCCATGTAACATAATCTGAACTTATTTAAAATTGAAAAGGCTAAAGCCATCCCAGGACAACTGAGAAAAAAAATACACCAACATGTTTCAAGACATTTAGTTTCCTCTGTCCTGTCTCTTTTAGCTGTGCTAATGTGGACTTATTATCCATAATTGTGACAATTTGAACCTTTCTGGCTTCATTGTTGAAGGTGTGTCATGTTTTGGATGATAAGTAGCTTACCAAGGGCAGAGATTTTAATTGGACCCTCTCAAATATCCACCTGATATCACAGGGAGGAATTTATGCTTTAGCAAAGAGGCTTTGACTCACACGTCAACATAATTGGTTAGATAAGGCGCTGCTTTCTGCATACCTTTGATTCCACAGCTCCTCTGACACTCACAATTATTTTCATTCTTGGCATTATTCAAAACATTCTCAGATAATAACCACGAAGCTTCAACATGTGCACAGTATTTATAAAGCTGAAAGCAGGCGCAAATACAGAGAAAGGAAATAATGATAGAAGCAACAATAGTACCATGCAGTGACACTCTAGGCAAATTAATGTTTTTTTCAGTGGGAAATCAACACCGTGTACAAAGATTTCAAAACCATGAGTGTTTACATGAAAAATAAGCATGAAACTGCCATTTTTATAAATGTGTTCAACGTACTGAATCAGTCTCCCGCATGGTTTTAAAAAGGTTAGCACAAAGTGAACATAAATCTTTATTTATTTTTCATTTTTGAATGCAAACACCTCTGTATCAAAGTTTTCTCTATCCATAAAAAGTCTTCTAATTATTGCCCTATACGTACACTAGTATAAGAAGGACTGATACAGGGCACCTAAAGGCATCAGAGCAGCAGCAGTGGCACTCTGGTTGCTTTGATGTTTAAAGGACCAAATACGAACCGAAAATAGTGGGTTTTAATCAGGCCAGGCTTGTTTCATGTGGTTCCCTATTGTTCTTCTTCTCCTCTCTGGTTACCACTTCTCTGCTGGTAACAATTAATGAAAACTATGTTAAAAAATACTTTTAAGAATTAATTATACAGTTGCCTCAAAGCCACTTTCATTTCCTATTATCTATAATAATCAGTCGAATTGCATTGGTCTGACTCTTCAGATGTATGCTGCAAGTATAAGCTTGTGAAATTCATTTCCATATTTTCCCACTGGAACATCCATGTCAGTACCTTTGTGTCCAACCCATCACCCACTTAGACTCCACAAGGTTGAGACTAGCAGCCTACAGCGGCTTTAATGAGAAACTTTGCTCTGGGAACAGACAGAAAAAAATCCTAATTGAAAATGGTATCTTTCCAAATATGGCGATTACTGTTCAATGTACTACAAAAAGCTGTGGTCAGGTAGGGTTTACCTACACTTCGTTTTACAGCTTATAAACACACTTACATTGCAAGCAGTGCCTTTCTTTCACATAATATGCGGGAAAAGACTTGTTAAGGCAAACTTGCAAATACTATGGATTAGGTGACCAAAGTGAGAAGTCAACTTCTCTTCTTTGTGGCTCTGCTCAGGCGATGCAGCACTTACTTGAAAACTCTCAATAAAATAAGGACTAGGCTTATATTCATGTTTTGTAATCATTTTTTCAGTCCCGGCTTGTCATGCAACTTGTGCTGCCAGCACCATCTCTGAAAGGCATCTTCCAGTGAGCAAAAAAGATTAATTTAAATGTCATGCTTGAAGCAATAAATATGAAGTGAAAGAGCAATTTTGGAAAGATAATAAGCCTGATATGTTTTGATAGCTGTGGCAAGAAAACTAAATAAAACACAGCCTTTTTTTTTTTCTAAAAACGCATTACAGGAAATGTCATGAAGCCACATGTAGAGGAACAAAAACAGCAAAAACAGACAGAGGAAAACATGAGGAGACGAAGGAAACTCCACTAATAAATTGGGTCTGATCTGTTGCCACGGAGACCCATCTCTCCTTTCATCTTGTCACTTTGACATCCCGACTCATTCATCTCCATTTATTTACCTGGTGAATGCAGAACCTCCTGAGAGGGTCGTAAACCAGGACTCCAGCGAGCATCTGCAGCCGATTTCTGATGAAACAAAACCCTCAGCAAAACCAAATTAAATCAATCACAATGAAACCTGTGAAATTTCACGTCCTGCTGTCACTCCCCAAACATCCCACTTTAGTGCACATTTCTAACTAAGGCTGATTAAATAGAGCTATTGTTTTACATTGCGCTGCCTTCATGGTTCTGCAGGACGTGACACAAACAGGAGATGAGCTAGTTTCAGGCACAGAGGGACAGACTGAATTCTTCTGACTGTTGTGTTCAAACTAACTGCATGAATCTAAAGCTCAGTGTATCCACACTGAACTAAAATGATTCTTGATTAAGTTGGACAAGCAAAAAAGACAAGTGGTGATTTACAATTCAGTTCAGATGTTGTTTTTAGAGATGTGAGCCAGTCTGGAGGCTCAGATGAGGCTTTACTGCACTCAAGGTGTATTCAGACAGTTAAGGGCAGCAGATTTCTGTGTCAGCTGCCCTAATTTACCCCTAATTAGCAATCTGCCAACAGTACACAAGCTGCATGCTAACAACAGATGCACTGACTGCTTATGTAACTAAATTTAAGACTCCAGAGGAACTGCATCTTCCCGTTGCATACCATCATCTGCATCTAAATTTGCTGTAAGTTGCTTCTTCCATGTCACCGTAAATATGCTGTTATTAGCAGTGTTTTGAGCTATTATGCTCATTTTTAGCAGGTATAATGTTTAGTGCAGTAAACACAAAGCACAGCTGAGCCTGCGGAGTGAAATCTGATCATAAAATGAATTATAAATTCTCTCCTGTCACGTTGTCTTTCTCATTTTCCCTCACTCTAACTGGGTCAGGGAAAATGGGGAACTAAGCCTGGTTCTGCTGGAGGTCCCTCTATAATATAATATCGTAAAGTCTTGTCCTTGCCATGTGAAATGCCCAGTGATGGCAGTAGATAAATTTAATCTCTAGCTGACCAATAGTTGTTAAGATGTTTCAATCTGGACCAAACACATCAGACATTTCCATTTGAAAAGCCACACTGGTAGCGTGGCTCAAACCCCTCATCATGGTGGTTTAGAGCAGAATTGAATTTTAATTTACTTATTTTTCTTTTTAGCTCTCTCATTTTGTTTTGCTCTAACCAAACAATCAGTTTTCTTTCAGTATCCTATTACAGCTGCTGATTTGTTAGAATGAGTTTCCATTTTAAACAGTGACTGCAGAAATGTGTCAATTAAGGTGATTTTTTTCTTCAAGTTAAGTTTGTTTCTGTTTTCCTGCCACATTTTCTGTCTTTATTTTCGGTATCTTTCAGAGAAAGATGGTGTCCTTTTTCTCCATCCTGAATCCTGACTGACTCATCTAAACTGAGGAAACTGTGATAAATTACTCCAATAGACCTGCCTAAATTGATGAAACAATCAGCAGTGAATCAGTAATTCTGGCCTGGACACAGGTTTAATCATTCTAGGGGCTCAGATGAGAATATAAAATGCTTTGTACCTCTGCCAACAGTGTTTCCATTTCCACTCTTTTCATACTTTTCATTCTTCACTTATATTCTCAAAAGAGTCAGCGGTATTCTGCAACTCACCTTTTCAGAATCCCATTCTTCAAATTCACAAATATGTTTCAGCAGAATTTTTTTGTGGAACAAAATGACAGAAAGTACCCACTCATTGCAGGCTTTTCCAGTGTAAATAGAGGAGAACAAAGAACACGGTGTGGAATTTCAGTTTATTTAACAGAACAGGATTCAGCATTTTAGAACTTCTATTTAAACCCACCTTGACTTCATAAAATTTCCATCAAAGTCAAAGAAAAATCTATGTATATAAATATATAAATCTTGTACATGTAGTATAATATATTCTCTAATTAGTAGACTAAAGCTTCTACAGCCTGATAATGAATACTCTTGGATTCAAATACAATAAACTGGAATACGTTAGCATTTTGAGATATACACTCAACAAAAATATAAATGCAACACTTTTGTTTTTGCTCCCATTTTTTGTGAGATGAACTCAAAGATCTAAAACTTTTTCCACATACACAATATCACCATTTCTCTCAAATATTGTTCATAAATCTGTGATAGTGAGCGCTTCTCCTTTGCTGAGATAATCCATCCCACCTCACAGGTGTGCCATATCAAGATGCTGATTAGACACCATGATTAGTGCACAGACATGCCTCAGACTGCCCACAATAAAAGGCCACTCTGAAAGGTGCAGTACCTGCAAAAAACAGTACCTGCCTGTAGCTGATATTGCAGCAGCCCAGTGATCAGTTCACAGTCAGTGTAATTTTTTTCCCCCACTGTCATTTTGGCTTGCAAATAGACCAATATGCTGGTGGCAGTATTTTTCTCCATTTTCATACAGAAGGACAATTTCACACTGAATTGATAAAATGAAAGAGAATAAGGCTGCATTCATTATGGTCTGTAATTTAGGCTATATTTGTTACTGAAAAGGCAGTGTCAAAATTTGAATTGGCTTAAAACTGCTGATTCTGAGAGGCAATGTGAAAAACACCGTCATACACCGTCATACGTGTGCTGCACAGTAAGGTGGGTTTGCTTTTTCATCCCACTTCTGACACCAGACATTATGGGGATCTCATTTATAAATTTGGAAGAAGATTGATATAGATGGAAAATGGCATGATTTAATATGCTGGATTCTCAACCTAAAAAAATAAACAGAAAAAATATCTTATGCAGAAAAATTATAATATTATAAAGAAATATATTCAATTACTCAACTATCTTTCAAAAAGATATTTAGGAGGAATTCACAATCACTTATGCTTCCTAAATAGACAGTTTGATATCACAGAAATTTAGTGGAATTAATGTTATACTGTGAGGATTAAATGTTTTCCTTATTTTTTTAGAGTAGTATATATACCTACATAAGAATGGGCAGTTCTCATATTATCTTGCAAGATGAAATGTTTACAATTTTCGAAAGCCATGCATATTTTACACAGTATTATTAATAATGAATCTTTTCATATATTGTCCTTCAAGCATAACAAGCATGGTTGCAAGAATTAATATTCCAAACAAAGCAAATCATTATGCAGGTTACATGACCATTATAGCATACAGGAACATACCATTTAACAGACAAATGTGCAACGTACTTCACAGATACAGTAAGTGAACATCACATTTGTATGAATGAAAGTGAGAACCATTAATATCAAGGTTTTATTGGCAATTCAGTGAGATTGAAAGGGAGGAGAGGAATAAGTGGTGAGTGAGTGTGACACAGTGACAGAGTTACAGTCTTCCCTATAGAAAAAAAATCCCTTCTCATGTGGCTTTGAATGGCTTTTCTGAATTCTGATCGCAAACCTGTATATATTTTTTTACGATATCATCCAAGAAAATCGCTGTGTGCAGTTGTTAGCAACTGAACAGTTTTGACACGGTGATGGTGTACATGTTCTAACAACTGCAAGTCCAATATTCACTGTCCTAAGATTGGTTTCTACCATCTCATGAAGGAAATATCTTCTATCTGATCTTTAGCTGCTAATTTTTCCACTTTTTTTTTTTATCACCTTTAACTGTGTCTGTCCACTCTTTCTTGCTGTGCAGATGGTGTGCAGCGAGTTTAAACCTGCTGCTGCTGGAAAACATTCTGACCAGTGAACCATCGGGTAAAATTGCACCCATTGAACCAAATAAGACACTTCCAAAAGGCAGCAATGAAGTTAATTTTCTCCACTGACATCTGTTTTTAACATTAAAATAGAGCTCATGTCACTCCCCTGTTCATCTCCCTTCACTGGCTTCCAGTTGTAGCCAGAATCAAATTCAAAACTCTCCTCTTGGCTTACAAAACATTTACAAGAACGGCCCCAGCCTACCTGGATTCCCTGATCCAGGTCTACTCCCCTTCACACCCACTTCGCTCTGCATGTGAGAGACGCCTGGTGCTTCCAGCCCAGCACGGCTTGATATCTCTAGCCAGACTCTTTCCTTTGTTGTTCTCCAATGGGGGAACAATCTACCAAACTCTGTGCGTTCTGCTGAGTCCCTTTCTACTTTTACGAGACAATTGAAGACTCAGTTGTTCAGAGAACACCTAGGCACTTAATCCGACTCCACCTTAGAGGTAGAATAAGTCAGGTGGTCCAAAACCCAGCACTTATTTAGCGCTGACAAAGTAAAAAAAAAAAAAAAGTGGTGGTGTGTGTGTGTGTGTGTGTGTGTGTGTGTGTGTGTGTGTTGGGGGGGGGGGGGTCTCATTGACCAATCGCACTTGAAGCACTTTTTGCACTTACTACAGGTTTTTCCTTATGTCTGAATTCTTGCTTGTGTTGTATGTCGCTTTAGACAAAAGCGTCTAGAATTGTAGAATAAGGATTGCTGTTGCTATGCAGGTTTAAGGTCATAGATTTCTGCAGTTCTTGTGGAATTTTTCCAAAACTTTGGTGCAACAACTTGTAGCAGCTGATTTTGAACATGTTTAGTGTAACAGGAGTTCCTTTAACTGGACTGACTCGAATTTCTTGTCAGATTAGGACCCACGTTTAGAGGTAACATGCATGTTTTTAGAAGTTTTTCCAGGAGCTGCTTTTCGCATTAGGACGTTTTCTGAATTCTGCCCTAAGTATGGGCTGTATTAGACAGTTGGTTCTGGTAGTCCAGATGTTGAACGCATGAAAAATGTGAACACCTTGATCCACTTGGGCTTAACCATCTCTAAGTACCTCAGTTTGGATAAACTATGACCTTAAGTTGTGGTGTTGGGGGATTTGCTGGAATTTCTGCTTGAAAGTGCTGCTGACATCTTAATCCTGACGCCACAGAGGTCTTGTAAAGTCCACGCATGAGGAGATCAGAGCTGTGTTGGAAGGACATACACGACAACGTTCACAGGGAGAGGCTGTCATAATGTTCTGGCTCCACAACGATTTTGAGGTTGTGCTTTGTTAAAAGTTAAGCATCCTTGTGGCTGAACTTTTCTGTCAGAGTTCAAAGGAATATTGATGTCAGATTATTGGTGCCTTCCTTCCCTGGTTTGTTTTTGTTCTGTGACTTTGTTTTTGCATGTCCTTGAATTGAATTTTGATTTGGTGTCTTTATCTTTTGTAAATCTGGTCTTAAAGGTTTTCAGAATTCCATCACTGTTATATAAGAATGACTCGTTAATTCTTTAGTTTATGTGATAAACTAAAGAGATATGACTTCATAGCACTAAACAGGACTCAGTGGCATGACTCAGAGACAGGTTTTTAAAAAATGAAAATATTCAGCTAGGTTTGGTACAACCGTAGTTAGTGAAAGTGGACCCTATCAGTGGGAGACACACAAGGGAAGGAGGTTAAGCTTCTGAAACAGAAGTGAGGTGATTTTTTTAGAAACAAAATAGTAAGAAACAATGAATAAATGACTAAGGAATGTGCATCCTAAGGAGCTTTCAGATGAGCCTGCTGTCTGATTCTTTTGATGAAACTCAAAGGTTTAGAGCAGTTTTATGACTCATATCTTCTGACCTCTTTGTAGATTGAGCAAATGAAACAGATCACGTAGAAATTGCATCACAGTCACTTATTTTGTCCCTCTTAAGCAGTTTGTGGAGCCACGTGTAAGTAATAGAAGTACTGCAGCAAACACGATTGCTGTGTCGGATGTGAATCGATCAGTCACAGATCAGTTTGAGAGTCTTTTTATATGATCTGACCACCTATAGGGAAGCCATGACTCCAGTCCAATTTCTCTCCTTTGCAACAAAATACATCTGAATAAATCCAGCTGTCCTGTTAGTGTAGTACACTCCAGATAATGACATGGCAAAATTCATAGAGTGGCCTATTCTGAATGTGCACCGGTGCCTTCTGGCATCAAGTCTGTGTTCATATATTTACATTTTCTCCAGAGTGGTTCAAGATTAGTATAAAATGAGAAAAGTGAATGAATAATTACACTGTATGAGAATGGAAAGGAGCTACAAATTCATCAGTGAGATGCAGAGTGACTCATATAAGTGGCTAGAATTAAACCAGCAGGACATTAGGGGCACAAAGTTTGAGTCATTCTTCTTGTGAGACTGGACTCTTTCTTGATATCCGTGATTCTTAATGGTTGCTGATTGCTCTTCCCAACAGAGTAGCTTTCCAGGGCTGCATCAGACACTCAGTTGTCTGTGAATCGATACTTCGTCACTGATAAAGCTCACAATGCTCTGAGAGAACGTTGCAATGATTTTTTTTCATCGTTTCTAAGCCTCCTGAAGTATAACACGGTGCCTCTGACTGTCTGCAGAGAGAGAAAAGTCCAGAATCCACAGCCTCATATTGAATCCTGTTGAAGCTAATTAGTTTCTTAATTTAATAATTGACAAATGAAAACAAACTGCGTTACTTTTCCACTAAGATACTTTCTGAAATACGGATGTGGAATAGTATTTAGATATTTGTTTGATGAAAATTTTATTTCTTCCTTCCTGCAGAGATGTCTGCAGGAAGGAAGGAAATTTAAAAAAAAGAATGTTTGGGTGCATGTCCTTAAGCCAAAGAGAAAGAACTGTTTGCTCAACCTGAGGAGCTGAAAGTGTGTTCAACGCAGAGATAGGACAACTAAATCAGGCTTTGACTGTTAGTCATGACTGTGTACAGAGGCATCTGTGCAGCTGCAACACTGACAGTAAATCTGTATCGACACAAGATGCTCTAAAGCTCCCTGCAGCACTGACTATTCTGCTGTGAGATATGGCGAGAACACACACGCACAAAATTGATGTCCAATACATCTTAAAGTCAAAATTGGTTTTGCCAACCTTAAACCTTTTTAGAAATCCCTCCGATTTCAGCAATTGTAATAAGTGGTAAAAAAAACCAAACATTTGGTGCTTAGTTTGTTTTAAAAAAAAATGGCAACAGTGGGATCCTATAGGATTATATCAAAATCACTGACTGTCAGTATAAGAACCTCAATTGCCATTTAGAACACACACTTGCAATCTGATGACAAATGAACATGTCGATGGCTGATCACTATGTTACGCACATGTCTTAATAAGCCCCAAAAAAAGAAGACACGGCTGCTGTTGATTTAAGAGGCACTTAGGCTTCAGTTAGATCAAACTGATTGGTTGTCTGATGAGATTACTGAGCAGTCACGTTCACTCCCTCTAGACGCCCAAATCTATCCACAGAGGCAGTGAACAGATGGGAATGTTGACCGCGGGGAGTTTCTTGGTGATCATGTTTATCTCATCCTTCATGCAACTCATCATCTGCAGTGAGTAGGCCAACTCACATCAACGTCAAACATGACTTTTCCAACTTTTTTGCTACTTGTCCAGATCTTGATAAGCAAGGTTTGATATATATATATATATATATATATATATATATATATATATATATATATATATCATAACATTATTTTGTGTATCTCACATATTATATATCAGTAAAAAATGTCACCCATTGGCTTGTATTGTAGCTAAAGTAAAGCCTGGAGAATGACTGGTTGATGCTGTCTTTTCCAGCTGGGGCCAGAACCTTTCAATATGGGAAGCAGAGTGAAGCAGGAGCTTAAATCCAGTGGGGAAAAAGCATCATCAGGGTCATGGTCGCCACATACAGCTTTTATTTTACAGTCTGAATAAAACAAACCAACAAACAGCAAAACTGTCTATGAAAAATGTGTTACTAGTGATGATGACAGTGTACATGCATCTTGAGTTAACAAGTGAATGAGGCTCATGGGCTGCTGCACACAAACTAGTTCAATCACTCCAGAATAGTCACATGACTAAAAAACACTCTATAATATACTCTATATTAAAGCTTAGTATCCACCTAATTATTAGAATTAGAATTGTTTTTAATTTAGCTAATGTCACCATAATGAAGTTGACACTTTTTGAATGGGAGTCTATTGGAGTCAGAGGTCTCTTAGAGCTAGCAGCCACAGACTCTCAGTGATGTTGCTGTTTAAGGTACATCTGCATTGGTTTGAATTTCAAGACACTGATGTTGCCCCTTAGTCTGTGAAATCTAACTAATACCAATACCAGGATGAAATATGTACCTCTATAAAAGAAATACTTTAAATCTCAAATAATTCTATAGTCGAAATCTGTTAAAAAGATGAAGGTGATGATTTAACATTCAAATAAATAAAACATTTATAAAAAAACAACAACAGGAGAACATTATAACACATGCATCATTGATGGCAGTACAAAAGAAATTCACTCAAAGGCTGCACCAAATCTTTTGTTTGTTCCTTAAGAAGTCATTTATTATGTTACTAACACGTAACTATTTTGCTGTACCTTTTACCCGTACCTTTGTATAACTTCTAAAAAATAAAAAAATAAACATTTGAATTAGCAGTACATAAAGGAATATTCCTGCTGTCACTGCAGTAAAACAGACCCTTTACCTCCTCATGCTCCTTCAGGATGAAAAAGATGTCCAGAAACGTGACTGATACCGGTCACCCCACCCGTCCGCCTGCCTGCCTGCCCCTCCTCCTGCTCTGAGGGGAGTGAAAAACAAAGCCACACAGATGAAACATGGTAATAAATCTGCTTTGAGCAAAGTGGGGTGTTCTGTGTGAGACTAACTGTCCTCTAATGGAAATGTCAATGGAAACCTGAATGACTGAGGACCACACAGAGCTGAACTAAATCCAACAAATTGAACAATCAATCACTGAAGTGAATGAAGTACTTGTTGTACAGGTGGACAAGATGAGGCACTAGGTTCTATATGTTCAATCTTGACAAAGCTGGTCATTCTTTAGTGAAAGTGTCCTTGAACAACTGAAGTGATCTGTTGAACACCTGAGACGACACATGTACTGAAAGGATGTGAAGAAAGACATTTTTATTCTTCAACTAGAGGACACAAAACCCGGAGCCTTGATTGTGGGTTTTTCACTGCATGTCTGTCAAAGTGGACTCATATATGTCACAGTGTACACTGATAGTGCCTTAATGTAGGAACTGATTGACAACTCAGTGCAGCATTTCATCTTGTTGATTGCAACACCACCTGAATCTCTCTCACACTATGAGGCTATGCACTACTTTAACGGTCACTTTAGGACCACATGAATTTTCCCTTAGAGACTAAAAACGTTCTGAGGAACAGAAGGTGCACAGGGCCCCCACATCCTATTTCAACCAACTGAACGCTCATCTGTACAAATCACATTTTCTGTGTGTAAACTAAGGTAGCCAAGTTTTTAATATCCATCTACTGAAATTACAGAGTAAAGTCAAAGGAGAATCGATCCTGACATTAGTATTCTGTTCCACCACAAATACTACCACAAACAAATCAATATGTCACACTGTTGCCTTGAATTTTTATTTTTATTTTTATTTTTAATATTCTACAAAGACTGTATTCTTCTGCAAGGCTGCTGGGAAATCTGTAGCTGCAGGACTGGAGTTTGAAGCTAAAATAAATCATGAGCAACTCTAAAATAACAACTTTTTCTTCCTAAAAGATTGACACTACAGTGAGGACTTCTGTGGCTATTTCAATATGGAGGCACTTTTGATGACTGACAGCTCTGACTTAAGTTTTTTTTTTTTTTTTTTGATGGATTTTAGATTAAAAAAAAGCTTTCCAGCATGTAGCACAAAAACAATATCAGTGAAGTGAAGACTCTAAAAGTGGTGGACAAATTTGTAGACAGGTTTGATATTTCTTCCTGTTTTTCCCCACCAGATAAACACACACTGTAATGGAAAATGAATAATAATTATAGGTGTGATTAAATGATCTTATGAATGCTTCACTTTTTAATGTTTTAACAAATTACACTGATATTAAATTTGAAGTATTTCAGCATCAGTTCTGCCATCATCGTGCCATAACAAGGAGCTGAATTCATGGTATCACCCACCACCCTTTCCACTTCTCATTTGTCATCATGTCCACACTGCTGCTTCACGCTGATGTTTGCAAACATTCATCCATTTTCTTATCCAGAGTCTGGTCTCGGTGCCAGCAGGCTAAGCAGGGCCTTTTAGCTCTACTTCTCCCTACCAATGTTTATCAGTTTCCTGGGGGATTCCACGGCATTTCCAGGTCAGATGAGATATGTAATCCCTCCAGTGAGTTCTGGGTCTACTCCAGGGTCTCCCCCCAGTTGGACGTGTCCTTAAATCCTCTAAAGGATGGCACTCGTGGAGGCATTCTTATCAGCTGGTTGCTTTTAATGTAAAGGAGCAATGACTGTACTCCAAGCTGCCTCCAGCTGTCTAAGTCCAGTCACCCTACAGAGAAAACTCATGTCAGCTGCTTGTTTCTGTGATCTCATTCTTTTAGTCACTACTCTGAGCTCATGAACACGGGTGGGGGTTGGGGCGTAGACTGAAAGATACACTGAGAGCTTTGCCTTCCACTCTTTGCTCGCTCTTTGCTACGACAGCCTCGTACAACGCCTGCATTACTGCTCATGCTGCACCATCTTAAACTCCATTTAACCATCATTCATGAGCGAAATTCTGCCATACATAAACTCCTCCAATTGCAGCAATGCAACTCCAACCAGAGAAAGCAATCATGGCCTCGTATAGTGGAGTTAATGATTCCACTTGCCATCACTTGCCATTCGATGCAATTATTTGCCTCATTTACGATCCATTATTAAAGGCATTATGGAGGATGTTTTTTTTTGTTTAATTTGTCTGATTCACATAAAATGAATATACTGACCTTTAGTGGACTTGTATGTATGGTTTCTAAAAAAATAAAAAATAAAAAAAATAACTGTGGACATTGCAGTACCTGAAAAACATCAGCCAATCAATGCGCTCGGCCCGAGGCGTTTGGTTTGCTCCCTTTCCTGTCAATCAAAAATCTTCCGGCTCAGGCCTAGTTACGTAGATTACGTACGCCTTGGACTTACGTGTTTTCTGTATGTGTTGCTTTGGTATAGCTTCGTAGTTAGCAGGCGACTTGTTTTGCTCATCTTTTTTGACATAATGGCAGATAAAGATCCAGGAGGACCCAGCCGTAAAAGACAACTTCACGAGTCCTACGCAAGTTTCTGGAGGGGGGCGTTTCTTCGTAAATGTTAAGAGGGGGGAGGTTGTATGTGCGGGTGCGCATGCTATGTTCAAAGTCATAGGAAATTAAATCTCCTCTAATGCCTTTAATTTCCCACAGGGACTGGGAGTAATGACAGCGCCCTCTGCTGGACCCCTGCAGACTGGAGATGTGCGCCCGACATTACGTTGTAAGCTTGCTGTATCCTGTTTCCATTTCAGGTCGATTGAAAGTAAGCTCTGCTGAAAATATTTTAGTGGTAAAACTCCTGGCTTTTGCAGCTGTTCTGCTTAGTCAAAATATACAATGAATTACAAGTACGCCCTGTTGTTGGTGACTTTTGTTGTGTTTTCGGGCAAAAACACTTGAAGAAGGAAACACTACGCAGAGGAGTTTCTTTTTCGTCTTTATAGTGGGCGCGCATTTTCATAACAACACGACACTTCAACACTTTCCACCACTTTACGATTGCTTACTTCTTTATCAGTTCCTTATCAATAACAACGCTCCACTGCCACCTAGTGGACTGGTAGTATGAACTCTCAGGACACAACATTTTGCCAGCGGGATTGTAGCTTCACTAGTAATCTCCATGGTATCAGTGCTCACTAATAGTTCGCTTAGTAACTTCTTTTGTGTTTTAGTAATTTCTGGAGCTTTTTTCCACTAGGGTTTCTATGAATGCTCTGAGCTTGATTCTTCACACAACGCAAGAGAAAGTACACAACCACTACACTCACAATGGCTGCAAACTGTGCCAATGCGTGCTGAAGTCTGAAGGCAAATAAACAATGTCATCTGCAAAAGATAGAGCCTCAGCTCCGAGTTTCCCAAAACAAACACCCTCCTCACCCTACCTACACTTTTCTATGAATATCACAAACAGAATCAGAGACAGAATCATGTCATTCTGTTTGTTTTGTTCTCAAGCAACACACATTATCCACTACTTTTTTAAAACATTTTCTATCACATTAAGTGATCATCATTTACACAAACAATTAAATCGTTTTCAGCTGTTTAGAGTTGACTAAAAAAGCACTTTTTAACACACCCTTGCATTTACGATACACTTTTGTTGCATCAATGAGTTATCAGTCAAATATTCACTTGATCATCCCAACATTTAGGTTCAGTGGAAGAAAAGAAGAATGTGGGGAACAAGAGCAAAACGAGTGGGAATGTTAAAGAAAAGCAAATATCAGGCTCCTGTCTTTACTCTCAGCTCATTTATCATTCACCCACCTGCAGGCTCAAATCTTTCAAACCTCCAGCGGGGATTTGCAGTGATTAATAGCTGTGCTGCAGTCTGTTCCTCAGCATGAATTACAGGTGTGAACTGACACAGATAGACACCAACAAATCTAAATGTCACACGTACACCATTCTGCTTTGAGCTCATCTCATTTTCTTCTGTCTGCCCATAATCACCTGTTTGACAGCTTTGTCTTTGCATGCTCAATCTTTGCTTCACTTCTACAACAAAAGCTGTCCAATTAGCAGACATTTAGTTTTATCATACAAGTTGTCTCAGTTTTAGCATGTTTTTTTTTGGTGGAATTTTGAGTTGAATTGTTTTGAATGGATGGCAGTAGTAATTAGCTTATTGATTTTTGTGTCTTTCTTGTTTCATTGAGGCCATCTGGCAGGACTGATGATCACTAAGAGCGGCTGAGTTCTTCAGTTCAAATAGATATGACATGTAGGCACACTGTATTCACAAAAACTTTCCTGTAAAATGCTCTTGTGTAACTCACTTCTTCCACATTCTTGCTCTCTTTTGACTGTACTTTTAAGTAGCAGCAGCAACCGTTTTCTTCTTACGTTATTTATACAGTAAATACAAACTGTAAATCACAGAGTGTGTGGTACAACATCACTCACCTGCCACTCTTGATATTTAAATTGGGAAAAAACAGATAATTTCAGTCTGCGATGGCAGAACACCACAATATTGTTTGTCAGTTGTTAGTGAATTGGAAGACATTGAAGAAAGCAATCAAAAAATGTTAATTCTTGGGTAGTCCATCAAGACCAAATGGCATATTTGATTTTGGCCACAAAAGACTTTCTGGAGTGTGGGCTGATTGTCACTCAGTCTCTGTTTTTTTCTTTTCTGTGCATCTGCCTCCGTCCTCTTTCCTTTCCCCTCCTTTTCTTTCTAAAAACACTTCAGTTTCAGTCGATGACTTTTATTAATATTTAAAACGAGGACAGCGATGTGGCAAATCTCTTCCCTTTCATCTTTTTCTAATTGATTCTGACCTTGTTCCTTTCATTTACACCGTGACTCACCGCTATAGATGTATGTTGTGGAAAATGCTCATAAGTTTTCTTTTTCCCACTTTTTTCCCACAAAATCTGATTTAATTGTCTTTTATAAGCTGTTGAGGTGATTCTGATGACTTGAAGCAGGTTTTTGTGAGGCATGAAGAAAGCAGTTTCAGCTCCTTTGACTGTGAGCCAAATAGTTTTTTTTTTAAAACAGCTGTGTTTAAATATGCAGCGACCTAAATGTTTTTCATTTTTCATTCCCCTTGCACAAGTCAGCCATTTTAGTCAGAAAAACTGGAACGAAGCCTGAGGAAACCTCGACTAATTTCATCACAGGAGAAAACAAAACCTTCTGTGTTTAATTAACCTCCTCACTTTACTCTCGCTCACACATCAATTCAATATACAAAATATTGATTTGTTTATTTATTAGCTGCTTTGAATGCTGATGTCAGCCTTAATTGGATATCTTCACAGCTTCTGTCTTCTGCAGCCCCGTATCATAACACCAACACCTTTGTGTTTCACTGCTGGGACTATGCAGTCACTGTAGTTCTGATCGTGTTCAAGCCAAACATTTTGGAAGCCATCTGAACTAAACAAATTTATAATTTATGTAAAAAATGTGCTGCTAATATACATCTGGCTTCTTTTTGTGCATGTCCTCTACAGAGTTTGACATTATTCGTTGTCCTTCATACTGTCTGAGCTGTCACAGAAACTCCGTTTTTTTCATAATTTCTGTACTGTGTTTGGCGTTAGGACGGCTACTGCATCTCTGATTAGTGGTATAATGGCTCATTCTATGCTCACTGCTTACCGCTGTGACTGTGTTTTGACTGATTTTTAGTTGGTTGCCAGTTTTCCGGTATTTTTTTAATATCTTTGTGAAATCACACAATCAGATCAGGTCCAAAATTGAGATTGCTCTAGTGTTTGCAGGTCATTTTAAACCATGCTTGTGCAATTAGTCTAATTTAAAATTACAGTACTCAGTTCAGTGCTACACAGTGAATTCCGTTTTGGTTTACTTATTTCTGTGTCAGTGATCACAGTTGTATTTATGTGTGTTGTTCTAAACATCTACTTTGGCACCTGGAATTTCAGTAGTATTTGCTTTTGATTGTTCATAAGGAAAAATATTTTTCTTGTGGCCCAAGAACACAATCATCAAGAAGGGATGCAGTTTAATTTAATTTCACATTTAATTAATTTGTGCACACAAGTGTACTCATGTCCACTGTATAATGGTGTATATGTAAGTAATAAATATTATAGAGCTGTAAAATGTACTGCATATTGTGAATCCTTATTATTTACTGTTAAAGTACATCTTTAAGAATTATCCAATTTAGACCGTGCAACATATGTGTGTACCTGTGAGTGTTTACATGGCGCCTTGGATAATGATTTATTATCTTATATCAGAAATATAGCTCCCTTACTAATAATTCTGTTGCATGAAGCAATCACTTTAACTGTAGCATCCAAATAAATTTGCACACAGTGGAAACAGAAAATAGATTTTGCTTTTATTAGTTTTTTTAATTAATTACACTCAGATAAGCCGTCAATCCACAGACTGAAACAGGCCTCAATTGCTTAACATAACACAGAACAAGACAAATTCCCGCAAAGAGGGACATTTCAGTTTAACATTTGCGACCCAAGAACACTCCATGCTTTTTATCGATGTAAAAAAACGAAGCAATTTCACAACAGCAATCTACAAGACATGCAGACACGTCTCTTAATGAGACTCACAATGCATTGAACAAAGAGTTTGTGCGACACACAAACATCTAAATGATGCAGTCCTGCTCAACTTAGCTGCTAGATTTTCGTCACTGTTGTTTTTATGTCGTGGTGGTGTCTTTTTGTAGGAGGCAGAAGGAGTTTGTGCGCACAAAGTCTGAACTTCTGATCCCTCACGCTGTAAATGATGACATTCCAGCAACTGTTGGAGGCCAAAATCCAGAAGGCAAAGAAGGAGAAATTGCACCACTTATTCCCCAAAACGTTACCAACAACAAAGACGGCAATGGGGGTGAATGATGCAGTGAAGGCCACCGTTAGAGTACCAATGGTCTTGGCAGCTTTAATGTCTGAGAATGTAGGTTTGGAGATGCTTTGGCATTCGGTCTCAGCCAGGTGTTTCCTACGTCTTGAATGCTGTCTGATACTGGAAAGAGAGATGATGTTAATGACCACAGTGCCACCAAGGAGGGTGAAATCAAACGCAGGAAAGAGGAGAAGGATGTTCCAGGCCTGACTGGGGAACTCGCCGATGGTCCCCAGAACGTAGTTACACATTCGGCTGCAGGAGTTATACTCCAGAGCGATCTCACTGCTGAAAATCATCGGAGACACAGCCAAGAAGAAACTCCCCACCCAGGAGAGGACAATGAGGATGGTGGTCCTTTTGCGAGTAATCACAGAGTCCTTGTGCAGCGGCTTCAGCACTGCGATGCTCCGCTCAATCGTCAGCAGGAAAATCGTTGTGATTGAGACAAAGGTGCACCCACCGAAGATGGGGCCGATGACGTTACATGGGTGGAAACTCACTGATTGTGAGTTGTAGAAAGTCCACTCCGGTGCTGAGTCTGTCACCATGAGATAGACCTCGGCGTAGACGGACAGCGGCACCACAAACATTCCCACCGCCAGATCAGCCACAGCAAGGGAAGCCTTCAGGTAGCCCTGTGGTGTGTGGAAATGTTTGGTCCCCAGCACCACAGCCAGCGTCACCAAGTTCCCAAACAAGATGGCGAAGATCAGAAGCACCATGAAGACTACCATGAGGATTTTGTTGACCAGAGTACAACAGCAGACAGTGCAGTGCGCCGGTTCAGTTCTGTCCAGCATGGTCGGTGTACTGGTGTCAATCATTGGGTAGGATGCTGCCTCACATTCACATCATGACCTAAAATAAACACAAACAGAAAGCGATGTCAGGTCTGAGGTGTTTGTGCAGAAAATATAGACATAAAAAGATAGAAATGCTATGATACACAAATCGTACACGAATTGAGACCGAATACCACAACAAATCATGTATGCCCTTCCAAAGTGCATTCAGGATTCTGGAGGTAAATATTGTTTTGGTTTTCTGATAGACAGTGCAGGACAACCAAGCAGAGTCCTTCATTTAAGACAACTGTAGAATGGTGTTTTTTTTTAAAGGCCTTTAAATCATATTAAGTCTTAAAATTATGCATAATTAAGGCATAATTAATTATGCATAATTTCAATGATGGGTGAGTGCCATGGCCCAGAGACGTTTGCATGGCTTCCATCAGCTCCATTCAGGCTCCACCTCTTTGTTTACTTTTGGATTAACCCAGAGTTAAGCATTGTCAGACACTGACAAGATTGCAGCAGTCAGAATCACCACATTGAGCTTCAACACTACTGTTGAGGAAACCTATGGCTAATATCACAAAGGGTTTGTCTTTATGTAAAGTCAATGGGGCAACAGAATTTTAGATGTTGGTGAAAAATTGTGCATGAAAATGTGGTTCATGAAAAGAGGAGTCAACTCCAACTTCCACAGTACATTGCTTTAAGAAATATTTAATCCTACAGTTATAAAATGGGAAACCGACAAAGCAACTTCTTCGTTAGACACAGTGTTGAGGCTACAAAACTGCAGATTACATTCATTAACAACTCTTTATTCACTTGTCTTTTCTAGAATATCTGCAAATGTGAAATTTGGAATGATTACAGTAGATGAAAAACACAACTATTGAAATGCTCAATTTTGTTCCGTATTCTTTGGGATTAACATTGGATTTCCTCACCTGCAGCGTGTTTCTATGTAGGCACTCACAGGGATAAGTAATTGCCAGTTTCCAAACATCAATGTTAATCATTTCCTCACAAAAGCAGTTTTTAATCAGATTCATTCCTAGAATGCGTCACTGCCCGCTGGCTACTCTCGTAAATCTCATTTGCATCATCAGAAGTGAAATGATGCAAGGCCTTGAAACTTCCTGTGTTGGTATTGGACCTTTACATTAGAAATTAATGGTGTTCATGCCTTTTCCCTCCTTTCAGCCACATTCTCCTTTTCCTTGCATTTTCTTATACATTTCACTACGCATTATACTGTGTATAAGACTGTGTCAGACTTCAGCACCTTTCCCAGTTCCCTGACTTCCATGTCCACCTGTTTTAGATTCTCCAATCAACCCTCCATTTATCAGGCTGGCAGTGCTGCAAGGGAAACCTGATGGCTTAATGGTGAAGGTGTATAATCACACTTGGTTTCGGGTTAAGTGCATCTTTCTTACGGCCTTTCATTTCTGTCTCCATCCAGACTATTTAAACTGTTATTTTGCTTGTCAACAAAACAACAACAACAACAACAAAAAACGCTTTGTGCTTTTGCTTCCCTACATCCACCTGTTCCGGCCTACCTGTTGCTTTCATCCATCACATTTCTAGTGATTCTCAGCTAATTTTGTTTGGAACTGCTGGCCTTTGCATATGGTATAGGAGCTCATTTCAGAATAAGATATAGTCAGATAGACTAAACACAGGCTTTTTTGAGGGGGGTGGGGGTGGGGGTGGGGGGGTGGGGGGTGTTGCAAAGTAGGAAAACACGACCAAATTAGAAAAGAGCTGCAAATGTAGAAAACACATCAGGCAAAATAGGTGCAAAAAATAAAGGTAAGTGCATAGTATAGACCAGTAGAATGGGTAAATGCTTTAGGATATATGTGCAGCCCCTCAGCTGCAGATATGAAATGTGTTGTACCTGTCTGGCACAGAGGGTGGAGCAACATTTAAAAAAAAATGCATAAATGGTGAAGTGATTTTACAAATGGCCAGAAATCAGCAGTGTGTTTAGTTGGAGGATTTTTTTTTAAATGAAAGTCTTCTGTTTTTTTCCCTCTCTGAAGTTCCTGCGTATCAGGGGCAGGCATGACGCATTAAACAGAAGCAGTTTGACATCAGTTGGCAGCTCTGCTCATCACGTGACGACAAGCTGGGCAGCCCCTGGGTGCTGGATGGTCGGATGGGCAGATGGACGGATGGATGGATGGATACTACCAACTTCAGCGCAAGGAAATGTGACGTTATAATCTGGCCGGTCCACAACAACAGCTGTAGTAGTAAACAAAACCCAGCTGACGCTCGTGGCTTCGTTAAAGGCAGACCTGGACATCCTCCTTCTGATACACTGAGATCTCAAACTACAAACACGAGTCAAATTAAATTCGCTTAAACCGGTTTAAAATGACCATCAATAATTAAATCTTAATTTTAAAAATGCAGATATGTGCAGCCTTTTTTAAGCTACACGAAGAGGTCAAGATGAAGTCTCCACGTCTGCGTAAAAGTGCATTAGAGCCATTTTCCCAAGAGCGCACATGGAGCAAAGGGTGGTTTAGAAATGCTGATTTAAAAGGCAACAGTATGCATCTAAAGTGAGATTAAAGTTCAATAAGATGCTGTTTTTCCGAATTCCGTTTTTAGAGATTTAACAAATACGCAGCTACAGCGCGCAGTCATGCAGAAACTCCCCGCATATCCATCCAATATTATTCTGGACGCGAACAGAAATCCATGTAAATGTGCTCCAGTGCGCACGGATCAGCGCCATCCAGCAAGACTCTGTGCGTCTTACAGGACGTTTGCTTTAGAATATGTAATTATCTTTATGTTTTGACACAATAACTTTATTTTGAATTTTAGAAAAGAATTAATAATCATTTTGGTCGCTGTTTGGTCGCTTTGGTTTTGGAAAGCGCAAAGGTCTCACGGGTTTTGCGCAATTCCACATTTCTTAGACATGCCTTCTTTAAAAAGAATTTTCAGTTGGATAAGCGCATCAAGGGTGTCAGATTTTTAAAAAGTTAAATTCATCACGGTCTGATAATATTAAATATTGAAGTCAACTACTCACTTTCTGCTTTAAAATCCTCTTAAGACGCAGATGCCATCGGGTCCGTAAAGCAGCATTTCTCTGCTGGATACCCACGCTGCAGCTTAAAACATCCCACAGTCCTCAGGACGACAGCAACAAAACAGAAGAGTCCATTATGAGAAGAAGAAAACTCACTTTAAGGTGTGCAGCTTTTACGCACAGACGGTTGGATCTGTGGCGCCGGACGCTGCGCTCTGGTCTGCACCACTCCGGAGAGAATGTTAAAGCTCCTCCGCTGGTTTCTCCATTGGCTGAGGATGCTGATGACAGAAGAGTCCACCGCCTATAATGTGATGCCTGCTGCGCTCTAAGGACGAAGGTGTGTGAGGATGAGGAATGTCTCTAGTCACCATGTCAAGGTGGGCCATTTATCTAACAGTCAATTCTTGGCTATATGAGCATTTTTCATCATTAGCCCAGAACTACTCCTTTTCTAAAACCTTAACCAGTTTCTCATTTAATTTCAGAACTGCATCAGTTCAATGCACCTGACCTCAGCGCTGCAGCAGGCGTTCTCAGTCTGAGTCATTTCTGCAGCATGAGAGACTATTTTTTTCTTCTCCTGTTCAATTACTTTCATGACATTTTTTGGGCAGTGCACAGCTGAAATGCTGTTTCACCAATTAGGCTATGTGAGCTATTTTCTCCCAAACCCAAGGTCCTAGAAACCTGAAAATCTGGGAGCACTGCAAGCACAGCATCAGATGACATGAGTATTATAACACAGTCAATCTGGTGTTGGGTTTCCAGCATAAAAAAACATATTGTGGAGCTAAACAATGACCTAGAAGTTCGTTTTTGTCCCATACAGCCTCCTAACAAGGAAATCTTCAACCTTAGACTGCACACTGCACACTGGAGATGGACAAGGAACACAGAGAGAGTAAGAAAGAAAAAAAAGTGACAATTTTCTATATTCTGAAGGAATTTTGCAGTAACAATTCCTGCTATATATGAGAGGAGGAGAAAAACATGCCAGCAGTTGACAAAGCAAGCTTGACTCAAGGTGAACTTCTGGTACTGAAATGTTTAAAAGTCCCACATAATCTTTGTCAGTAAGACTGTTTAGTCAACCGTTTTTTTCCCCAAAGGGTAAAGAATGGACTGAGTCCAACATTTTTCTCCACATGTGCAAGACGTTCCAGAATAACAGAAAAAATCTAAATCTTCTGAAAAACATATAGATGAAAATGAAAAAAAGTGCTCCACCTGATGCCTCAGAAACAAGCAACTAAGTAGGCTTTGAGTTTGACTGTTTCGCCATTTGGCAAGTAATTTAAAATTGAAATCAATAAACCACAACAAAATCCACAGCAAAGAAATAAGGAATGCGGAAAGAAAGCATAAAACTGGACAAATCAATACATTACATAATAGCACTCATTCAGTTATTGGTCATATACAGAGCAAAATACACAATTCAGCCACAGCATCGAAAGCAATTACAGGTGAAGTGGACAACAGTGATTATTTTGCTACAAGGCAAGTGAACAGTCGGTTCTTGAAGCTGGTGTGTTGTAAGCAGGAAAAAATATAAAGACGTCTGAGGTGTCTAGAAAATTTGGCCAGTAAATCTCCAAAACAGCAGCTATTCCATGATGATCCTGCTGTGCAGTGACTAAAGTGGTTCAAGGAAGGACAACTTGCAAAAGGGTACAGTGAAGGCTGCCCTGTGTGGTCTGGTCCCACGAGGGAGGAGGGTAACTGCAGAAAAAATTGCTGAACCACTTCACACTGACAATGATAGAGAGGTGCCACAAGATAGAGTTCTTCACAGCTTGTAGTGAATAGAGTTGCCTATGCCAACCCCAGCGGGATGCTCTGAGCAGTGTCCTGCTGGAGAAAAACAGGGTTCTCTGTGCACCTGACAGCTAAACAGAACTAAGTTAGGTGACTGCAGTGTCTTTGTCCGAATCATGTTAAAACATTAGTCTCTTTTCACAATTAAAGGGTGTCAATTAATCAGTGTCAGTCCCCTTTTCCCTCTATAAGTTCTGCGAGTAAACCTAGGACTTAACATTCATGTGGATGCTCCATTGTCATATACCACTACCTGCAGACCACATATCAAAGCCATGCCCTTGTGGTTCTTCATGGTGTCACACTGCAAACATTGTTCAGGAATGTAGTTTCACAGTTCATGAAGCTGACTTGGCGTCCTCCAGATTTGAATCCAAGTATCTGTGTATGTCAACTATCTGTGAGATGTGCTGAAAAATGGGCCCATGAATGCCCCACCTTACAATTTGCAAACATCATGAAGACTGAAACCACAGCACACCTTCAGAGGTCTTGTGGAGTCCATGCGTGGACAGATCAGAGCTGGTTTGGTAGCATGAGGTGGATCTACACAGTATTAGGCAGGTGGTTTTAATGTTGTCGATGAGCAGCGTAAGTAAACGTTGCATGGGATAAAGAAAAGCAGGAGCTGTACATAAAGCATCTCTCTGACACTAATTTGCAGCCACAGATGTTCTAGACTCAGCTCTCCTATCGTCCACGACAACCACAGAATCTGTTGAGTGCCGGGAAGTGTTGCTAAACGCTTCTGGTTGTCTAATTCTTCAGAACATCTTTGTATTCTGTGCTCTTCAGGAAATTTCGGAAAGCCCTCTGACTGCAGCAGGCTGAAGTGTAGTAAGCACCGCCTGTGTGTCGTAATAGTATCATTTATCTGAAGGTCTGACTTCAGTCCTGCAGTGAACACAACAAAACAAAAGCGTAATCCCGTGCTTCTCTGTGTGTGGTGGGTAATCCTTAATCCAGGGGTCATAGCGGGCAACTCTGGTCCAATGCTTCAGGGAGGTTGTTTCTGGAGCTGCACTCAAACAAATATCCGTCAGCTGCGTCCTTTTACTCACTGCCTCACCTGTTTTTTTAAGAAAATGATCTTCAGTGAATAGTTGAAAAGCCAAAAACTATAGTTCCTGCTCAACCAACCACACATGAGTCATTTCTGCACTGAGTTCTTTCATTTCCTCCTCCTCTCCTAGTGACACATACTTTTGCTAAAATTTAGCTTTCAACACAGGGATTTAATTTGAAATCAAATATTTTTAAAGAGTGATGCCCTGCTTTTATTTGTAATGTATTTACTTTAACACGTTGTTCTCCTCCATTCTTCTAATTCCCCCCATCCTTCCTTGTTCTCTGTTCTCCAAGGTCCTTGATCACAGTCCACGATCATCAAGGATGTTCTAGTCCATTCAGTGTGTCTCGGAGGAGCTTCGAGTATGTTACAACATAGTGTTTGTGATTAGGCAAGTGCCCTCTTCTGTAATGCACAACCTACATTTATTTAAAAAGGACCTTGTCACTTACGCAAAAGAAAATGTTTTGTATCGCACAATGAAATGCTCAAATGGTCAAAATGCTCAAACCAAACATTCAAGAGCTGAGAGAACAAATACTGCAGTTAACAGGAAGAGATCATATTTGATGTCATATTTAATGTGATATTATCAGTCCCAGCAACAAGCACAGTATTATCACATAACCGCCATCTGTGCAGGTTCTGTCACAGCCTTGTTGTGGTTTGACACAAGTAATAGCTTTTATTACTGAATGATGAACGATTCATGGGGAATAGGAATAATAGCACATATGGCTGTAATGTTAGTCATACTTATTCACAGAAAAAACACGTGTGTAGAATCTGAAACAAGAATGAATCATGAATCATCTAATTAAAGTGCTGCTATAAGACAAGACAAGACAAGATAAGATATCTCCACATATACATAGAGTGCAGACTTTTTCAGAAGCTTAAAATGCAGGGACCTGAGGTCAGCAAAGTGAAATTTAAAACAAAAAGACAAAATCTAGATTTGAACGGCTAGATTATTATTAGTCCTGGTGTTTAACAAACCATAAGGTGACATTTTATTTATAGCATTTAAAGCTCCCTTATGTCTCTTTTGTCCTTGGAGTAATACATATATATTTAATCATATATTTGTATTATTTCTATCAGTCGTGGCATGCTAAATCTTACATGTTACTGAGTTTTTATTTCACACCTGAGGTTCTGTACATCTTGAATAGTTGCTGCCCCATTGGATTGAATGACCGTGTTCTGGTTTGAGACGAGGAGTCACATCTGTGAGATGGAAAGCACATCATGTTGTTAACCACTGGTCAACCAGTCTCCTGGTGACATCTTCACAAAACATTCCAAAGCCATAACTTGCTCCTGGTTAATTGAGTGAGAAGAAAATCTTCCAATTCCTGGGTCACTAAGACCTCCTGTGATGTTGTGTGAGACACAGTGATAATGAGCTGTTACAAAGATATCACCTCAAGCTCAATCTACCTATCTCAAGAAATGCGTGTTAACAACAATTAAGTCCCTGATAAAGACCAGTTACTGTACACAGAGTGACACGATGTCACCCATAGCAACAGGGTCTCAGCATCTTATTGAATAGATTGAGAGAGGAAGCTGAGTGATGGTGGTAAGATGAGATTCTTTGTGAATATGGACCCTGACCATTCAGCCTGCTTATCTCTGCCCTATGAGCCTTTTACCTCATAGCTATACAGTTACTCCCTCTGTCAGTGCTCATACCTTGGTAGCTTGCCTAGTTGCTGTGTAGACCTCATCCAGTTTGTTTTGGGCAGAAACACTCATGCCGTATTCCCAATGACATATGTTTTCTTTGTATTTTCAGAAAGTGTAAGAGTCGATCATACAAAGCACATAAGGTTGTGTGTGGTATGGATACAACTGGCACAGACTGCTTTATCTTCATACGGCACCCTAAGCTTTGAGTCATATTTACATCACAGTTTGTAGTGAAAAAAGAGCTGTCATTGGTCTGTGCACTCTTGGTGGCTCAAACGTGGGAGACACAATGACGAACGTGACATATGACGGTGGATAAGCAGAAAAGCATGATGACTAACATACTGCAAAATGCGACTAGATGTAGTGGGACATCCTGGTGCTTTTGGTACGCTGCATTTGACTAGTATGTATTGGGACATAATAAATCTTATTCTGGCATACTACAGCTGCAGGGAGCCACAGAAACCTCCTACACTCAGCCACCAGTGAGTGTACCTATTAGCATGTCATCAAAATGCACTTTAGCGCCTCTTTACTACAGAAAGTGGTGTAAAATAACAAGTTCCAGATGCTGATTTTTAAAACATCCATTGTGTTCTTATCAAGGTATTCACTTCCTCTCCTAGACAATGAATACTGTCTTGTTCTATCTTTAACTCACTGCTTTCTGTGTTTGATAACTTGGAGGAGTACCAACGTCCTTAAGGGGTTTCAGAGCACAGGGAAGGATGGAGCACGCTGATTTATGCAGAGCCTTTAACTGTGCAAATGTTTCAACACTACTAATTGCAAGGCCATGAATTAATTGCTTGATTTGTCATGTTTTCTCTGGATAGTCACATCTGATATTCTATACTGTTTTCTATGTAATTTTAAGAGCAGTCCATGTTCCTTTGTTTAGAACATGTCTGCACTGACTATAGCAACTCTTTAATATAACATCCAGTACATATGGAGCCCTATTAAACCAGTTAGTCTATCTCACTTATGGTTTCTGTTGAATATACTGAAATGCTTAAGTTGAATCATTAAAGGCTGTTCATTTGTGAGTGCGTTCCAACCCCCTTTTAAACTCTTTGTAAATTTGCTGTCCCCAAGAATAAAAGCATCAGCTGCAGTTTGCTGGAAGACACGAACAGAAAAGAATTCTCAGATAAAACTAAAAAGGACAAATCCTCCTTCCTCTTTCTTGTTTGCTTGTTTTGTTATAGCCTTTCAAAATGCTGCAGAACATTAATTCTTGACATTAGAAAGAAAACAAATGGCACTAATCTAATAGTCGCTCTGAAGCTTTTGTTTGTCATCTGATCTCTGTCAGCAAATGGATCGGCGCTTTTCAAACGTTATCACATTTCTTTGTTGCCGTTGATCAGTGTATCTGTCTATGTAGCTCCGTGCAAAACACAATTGCTTGTGTCGGCTTATTGTTGAGACATAAAGCAGGACTTTGAGTTGATTTTTAGTGTCAGGCTGAGCTAATTTGGAGGACAATGAAATAAAAAGAAATCTAGTTTAAACATCACAATTACAATATGAGGCCTCCAGCCTTAAAATATGCCAGATCTCTTTATTTTGTTCAACTCCCATTCACTGTCTTTCGAAAAGTTGATTTCTAGAATGCCGGTTTAAAGATTTATTTCTGAACTGTTTAACACGTGCTGTCATATCTAGCATCCCATGTTGAGCAGCCGCCAATTTTACATCCAGGTGGAATCCCAAATTCAAGGACATGTTCACAGAAAACACATTCACTCAAACCAGCTGCACTTCAATGATCAGAAAAAACAAGAAACCCTTTAAAAATGTCATCCCCCCTGAAAGACAAGCACACAGTTCTGGCAGTGTAACAAGGTCTTTTCCCATTTACTGCTTCAGCTTCTCTGATGCCTGCTTGCTGTTTCCTCACAGAGAGCTTTTTTTTTTTAAAGGATTTCTGTCAAATGTGAAAATAAAATCTCCTCCTTAGACTGGTGGAGCCTCCCTCCACAGTGTCTAATCAAATGCAGACAGTAAGACCCAGATCTGTCAGGTTATTAGATGTTTAACTTAAAAGTCAAGTAGAGACAATGAAATAACAGCCTTATTAATACAGGTGCTGGCCTGACATGTCAATTTGAATTTCATTACTGCAGCTTCCAAATGAAGAGCTCATTAAGTTTAATAGAGAGCTTCAGTGTTTCAGCATCATCGCACTGCTTCATAAAGAATGATGTTGTCAGAGTAAAATTCTGCATGTAAACATTTGACAGTCTCCTATCAGCAGATTCAGTTCAAATATTGACTCACGCTGCGTACACATAAATATTCAGTCGCATTTAGCTTACTCACAAATTAGATTCAGAAATGCCTGTTGAATACACACGCAGAGCTGCATCCGTGCTTGCAGAGGAATAAGATTTGTCGACAGTTAAATCACCTCTTTATTGGAAATATAGCACTGAGGCAACGTGACTTTACACACAGCGGGAAACGCTGTGATGCTAAAATGTTCACAGTGACAATGAATGCATGCTGATGTTTAGCAAGCACAGAAAGGTTTGTGCCTCCATGGAAAGTTAGAAAAAATTATAAAAATGTGCCCTTCTGAAATGTCTTTCAGTTTTTATTTATAGGCTTTGTTTAACCCTGAAAAATATTTTAAAATGAAACAGCAATGTTTGCCATGATCTCCATCTTAGTTGATGGGATTATCTGATTAAATAAAGACCACAACTCCTTGGTGGCATATTTTAAAAGCACTGGATTCCCTATAGCATATATGAAAGGGAGTTCAAAAGCCCTGTGACAAAACTGCAGTATTTGACATCCTGGGAATGAAAATCAACTGGCTAACATTTGCTTATTTGCAAGAAAAGTTATTTATTTTTAGTCCCAATAATGACACTCGATGAAACCACTAAGCGGCCAGCTTGGCCAAAAGAAAAAAAGAAGAAGAAGCAAAACTAATCAATAATTTTTCATTATATTCTTTTAAGTAATCTTTTCATTTATTAATTAATTTTATGTATTACGTATTTTTTTTCTTTTTAACTCATATTAGCTCACGGCCATCATGTCTATTAGACTGTTATTTTAATTGATTACAGGTAAATGTTTTTTTTCTTAGAACATTTTAGGCATATGCAGTAATTTTTTAAACATAAAATTTGATATTTTATGCAATTTTCTGTTCAAATAAAGCTCCACTTGTTGCTTTTCATTTAAAGCACAGTAAATATTGCATAGATTCAACAAGGTGTTAGAAACACAAGAAGCAAACAAGAAGATTTTGGTCCATATTGACATGATAGCATCACGCGGTTGCTGCAGATTTGTCGGCTGACCATCAATGATGCCAATCTCCCGTTCCACCACATCCTGAAGGTGATCTATTGGATTGAGATATGGTGACTGTGGAGGCCACTGGAGTACAGTGAACTCATTGTCATGTTCAAGAAATTGGTTTGAGAAGATTTGAGCTTTGTGATGTGGAGCATTATCCTGCTGGAAGGAGCCATCAGAAGATGACCTCAGTGGTCATAAAGGGACGGACATGGTTCACAACAATACTCATGTAGGCTGTGGCATTTAAATGATGCTTAATTGGTACCGAGGGGCCCAGAGCATGAAAATATCCCCCTCATCATCAGACTAACACCAGCCTGAACTCTTCATACAAGGCAGGATGGGTCCATGCTTTCATCTTGTTTACGCCCAATTCTGACCATCTGAATGCCGCAGCTGAAACTGACACTCATCAGACCAGGCAACGTTTTTCCAGTTTTCTGGTGTCCAGTTTTGCGGAGCCTGTGTGAATCATAGCCTCAGTTTCATGTTCTTAGCTGACAGGAGTGGCACCTGGTGTGCTTTCTGCTGCTGTAGCCCATCTTCTTCAACACATTGTGCATTCAGAGATGGTATTCTGCATTCCTTGGTTGTAACAAGCGGTTATTTGAGTTACTGTTGTCTTTCTATCATCTTCAACCAGTCTGTCCATTCTCCTCTGACCTCTCACATCAACAAGGCATTCTTGTCCACACTATGCTCACTGGATATTTTCTCTCTTTGGGACCATTCTCTCTAGACCTTACAAATGGTTGTGAGTGAAAATCCCAGTAGATCAGCAGTCTCTGAAATAGTCAAACCAGCCCATCTGGCACCAACAACCATGTTTAAAGTCACTTAAATCCCATTTCTTTTCAATTCTGATGCTCAGTTTGAACCTCAGCAATTTGTCTTGAGCACGTCTACATGCCTAAATGCATTGAGTTGCAGCCATGTGATTGGCTGCTTAGCTATTTGTGTTAACAAGCAATTGAACAGGTGCACCTATTAAAGTGGCCGGTGAGTGTATATCTCCTCAGTAACTGGCTTATGAATTTGTATTCAAGGTTGGCTCTTTGGAGCAGCTTTAAACATATTTTATTTCCAGCATTGTCAGATAAAATAAGAATTTCTGGGGCCATAAGCCAACTTTAACTGTGTCTGTCTGCTGTTTGCTTCTCACCAGGTAAAATACAGTGTTATTTTTAGCAGCTGCTGTGGCGAGAAAGGACATTATGAGAGCAGTGAGTGAACCAATCAGTAAAGCTGTGACACTTTGACAAATTCTCTGTAGGTTCATCACTACCAGAGACCGCTTTTGAGTCATCATTTTATCTGTTATTATTGTAAAAATGCTGATTACAGCCACTTTAACACTCACCAACTGCAGAACTTGTGTGGTTTAATTTCATTTGATCATAGAGACCCCGATACATAAGCAACAACCCAATAGGATTCTGATTTGGAAGCATCTTACATCACCTTATTCAAATTTAGCCCCACATCAAAAGCAAATTCTGCGCTCATTGTGCTTTCAAAGGCAACGCTTATCCTCAGTCCACATGATCAAAGCGATAGAGCAGATTCTGTGGCGTGTTCTTTCATGACGAAACACAGGCAAATACTGACTCATCTTCAAGTGTGTCTCATTACTAATTTAAGCAAAAAAGAAAAAAGCTGCACATCCTGCTATTTTAATGATGTTTTCTGAAGAGATTTGAGTGTCAAAACTCAATTCAGATAAAGTGATGTGGATTAATATATATATTTTATTTATAAAAACAAAGACAGCTGTACAATCAATAACCCATTTTCAAGACAGTAAAAGCAGAGAAAATCAATTATTTAATTCCTGTCTGACTTCATCAAAACAGTGTATAAAGTTTTAGAACGCAAAAGAAAAGCCAGAAAAAGAATCACACAGTAAAAAGCAACCAAAGATTGTAAGAAAAACATTTATAAATTAGAAAATATAATAAATAAAGAGAGTGATCTTAAAATCAATTGTAAAATCCAATATTAGACAAAGAAAGAATTCCAATAAGCACATGGTAATCTAACTTCTCTTCTCAGATAATGAGCTAGAAAGAAGAAAACACTTTTCTGCTCCAACAAGAAAACAAGCAATTACAGCTTTCAATATTTCTCACCTAATGTCATGCTGCGTCTTCACTTGACCAGGAAAATGAGGATAATGGTTACCAGAAGCACTGGTGGTAGCACTGATAATTTGCCAGCCAATACTTGTGTCCGTCAACTTACAGACCCGACTGAGCGACGGAAGGGCAAGAAGACGACAACCTGCGCAAACGAACCAAAGATAGATGTGTTATATAATCCTTATCTAACCAGGTTTGATGACTAAGAACTCTGTATTTACGGTAATACCCTGAAGGAACAGAGTTATTCTCATGTCTGCACGTACACTCCTCACATCAGGGTGATGCTAGGTATTGTCTTCTTCAAGGAAATAAAAATCTCCTTCAACCTCTTTATATAGTTTGCTTACACTTTGAGCTCCAATTGTGACGCGAAATTGCTGAAAAATTTGGCTTTTTCTTCAGGAATCGACAGCAGTTTTTCCTTTGTGAGGCCAAAGACTCAATATAAAACCTTAGTGTGTCGCTCATACATCTACTTTGCTTTTGACCTGAAATTACACATGAAAAATAATTCACTGTGGTTTTAAATACCCCTCTTACAAAAAAAAAATTATTATGGCAACCATTTCACGTGTGCAAATCACATATTTTGAACTTCTTGTTTTAGTAAATATCTCGAATGCAAGCACAGTGTGAAAGAAGCTTCCCGAATTATGTGATTCTGAACTTTGCTCTGACACACCTGCATAACACTGGATTGGATGAAGGCCTTTCCTTTTCATTGAAAAAAAAACAACTATGCAAGTAGGTTATGAGGCCAATACAAAAGTATTAAAAATTGCAGTTCCTCAAATAGCCACTGGAGGCTTGGTCCAAAGGGGATTTAAACCTTGTAGACACCAATGTTAAAATTAAATGAAATAAACATGTTTACAGACTGGTACGAAAAACAGTTTTGGTGTCTGTAACTAATTTCCCTGTTCATGACAGCTATCTAGGGGGGTACGTTTTTAGATAATCCACTCATCTAGATTGTATCAAGGCTTAAAGTTTTGAAGTTAATTGAGGACATTGTAGCTTTGAGTGACCGGCTGTTACAATCACAGTGCAGTTTATGGCACAAAAAAATGTTTGCATGGCTCACCTGAGGTCAAATTCCACTCTATGTCTTTGCTCATATTTAGATTAGCTGAGAGTTAGATGGAGTCAGGTACTTCCAAGATGGCCGGAACCACCACATTGAGCTTCAAAATTGTTCCGGAAACCTATGACTGAAATCAGGAGAGTTCATCAACCTTTTATAACCATCCTTGAGCCAAGACAGCATGAATCATCTTCACCAATGTACCAAAGCAACACATGTTCACCTTCAACTGACTGCAGCCACAATAATTACAATGACAGGAAAGGAGGAAGTCAATTGTTATAGTTCTGGAGCTACAATGTCAGTGAAGAGAGGAGGTCAAGGTTGATGGATGGGTCAACAAAGCATTGGAAACAACATTTTTTATTTTTTCAGTTTGGGCACATCAGCTCATAAATTTGATCTGTGACTTGTAAAATCGACAAATTGCTTCCTAAATCTTCCATAACAAAGGTTTCTATTGTTTTACTTTGATCTACAGTATTTTTCATATTTCTAACAAGCTATGTCACCCCTTTTTAATCTTAATTTCATAATTGTTCATTGCTTGGGTTTTCTTCGTTAACTGTACTTTTGTTGGCCTGATTTTCTTTAATTGTATTGAAATGTTTTATCTGCATTTTTCTTTTCTTGGGCACAACCTGCCCTGCAACTCTTTCACCCCACTTTATCCACAGAACACACTGGATCATGACAGCAAATTTAAACATAGGCTCCTAACCTTTGAATAACTCTTTAGCGGCTCTGTTTAGAGCTGTATAGTTTTCTCATCTTACTGGCTTGACTGCTGTTCCTTGCAAAATTTAATGAAGACCAAATGACCTCTCATCATTTCTGCCTGGTTCTATTCCCCAGTCATGATGTCTCAGCTGCTCTTTGCACAGAGATGCTCCTCGTGTCTGTGAAATTTGAAAGAGAAGTCACAAAGGGCAACAAAAAATAAAGCAGTCAATGCAAACTGTTAACAAATGCAACAAAGGTGACATGAAATGACTTTGGTCAAAAAGAAATGGCACATTTCTTTGAAATCTCTTGCATTTTCATCAAATTTGCAACACGTAATGCACTTAGAAGATTATTCTATCAAGTTACATTTTCAAATAGAATTTAATTCTAAACAGAAAGAAAAGATATTTGCTCCAATGAACCAGTGAAATTAGCAGTAAGTTTGAGTGTTGGCTCTAACAGTCTTTAAAGGAGAACTTCGTTTTTTTTCAACCTGGGGTCTGTTTCCATATGTAATTTCATACATGTGAGTGATGGAGAAATGAATTATTGACATAGCTCCAATATTTAGCCAGACAGGCAGCTTCGCAGCTCGGCTAGCGAAAAGTATGGGGCAGATGGCCCCCCCGCGTCAAAGTCCGCCTTAATGTGCTTTTGCCCCACACTGACCGGCTCAGATAGTCTCAATGAGTGTCCCACAACTTATTAGAGATGAGAAGTGAACGAAAACCTCCACATTACCTGGTGATCGCTCTTTGTTGTGGTCTGTATCCAAATCTCAGGATGCTAGAAAGCAAATCTCATTCTGAAATCGCGCGATTTTCGCGATTTCACGATTTCGCGAGCTCTCGTCCGATTTCGGAACGAGATTTGCTTTCTAGCATCCTGAGATTTGGATACAGACCACAACAAAGAGCCATCACCAGGTAATGTGGAGGTTTTCGTTTCGAAACAGACCCCAGGTTGGAAAAAACCGAAGTTCCCCTTTAAATTGCATTTTGAAGCATTTAAAGATGTTGAATTATTGTCATGATGTTTCATAAGCTATGGGTGTTTTTTTAATATTTTTTTTTTGTCAGCTGAGGAAGCACAGTCAGCTGTTAGTAAAATAACTATGTGAGCAGTGTCAGCGTAGTTCACTTTGTCTCTGCTCTTTTGAGCTTAAAGTGTGACTTAGGGAAATAGAAGAAGCAAAGGATCCCATGCTCCTTTTACACTGAAGAACTCTCTAAAGCTGAAATGAAGTTCTGTTTCTGTGGGTGTCATGCTGGCAGTTTGTCCCTGCAGCAGAACAACATTCGACTCTCAGTTTGTGTGTCTGAGTGTTTCGGGACCAAAAAGGGATGTGAAATTCTGTAAATGTCAGCGCTGCAGGTAGCAGTTCAAAAGCAGAGACAAAATTAACACAATTCCAGAAAGCTGCTAAACTTACAGCCAAGCAGTTCCCCTTACATGCACCAAAGACTGTGGTGGGGGGGGGGGGGGGGGGGTTGCGTAGATTATAAATTGATTGGTGCTTATGTGAACCTGCATGCTTGTTTGCCACTCTGTGTTGACTCTGGGATGGAATGATGAGCTGTCCTGTCTGTACACCACCTTTTGCCCTATGTAAGCTGAGATACGACCAAATGGGTCCAGATGGGAATATTCCTGTAGCTACATGATGGGTTGCCTTAAATTATTACACAACCATAGCTTGCAGATAATGCGCACTCATGACTTTTGGAGACCCACTAAATTTTTCTGAAGCACCACCAGAATGTTAGAATGTGTTTGACTTTTGGAGGTGTTTATACATTGTTTAAACATGTGTGCTGAGTCTCACATGTATGAACATGAGCTTCTGTATATAGAGAGACAAAACATTAATGTGAAATTAAATGTAATACTCAGGAGAATTAATCCATACCGTTAAAAGACCATTAAGATGGATTTATTCTTCAGCTGTCAGGTTGGGGGAATTAATTTACAGTGCAGCACAGGATTTCGGATTTCAGCACCATTGCTACCCAAGATGAATGTGTCATATTCAACCATGCAGCATGTTCATTATTCATCCAAAGCCCTTTCTTCCATGGTCATGGAAAGAGACAATCATGGAGTCTGTTTGAGTTTCTGAACAAGTTTTCAAGCACATTTCTAAAACTGACTTTGACAGTTTAATCCTGACCTGAAAATTCTGGCAAATAAAATCTATACAATAGAATTTCCCTGTCTGTCCTTCGACATTCACTGTGTTACTTGCTTTCAATTTGTAGTTTTAATTGCTAAACACAAAGAGGACACTGACTCTGTCGGTGACAGATCTGGCACAATTGTTTCTTTAGATACTGTGATGAATAAAGGATGATGTTCATACCTGAAGTGTGTCTATTTAATTTCTAAATTAAGTGAAATCCGTGCTGAACTCAGTAATGGTACGATTGGTTGAGAAAACAACCTAGAAGAGGAAGGCAAAGCTATAGGAGATGAATGGATTGACAACAGGAAGCGAATTCTGATCACCAAGCCAAAATCCTTTTCATGTTTTTGGAAATTACATTTGCATTGTGAACAGTAGACTTCGATGAGAACAATTAAAGGCAAAGCCGCTACCTCGCCCGGGATAGGGAAACCGGGGCCTTTCCCTGGAGCCAGACCTGGGGGGGGAGCTCGTACAGGAGCGTTTGGTGGCCGAGCCTTGGGGTCCCGTGGGGCTCGGTCGGGCAAAGCCCGAAAAAGTAACACGGGGCCACCGCCCAGTGGACCCACCACCTACAGGGCAGGAAGTCGGGGTCGGGTGCTATGTTCACCGGGCAGTAGGCAGGAGCGGGCGCCTGGGCGTGCCGCCCCCTGGTGGCGTAGACTAGCTCTGGGGACGTGGAACGTCACCTCACTGGCGGGGAAGGAACCTGAGCTGGTGCGGGAGGTGGAGCGATACCGGCTAGATATCGTTGGGCTCACCTCCACGCACAGCAAGGGTTCTGGAACCAGAATCCTGGAGAGGGGTTGGACTCTCTCCTACTCCGGAGTTGCCCAGGGAGAGAGGCGCCGGGCGGGTGTGGGGATACTCACAAGCCCCCGGCTGAGCGCCGCTTTGTTGGAGTTCTCCCCGGAGAACGAGAGGGTCGCCTCTCTGCGACTTCGTGTTGCAGGGGGGAAAACTCTGACTATTGTCTGTGCTTATGCGCCGAACAGCAGTTCAGAGTATTCGGCCTTCTTGGAGTCTCTGGGTGGGGTCCTGGAAGGGGTACCGCCCGGGGATTCCATAGTTCTCCTGGGAGACTTCAACGCTCATGTGGGCAACGATGGAGAAACCTGGAGGGGGGTGATTGGGAGGAACGGCCTGCCCGATCTGAACCCGAGTGGTGTTTTTTTATTGGACTTCTGTGCTAGTCATGGTTTGGCCATAACAAACACCATGTTCGAGCATAAGGTTGCTCATAAGTGTACTTGGTACCAGAGCACCTTAGGCCAAAGGTCGATGATCGACTTTATAGTCGTATCGTCAGACCTGCGGCCGTATGTCTTGGACACTCGGGTGAAGAGAGGTGCAGAGCTGTCAACTGATCACCACCTGGTGGTGAGTTGGATCCGATGGCGGGGAAGACTGCCGGACAGACCTGGTAAACCCAAACGTGTAGTGCGGGTGAACTGGGAACGTCTGGCGGAGGACCCTGTCCGTAGGGTTTTCAACTCCCACCTCCGGAAGAGTTTCTCCTGCATCCCGGGGGAGGTTGGGGACATGGATTCTGAGTGGTCCATGTTCAAAGCCTCCATTGCAGAAGCAGCTGTTAGGAGCTGTGGTCTGAAGGTCACTGGTGCCTGTCGCGGCGGCAATCCAAGGACCCGCTGGTGGACACCAGCGGTGAGGGAGGCCGTCAGGCTGAAAAAGGAGACTTATCGAGCCTGGTTGGCTCGGGGGTCTCCTGAAGCAGCTGACAGGTACCGGCTGGCCAAAAGGGCGGCAGCTGCGGCAGTGGTGGAAGCTAAAACTCGGGTGTGGGAGGAGTTCGGGGAGGCCATGGAGAAGGACTTTCGATCGACCTCGGGGAAGTTCTGGCAAACCATTCGACGCCTCAGGAAGGGGAAGCAGGGCTTCGCCCAGGCTGTGTATGGTCGGGGTGGAGAACTGTTGACCCGTACTGGGGATATCGTCGGGCGGTGGAAAGAGCACTTCGAGGAACTCCTTAACCCGGTAAACACGTCCTCTATGGAGGAGGCAGAGCCTGAAGACTCGGGGGTATCTGCGTCCATATCCGTGGCAGAGGTCGCCGAGGTAGTTAAAAAGCTCCTCGGTGGCAAGGCGCCAGGTGTGGACGAGATTCGCCCTGAGATGCTGAAGGCTCTGGACATTGTTGGACTGTCTTGGTTGACACGTCTATGCAATGTCGCGTGGGCATCGGGTACAGTACCTGGGGAGTGGCAGACCGGGGTGGTGGTCCCTATTTTTAAAAAGGGGGATCGGAGAGTGTGTGCCAATTACCGCGGTATCACACTTCTCAGCCTCCCCGGGAAAGTTTACTCTAGGGTGCTGGAAGGGAGGATCCGACCGATAGTCGAACCTCGGATTCAGGAGGAGCAATGCGGATTCCGTCCCGGTCGTGGAACAGCAGACCAGCTCTTTACCCTTGCGGAGCTGCTGAGGGGGTCATGGGAGTATGACCTGCCAGTCTACATGTGCTTTGTAGATCTGGAGAAGGCCTACGACCGTGTCCCCCGAGGGGCTTTGTGGGGGGCACTGCGGGAGTATGGGGTCCGAGGCTCGTTGTTACGGGCCGTTCGGTCCCTGTACAACCAAAGTGAGAGCTGTGTCCGCATACTCGGCATTAAGTCAGACACGTTTCCGGTGGGTGTTGGACTCCGCCAGGGCTGCCCCTTGTCTCCAATCCTGTTTGTGGTTTTCATGGACAGGATTTCAAGGCGCAGTCGTGGCGGGGAGGGTTTTCGGTTTGGGAGCCTCAGGATCGCTTCGCTGCTTTTTGCAGATGATGTGGTTTTGTTGGCATCCTCAGACCGTGACCTCCGGCACGCACTGGAGCGGTTTGCAGCCGAGTGTGAAGCGGCAGGGATGCGGATCAGCACCTCCAAGTCCAAGGCCATGGTTCTCTGCCGGAAACCGGTGGAGTGTTTCCTCCGGGTTGGGGGGGAGTTGCTTCCCCAAGCGAAGGAGTTTAAGTATCTCGGGATCTTGTTCACGAGTGATGGGAAAATGGAGCGGGAGATGGACAGGCGGATTGGTGCGGCGTCAGCAGTAATGCGGGCGTTGTACCGAACCGTCGTGGTGAAGAGGGAGCTGAGCCGTAAGGCGAAACTCTCGATTTACCAGTCCATCTACGTTCCAACCCTCACCTATGGTCATGAGCTTTGGGTAGTGACCGAAAGAACAAGATCGCGGATACAAGCGGCCGAAATGAGCTTCCTCCGTAGGGTGGCTGGGCTCAGCCTTAGAGATAGGGTGAGGAGCTCAGACATCCGGAGGGAGCTCAGAGTAGAGCCGCTGCTCCTTCGCATCGAAAGGAGCCAGTTGAGGTGGTTTGGCCACCTGATTCGGATGCCTCCAGGGAGACTTCCTCTGGAGGCTTTCCGAGCACGTCCGTCTGGGAGGAGACCCCGGGGCAGACCCAGAACTCGCTGGAGAGATTATATATCTCGTCTGGCCTGGGAACGCCTCGGGATCCCCCAGGAAGAGCTGGAAAGTGTCGCTGGGGGGAGGGACGTTTGGAACGACCTGCTTCGCCTGCTGCCCCCGCGACCCGGCCCCGGATAAGCGGAGGAAAATGGATGGATGGATGGATGGATTGTGAACAGTTAGTAGTTCAAAAATTAGCTTAGATTTTTTTTTCATTGTTAGCATGTCTAAATTCAGGTTTTTTTGTATGCTAGAAGACAAATTAAGCAATCAAGACCATAAGTGCATATTTCTATCTTGAAACAAAGCCTCAGTGTACCAGCTAGTGTACAAACCTAAGAAATCAATCTTGAGGACGGCCTTTCCGTGTCGTTATTCTTCTTCAGAATCCGGTTCTAACATGCTAACATGTGTGGCTGAAGTATGCCAGTATTGCAACTTGCCTTTTGCAGATCGGTTTCACAGTGTTTGAGAAGAGATGCAGGTGAGCTGGTGTGCTCAAATTGCAGTAAGCAGGTTGAGTGGAGTAAAAGGCGGAGACCAGATCTGCACATTCCAGAGGAAGCAATGGTGTAGAGTTACATGTAAGCTATCATAAGGCATTATATTGAGGGTAAAAACTCCCAAATATGTAATTTTGATGCATAGAGATAAGGTGTTAAATCATTGGCCAGAAAGGGATTTTCGTAATTGTGCAAACGCTTTCATTTTTGAGAACTTATACCTTTTCTACTTCAATATTCAAACAGTTTTCTGAAATTTTGCTTGTTTTTTCTCCAAAGTGCTACCAAAGTTTTTAAAGCACCTGTTAAAATGCACATAAAATCAAGGGAACTGCTCATAATGTGATGCTACTGAAGAGACAAGATTGGATCTTTCTTCAACTTGCTCAACGTTGTCTTCACTGTTATCGAACTTTACTTTTCTCAGAAACACGGTGGAGGAAAAGTAAGAAGCCTAATGGCAAAGACCTTTTTAACAGCTGCTGAGCCGAGTATGACCGTTACGTGGGTGTGACAGCTGATGTGACCAAGTTGGACTGAGTCTGAGCAGCTCATGTTGACAGTTGGCAGATCGAATTATATAGTTTGTAATATGTAGAGGTTCTCATAATCCTAGTATTAACTTGCTGCTCGTCATCCTCATAAAGATTTGCTAATGATATTCATGGCAAAGATAAACAGGTATGTTTACCATGAGTTTGTTAAAGAAAGCTTACCTAGTTATCTCCAGTTTCCTCTGTAGATTCTACCGACTGACACATTTCTGTGTCTGAATCCTCTGTCAAACTCCCTCTTTTTTGGCAATTTTTGCACAAGTGTCGCCACATCTTGACAGTGAAAACTGCTGAGTGTTGCCCATGTATATTTATTACAGACAGCAGCTGTCACTGGCATGAGATTCACTTGGTTTCCTACCTCCACACGTGTTATTTAGCAGAAGTAAGGGAGGTCTCGTACTCCGTTTACTTATATTTACATATATTTTGTTTTCCCACTACAGGCAAACAGGCCTGATGAATGTATGGCCCTGCTGGGACACAGAGCTGGTCTGAGATCAGGAAACTTTCAGGCTCGACTGTAAAGTCTGGAGAGTGAACATTTTATTCCGTTTTATCTCAACATGACAAATAAAGGCTCTTTTCTTTAAAGTGCAATCTGCAGATGGCAAGAATGTTTTAATTTCTTTGCAAAATAAGGTGTTGAAACATGCAAAGTCCCATGTTTGTTTTACAGCCACAGCTTAGGCTGAGAGCTGTGGCAGGGCTCTCTCCTCCCTCGGCCTTGCTCTCTCTCTCTTTGCAGATGTGTGCTGTGCTGATGAGGAGTCCAGGTGTGTGTCATCTGTCATCAGCGGATCATGTGCAGGTGGAGGCCAGCTAATCAGGGCCTGGCGTCCGATAAGAACCGTCGTCAGTCGTTGTTTGATGCCGGACTGTCTTTGTCCCTCCATGTTGACCTCTGCTTGCTTTTGGTTACCTGACTCCTCTGGCTCCTTGGTCTGCTCTTGGTCCTCCATGGATTCCGCTACTATGCAGACTCACTGCTTCCTGCACTGACGCTGGCATCCTCCACAATGAAACAGGTTTCTGAAATACTGGGCAGAGCTCCTGAGCAGATAAAATGCAGCTTTATATACTACGTGTGTGCTGTGCTGGAGAAGAGGTTTACTTAAGTGAGTCAAGTGGGAAGATTTGCTTTACTTCCATAAATTTTGTTTATGCTCAGAAGAGACCAAGACCAATCCACTTCAGAAGAGGCACGAGGTCGGTCAGTTTGCAGATACAAGAGCTGCATTTCTTTTCACACAGCTGCACAGAAGTAGAACAACAACTGAGGAGAGGAAGCCAGGGGGGAGAAACCATACAGTATACAGCGAGAGAGATGGAGATCATTGCTGTCGAGTGAGGTGGCGGCGGTGGAGGGGGATGACACAGCAGCTCGCAAGGCAAGGGCACCCAATCCCACAGCTGCAGCCAGCACGCCACCACCACGAGTTGGATTAATTCGCTGTGACTGTGACGTGCTCGCTTGTCTGTGGGGAAAGACAAGCCCTCTCCACTTCCTCCCCCCCTTCACATACCCCTGACTCCCTCCCGCCTCCCGTAGCTTACTCCCAGGTCACCCGTATCTTCCCCCTACCCCCCTGCTGGTCAAATCTCTGGAGCGCTGATGAAGCTCGGCTGGGGGCTGATGTTGTGGATTTCAGGCGACAGATGGGAGTGCTTGCAGTCAGCTGAGCTTCACGGCCCGCTGGCTCGGCCGGCCGCTCTGAGTCATGTTTGAGTGTGCCATGCATGATGTCATCTTTGTTTGGACTTGCGTGTCCGAGTGAGCAGGGCGGGGGGGAGGTGGGGGAGGAGAGAAGTGGGTTGCGGGAGAGGTCGAATCAGGCTGCCACTGTAAGATCATTACAAGAGACACAGCTGGGCCTCAACAACTGTCTGTACGCCCTGATTTAAATTTATGTAACACTGCTTTAACCCTCCTGTTGTCTTCATTTACGGGCACCAAAAAATATTGTTTCCTTGTCTGAAAGAAATCTAAAAATTCAGCAAAAACATTCCCCAGATTTCTGAAAATTTGCAGAACCTTCAGGAAGAAAATTCCAATAATTGCTTAAACATTTTATTTTTAAAAAAATCCTCATTTGGCAAGAAAATTCTTGTAAATATTTTCAAAAAATGAATAAAAATATCAAAAGTGATTACATATATATCAGTAAAACTTCTAATATTTTCTTTAAGAACATTTACAAAAAAATCAACCAAAATCCAGTGAAATTCACTGGATTTTTTTTGTTTTTTTTTAGTGAATGTTCTTAAGAGACATTTTTTTTAACATTTCTTTTTGTCCTTCAAAAAATGTTAAAATTTCCCGAAAATGTGGACATCAGAAGTTTCACTGTGAAAACATCCCCCCCCCCCCCCCCCCCCCCCCCACACACACACACACACACACACACACATTTTCAAACTTTAAAATGGGTCAATTTGACTCGCAGGACGACACGAAGGTTAAGATGACAGAAAACCTTTACGCAGATGATGACAGTGAGCTGAGCTAAAACATGAGATCACAGCATAGCCAGAAGTATGTGGACACTGGGTTGTGACAGTCACTAGTGGAGCACAGCTCAGTAGATTTACTCAACTGATATATCTGAGTGCAAATTTTAGGTATTTTAAAATTTTACTTGCAATTTTCAGTTTATGACACTTTTTCTCTTTTATTCCAGTACAATTCAAAGACATTCACTAACTATAGAACACAGGTACTTTGATTTTACACATAAAACCTATAAACAGCTGATTTAAAAATGCTTGTAGATTAAAGGACACACACAGGTTTGTACCACTACATGACTTACTAGACCCACTGAGATGACAGTAGAGCTGCACATACTGGAATTTACATAATGCCACTAATCCGAAGGAACAAGTTTAACTTGTTCTGCAAAACAACAAGCTGAACTTTGCCTTTTTCTTTTCTACTTATGCACATATGATTCACATGCACGAGTCCAAAAACATGCTGAGTTAACTGGTGGTTCTAAATTAGGTCTGTAGGTGTGAATGTGAGTGTGCTTGTTTCTCTGTGTGGCCCTGTGATAGACTGGGGATCTATCCAAGCCGGCTTGGATAGACTCTAGCCCCCCTGTGACCCTAGTGAGGACTGAGCGGTGTATAGATAATGCATGGATATACACTCAACAAAAATATAAATGCAACACTTTTGTTTTTGCTCCCATTTTTTATGAGATGAACTCAAAGATCTAAAAGTTTTTCCACATAAACAATATCACCATTTCTCTCAAATATTGTTCACAAATCTGTCTAAATCTGTACACTTCTCCTTTGCTGAAACAATCCATGCCACCTCACAGGTGTGCCATATCAAGATGCTGATTAGACACCATGATTAGTGCACAGGTGTGCCTTAGACCAGTGGTTCTCAACAGCCTCTGCAGAGGCTTGATGACGAGCTGATCATTTGAATCAGGTGTGTTGGAGCAGGGAAGCATCTAAAACCCTCAGGACATGGGGTCCTGAGGAACAGGGTTGAGAACCACTGCCTTAACTGCCCACGTTGGAGAGGTGTTGCCTTCACAGATGAATCCCAGTTTACACTGTTCAGGACAGATGACAGACAGCGTGTGTGGTGTCGTGTGGGTGAGCGGTTTTCTGATGTCAATGTTGTGGATGGAGTGGCCCATGGTGGCGGTGGGGTTATGGTATGGGCAGGTGTCTGTTATGGACAAAGAACAGAGGTCCCGGGTTTAAATCCCAGACGAGCCCCCATTTATGTTACACCCCTAGCTCATTGGTTAATGGTATTAAAGATATTTATTAGTAAAAGAATAAAATTGTGACAAATGAAAATAAAATGACCAAAATAACCAATGACCAAACAAATGCTGGGAACTGAAATACAAACACAAAGAGACTCTAACCTAGAGTTTGGTCTGAAATATTTCCTAACAATCAAAGTTAGCATGTGTGAAAAACAACAAACAAAAAAGACTAGTGCCTCCAAATATACAGAGTTTTCTACTAACTAACAATGTTCACTAAGTCGAGGCACATGAGCAGAGCTGGTTACAGCAACAAGCTTCAGGCTTGCTGGCTTCTTATGCTGATCCATGCAGGCTCCTGATTGGATGATGTCGGCTCAGGCCAGCTGTTCAAAATCAGTCATCAGGCACAGGTGAGGAGGATCAGCTGCAGCAGCAACCTGAGAGCATATAGAAAACAAAGGCATACGTGCACACACACACACACACACACACAAGCACACACATGGAGGAGCACAGAATACGGCGGCACCCGTAACAGGTGCATTTTATTGAGGGCAGTTTGAATGCACAGACGAGATCCTGAGGCCCATTGTTGTGCCATACATCCAAGAACATCACCTCATGTTGCAGCAGGATAATGCATGACCCCGTGTTGCAAGGATCTGTACACAATTCTAATTGTGAACTAAAATTCAAATTTTAGTAACATAAAATCATTTCCTCATGCTGAACAGGTTCTCATTCTGCATGTTCCAGTTCAGGTACACCGAGTTTGGTTTCCATATTTCCTGAACTGTAACAAAAGATAGTCATACTGCTACTTTTATTTACATACAAGTATACGAGAATATAATGATTGCTTTTGTGTTTTCTGTTTTTGGTTACATTTGGTTTTGTGTTTGGTTTGTTTGTCTGTTGCTGCTCCTTCCTTTTTTGTTCTCCCCTTTTTGCTCTGCGGTGTAGCACAAGGTGTAGCTTGCCAGCAGAAGAGGCCTCCCTCCATTTCATTCAGCTCCTTCACAATTTCAAGATCCAAGAGTTTTTATTCATCAAATGCTCATACTGTATGTGCGGTGAAATGCAAAGTGACTGTTCTCAAGGATGTATAGTAACAAAAAGACAACACAAATCCCAATTCTTAAAAAAAAAACAATAGAAAAGAAAATAGTCACTATGTCATAAATAATAAGACAGAGATCTTGCTCCCCTCCCTTGGTAGTGCTACAGCAGCTTCAGTGTCTCCTCCAGAGATTCAGCTGAGTATTTCTGCTTCAAGTGGTTCGAACTGACTAACACTTGGTTGTCAGCCATCCCTCAGCCTCCTTCACCAGTCTGTGACTTTTTTATAATTCCCTTTTGTACCACATTCCTCTCAGTGTCTGCTGATGTGTGCAAACTCAAAATTAAAACCTCACAGAATACAATGTTTTTGATATTCAATTAATGCCCAGATTCCCATTACATAAGCCTATGCCTTTGAATTTAGAACTGCTGATTGGACATTTGATGATGTCTCCTGAAGCTTTCAGATGCTGTGATTGTAGTTTTTTTATTTATTTGATGAATTAGGAGAAAATATTCAACACCTTAGTCAATAATGTGAATATCCTTTAGTTGCTTTCGTTTGTAAGATTAAACACTAATGTTGGGTTACATCTGGTTCACAGTTTGTGTTCCGGTTCATCTTAGCAGCGTTTGACAGGCTTGAGGTCAAAGCTATCTGTAGACTAGTCAAGTTCTTCTACACCTTTGATATTTCTTTACGCCACTGGATTTGAAATCTGGAGTACTGTTATGCTCAAAAAGGAGAGAGACCAACACAAGCTGTTGACTAGCCCTCCAGTTAAACTAAAAGGCCAAAATTAGTAGAAGACAGATTGATGTGCGCACATATTTTTCTTTTTTGTGTAATATCGGTTTTAAAGACTGTATGTGTAAATAGAATTTTGCACTCACTATGCCAAAAGATGTGGACAACTACATGCTTTAATAAAAGATACCATCAGGTCAAAGAAAGCAGAAATGCAATACATTAAGAACAAACAAAACTTGACCAATTTCACTAAATTAAGAGTAAACTACATTGCAGGATGAGCCGCAAGTAATCTGCATCTACTTAAAACTGATGCTTCCACTATGTCAATTCAGTTAGAGGAGGTTGGCTATTCCTTGGTACACAACAATTTATCCATCCCCGTCATACTCCTGTCTCACACATCTAAGACAAAAACCACAAAACTACAGTTATTTACCAAGAAATAACTCTCCATTAAATCGCTGACCTTTACTGCTGTCCTTGGATTATTATGTGGATTAATGCTGAGCTCAGCCAAAGTCCTGAGAGGCAAGTCTCACCACTCAGTAGCCATCTCCCCAGCACCCTCAGGCAATTATTTCTGCCTAATAAGACCGGGACCATTCTTCAGTGGATGTGGAGAGAGGCCTCAGTTCAGCAGTCACTAGGATGTACAAATTATATGGAATCATCTGTTAAATCCAATAAAAAAAATTGCTTCAAGAGTTTGGTGACTTCACCCAAACTTCACTTCAGTCAATGCTACGACATGATTGACTGGATGTTTCCCAGTTCAGCTGTTATAAAGCAGACAGTTGGCTTTTAGGGAGGAGGGGCAGAGCATGTGTCACACAACTGCAGCCTTTGCCTTTGTGGAATTCTTTCATAAATTTCTATTCAGGATTCTTTAGATGGTTTCTCTCCTCCTTAGAGCGTCTGTGGCTCAGTTAGCATGTCCTAGACCAATAGTATGTCAAAGCAAGAGACAAATCTGTCTTAACATGTACTTGGAAATTGATTTCCTGTAAGGTGTCTGCAGCTGGTTCTGTCTCTTTTCCTTCCTTGACCAGATTTTCCTAGGATAATGAGATGAAGGAAAGATGTAGAGAAGTTCCAACGTTATTTCATTCATCTCAACTATCAGATTTGTCCGACGTGACCAATATTGTTTGCATTTCCTTCAGAAAATTACACAAACTAGGGTTTGAATCATTTGACACATAAAAAGCTTGTTTGTTTCATTGTCCTCTCATGGGATTTCTCCCTTTCATTTATTTTCAGCATAACAGAGGTAATATAGGAGAAAGTCCTGCATCAAACTGGCAGCAATTCTAATATGTCAAATACAATAATGACATGGGTGACGTGCTTTGTTTTTTTTTGTTGTTTTTTTTTTTGTTCTGAGGAAGCACAGTCTGCACAATTCAGCTGCCACAGAAACAAACAGCAGCGGACGCCTGTTTTCCTCCGTCAGCAGCACACATGGCTTTGCACCCATCAGTCAAACAGGACTGACTGACAGCTACATTGATACATCATTTGTCTGCAGAAACTGAGTCAGCTCTGGTTCCCCCGTTTGACAACCTGGATGATAGAAACAAAAGTAGAGCACAGAGAAGAGGAGCAGCAACAGTCAGCTGGGATGGAGGAAGAGGGAAGATTAAAGGTCACAGTGTGTCTGTTAGTATTAGACTGAGCTCAAATTCAGGTTTTTATAAGGAATAATGCTCTAAAATGAGACAACCACCAATCATCTGAAAATGCCTGGCTATAATTTACATAAATTCTTAGTTTGTTTTCCGAACTCTACAATAAGCTACATAACAGGCAAACCACAAATTATCACCATCATTGCTTCCAGCCTGATGCTTGTTAGCACGTCCAGCAGATACATGATCATGCAAAAGGAGCTAAGTTTGTATCCACCTGATTACTCTAAATCTAATTAGTCCTCACCAACTTCTGAGAAAAAACACCTGATGTTTCTTCAACAGCAGAAATGTGCAATGAGAGCCATACAGACTCAGAGCCAATATGTGGCTATGAATGGTGTCTTGGTTGTAATGTGTTGCACAGAAAAGCACACAAAGCGAACTTCTCAGACCTGCTACGTGTGATCGATAAGCTCCAATTATGTTACAATTGTACATGAAAGAAATGGTCACGTGCATGCAACAGGTGACTCAGGACATTATGTGGTCAACATGTTGTTCTGTGTTGCATGGGATTTCAGCATGGAGTTGCAGAAGCAGCAAGTCAGGAAGGATCTCTGTCAACAGACGACCCAACCTTCATATCAAGGATCATCAAGAGTGATGTGAGTTGGGTCTATGGCTACAGCCTAGAGGTCAAACAGCAGTCTTTGCAGAAGAAAAAGAAGAAGGCAAGTCTGATGTGCACCAAGAGGATACTCAGCATTGTGTTTGATATTACTGCGGCTGCACACCATGAATTCATCGTTCAAGGATCAGACTGTCAGTGTAAGGTTCTATTGTAATGTCTTGAGGCATCTGAAGGAAAACACCTCGCTGCAAATGATCAGAACTGTGGCATGTTCCAATGTACCAGCGTGCACTAGCTCACAACAAGTGTTTTGCCCTCACCAACTCCATTGTCTCTCCCCTCTTGCCAGACTTGACCCCCACATCGGACTTTTTCCTCATCTTCAAATTGAGAGTGAAGTTGAAGGATCACTGTTTTGACATAGTGGTGGAGACAGAGTGTTTTGCAGATGATGCTTAAACAGGACTTCCAGAGAGCGTTCCAAGAGCGGAAGGAGCGCTGGAAGCAGAGCAGACCGGGTACAGTTTTTGCATTTCATGGGTCCAGATTGTGAAGTTTGCGGTTATACCTTGTATTACCCAAAGGCCTGTTTTGTTTTTTGTACTCAGTGACTGATGAAGAACACTCAAGGAGTAAATATGGATAAACCAGTCGTTAAAAATAGTCCCAGAGAATCACTCCTGTTCTGTTGATGTTTTTTGAAGGTCAACTATCTGTTCTTAAAGATGTCTTCAGGAACAAATGTGCTTGGGGCTGAGAGCCACAGACTCTGCAGCAAAGTCATAGTACTGAGACATGGGCACATTGTTGGTTTGTGTCTTTTTCTGACATTCATTGGGAACAACAAAAGCACAGAATTACACCACCCTCATCCCTCAGAGGACACTTCTGTCATCTGTAAATACTCTGGGTGTGATTGACGGGATCATGCACAGACCAGGCTGTGATGTTCAGGGAATTGATGGAAACAGACTGTGTGTCACCATAATCACACAGTGTTTGTTTCCAGCAATGATAGAGGAAGTGGAGAGACACCTCCTGCCAGGAGCAGGCGTATCATCTGTAATGATCCCCTGCAGGAGTCTCTCAGAAACTAAATGTTTAACAGTGAGGTTGAAACCACCTACGTACCTCAAACTCACTCTCACAGGTTACGGACATTATACACAAATGCACTGAGTGAAATGTTAGGGAGATGATAAAAAAGCAAGCATGATTTTATTTTTTTTTTAAATTACTATTTACTGCTGCCACCCTGCCTGTCCAGGTTCCCCTCACAGTAGTGAAATTAAATTATTTAGAAAGCTATGACAAAATTATTTCAATAAAAACAATGGTGCTAAATATTTAAAGACAAGAAAAGATGACATAATTATAAATAAAGAAGCTCTACAGCGCCTTAAATAACTGTGAATCAGACGACTGCACAGACAAATCCACAACTGGAGCTGCATGATACTGAACGATTCAAATTTTCAAACAATGAGCATGTTGTCATCTTAACAAAGATTCAGCCTTAAATCCAACAGCTGCAGCTCCCATTCTGTATTTTTTAGCTTGCATATGTATACTGCGTGCCACAGTAAACGTTCTGAGCCAGGCAAAGCCACAGTCTCACATTTCTATTCTGTGAGGAGCTGTGAAACCGAACATGACTAGATTGAAGGCAAACAGGGGCAGGTGGATGGCGCAGAGGGAAAAAGCGAAAAACCAGTCAGCTGTCACGGTGCAGTGAACCATCACACATCTTAACACGCTTTTGTTTCCCCTTTAAGGTTGTTAAAAATTGCACTGCATATATTTGCCTGCATTATCTCTATGAAGGGTAAAGTATATGGTGAATGAAAGATTATCTTTTGCACCCCTTGTCTACATTCAGCTAGAAAAATTTGCATCTTCAGCAGACTATACATTAATTTACTTTTCAGCAAATAAATCTGACCCCTGAAATAAAATGCGGACACCTGAAATCAAATCTCAACAATCAGACAGCACAATGAAATCACAGAAAGATGATGACGACTCAGAAGTTGGAGGTATTGCAGCATGTTTTGGTCCCACCATGTTTATGTCACGCTCATATTCACATGCTCATATGACATTCATGTGCAGCTGCACTTTGAGACTCATGGGAGCTGAGGCTGTTTAGCAATTATTCTTGATTATTTTTCAAATTTTGCATACACAAGCAGACTGGGTATGTATAAGCTTTTTTTTTATTTTCAAGTGTTGACTTGCGAATCAAGTGTCCACATTGAAACTAACTAAAGATTTTCAGTGTTGTCAGATGTTTATTTACGTTATAAGAGTCATGGAAGCTCAAGACTGCCATGGTATACTTGGTATTTCCAGGTGTATATGAACTTTGGTTCATGACTGTAATATTTTTTCTGTATTGGCAGTATCTGAAGAACATTGCATATTTTTTGAGTCACTGAAATAAACAAGAGATGTGAGACATAATAAATAATATCAATGGCAATACAACTGAAAATTGACACATTGTAATAATAATAAAGCACAAAAGAAGAAGTTAATTCAAAGAAGGAAAGCAGAAATAGATAGAGCACTGATATATGAGTAGTATGAAATAATGGTTTCCAAACAAAGAGGAATTTGTTTTGCTTTCATCTCTCAAACACCTTTTATCTTTTTATCGTAAATTTGACTTACACATACCTAAATATTGCTTTGAAAGAACTCCTTATGGGCCTTTATATTCAGTATGTACAAATACTAAAACAAAATACTTACAGTATTTGAAACACTGAGTGTCACAGCTAGAAAAGCCAGACATAACATCTACAGGAGGCTGGAATGATAATGTTTATCAAACCTTTGAATGGAAAGAATGTATGTTTTTATGTATGTCATTTCATTATTGTGGATACCATTGAAAAGACTGACCACCCTGTAAAGGTGTCCAACTAAAGATGACTGCTTCAACTGTTCTTTTACTTGAATGTAATTCCAATTAAAGAAAAAAAACCCAATATGTTAAAATAAACAACATCAGACCAGGTGATGATCATGTTTCAGTTAATGGAACATCTTTTAAAGACAATTTTAAAATAACCTACCACCGTTTACAGGTGTGCCTCTGCTGTCTTTTGTTCCCTCTCTTTTAACCTCACCTTTGTTAGTTGGTTGAGGCAGATGGCTGTCCTCTCTGACCTCGGTTCTACTGAAGATTTCCTCCTGCTGAAAAAGGACACTCTTCTTTCAACAATGCTTCCTCAAAGGAAATTGTTGAGTTTTTCTTCATAGTGTAATGTAATATAATGTACATTGTTTTCATTGTATATTTATTTATGTTACAAGATGTGTTCTTAATCTTATTGGATGCATATTTTATTTTAGAGGACTTTGTATTTTTTCTGTATTCTTAGTTATGGTCTGCATGGTGGTGTATTAACTGTTGAAAGTTTATTCTACAGAAAAATCACCCATGGAATAATTCCTTTGTCTAACCACTCCCTCAGGCAGTTATTTGTTTAAAGGCTCTTGGATTCATCTGTTTAAATATGCACACCAGCTGGAGGCTCTATGGCTCAGTTATCCTTATTCTACTGAAACAAGCGATAAAAATCTAATTTAATTAAATATCAAGCATGCAGTTATTTTTTTCAGCAGTGCTAATGTTTCTGACAAATTGTATTAAACTCAAAAATATTCAATTTTCAGAGTTATGAACCATATTATCAGCAGGTCAGGGCTGCACTGCGGCCGCTGTAGAAGAAACTCCATTTTCATCGCCAGAGAGCTCATATGTTGGAAATCAGACATGGTCATAAACCAGTTTTAGAAATTTAAGCGACATATTTTCCATTAATTTAAGCTAAAGTACACACGGTTCTCATTCTCAGTTCACTGGAATTTAATTTACATTTAGACGACATGGAGCTCACATCAGGGTGAGCAGGTTTGAATCAGTGCCTTGATCAGGGTCACAGAGCTGCTGATGGACACTTCAGCTGCAGACGAGGTTGAACCTGTAACCTCTCCGCTACAGCAAATGCTTTTCAGATTCACCAGGCCATCCTGCCCTCAATTAAATCTGCATCCCCGCGTTGCTAACATGCCTTCTTGATCTTTACCGAGCAGCTCGTGTGTTTAAAAAAACGGGCTCCTTCCTCCTTTTACTTGGAGGAAATGTCAAATAATTAAGGGATGGAAATCTTGTTTCCATACACAGAACCAACCTTTGGACTCTTATCTGACAATTACTGTCAGACAAAGACACAACAGGGTGATAGAATAAATCACATTCAGGTATGAATCTGTCAAAAACAAACTTATTAACCATGCCTGATGTACACGTCAGCGGGGTTACTGGATTCGCTTCGGTATCTGGCTGGCTGGCTGGGTATGTATGTATGTATGTATGTATGTGGGTGTGTGTGTATGTCCGGTCAGATATCTCTGGAAGTGCTGAAGTCAGGATGATCAAACTTGGCACTGACGATCGGTCTAAGGTCCCCTGCTCACTTGTGGAGTTTGAGGTCAGCAAATCAAGTAGGAAGGGATATACGTAGGATGATCAAAATTGAAAGCTACATGTGTGACGGTAGGGGCTGCACAGTGGCAGCCAGTAGATGGCGTGGTTCTGCCATCTACTGAGGGCTTGTCTAGTTTTACTATGCAATTGTTTACATAAATGCAGAGAGTTTCAGCATAGAGATGAGGGCATGATTGAATAAAAGAAGGAGGATTCACAAGAAAAATAAAAAAGTAAAAGGAGGTTATTTCAAAAAGGCTAAGACCAACATGAGATGATCGTTCAAACATCACATTACATTCATGTTTCTGGTTTTTTGAAAATTGTGACAAAAACAATGTTTCAGGTGTTGCAAAAAGAGAATCACAGTGTTTTGGGCTATGAAACTGTGACCGGTTTGTCAAAATTCAGTGAGAATAATCAGTTTGTGGTCCAAATGGATCAACAAATCCTTCACACAGCCCATATTCAGACCATTATTTGTGAGAAAGTTTTACACAAGTATGAAGGGAATTTTAGAAAGCATTCTAATTAGAACGTAATTTTTTACATCGTACTTTTTCTTCTCTTTGACGTCCCCCCGCTTAGTAATTCTTTTCATTTCAATTGAATTTGTTTAGTTTTTCTTTCTATCAGGATAATAAAACTACATGTTTTTTCTCTCTGTTGTCATTGCAGCTGATGCCATGCTGCCCCTTCACCGCCCGATCACCTCCAACATCAAAGTCCTGCTATTGGCTCCTTGAATGGGATCTATGGTAGCCTGCATTGCACCCATAAATTACCTGCATCAACTCCAAAGTAGGGGTCTTCACATGTGGTTCAAAGGATCCAGGGTCAGCTTAGCTACACCGTGTTGTCTGACCTTGTCAAAATGGAAGAATTTAAAGAAGAGTGAGATGTGAAATTGTTTAAATTGTGGAAAACAAGAAAGGTGAGGGGTTGTAAAATGCTCTCTGGCTTTGTAAGTTATTAGAGAATTCTAAATTTCACACCTCAAGAGTGAGTGGTTTTGAGCCTGCATCCATCACATGCTACATAACACCAGAAAATCAAATAAATTATGGTTGAAAGCTTTAGCAAAAGCTCAGCCTTTCCATTGCTATGCTGAGTACATATCTGAGGCTGAGGCTGCATTGCAGCTCCTCAAAATGTCCAGCAAAGGAGGACACCGGAATTCTTCAACAGCCAGAAACTCATCCATGGGATCAGCATATACCTCAGGAATGGTTGTAATTCATAAGACAATGCCTAAGGCTAAGCAAGTGAACCCTGGCTGCATTTACAACAGCAGATTATTGCCCTTTTCCATGTAGAATCAGACTCTGGCTCACCATCAGCAGTCATTACTCACAGTAAAGTTGCTGCATAAGGAAATATGCATTATTCATTAGAAACACGCTGGTATAAGAGAGATATAACTCTATGCAGTAAGGATGTATGGATTTAAAGCTCTCTAAGCAACTTGCGATGAATTAAATGTCACAGATGCATATTTTTCCATCCATCCATTCTCTATACACTGCTTTATCCTCACTAGGGTCATGGGGGTGCTGGAGCCTATCCAAGCTGACTCGGGCGAAGGCAGGGGACACCCTGATCTTCTTGCTGCAAGGCGAAAGCGCTAACCACGTCACTGTGCAGCCCATATTTTTAAAAAGACTATTTCCATGGGGACATTCATAGCTTTGGACTTCTCACTTTATCTTGGCAAACAGTAGCATGCAGAAACATCCATCCATCCATCCTCTATACACCGCTTTATCCTCACTAGGGTCACGGGGGGTGCTGGAGCCTATCCCAGCTGACTCGGGCGAAGGCAGGGGACACCCAGGACAGGTCGCCAGTCTGTCAAAGGGCCACATACACAGACGAACAATCACACTCGCATTCACACCTACGGGCAATTTAGAGTACTCAATTAACCTCAGCATATTTTTGGAGTGTGGGAGGAAGCCGGAGTGCCCGGAGAAAACCCACGCATGCTCAGGGAGAACATGCAAACTCCATGCAGAAAGATCCCAGGCCCACCCCGGGATTCGAACCAGGGATCTTCTTGATGCAAGGCGAAAGCGCTAACCACGTCACTGTGCAACCCATATTTTTAAAAAGACTATTTCCAGAGGGACATTCATAGCTTTGGACTTCTCACTTTATCTTGGCAAACAGTAACATGCAGAAACATGCATTTACATTTTCCCAGTGTTCTAAAATTCTGTTTGGTTTGCATCACATTCAGATGGAAACTGAGCTGTAGGGAGTGTGAGACATGAAAAAGATTCAACTGAAAGGGAGGAAAAGGTTGATGTGTAACAAATAAAAGGAGGATGTCAAGAGAGACGTTTGAGCTCTTGCTGGTGAAATAGAGCAGAAAAGCAAAACCAATCTGACCACCTTTGCCCTGCAAGTTCCCATAAGGTTCGTGTCTGTGGACGCTCCAGGTTACGGATCATTAAGTAGAGGAAAAGCAGCTTTAGAGTCTGTGGACCCTTGAGTGGTTTACCACCCTGCCTGCTTAGAAATCCAGTCTTGGATGACAATGGAACAGTTCTTGGTGTTGATGTTGCAGATCTTTAATAGAAAGCAAACAGCACATCAAGTTACAGTAGGAAACTATTTTGCTATTTTTGAGTGACTAAATTGTTTTATTAGGATTATTAGAGTACATGATTCGTACCAGTTTTAACTACCGAATGACCTTAGATGTGGTTCAAATGTTTGAAGGACTCTTTGTAGTAGATGTTTTTCCTCTTGTTATCAAGAAATGAATAATTCAGACTAAAAACAGACCATTTAGGTCACTTTGTCTAAGGGAGGTGATTAGTGTTGCTATAATCTCTGTGACCTATTCTTGTGTCATCCAGTGTCTCAGTGCAGCATTAGGATCTGTCATGGTTTCAGTGAGTAATTACTTTGACTCACTGTAGATCTATAATTGGACTCGGGAGGTAAGTGAGTCCAACGAGCATCCTGATCCTCTTAACGTCTTCGCAAGTAATCTGGGACAATTTGTATTTTTGGCCAAACACACATTGTAACCGTCTCGAATCTCAGTAGACTTTAGTTTTTTTTTTTATGTGTGTACACAAATCCACAAACTCTCACAAACCTTGAGGTCTCTACTCCCACTTTCATTTCTTTAGTGTAATTTACTGTAATTTTCTATTTTATTGTATTCTTTCAAACTCCTTTTATTGTCTTTTAAGTTTGTGCTTCTTTTATTCATTGTCTCAATGTGATGGAAACCATTCTACAAAAATGATCTGGCCTTTCTCCATTTTGACTGGAACAGTTTAATGGCTGATGGTCCTACAAGATATGAAGACTTGCTTTAAAAAAAAAAACATTGTAGAAAGGGTTGACTGCTTCGATGGCTTTACAAATCAATAAAAATTACCTACAGAACATGAAAATAAGAACTTTCAGCATTTTAAATTTCTTAATTTTTACCTAGTAACATGTTTCTAAATAGTTTTCTGGTTTTCTCGTATAAAGCTCCACCATCTTCTCCATCATTTTCAGCTGTGAAACTCTGATCTTCAACTGAGTATTTCCACTTTTTAATATCTATTTCATTTATTTTTCCTTCCTGTTATCATTGCCTCATCTCCTTGAACTTTACCGTATTCAAAATCCATGCTTTTTATATGCCATTGTGAACTCCTCAAAAACTTGTGTAAAAAGTATAGAAATGAAAGGGTACACTGCAGTAGATTTTTTTTTATAGCTTCGGTGACAGTACATTTTTGCCTGGTAAGCCGCAGCATGTCCTGTCCTGCTTACTAGTCTGAACCAGAAGGAGGTCTCCTCCCAACAATACAGCTTCTGGCCCTGCTCATGCTGCCTTCACTGCACACGGGACTAATCAATTCAACTGCTGCTTTGTGAATTAAATGGCACTGAAGTAAAGGAGAATCCTCACTTGCTGAAACTTGTTTGTTAGTGATCTCTAGCATTGATGTACTCATGTACTTGTGTGAGTATTATGTGGCAAATACCACGCTGGCAAATATATGAGAGAAATTTTGTATGATTTCAGTCCTAGCTCACCATTTGAAAAACAGTCTTGGCGTCATCAAACATTTGTGTGGGAATAAAAATAATACTGTTGAGTTGTAGTTGAAAGTTGATATAAAAGATTAAAAGCATTATTCACTACTTCCCAAAGGCCAAAGGTATATCATGCAAAATCAGTGTAATACTGTTTAAACCAAAAAGAAACCACATATCTCATGTTGTTCCTGGAAAACAAAATGAAGACAATACAAAAAATCATCAAAGATGATTGATGAGGATACATTAACCACGATCTAGTAAAAAAAAAAGTTCTTCAAAAGTTAATTTTGGTGAGTAATAGTTACGTATTCTCTGCTATCCTTCACGGAAAAAAAGCCATAACAATTGATGTATGGATTCCGTAATTATATCCGTTGATTTTAGATGATTTTGGATAAATTGCATATTCTCCATCACTATAAGTTACATTTTTGTCACCTTTCTGTGTCCTATTAGTTTAGTACATATTCTTATTATTTTATTAAATAGTTTCTCAATCGATTTTCAAGAAAGTTTATCATAATATGCATATATGTGTGTGTGTGTGTGTGTGTGTGTGTGTGTGTGTGTGTGTGTGTGTGTGTGTGTGTGTGTGTGTGTGTGTGTGTGTGTGTGTGTGTGAACATCATTTTGGAAATGAAATTTACTGCGATAAAGGATGCTGACTTCACGGTGAAGTAAAATGATTGCAGCTGAAATGATTTCATCAGATGTCAGGTATGACAGATTATCATTAGGGATAATGCCATTTACTTTTGCAATTCCTTTTATAGCTGCACTTTTTGAACATCATTTCTACTTATTAATATTATTATATCTGTGTAATTATTATACTTGTGAGAAAAGGTTACAATATTTGGTGAAATCAAATTCTTTACTTAACTAAAGGCAACAATACAGTAACATAAAATAGTAAATTACAAAGTAGAGGTCCTGGATTTATTACATAAACAGAGCTTTTAGAGTTGTAGCTGTCCTAGCTACTTTATATACTTGTAGCCAGAGTAAAGGCTCACAAGATAAAACCGAGGCATTTTGTCAAATATAATGGGACTGGGGGGAAAAGAAGCACTAATCTGTTCTATTTTTTTGTGAGTTTCGCCTCCCTGGACCTCAATGACTCATTATCAAAAGTTTGGAGGAGAGACTGCTCTTTTGTTGAATAGCTAATATGGTGTGAAATCCATAGGGCCTCAACTCGACAATGCATTTTTGTAGTTTCAAAAGCCAAAATATGGGAACCACATTTTAGATTAAGTCAGTACTTAATCTAAAATGTGGTGATGTGGAAATATAAAGTACCTTTTAATGTAAATGCTCATTAAAGAACAAGTGCATAAGAATTGTGCAGTACTTTAGTAAATGTATTTTCCTACATCTCGCTACTGTTTTAAGTAGTTGCGTCGCTGTTTGCTGACCATTCTCCACACACTAGGTTGTATATTTGCCGACTGTCCAGCGTGCCCTGAACGCAGCGCGGCGCTGCCATGTTGTTGTTTTATTTTCGGGGCAGCGGCAGAGTTTCCAGCTGCTTGTCGCTGTCTGCGGACACGGCGGTCAGTTTCAGAAAGGGTGGCACTGCTTAAATCCCGTTATTTGGAATACAACTGAGCTCCAAGTCACTGCAAAAGTTACCGGACAACCAGAGCTACCGTCGGGTATGTAGTTGTCTCGATTTAAAAGTTGTCTCTGTTGATGTTCACTCACTCTTTGCTAAGACTAGCTAAAGCTTGCTCCGTGGGTTGGTGCTACTTTTTCCCATTCATGCTAACAGGCGATAGCTGGTTGACTTACCGCTCCTAAAGCTCCACTTTGACTTTCATAAAAGCGAGAGAAAAAACAGACGACTGGTTGTGTGGACCAAGAGGAACAAATAGAGTTGATTTAGTGTCGGTACAAGTAGCAATAAATGAGTGGTGTTTGGAAAGCTAACTTCGGAGCTAGCTGGCTAATGCTGCCAGCTGGTACCAGTTTGCCAAACTTGTGCGATAACTTGAAAAGTCATAGAAACTTAAGAGTCGTATCATGTACAAGAAGTGGTATTATAAAAGGAGAATAAAGTCAAGGTGACTACGTGCTTCGCTTGCATTGGCTCCACTAAGCCAAAGGGATAAAGTCATTGTGGTTTATTTATTTATGGCAGGTCAGGACATACTGGAAGCGCACCATTAATCAAATGTTCCTCAGCTTATGCAACACTAACTTGATGTATGATTAATAACAGGTCGTTTTCAAGTAGTATAAAGTTTTAAAATTCTCTGGGTTTCCTCAAGCCACCTGTACCTCGCTGCATATAATCAGTGAGGAGCCCAGACTCTGTTATTACAACTCTTGTGGAAGTGAATGTGTGATCCTGACTGATGGTGAAACTTTTTCTACCACAGAAGGGGAAGTTTGTGATTTCTTGCCTTAGTCTGCATCAGGTTAGATTGCTCTAAATCAGTGGTTCTCAACCCTGTTCCTCAGGACCCACTGCCCTGCATGTTTTAGATGCTTCCCTGCTCCAACACACCTGATTCAAATGATCAGCTCATCATCAAGCCTCTGCAGAAGCCTGATGATGAGCTGATCATTGGAGTCAGGTGTGTTGGAGCAGGGAAGCATTTAAAACATGCAGGACAGTGGGTCCTGAGGAACAGGGTTGAGAATCACTGCTCTAAATCCTGTGTTACTTTCAGTAGGCTTCTCCTTATAGGGTGGTATTTGTGCATATACAGTCAAGGGTTGTTCACATGTCGTCCACCCCGGTTGTATTAAGCTTATTACCAGTTTACATCCAAAAACATGCGTCTTAGTGCAGGAAAGGAATTCCTAACCTTTCACACTGTTGTTTCAAACTGACTCTGTGTTGGATACTCCATAACAGCCGTTTGCCATTTCTGCTTTTGGTGGGCTTCAAGTTTTTAAAAATTATTTTCATTGTCAAATCAACCTGTTGATTTTATGAATTAACAGATTTTCAAAAAAGAGTGAAGAGTGTTCATTACAATTTACCAGGGCCAATTTCTGCAACTTCAGATGTGTACCTTCATCCAATCCAAAGTAAACAATTATATTAGAAACTTGTAGTTGTGGTTTAATTACATATCAAATTGTGTTCAGAAACAAAATACAGTCATCAAACAGCAGTGATTATCAGACTTCTGATAAAGGAGAAAGTGTGAAGAGCAGGATAGGATTCACATACTTTGAATGAGGCTTAATGATCTATCTCATGGTGACCCAGTTTGATAAATGTATCTGTAGCTTTTTTTTACAGATGTCAATGACAAATCTTTCATGGTGGGTGTCAGTTCATGTAAAAGCATAATAAATGAAACTATTGTTCATGTTTAATAACCTTAGAAAAAAGTCTGTTGCACTGTTCATCTGAAGAGCTCTGCAGGAAGACAAAGCTGAAGGAAATAGTTGGTGAGATAAAATCTTGGTATGAACAGTGTCTTTATCAGATATTTCATGAAGTTTTAGAGCTGTGGAGCAGCAGTAGATAGACTATGTCTAACATGGCAGATCTCGTAGTACAACTCCTGCACCTGGTTGTGATCCTAGTTTTTGTGAAATCAGTTTTTCAGGTGTTAGTGTTTCCTTCAGAGTCTAGTGCAGACTCTTCAACAGGATACTTGGCCCCTAATTGGCATCAAACTTGTAACCTTTGTGTTGAATAAGACTGAAATACCACCGGTTTTATAGCTCTGTCGAACCCAAATAGTTTTAAATCCAGACAAATTGTCTTAATCCCACTTGGCTTGTCTTATTGATTTTTATTTATTAGGATGTCATATAATTACAAAAAATACTCTATTTGTCCATCCAACAATCCAGAAACTTTAACATATACAGTTTACAGTGATATAAAACAGAAAATAGCAGCAAATCCTCACAGTGGGGGGTGATCACACCCGCAGATGATTGGCAGTTGTGATTGGTTAATGACCAATATAAGAAATTATCTACATTTCTTAGCGCATTACTGCTGCACTGGACTCAGGAAATTGGTCTTTTGTAAGGTTAAGATGCTACAAATGTGATCATAACCTGTAAAGTGTAGAAAACTGATGCCATAGTTGCAAAACTTAGGAACCGGTAACTTTGAAACTTTTTTAATGTTGCCACACACAACTTGTCAGCCAGTATTGCTTTTACGCCTAAACTCATGGCTCAAACAGAGAAAGTTGCAAAGTTTCTAGAATGTCATGTGTCTCTGGGGTATTTTCACGATGTACTTCCTTAGAAGACTGAAAGTGGGCGGCTGGGCTCGAAGTTACCCTCGGCTTAGTCAGATGTAAATGAAGGAGTAGCCGGGATTACTGTCTCTCAGGGGAACAAACTGACATTTCCATTTCCAGTCCCTGACCAGCTGAAGCAGCTTGTGAATTATAGCACACTTCTTTAAGCAGGTAATCAGCCGTTCTTAGGAACTGATCAGCAGTTTTAACATTTGGACAGAATGGCGAGTTTCCTGCTTTCAAGTCATTCAGTGTCTTCTTCCTCTTTGTGTCTTAGCATGGTTAAACTAGTTCTGCCAGAGCTGATGAGGGCGAGGCAGAGTAAAATCAACTACCTGACAGGCCAACAACACCTCAACACCACCTCTCATCCCATTCATTCTGCCAGCACAGGAAATCTGGTGTGGCTTCCTGTGTAATCCAACACCTAGTGCATAATCCAGCAGTTTATAAATGGATGCAGATTACATGCATAAGGAGAGCAGGTTATTTCCTCTCTAACATGTCAAGCAGGGAGACAAACTGATTATCTGTGAGTAGACTGTCCTTGGTTTGATCCTTGTGGAGATGAGTACCATTAAGATTTTACTGGCACTGCTACTTGCCCTTAATTTTAATGGGGGTGGAATGAATAACTTGCCTTTTATTCTTTCATATCACAGTTTTTCTCAGTGAGATCATGGCATTATTGCTCTTCCTTTGGTTTAGGGAAAGAGGTAGTAGGTGTGTACTGATCCATAAATCTGGATCAATATTAGGGGAGTAATGGTACAAAAAATCGACATACACCTTTGTTTTAAGACCATAATTCAAAAGCAACCTGTCTTTGTGTCCAGATGCAAGCTTAGTGTATACAGGAAATTTTCTCTTTTAAAACAGATCGCTAAATTATAGTGAAGTCTGTCCCTCCTCTGTTGCTCCTCCTGAGGTTTCTACCATATTTTTGCCCATTAAATTACTTTTGGAGTGGTTTCCTCTAGCGGAAATGAACAGTCCTTAAGAAGTCCTCAAAGGTCATTTTGAAGCTGTCATTTTTTAATTATGAAAAGTCTTGTTTTAAACTAGTGTATTGCCTGAAGTGATTGTAGGGCTGCACCTAATGACGCGTCGACGAGTTGTCTGAGCACGATACGTCATCAAAAGCGGTAGTGAGCGCGCAATGCAACAGAAATCGCCTTCCGACCGGAGCGCAGAGCACGGACGAACGTCGGCGCTGCATCGTGCATGTATTATGTATGCACGCTGCAGCGCGGACGTCCGCGTTTCGATACAGCTGTATAGTAAACGCTGACATCCATGTTTACGATAGAACGCGGACATCCGCGCTGCAGCGTGCATACATAATACAAGCACGATGCAGCGCCGATGTTCGTCCGTGTTCCGCACTCGGGTCGGAAGGGGATTTCTGTTGCATTGCGCGCTCACTTCCGCTTTTGATGACGTATCGTGCTCAGACGACTCGTCGACGCGTCGTTAGTTGCAGACCACTATCACATAAATAAATGTTTCCTATAAGTTTTAGTGCTGTTTATTGGTAAGGTTAGATAATATTCGATATTATTAAAACATTTCTATGTGCTGAGCTTAATTTTGGAATAGATCTTTTTTGTTTGCTTTGTTCTTGTGGCTCACACTTCACTTGTCGATATCTATGTAGTTTTTGGGAATGTTATATGGCATGTTGCTATGGTTATATAGAAAAAAATCTAAATTGCAAACAAATAATGCAAAATTCATTTTTACATTCATCCGGTGATCATTCATTGCATTTGTGTCTTTTAGTAAATGCTCGTTACACCGGTTCTAAATGTTATGTTTGTGCAGGGAATACTAGCTCTAGTGGCGAAAATCCAGTCGTTGAAACATGCAGACAGATGTTCCTGTAAATTAAGAAGTATGTGATATTCACCTTTAGATGAGAGGCAGACTGAAAAAACACTACGCACTGATCTGAGGCCAGTTTGTGTTATTAAGCCATTATTTCTGGCTGTGAGATGAAGCTGACAGTGTGTGGATTCTCTCCATGCTGTGTAGGTAATGCTAACTAGAAGCTGTCTGCGTGTATTACGCTGATGTTTTGTCAACACAAATGGAGCAGGTGAATTAACAGGTACGCTTTCTGTTTCTGCCCTGTTTGTGCTTAAATTGATTTTTAAGATTGACGTCAGCACAGCATCTGTTTCTGAAAGTCCATATACAGTGTAATCAAAAAGACTTTATTTTTTCAAATAATCGTAATGACGAAGCCATGAAAGGTGGTGCAAGTCTTTATATTGCTTGTAACTCTAAAAGAAATGCACAGATTTTAGCATTTGCCCCCAAAAAATAAATCTGTGGATAACGGTTTTAAACAGAAGAAATGTGTGTAGCCTACAATGTGCGGTTTACACAGTTTTGTTTCTGAGCACACAGCATTGATTCACATTTATATTTTAAGGATTATTTTTTCATAAGGGCTTTGTAACACATTGGCATCCGTCTAGTGTGACAAAAACAAATTGGTTCTGGTGCCAGTATTCAGCGCTGCATGGTGCTTGATCATATCACACCTTTGTTGTCTGTTATATAGGATTTCAAGCTAACTGGCATTAAAACCCACCTCAATTATTCATTCATTCATTCATTCTGGTCAGCAAACATGTCGTCTGTCCATGCCTGTGATAGTTCACAATGACTATTCCATCCATTGCAGCCAAAAATTTAAAACAGCAGGGACCACGTCAAACTCTGTGTGTTTTTAACAATGTCTGTGTTATAATCCTCAACCTTTGTCCTCTGTTGTTAAGCATGTTAATGGGCTGCGTATTATTTACATCTTACAAGTCTTGTCAGTGATGTCCTTTTTGCAAGCTGCTGAACCCTGCAGCTTAATGCTTGGACTGTTACTTTGATTTTAAAACCATCACATTTTTGCATAAGCCGCATGCCAGGTCACCTCCACTAAGCAAATACGCCACTAACATTACAATGCGAGGCTCAGTAAGGAGAATAGTATGTAGAGTCAGAATCTACGTTCAGCCTCTACAGTTCTCATTTTCATATCTGGCCACACTTACCATTACTCCACACTTACAGATATGTAAATGTTTCATACTAAGTCACAATTTCACTTCTCCATTTAAATATGGCCTCAGAGAAACATTTTATACTTCTGTCACTGTAGTTTGTCTGCCATGTGCTGTTTCTGCTCAGAAACACGATGCCAGCATTCCTTTCAGATTTTTACATTATATGTTGTAATTAGTTGGCCAACATGACAGTCTGACGCTGACATGCTTTTTAGCATCTGATTGACAAGACAGTTTACTGCACACGGCCAGTTCACACTGTGACAAAAACTTGGTTAAAACATGTCATTTTTGTTCTGTAAGAATTTCTGTGACCAAATCAGAGTTTATTTATTTAGAGAGAGAGCTATTAAAGCTGCACTTGACAGAAGAGAAGTACTATTTTCTTGTAGGAATTGTTGGAAAAACACTAACATGTAACAAGTACAATGGAAACAGACTTGTAAAATACATAATTTCCAAAAGCATGAGTGCTTTCATTATCTAGTGGTGGATTTTAGCGTCCTAAATAAGCAGACCTGCAGGGGAGAGAAGTTCGTTAACAAATGTAAACAAGTATACACTCATCAACCACAGCATTAAAACCACCGTTGATATCTTGTTACAATTCAATGTTCTGCTGGGAAACCTTGACACCATTCTAGACCAAGCAGATACCTCCATATCATCGCAACAATGACAGTAGCTTCTCCGCTGCTTGGGAAATCAGGACAAAGCACCGAAGGCATCGACCTGACCTCCAAATTACCCCAGATGCCCGTCTCATTGACCGTACGTGAAATGGTGCCGGAAAAAGCCTAATCCACAAAAGCCCCACCCCAGAGGATTCCCTGCCAATATTCCGGTGACAGAAACAAGAGGACGCCCCAAGAGGTCCACTGTCCATGCCACAAGAAGTCAGTTTGTTTTGGTGGCGTGAAAAGGGATTGGATGGTGGCTTTAAAGTTGTGGCTAATGGCTGTATGAGATTTCAACTAAACTATTGTCTCCTTAACTGGAAGCCTGTAGTGATGATCAAGTTCATTCCACATGTCTAGGAATGTCTGAAATTACTGGTGAGAAACTGTAATGTGACTGCAATGTTTGATTAAGTATGTCAGTATTTCCGTCACACCGAACGATTATCTGTTTGGTTAACCAGTCAGTAGTCAGATATTAATATTGAAAGTTCCCAAACACGTCTACCCGCCTTTGAGAGGAGAGCTCTGGCTGTTTGTTATTGAGATCACAGAAGATGTTCTCATGGTGGTCCTTTACTAGCTAAACTCCCACAGTGATTTCCGCTTGCTTTCTGCTCTGGCAGTTGTTGACTTCATCAATTCATCACTTAAACGACTCAAGTTTGATGTCAGGATTTTGCAGTTTCCTGGTATTTGAATTATTGTTATTTTGTGTCAGCTCTGCTTATAGATTCGTTGTACTGAGACATGCTCTTACATCTCTTGCATAATTGTAAGTGCACACAAGTGAAGCTTACAAATAGAGTTTAATGCAACAGCAGTAATCAGGAGGTGGATGTGTCAGGCCACAGCACCATGACACCATTTCCTGGAAGTGGGAACACAAATAGTAAAAAGTTCTGTTGGAGGGTATGAGTACAAGAGGCTTTTCATCTTGCGAAATTTTAATAGCTTGATTTTTTTTTTTTTTTTTTTTTTTTTTTTTTAGCACAGATGCATCAATAGGCCTGCTGCTCCTTAAAAAGAGCACAACTGCTCAAAATCTACTTCTTCAATCAGCGATTTGTATGAATACTTACTTAAAAAGAGTAAAAGTTTGGGAGACAAATACAGAAGAAAACAGAAGTAAAAACAAAGATTTAAGTGACAGTGGAGAGACTTTAAGATTCCTTTGATTCACAGAATTACTAACGTCAAGACTTATATGATTTACTACTCACTCAATTTATTACAAATGAACCCTTGTATGAATTCTATGGTATACTTGCAGTTGTTGCCTGTTTTGAAGCCACATTTCCTCCCATCATTTCCTACCACTCATTTCTAAACATTATACATCACAGTTCAGCATCCTGCTTTGTGGGACTAGTGAATGATGATCATTTATGAAATGTAATGCTACAGTCAGTGTATTCGTATCATTTACTCTTTTGTAAATGAGACACACATTGTTGTTCCTAACGTAGTAATAATTCTACATTTTGAATAGTTTAGAAGTAATCAAACCTGTACACCATATCCATTGATGAAAATGAGGCTACCTGTAATGTGCACAACCTCATGTGTGTATATGCTGTTACCACAGTTTCTTTCATCAACTCTGGGTCAGACTTATTGTTTTCTTTATGGCAACTGAATCCTGTGTGTCATATCGACATATGCAAGGAGACAACAAACTGACACTGTGCACACCAGACCAACCAACAGGTGCTTTTGAGGACAGACTGATTGAACTGCGTTAATAATAACATCCTTAAGTAAGTAGCTGTCAGCTTGGCTGTATTTAAGGCTCGAGATTTCCTGTGCGGTTAAATCTTGTTTTACCCAACCATGGACGTTGCTTCTGTTAAAATATTACTAATCATATTATTTTACCACCACTGCTATATTTATTCCCATTAAAGTTTCATGTTAATGTCCAGAAAATGGGATTTTTAAGTGTTTTGATTCATCTATGTGAGCTAGGGATGTGCGCGACTAGTCGTTTAATCGTTTAACCACCTACTCATTTATTAAACGTTTAGTATTTTACTAGTCGGTTCAACGCTGCATTAAGCATCATGCACCTTGTTCTTCGCGCCTCTGCCTCGGCTTCTTTGTGAACAGGCTGAGCAGCCAGGGAGAGAATTGCTCCTCCTCCCCTTCCCTCACACGCACACGTAGCGGGGGGCAGGACCACACAGTTTGGGGAAGAAAGGTAAAGTGGGAAGATGGCGACGCTGCCGCGTAAGAAAATCAGCACCGTTTGGCAGTATTTTGACGCAGCAGATGACAACAAGGTCGCCTGTCGGCTGTGTAAGCAGAAACCAGTGTTGCCAACTTAGTGACTTTCTCACCAAATCTAGCGACTTTTCTTTGTCAAAAGCGACTAGCGACAAATCTAGCGACTTTTTCTACCATTTTGGAGACTGACAGGAAAACTCGGATCATTCTGCAGTTACTGTCCTCAACAAGCAGCAGGTGCTGCTGTGAGCTCCTGCCCGTCCCAAAGCACAGGCTGTCAGTTCAGTAACCCCGCAGCAGTCCCAGTGTCTGATTAGAGGTGACCCACATCACTCCGCAGCCAGACGGCAGATAAATCGCGCATGCACAAAGTCACTACAGATCCCATCCAGACTTACGGAGCGGGATATAAATGAAAATGTTTCTTCAATGTCATTATGTGGCTTTATAGACTAGTAGACTAGTCGCAAATAAAATTTGAGACTAGTCGGTGGGGAAATTAGTCGAAATTCCCATCCCTAGTATGAGCTGATGTTGTAAAGATCCTGCTAATTTTGAGTCAAAATCTTTACTTCTCTGTTTTGAAGTCCAAACGGGCCATGGACATTGGTAGGCCCATGCTCTGGCTCTGCACATTGCTTCTTAGACTGTACACGGGTTTAATAAGCAATTTCAAAAAAACATATCCTGAAACTCCTTTTTGAATAGACTGTGAAGCTAATTAAAACCGATTATCGGCATTGTGGGTGTTGCGTCTTCACAATTCTAGATTACATTTGGATGATTGAATTTGTGGCCTCTAGCTGTTTTCCAGCTGTTTCGATTGAGTAGAGTATTTAGTGGAAGTGATTTAAAATTATTTGGTTTCATGGTGCATGCGGAAACAGCCTGAATTAACCATAAAGGAATGGAAAATGTATAAGTAAAGCCAAAGCTCAGGTCATTGCTTTATGCTACCTGTTGGGTTTATTTGCGTTGGAAAGGCTCAAAGGTTGATCTGCTGCACTCATGAGTTCAGGAGAATGAGAGGAACAGATGGAGGCCTGTTCAGAGCACATTCCTCAGTCCTACATTCTGCCAGTCTCATTTCTAACACACCAACACTAGAACCTGAGCTAAAAACAGCCACTTTTAGCACGTTTTTTAAACCAGAGAGACCTCTCTGCCGTCGGTGTCCACACAAAGAGTGATGTCAGCTTTCAGTCCAGACCAAAATGGAATTTACCTCCCAAACACACAGAGCTTTTCTCAGACAAAGTGTAAAATGTGTAAATGTAAAAATGCCTACTTAGTGTTGTGGTGCATGTGTGTCATGTTGGCGTTAAAGTGGTATTTCATTGCTTTCTTTTCTAAAAGGTTTCAGAGGCTGGTGAATAATATTTCCTGCTCACTGATATGCTTCACTGTCCAGCTAGCCTCCTTTCACACTCCACAATGTGTATGTCTAAGGTGTGACATGAAGTCATGACTAATGCAGGTAGATTTTATAGAATTATGTGAAATAATTTGTATTTTAACTAATATTTGTACCTCAGGGCAGTTATTTAGGCTCCAGCATTTAAATTTAGGTGGAAGCTTTTTGAGGCACGTGTTAACAAACAATAAATAAATAATTATTGTTGTTGTGTTTTAGTCACATCGGGCAGTGACACATTTCACTCCAGTATGTGATAATGGCTGTGTGTGAGCATGCAAAACGATGTTGTTACAAACTAATCTGCAGTTAGATTTATTGACAGTTCTCAATCTATGTCATCTATTTTGGTTAATTACTGTATGTTGTTGCATCCCGAGTTTAGGTGGACATTGTTGCCTTTAGCAGGTAGAAGAACACTGAAGAATTAGCAAATGGAGTAACACAGGGGTCAAAGACAAGAACATATCCCTGTTTCATAAACTGTTTAATTTATATAATTCATTATCACAGTGTGATATTTTAAAAGACAAAGGCTCCTAATGAGTCTTTGTTGGCAAAAGTATGTGATTGCAAATTGGACCTTGAATTTTTAAAGAAGCCTGAGATGGCAAAACATCTCTGAGAAGCCGGGTGGCTGTTCTCCATAGATTTCACCCATCATTCTTCTTGGATCCTCTGCACGTTTAAACGTGTACTTGACTAATCAGTTTTCTAGATTGCCCTGCTTGTGCACTAAATCTGTTTGAACCTGCATGAGTGACTGATTAAACTTTAACTGGCGCTTTTGCAAACTGTGAAGACAGATGTGAGTTGAATGATTTCTTTCTCAGCCTGCAGTTTTCCCAGGCAAAACAAAAATTGCAGCAAATCTAAACACTGATGCTACCGCTAGATAAATGTATTATTTGGCAGTTTTTTCTCCAAACACTTGGTTTCGCATTGCTTAGAACTAAAGTTTTAAAGTACCCAAAAACTATTTGTTTTGTCACCACTGCTAGAACTGAAACAGCTATAGTTGAAGTGTACCAATTGTGACATTTGCAAATCTTAGTGAACAACAGAAAGTGCTTTCCTACCGATTTTAGTCTTACTTTGAATGCTCAAAGTGGAATTTCTCAGTCTTTTGCTTAAAATGGGCCTTTTTGTTGGTGAGCAGTCTACAACAGTAAGTATGATTTTGCTCTGATGCTTGTGAAAACATGTTTGATGGTTGTCAGAAATACCTCTACACAGGAAAAGCCCAGTTTTTTTAAAAAAAAAGATGAGTTTTTGTCATTTGTGCTTTTTGTGCTTACCAGACTTTCCTTTTGATAAGATCCTTTGGTTTTATTTTTTATTTTTTTTTACACTTGTTTCCATGCAATCATCTTTTGGTGGCACTGCCACCAGTTTGCATTGAATTTGAATGAACAAACAAACAGCAAAGGTCTGAATGCCTCTTGTGTTTCCGGTGCAGTGGCTTGTGTAAAGAGAGACATTGAAACAGAGCATTTACTTTACTTAGACAGGACATAATTTTAATTATTTGAATTGAAGTGTTATCTTGAGTTTTGCCTGCCTGAGATAAAACTCAGGCAGACACTTTTGTGGAAACCATAGTTGTAATCTAGGACATTTGTTGAATCTTCATAAACAGATTGTAGCTCATTAAAAAGACTAAATAAGTATAAGCTATTGAAACAATATTATTTTTCGAAGCCATCTTTTTGGCTTTTGCCATGTTAACTTTTACTCTGAAAGCTTCCTGGTGTCTACTAGAAGTCATATTTCTGCTGTTGTCAGCACATGAGAAAGGAAAGAGTTTCGGTTGGGAAGGCATTTAGTCACTGTGCTGGTCAGCGTTTAAAGACAGCTGAGGTCAGGGCAGAGTAAATACCGAAAACGACTGTTGAGATCAAATGCTTTTTAGGTTTCTAAAAGCTAAAAATGAAGACTTCAACAATGGTATGGCCAATGTATGTTTAACTGTGTGCATTTGTGTCTGTTTGATTTGAAAGACTTTCATTTGGAAGAAATAGTGTGATCAGAATTTGGTCATTATGCTATTGTAGCTTTTGATAATCATTCCCTTTCTGTTTTATTTATTTTTACTTATTTATTTGATCAGGGGTCATGCAATTAACATAGAAAACATCTGATGTATTGCATATAGAGTGCATAGCATTAAGCTTATTTTCAACTCCTGTCCCTGGTTGGGCTTTTCAGTAAAAGCATACAAAGAGGACCACCAACAACAATGAAAACAGCACAGACAACATTATAAACTTTACAAGTGTATAATGTTATGGAGCCCAGCTAACCACTCCTCCTCTCAGTGGCGGCCATTTTTCTGTGGTATTATATACCCATATTATGTACACACAGGCCTGACATTTCAGAATGAAGGAGAGCCCAAAGTCCTTTGGCAGAAATTGATGTTTTATTGTAGCTGAACAGTCATTTATCATGATGTTTGGTTTGTTATTAGTCTGATCTCACCTCCATACCTCCACCTCTTAGATCACTGTGATTTGTGATCTGTGCCACTTGCCGCTGTTTTTTCTTTTTCCCTGTGAGATCTCTCAGGCACAGTGTTTCTGGGATTGGAGGCAGCTGTGATGACCTGAATAAACTACTGTCACTGTTCCTGCATACCACTGGACTGAAAAAGCATGGAAACAGATCTGAGTGGTGTTAGGGGAAAGCCTGTCATTTTTAGACCATGTATCTGGAAACATACTTTTGCCAGATAACTGTCCCTGCTGCATGTACAAAATGGCTCATCAAGATAGAGCTGGAACTTGTAAGGAGAGAAATCTAAGTGAAACTTAAAAATCTTCATTTTTACAAGGGTTCTCTTTTGTTGCCATTTTATTGTAGACTAAATCGGAGACAAAAGCGCTTCACTGAATTTAAATACAGATCTATTTTTAAACATTTCAGAATATTGTTATTTTTTGCAGCATAATACCCTTATCTGCTAGTATGAAAAAGGCACTCAATGAAGACTTAGGGTATTATCTTGTGATTAGCACCCTGACTTTGGCACAGGAGATCAGTGCTTCAAATCCCAGTCAAGGTGCTGTTGTCCAGTGAGAACCCTTAGGCAAGACACTTAGTGCTGCCTACCTACCTCATGTTGTATCTACTCTCAGATCAACATCGCTTTGGATTAAAGTGTCTGCTAATTGTAATTGTAATCTTGAGATTACTGAAGTTTGTTCTAATGAGACCAGAGAATACCCCAATTCTGCTTGATTATGCAATCATTCCTCTGGTGAGCTTTCCCCCATAGAACAGAGTAAAACTGCAAAGTTATTCATCAAAGAAGACTGTACATGCTTTCGTGATTAAGCACCAGTCCTTTTTTGGGATCATTTGCAGCACTGTGGAAAAAATTTTAGCACTTCAGATGTTTAAATTCCTACCTTGTGTTCTTGGTACCCGTTTTATATTTTTGGAGAGGCGGTTACTGGCCAAACAGAAATGAGGTGTGGTAGCAGTAACGGTTATGTTGACCGAAAAATGTCACAGTTAAAATTGTAACTTCTATAACAGCCTGTCAGCTGTATGATTTTTATTACACAAAGAGCTATGTTTGGCTTGGTTGTTTTTTCAAGACCAGACCACTTGAGTCAGAGATGTCAAGACATGTAGACTTTTAAACATTAGTCGATAAATCAATAACTGGATAAAAATAAAAATCACCAGCATTTTTACAGGCACCAGTGTCAGTATTTTTCTAGAAAAAATACCCAACATTTAATGGGCCAAGCTTCTCAAATGTGGGGAATCACAGCTTTGCTTTGCCATATATGATACCAAATTAAATACTGTTGCGTTTGGACCAGTTTTCGAACAAATCAACCAGTTTAAAGACATCACTTTACTGAGTTGCGGTAGCTGTTCTTCACTGCTTTTTGACATTTAATAGACTAAATAAAGAAAATCTTCAAATATTCATTATCAATTAATCTGCTAACGTGTTAAGAACACAGTGGGGTTACTAGGTTTCTCCTGTAAGAGTTCCTCTGCATGATTTTACAAGTGTTTCTTTGAAGTTCACAGACCTGCTTGCAGCTTGAAATCCTCTAATTTAGCCTTTCCTCCAGGCAATAGTTATGTCTGCAAAGTGCCCATATTACATAGTGTTAATTAAAGATTCAAGGCTGTGTGCAGAGAAGCTATGTCATCTTTCCATCAGGGGTCGGATATTGTTACTAGCCTCAAACCAAACATGAGTAGATTCTGTAGGTTGGTCTACACCAAGACAAACTACCCACAAGACAATATAGGTCAATCTGAAACTGGACAGATAAGAACTGTTGTTATCTTCACATATGGCAAAGTACACTGACACATTTACTGCCAGGCTGCACATAAAGTAATAAACACTCATTTCGTACTGTTTTATGGTACACTTTATGATGTATTTTATGGTTGTTCTAATAGTAGCAATAATAGTAATTTGTGCATTCTTCATAATATATTTTCTTATTGCTGTGCATTCATAGTGAGGAACATTGAAGTGCAGTAAAGATCCTGTTTTCAGTAAGAAACTGGAAATAATAATGAGGTGTCATTTGTTGTGTAAAGGCATGGTAATCTGATAATCTCTAAAATACTTACTCTCGACTAGTTAACAGGCAGGAACATTGGTTCCGTTTCCATACCACCATCTCTCACAACAGATTAGCCTCCAATCCCTTTATCTGTGCTCCTTGCCACACCACTGCTGTGTAATCCTCTGTATAGACGTGACAGGATGTTGTTGACACATAGCAGCAGAGCACCATGTTCAGGTCAGCCACAAGCTGATAAGAGCTTCTTGAAGGAGGATCGTTGTTGGCAAGGACCTGCTCTGTTACATTTCTAATTGACTGGATATGTATATCCAGATGTATTACAGGTGCTATGAACAACAAAAATGAAGTTAATCCCTTCATGGTGGAATAGTGCTCATTTTAACGACCTTTTCCACCAAAGCAGCAACTCTAGAGAAACCTGTTGTCAGGGCTGGCAAGGCTGAAATGTGTTGGCAATTAAATTTGATTAAAGTTGATTTCGTAGACTTCTAGTTCTCAGTCTCCATGCATCTTGACCAAACTTGAGCAGTGTTGTAAAGAAGAAAGTTGAGAAAATTGCATTTTTCATAATATATAAATTTGTTACGGATTTATCGACAGTCAAAGCTGAAAGACAGTAGTTTCTTTAAGGGGAATGCAGTAAGCATTGACCAGTTTTATTGTGTTTTGTATCTGCTCTACATCAGTTTGTAGAGACTTGTTTTTTTTCTTTTGAAGTGAAGGAGTCCTTGTACTGATTAGCGCCAATGAATGTGTTTTATTACATCTTAACAAAGTCTGTTTTTTTTTTATCATGTTGCATTATAACTTGTAACCCAAGAGCAGCAGCGTAAACACAGACACATACAATAGAAAAGGCACGAACAATGACACTGCCTCATCCTCGACAGCATCTGGCCTCTCATTACACCCCTCCAGATAAATGGCTGTCCTTGTTTCTGTGGTTGCTGTTTACAGCCTACAGAATCGCTCTTTCTCTCTTCACTCCGTGTCTTTGTCATCGTCGCTCTCCCCCTTTGGTGTCTGACTCAGTGCTTCCCTTCCTTCCCAGGCTTCCCAAAGTGGTACCGCTGGAGGTTTAACTGCAGGACATGATGAAGAGTTGACAGCCCCACGTCATCTTTTTGTGTTTACAAAAGATAGCAAGTTCTCAACTTTTTTTTTTTTCACGATTATCTCAACTATCTTATTTTTAAACCCAAACCAACTTTGCAGATGAAGCAACTGATGGAACTGTCACTCTCAGTATTATTCTCTTGAGGTTAGATGTGTGGCATTTCCCTTACGACACAAGGGTGATTTTATCATATGTGATCAGACACAGTTACGCCCAGAGAGCAACTTTAACACCCTGTTTTTGCTCAGACTCACCCAAGATGCAATTTTCACTGGTTTGCCAAGAGGACAGAATTAAATTACTTGAATTTTTAAAAATAGTATTTTTTTGTTGTTGTCGTCTTAAACTTCCTTAATGTTTTTTCGTTGGCAACAGTATTCAACTGACATCGTAAACTCATAACAGAAAACACAAGCAGACCAATGACTTGTCTGGTGGTCCCACACAACACGTTTGTAGTAATTTTATACAAATTCCTAGTTGGCTTTCTGAGGAGGAAATTGGCTATGGCATAGTCACAGAAGCTCTGAAACTACACAGTAACCCCTTCATGCACAATGATAAATCCTCCTTTACAATATGGAAGTCTGCATGAAGTTGAGGATTTGTTCAAAAAGCTCAAGGCGACAATCCTTTATATAGGTTTTTTTTTGACATTGTAGTATTCCTTTAGGATTTGAAGATACCTTAGCTAATTGTTTAGGTAGATCAAAGTGCCTAATTTTCAAAGGACCTTTTTTCCTAGCTTTTTGGGGGAGGTTTAATCTGATTCTGTCCTGGTAGTAAATGACCGGATCTTGTAAACTGAGAGAGAGGATGGCGCTCCTAATGAATTAATCATTGGGCCTATCTAAAGCCACTGCTGTGCCTGTAACCCAAGGTAGCACAGCCAGTCGCCATTAACATTCAAAACAACAAATGCCAAGCGTTACTAGAACTAAGCATGTACAAAAGAACCTTTAATATTCAGATTTTTCATGCCTTTCTTTTTATTTCTACAGTGCATTTGTGCTTGATCGAGTCAGGGTGGCATTTTGTTGCACTTCTTCCAGGATTAAAGCAGCTGAAGACCTGAGTATTAAAATGCTAATCTATGAGACTTTTTTGTGCTGGAGGTTTTAAATCAGTGTGCATAGTTCCTCGAGAGAAATGTAAGCCTAAGCCTGACACCTCAGATGTATTTTGAGAAGTCCAACATGACACATGCTTCCATTTTTCACATGAGTGAGTACAGCTGAAATAATGTGTTGAATATTTGAATGGGCAACAGAAAATGACCCCAGCAATCTTGACAAATGATAAATCATCATTACCTTTGCCAGGCAACATTTTTTGGTTAGTTGTGCAAATTTGCAGTTTTTTTGTGATATATAGTTGTATACTACTCATCATTGGGCTTTTAGGTTGTTGAAAAGTTAGAAACCTTAGATTGGAGGTGATTTACTGTTTGTTGACAGCTCTGAATAATCTGTTATAGCCAGAGACGAATACACCCTGGACAGGTTGCCACTATATTACAGGACCAGCACAGACAGACATCTACGTGTACTCATATTCACAACTACAGCATACTAAGAATCACAAGTTAACCTACCATGCCTGTCTGTGGGAGGAAGCTGAAGTACCCAGATAAAACCCACGCAGTTACAAGGAAGACATGCAAACTCCACACACGCAAAACACAGCTCATTTAAGGAAAATTACAGCTTTAGAAATTTGCCTGTTTTCCTTGTAATTTGTTCTAAATTACATAGTTCTCTCCAGAAAACATTTCAGAAATTGTTAGTAAATAGCAGACCAGTAACATAAACAGTTTGTGTGAGTTGCAAGGCCTCAAGGGACTCTAGGAATATTCACACTCAGTAACCCTGACAGTATCCAAATCGTGTCCAGGCTGCAGTAATCTGACATTGAATTAAATATTTTGAACTTAATTGGCTCAGTTTAGGTTTTATCTTTCTGTCCACAAGGTCTACAGATGGAGGATTGATGTGTTTGTTTTGTCAGATGACACAACAGCTGGTAAAGTTACCCTCCACACACAGCCATGCTGGCACAAAGTGTTCAATTTGCCACTCTCCAGCTGGTTGACGAACCCAACCTGTCCGCAAAGTGGGAAGATGACACCAAGTGGCATCGTAATGCAAATAAATAATTGCTTCTGGCCGTGAAGTTTATCTCCTCCACCAGCAACTTTGATGGGTAACCACTAACTGAGTACATTTACTTGCATCCTTATCATCACATTGATACTTAGAGTTGGAGTAAGTAGCGGGCTGAGCTCTAACCCAGTCGACATTCATTAATGCGAGTGTGGAAAGTACATCATGAATTAATGACCTTAAAGGCTATTTCCTGACCACCTCATTTACTTTTAGCTACACCTAGACTAAAGCCGTTCATCCATCAAAGATTGTAGCTATATTTTGACTTACTCTGACAGATAAACACAAATATTTAAATGTATGCTTTTTGATTTAAAAAAAAAAAAAAAAAAACCCTGTAAATCCTATAAAGATCAAGCATAATTGTCTTTAAATATTTGGCTTAATTTAAGGTGAACTTTACTTGGAAATTGCAGACTTTCAGTCACTTTTTCAACCTAAAAATGCTATTTGCTGCAATTTTATTTTCAGTTGTTTTAAATTAGCATATGCATCCGACAATTAAACTTGACAATGTATAAAGCTAAAGAAAGAGAAAATAGAAAATGCATTAAAAATTGACGCTCCTGTGATACGCTGAAATCCAATGGGGTAACAAACTGTTTTCCTTTAAGTAGATTAGCAAGTAATCTTGGTTATTTGAGAATCCAGATTACTTTGATCCCTGTTAGCATAATTAAAATAAATATTTCCTCCACTGGAGATGGTATGTTCTTGTTCTTGATTAATACGGATGAAGCCGTCTCACTTTCATCCCAACTTTGGACGGAAAGTTTGTTTCTTGTTGCTTATTCAAGCAAACCTGTCAGTGTTATTGACATATACTGAGACAGCAGGAAGGTTCTTCAGCAGGTTTAAGATGTCAAAGCATCTGTTAAAAGGAAAGGAGAGCAGCCTGTCTTCTGCACACCAGCTGACTCCAGCAAACTCTTCCAGACACATAAAAAGACACCTACAGGTCAGACATTCATATTTTCAACGCCCTACTTTGATCCTTTTCAACCGCTGTCCAACCATGCAGGCCTCTACGGCACAAATCCTTCTGTGCATCATGCAGTGTCCTTCATTTCTTATTCAAAATTCACAGGTTCATGCTTCTTGAATGGGATTATTATCCACCACGAAGTGGAAAGAGGGATATAGGTTTGGCCTCCGTCCGTCCGTCCGTCCGAGATGAAGGGGACAGCTTTTCTCGGAAACTATTACAGCTAGGATTACGAAATTTAGTGTGTAGCTTCACACCATGGACACCTTGATCAAGTTCGAAAATGAGACCTGTGCGACAATATTTAACAGAGTTATGGCCCTTGATCACTATTTTGGATATAGACTCATAGACATCACATGTGGCGGGGGATATTGATGACCATGTCATCTTGTTTGCTTTGTTTCCTACACTTCTATGATACTATCCTTAATCTGTGTTGCTTTATGTAGATTATATGGATAATTTGCATTTTAGAATAATGTAATCTTTTTGGAGATGTGCTTTTCACTTTCTTGTTGAGAGTTGGATGAGAAACTGGAGCCTTTGATAAGAACTTTCTAGTGTTGTCTTGTTGGCATTCGTCTTAGTGGACATGATATAATTCAGCTGATTATTACCATTGATATTACAGAAAGTTTAACCTGTCAATATCGACATATTAAATGTATTGATAAAAAGATTTATTCAGGTTAATTGATCAGTGAGTCAACTGTAAAAAAAATTAACAATATGATATCTGTTTTATTTTCATTATTTTCTGACATTTTAAAGTATATGATTAATTGATAAAATGATTGGCTGAAGAATTGGTTGTAACCCTAATTACATTTGAGTCTATTTCTGTTAACCCTTATTTGCATGTTTCAGTGTTCTTTTCCCAATTTCAGCACAATTAAGGTGCCTGGTGTTGTTGTTATGATGCGATATGCGTTTGGAAAGGAGATGGTGGATGTTTACTGGCTTGTCAGACGGTACAATGTTGATGTATTGAAGAACATGTCTTTTATTATTTCATTTTTATACCTTACCATTAAACTATGATGGCTGATTATGCTTTTAGAGTTCTCTTTGTGTCCTTCTGATTGCATTCCTGTGTTTGCTCATGAAGGCTGCCGTCCCAGTCATTTATCACTACAGTACAAAGAAAGCTCACTCTCTCTACTGTAGTATTTTCTGTGCATTTTTCTGTCTCTTTCATTCCTCTCTGTCTCGCTTTGATTACTGGGTTGAGAACCTCCAGCCTATATTTATGCCGTTCTCTCTCGCTCTCTCTTGGCCTTTAGCTCTTCGTGCCCTCAGCTCTCTCCTGATGGGAGCTGGTTGCCCAGTCGGCTCAGCAGCGGGCAATGAGCCTTCGCTAACAGGGCTGAGATGTCAGCAGCCTCTCTGTCCTCTCCAGGGCTTTGAGCAGCAGCTCACTGTGGGTTATTAGTGTGCAGATCACTGGGGAGCCCGGCCCAAGCTGCACTGGCATCTGCTGGCTAATTAGCATCGTTTCTAACTCTGTGGTTTTTTGTAAAGGGCAGGAAACCAAGAACACAGTGACACCAACACTTTGTTTTCTGTCTGTTACAGTTAGTCCAGTTAAGGCGTTTGCTGAAGTGCAGTCCACCCATGTGCAAACAAACAAATGCCTCTAACCAAAAGCTTGTTTGTTGTACAAAGTTATGTTAGCTTTCATCTTCTGAAGGTTGGAAAGTTTAGAAGGGACAGCAAATCTAACCATAGTTAATGCAGCTTTGCCTGTTTGATGACCTGTATCGGAACTTTGTTATAGGCTACTGTAGAGCTGAAAGATGTCATTTATTTAATGTCAGCAATGATTTCCTTATTCATTATTTATTTTTAAGCAAAAATGTCAATTAGTTCTAGCTGTTTAGTGCGAGAATGGTTTGCTTTGCTTTATATAACTGTTAATTGAATGTTTTAGAAACTTGGACTGCTGCCCAGATCACTTTGGGCATTTAAAAAAATAAACCAGATAATGAATGGACAAATGATTATTGAGTTATTTTGAAAGCAAGACTAAGAATAACCACACTTCCATGACGCAGTTTTCTTTGAGCCACATGCCAACATGTGAGTGTCAACATGCCGATAATAGCTGCTGAGCAGGTATACAGTAATGTTTGTTGTCCTGGGTTTTCCTTAGACAGTATGTGAAGGTGCATTAGCATTTTCAGACAGCTCATCTGTGACGGTGGGCATTCAGACCTTTTAGCATAAATGTGTGGTAAAAATGTTGATTATAGCTGTTTTAAAATGTTCTGCCTTCCAGTTGAACATACAATAAATGGTACCTCTGTGAAACTTACAATATTTAGCCATTCACATTTTATTCTAAGACTTTGGCTTTCTTAACTGTTTTTATTGCTGTTGTTTTTTGTGATGTGTACGGGTTTATTATACAAGGCTATTTCTGACTTTTGCGTTTTATGCTTAAAAAAAATACCTGCAGCACAGTAACAGTTCACTAAGGCTGACTGGAAGGCATCTGATGAAAAGCATAGCAAAACATAGTAGTAGCAGTAGGAAGGCTAAATGAGTAGATGCGATGTCAGAACCTGAAATTCCCTGTGAAGTCGTACAGTGTGCATCCACTTTGCTCGTTTGCTCCTGTGTGTGTTATGCACTGTGTACGTCATTATGCGTGTGAGCGGCTTTTTGAGGTCACAGCTCACCAGAGAGCATCAGCACCCTCTCATCTATATCATCAGTGATCTTTGACCTCTTTCACTGTGCTCCTAATAAAGCCAGAGGAGAACCAATGAGTTCTGCCATCAGGGTTGCAGCAGAGAGGAAAAGCCTGCTGGTGTTTGGTTTTGTCTGAATTTAGTTCTGCCTGGAAAGCTTCAAAAGTTTCAATGTGGAACCTTCATTATTTATCGCTGACCTTGCAATCCCTACAAACACTAAATAGAATAGCTGAGTCTTTATTCAAGTCACTCCCAGCCTATTTTTTTCAGTGGTGCAAAGTGTGAACGTGTCAGAGGAGCTGACGGCGCCTGTGATGTTCTTTAGATGTTAAACTGAGTGTGACAGCTAAGCATTTTACAGTCATACAGACAAAGACAGAGGCTGGATATTTATTAGTGCTTTAAGCGATCTAGTTCAACTTTCCACACAACCGCGAAGGTGTGTGTTAGTCAGAGACGCCTCATGATTGTGACATGGCAACATTAGTCGAGGAAAGTTTCTTCTTCCTGGCTATTCAAACATAACTTCCATTAAGCAAAGAGTTAGTCATCATTCCACGCAAGTTTACTGATTATTCTGTTTGCTGAGCTGATGAATGTGTTTCTGTCAGGATGTGTAAGCTGATTTATGTGTTTTACAACAGTAGCTTTCAAGTTGCAGGGGAATCATCATCTTCTTATTGAGCGATGATGTTATTGCCTAAATTACACAGAAATAAATTGCTGGAAATTGATGGCTGACAGTTGAAGTTTGCCTGATTTGTTCTTTGTTTTTGTTTAATAATGAAGTTCTATCTCTTGTGAGAGGCAAAGCCATGCTAGAATTGTAGTATGAAGTATTGGATTTTATTGGTTAGAAATTAAATGTTCCAGTGGCCTTTTAAACCTCATATATGATAAATGCCAAAAATCACAGAAAACAGTAGAGCTGCCTCTAAAAACTGTTTTTCAGTCCCTCCAGGAATTCGCGATGTTGCGATCGCGCGAGTTCACGCGAAATCAACCAATCTCCGCGAATTTTGCTCGGCCTTGCAATTTTGTCCAATCACCGCAACTTTCCCGCAATTTTGGCCCGCCTCCCATGAGTTCCACCGATCATAGCAGCTTCCAGCGCAAACGTAATGCACGTACGTCACCGAATTCACTTCCTAAACCCGTGCAATATTGTGGTGGAATACAAAAAAAGAAAAAAAAATTACGTATTATACACACTTTTTTTTTTTTAACACGAAACATATTAGAACGGCTGAAATGATCGGACAACAGACCAGACAAATCACCATGATGGAAACTGTTGCATCCAGATCCGTTAGAGCACTGAAAGAATGAAGGTAAATTAGATTCATTATTCCACCAAAGAACATGGCAGAGTTATGTGACGATCAGCGTGTGTGAAACATTCCTCTGTTACCAACATTACTCAAAAACAGACTCAGGGATTTGAAGGAAATTCTCAGGGTCGGTCAGAAATGACACAAGGACCAAATGATTAGACTTCGGCAGTGATACGGCTTAAAGTTTGGATCCACAGATTTGTTAAGGATTCATAGCAGCATGGTAACCATGGCAACAAGTGAACGCTACCTCAGCGGCCTGCTGACGATCACATGATTGTGATCCTACAACAAATCTACCTCTGTGGACGTATTGGAAATGACACAAAGAACAACTGATTAAATTGTGGGGGTGTTTCTGAGTCCCATCAATTCCCGTCGCCCGCTACATATTTAGGTCACGTCATGTTAAACCAGTATCTAGCTGGTGCTAATTTCCCACCGTGGTGTGCCAGCTTTTGTGGAAATGGGTTGGAACGTTAAATAATTAATTTCGGAATAAATCTTGTCAATTACAGTGTTGAAACATGTTCTACAAGCTGGAAAAAATGCAGCTTTTTAGCAACTGTCACTGTCTCCCGCAATTTCATCACAACAAATAAGCTTAAAACATCACAACTTTTATCGCAATTTTTTTAGAAAAGCTGCCGTGAATTCAGGCCTTTTTGACCGCAACAATCACGAGAAACACCCACGAAATCCTGGAAGGACTGCTTTTTCAACGGGTTAATCTTCTGATCATTGTACAAGTTAATCTAATCAATTAATTTTCCTCCAAAAAACTAAAGACAGACTATTTCATTTAAATTTTTTATTTAGTTTTGTTTGTATTTTGTATGTCGTTGTATAATGCAGCATAGTGTGAAATGTAGTCAGAGGCTTGCATATTAAAGAGCAAAATTGAAGCCTTAAACTGGAAACTTCGGCATGATAAAAATGCCTTTAGAGGGCTTATTATTCAAGTCCATAGGTGAACTCCAAAATGAATTCCACATTTTTATGAAAACCCTTCACAAAGTCACAAAGAACATTTCTTCTTGTGGTGCATATACTCTCTAACCTTGGTAGTAGCTTCAAATTTTATGAAAATATTCCAGAATTATTTTATACACGTGCATAGTGAGTTTATGAGAAGCCATCGTGGTTTTAAAGTCAGTGTTTCAGCAGTGCAGAGCACCAGCTTGAAACAGGCTGCTGGTTAACATGGTTTCATGGGCTTTGTTTCAGACACTGTTTCGTGCTTGTTCTGTCATTTAACAACATAAAAAGCTCTAAATGAGAACACGGTTATTGGGAGTTTTGCTGTATACACTATGTGTGAGCGCAGAGATAAGCAAGCGGCTGTAAAGTGCCTCCATGCTGAACACTGCCTGTGTGCTTCTCTGTGCAGCAGCTCCAGAGAACACGGAGTTACAAAAAGGGAAAGAGGAATAGTCGCTTAATGTGTAAATTCAGTCTAGAAAACACAGACAATACTGGTGGGAAATGAGTTACTGCAATTCTAGTTTTACCCATTTAATTGATGAGGAGGAAGAAGATGGTGGAAGCGGTCATTTAAACATCAAATGAAAACCAGAACTGTTCAGACCATGAGCTGTTTGAATGATCTGTCCTGCCATGTTTTAGTGATTGAACTTTTTTCCCCCTTTCACTGCATAATTCTTTGAGCAGTGAATAGGACTGTAATTAATTTATGGCACAAGAACATTAGAAAGTACAAAAGCTTTACCCTGGATTTGTTGTATAGACAGGAGCGCATTATGAAGAAACTAGTGTTGAGAATAAGGGGGAAAAAATGTTTTATTTCTAAATCATCAACACTGCTGACCTCTTAGCTATTTTTTTCTTCTTGACAACGTTGCTAAAAATCTGGAAAAAATGTCTTGACTGCCTTGATACTTTATTAAAGACTGGAGACTTGTGAAATGTGTTGCAGAAATAATTTTTTATTCAAAGCTTAGAGTTCATCATATAGTCACGTACTTATTTCCCCTCTTTCAAATTTTTAAACCAATGCTGGAAAAGTGAGGGGAAAGCAGAACTGTTAAACATGAACTGAATGAATTAGTGTGGCTCTTAAACTAAGTGGGTATGTAGGTGTTCATGCTTTGATACTGTTAAGACTGAACCTTGTATGATTTGTTTGGTGAACAAAACAAGTTGTAGAATAGAAGGCAGAAAGCTGACATTGACACAGAGTAAAAACTGGTCTGTTATCAAGGGAATCAAGCAAGCAATCCAATTTACAACCAGACAGAGCCAAATAGAGCAGACTTCTTCCATGTCTGCTGGAGTTTTCCATTTGTTCAACAGTAGCTCAGAAAAATATACATGAAAAGAAGGTTGCTTCTGAATTACTTTGACTCATTTTGTCACTCCACACTGTTGTAACATAATGATTAATAAAACATTTACGAGCATTTTAGAACCACTGCTTTGATAGAGCTGTTGGTAAAAATGTCCTCTCTTTCCGTTTTCCTCCAGGTGAGGTGAAGATGGTGGACCGGCTTGCGAACAGCGAGGCCAACTCCAAGCGGATTGCAGTGGTGGAGAGCTGCTTTGGTGCTGCAGGCCAGCCGCTGGCCATCCCGGGCCGCGTGCTGATCGGCGAGGGCGTCCTCACCAAACTCTGCCGCAAGAAGCCCAAGGCGCGACAGTTCTTCCTCTTCAATGACATCCTGGTCTACGGCAACATTGTCATTCAGAAGAAGAAGTACAACAAGCAGCACATCATTCCTCTGGAGAGCGTCACCATCGACACGGTGCCGGACGAGGGCGACCTGCGCAACGGCTGGCTCATCAAGACACCCACCAAATCGTTCGCCGTCTACGCTGCCACCGCCACCGAAAAGTCCGAGTGGATGAACCACATAGGGAAATGTGTCGGAGACTTGTTGCAGAAGAGCGGAAAGTCTCCGACGGGCGAGCATGCGGCCGTGTGGGTGCCCGACTCGGAAGCGTCCGTGTGCATGCGCTGCCAGAAGGTGAAGTTTACGCCCGTCAGCCGCCGTCACCACTGCAGAAAGTGTGGCTTCGTGGTCTGCGGGCCGTGCTCGGAGAAGAAGTACCTCCTTCCCAGTCAGTCGTCCAAACCCGTTCGTGTCTGCGAGTATTGCTACTTGCAGCTGACGTCAGGAAGCCTCGGGCCCCGCTCAGACTCCATCAGCCGGCCGGGGTCAAAATTCAACAACCTGTCAGACGATGAAGACGAAGACGACAGCAGTGACTGAGGAATGCCCGATCCTCCCAATAGCGCGTCCCGTCTCTCTGTCGAGGAGGAAATACTCTGCTGATCATTTTCTCATTTTGTCTTTTTCCTCCCAGATGATTGAATTCTGATCCCCATGACAAGAGTTCCACCTCTGAGGATTAATTAATTAATTCGAGGTGGAGCTTCAGTCCTTTCTGCAAACCAAATGATTTTGTTTTCTCTTTAGTTCCAGCAGGGATGAATATTTTCCTGAACACAATGATTAATCAGTGGAATGTGGAATTAACTGCATGACCAGCAGAGCTCTGGGATGAAGTCTGACTGTTCGTCATCGCCTTTGAGTCCGCCCTTCTCTCTTGCCTCTTAATTAGGCTGCAATTAGTCACTACAGAAAACAGCGGTGCTAATGAGAAACTTCCACTCTGTTATAATTTAGTTTCTTCTAATTTTTTTCCCCTTTTTCTTTTTTTATGTTCTGTCCATGAACTAAAACAAGGTAATTTCTGCAGGGAAAAGCAAATGTCTGTCCTGCAGGTATTATTCCAAACAGGACTTTATTGTAACAGAATTCTGGCATTTTTGTTGCCCTACTTTGTAAATTTATCTCTAACAAAATGCTAAAACCCTCTTTTCTAAATAACAAAATGTAGATATTACGCTAAACCAATAGCTTTTCTAAATGACCTAATATAGTTGCTTCTGACAAATCAACTAAATCTTGTCTCACGGTGAGTGTCGGTCTCTTAGCACAGTTTCCTCAGCTGACATCCCAAAAACTAATTCTGCTTTCTGCCTTTGCCATCACGTAGTGCCTTGTAGAAAACTGAGCTCAGTCTTCAGTAGGGGAAAGGTTAGAAGTTAATAAAGCCAGTCTGCAAAAAAACAGAGACTTCATGACAGGTTGACTCTGATGCACATTATGTAGGATGGGATTGTTTTTTGGTTTTGCGTGTCAACACCGAACAGAAGAGCAGAGTGATTACCAGCCAGCCGACACACAGGAAGAGTTCAGTTTGGACTTTTCCTGGAGACACTTGAAAGACGCTTTAGCCAGCCATCCAATCTTAAAAAGGCAGGCGCTGGCTTTTAGATTTAGCTGCTAATATTCTTTTTTTTATTTTCCTTCTCAAGGAGAATCCTGTGAGAGTTTGGTTCTGGGTTCTGCCTTGTATTTCCACTTTGCTTTACAAAAATACAAAACAGAAGGGAGTATTGATCGTGTGGGAGTTTACGTACCGATACATAAACATGTGAACAGCTTGCATTTGCCTCCATGCAGCCTTGAAAAACATCTATCGTTGTATCAAAATGGCTCACTACATGAAACGCATATGTCCATCACTATAAAGTGTAAACTACCATCTCATTCCACAATATTGTGAAAACAATCCAACAATTGGATAATTAGGTGTTAAAAACATCTGAATATTGACTGATCACGCCCCACGTTTTCTTGCAGTGCTTGTCCGAACACGTCCTTCATTGTCATGGCATTTTTTTGTGTTGCAAACAAGCTGTTGCATTGCACTCTCCTGAGAATCCCTGGATCTTAGATTTAATATCACCTCATGGGTGGAGTATCTTGGAAACAAAAGACATAAAGTGGCAAAGGCTGCACATTAAGTTGTAATTCTTAAGTTGCCAGAGTGGGAAAAATCCTCAGGGTGGAAGATGGATGAAATGGTTCCTCACACCTGGATGGATATTTCTTTTAGTTGTTGGCTTGTTTAGAGGCTGTGTGAGCAACAGAGATGTGCAAAACATTGATTGAGCTGTTTTAAAGGCCAATTTCATTTTGGTGTGGAAAAAAAAAATTGGGAACATCAGACAAGCTTGTAACACACAGCTTATTCCATCAGTGAATGAATGAAATTAAATCAAATGCAATAATCAGGAAGTTTTAGGGCCTGTTTTGCATTTTCATTTGTTGTCGCAGGATTATGTGTTGCACCATAGTCTGTGCGATTCCTCCCTGTTCTGCTGCTGAGGTGGTTCCCTGGAATGAAAGTGAGGAAATCAGCATGTTGTCTTCCTGTCAGTGACTCTGGCATGTGCTGCTTCGAGGTCAGATGACCACTGTGTGTCATAAAACAAACGCACCTCCACTGAACTCTGCTTCTCTGCCAACAAAGCTAACATGTCCTTCCTTCCCTTCCCTCGCTGTGTCGTTTGTAACTTTCTCAGCACCAGAACTTTCCAATGAAAAGCAAGTCTGCTTGTCACATGATACGGTGTTTGACCCAAGTCATGTGATCAGTCACTGAACCAGGAACTGAAAGAGGCTGCTTGGAGGAATTGTAACGAGCTACCTGTGGCAGCCTGTGGAGATTTAAGGTTCATTTACTCTGAGATGTCAACAGTTTCAGTCAGAGTTTCTCTTCCCAGTGAGTCCTCTGAGGAGAGAACTAATTTGCACTCAGAAACACCAAGCATTCATTTCCGTATGTTTAAAAAAAGTAATTAGTCTTCAGAGTCAGAATGGATCATTTTGGAAGCCAGAACCTTTTAACAAAACTGTAAAGGAATCAGTTTAATATTAAGAGTTATGCCAGTTTGTGTGATCACCCTGTCACAGTTTTTCCCCGCCATTAGAAATCTTCACTGTTCCGTTCATTTATTAATGTCAGACTCAAGCTAGAACCTCTCAGACTATCAGCATGTTAATGAAGCTCCCGTGTTGCTTCAGGCCTCAGGTTGGTATTTAAATAAAAAAACATAAATACACACACATAGCATCTTGACACAAATCCAATGGTCAGGATACACAGATGTCCTGTTTTGTTCCAGCCAATCTCAACTAAGAAAAGCAGCAATTTGATCAGTTTGTCACATCCAGGTTACCCTGCCTTAAAGGTGTTCAGTCCAGAAAAGCTTTGTGTTTGAGGTTTGACAAAATCCAAAACACTGCACAAAGGTTTATAATACTCTGAGGCAGGATTTTACAGCCCTTGAAAGGATTATATTGTCATCATGATGGTTGCTAGGTAAAAAGTAAAACTCCATTACAAAGTAATCTTACAGATATGTGTGTTTGTGTATTTAATTGAACTCGATTCCTTGCTGGACGATGTCACCTTGTATTGAAGCAAAAGAGCCAGGTTCAACTTTTCTTTCTTTTTTTATTTTTTTTTACTAAAGTCCCCTGGCTAATATTAATAAGCGTAAAGTGGAAACAGCACAGCAGCAGCAGCAGCAGCCCTATCTCCTTGTCTGCCTTTGTGTAAACAGTTGAAGTGATTATTCCTGGAGCTCAGAAGGGAAAGAACTTATGCAGCTACCGATGTTTAATGTGAGCGGTTGTAAGGTCAGTACACATGGAATACTGAGTTCATAAAATGCATCTGTTCAGTCAGACAAACATGGAAAATGGTGACTGAAACACCTGTGGTTGGTGTAACACAGATTCGATTTGGTCGTTGTGGCCTGTTAAAGACCACTGTTCTCTGGGTTTGTCCTCATTTTTTTCCCTCAGTTTAAATGGAGGACGCTGTATGCTTTGGGTCTTTGGAATGAAAATTCTCAGAGGTGTGTTGTTTTATACAACAGTAAAAGTCATGAGTTAAGACTGGAAACTGAAACCTCTGAAATGTCTTTAACTTTATCTGAAATGGAAAAAAAAAGGGGGGGGGGGGGGCAAGTTTTAGCTGCTTCTGAAAGAGCTTAACCTTTACAAGTGACACCGCTATGAGTGTCCCTAGATGATTATCTACATTTTGACTACAAACAGGCAGAGCATTATTTTTCTACAGTCAGTTATGTGCATTTTTTGACGAGGGTATGTTTATATAAAGCAACGCCTCGTCTATAGTGCAACGCAGCAGAACAGGCAGAAGAAAGGGATCATTTTCTTTTTGTCTGTAGATTTTACAGACTCAAGTTGTTGTTAGAGCTTATGCTGCTGCAGTAAAGGCAACCTAAGTGATTAGGGAAGTTAACATGTTAATGATCACTAACCAGCTGTCCTTTATACTCACTGTGGCTGAGGTGCTGACGGAGAAGACGACTTTACCGTCAAACCCGGAAGCACAAAGTCCGGCCTCAGGTTTGCTGTGGATTGCACTTAACAAAGTTGGCACATGGACTCTGATCCAGGTTTATACCACATACTGTCAGTTCCACAGTGACTCTGTTGGGTGTTTTAAAATGAATCTTCATGTTGTTTTAATCCTGTTGATTTTTGTACATTTGTACAGATTTGTTTTGGGTTATTGTGCTTTTGTTGTACAGTTCTAATCAGTTCTGAAATGACGCTGTCTCAGGTGTCCCTGTGCTCAGCCCTCCTCCTCTTCCTCCTGTCAGTACATCTCAGCAGCATCTGCAGCTTTTTAACACACCTCACAATTATAAAATAGGCAGGAAATTGTCTCAATGACTTCGTCACAGCAGCAGGTTTATTCCTGATATGACATTTACCAAGCATTAACTACATCTATTTTATTTTTAATCCTCTGTTCTTCAGAAGGGACAGGTGTTCAGTGCAGCCATCACCATCATGTGCTTAAATGTGCACATAAGTAACCTGGTCACACTCAGCTTTGTCCAGCCTGTTTGCCTCAGAGAACACTGATTTCTTGGAAGAAAAGTGTTGCAGAGGCTGGAGGAAATGACAAGTAACTCTGCTCCAATTTATTGTATGTTGTTGTTTTCAAATTAACTCCATCCAAAGTCTAATTAAAACTGAAACGGGCTCCAGGTAGCTCCAGAGGTCTAAATCAGTCGAACCTTCAAGATTTCAAATGCCACATTTGCTCTGTAAGAAAGAAACTCAAGCTGGTCTGACACAGATCAGACACAGCAACAAAAACAAACAGGAAAACCGATCGGATAAATAACTAATGCTCCCAAAATAGCCTCAGGGGTAGAAGAGAAATCTGATTACTGTCTTACCACATACTTACGCAGATTTGCACAGAATGTGAGCGCGTTCTCAGATTACCTGCCAAACCTGGTTTCTCTGAGTCATCTGGTAACTTGAGTGCATATAGAGACATGATTTGTCTTCCAACGGTTGAATGAACCTGCTGCAGTCTGATCATGTTTGAGAAGCAGGATTTGACACATGGCCTGTGTTGCCAGGGCAACACTCTTATGTTGTACACAATCCAGCTGTTCGTGTGTTCACACTGTGAGCCACAAGGTCAACGAGTGACTCTATTCTTGCTGATTGTAGACTGAAGGTTTCGTTACAGCGATGAGCTTTAAGAAAATTATGTAAATGAATCATACATGCAACCAGCCGATTTTTTTTTTTTTTTTTTTTTTTTTTTTTTTAAGGAGTTGGGTGACAAAACGAGCGTAGATAAGGTCATGATTTTAAAAAAAAACATCAAAAAAATGTTCTTCAGCTCAGAGAGTCAATGCAATATTCATGTTAGCTGCTTTTGTCTTTTACCAGAATAGCGATTGTTCTTGTCAGTAGCCTAGATGTAGAGCTGGAGGCTTTATGGTCATGCTGAGAATCAATCATTCATCTTGTGCAGTCGTTAGTTCCAGCCCTGTGAGTCACCACACATATCTCCGATTTCACAAGTTGGAAGGATTAAAGCTGGGAGTGTCAGCATGATGCAAGTCCATGAGGGTCAGAAATGTTGCACCACATGGACAGTACACGCTATTTGTTGTCCATTTACGCCGGTTTCCCGCAGAAAATGGAACGATAAGCATGAAAGAGATGACAGCTATAAGGTGCTAAAAGCTTGTCATCACACCGCCTGTGTTAGATGACAGTGTGTGAAAGGAACAGAAAACATAATATAAAATAGTGTCACACTGTGATATGACAACAGAACTGGAGTTCAGTCTGATTATCAGCCAGCTTTCTGTTTGTTAACTTGGAAATTGTCAGTTGTAGAAAGATTGCCTTCAACTTCAGCTGCGAAGGATTTTTATAGTCATTTAAACAGCAGATCATTTTCTTGATATCAATTTAGCCTCAAAAGCAGAATTGTAAAGTGATTAATAATAGAATTAACAGCAAAAAAATATGATAATTTAGTGAAATGACGACATGAATTAAGAGTTGAGCACCGAATGAACTATAACAAACCATTAATTGTCACCCAGAGGCAAAGATGATCCCTTTAAATGTCATATTTTGTCTTTCCAACTTTCCAAAACCAAAAAAAATTCCGCTTACAAAGATATAAAATGCAGAAGTGAATCTCAAATTGATATCATTTATTTTAATTCAGCGTTTCATGAACTGATCTCTCTGAGCTCACATTGTGAACACAAAGAGACCAATCAGTGAGAGTGTCGACATCTTCAGGTGTGACTTCATTCAATCAAAGAAAAGCTGCAGATCCTGTGGTGTAAAGGAAAAAAAAACCTTTGCCTGAGGAGGCAACTTAGGACAGCTGAAAGAGAGATCAATGTGTAATGTGAGCTTGGTTTTGTTGTGCGAGCCGCTCACTTGTGTCTCATGGATTTTTAAAGTTCTCTCCATTTTGCTCTTTGATGGTTTTTATTTTTGGTGTTTTTTTTTTTCCTTTTTTTGTTCCTGTAGTGTTTTTTTTGTTTAAAAGCTTCTTAAAAGGGCTTCAATCAGAATGTAACCCAGCATATCATCTTCAGTACTAATTCCTTCAGAAATCTTTAAGTATATATTATATATAAATAATGTATTGCTTAAAGTCAGACTGTTGTCCCGAGTCGTTCTTATTTTGCTGTTCTGGATTTTGTTGGAAAAAGGGGAAAAGCAACAATCGGTTAATTAATTCACTCAGTCAAATTGGGGTTTTCTGAGCAGTCTTTATTTTGATTTTTAAGTTAAACATTTTGATATGACGTAAAAACCAACAAAAGAACCTCAGCACCACTGAGAAAAATGGTAAAAATGGGAAATACGGTTGTTAATTTTACTGTGATTAACATCAAGGCTGCTCAAGCCAAACGTTCTGCCTGGAATCATTTTGTATTCATTGCATTCATCACCTGAATGAAAAAAGTGTTTGAAGTCGCTGAACATAAATGCACGGGTTTACTGTAAACCTGTGATGCATCAAAGTGGATGCTAGAATGAATTATATAAAGAAGACTATAATATAATGTTGCTGTAAGTGTTTGAAATATAATCTCTATAGAAGACTGTAGAGTTGCTGAGTGTATTTTTCCTTCATACGCACAAGATGCACTTAAATCTGATTATAAATGCAATAATAAAGCTGCAAGCAACGTTGGACGGGTCTTCGCATCCTTGCTGGTCGGCGAACCAATGCATGTCCACCAGGTGGCGCTGCGACCGAGAGTATATGTCGGCCTACGGATGTGACGAGGGCTGGGCTGTGATCACACATGTAGAATTGCAGGCAGATTGGAGCATGTTCAGGCTAGTTATAGAGCATTTCCTTCCATCCACCAGGTGGCGCTGTGACTACGGCTGTATATGTGCATGTGAATGTCATCAGGGCAGGACTCTGATCATACATTTAAAATTTCATGCAGATTGACGCATGTTCAGGGCAGTTACACGGTATTTCCTGTTTCATGGCGAATTGTCAAATTCCAGGGGTCGCCATTTCCACGCCCTCAGACTTTTGTGTAGTATTTTGATAAGTTTTGATCAGCCATGCCTGCTGTACATCCTGGCCAAATTTCAGCTCTCTCAGTGTTACCCTGTTTGAGTACATAGCTTTTGAAAATGGTCAAAAATGACCCAAAATGCACTTTATTGCTCGGCGCTTCGCACATCCATTTTAATGTCTATGTTGTGTTTTTTCATGACCCCGTTTGTCTGGAAGTCAGTGTTATATTGTCTAGTATAGATCCCTTAGTATTGTTTGTCAGTGACTCAATGTTGTCTTGTAATGTTATTTAAGGATAGGTCTCTCTTGAGAATGTGACTCAGTTTCTCAATGACATTACCTATATAAATAAGGCTAAATAAAATAAAACAGAGTAGCATAGTAGGTTTCTTAGAAAACATCATAGTATAGCCCTAGGTTCAAAAAACTCCATTTATATTGGTTATAGTTTTCTCATTTTGTGTGGAAATTGTGAAATCAAGCGGGACGCATATTTCTCTTTTTTTTCGTGGAAATGTGAGATTCTTGCGGGAATTATGCGCTGTTTTGCGGGGATTATGCGGCCTTTTGGGAAATAATTGACCCCTGCATAATCAGCGGCATTTTGGTGATTAATGCAGGAATTCATTCGATCGCATAATCGCGTTTTTCTGGAGGGTCTATAAAATAGCTTTCTCCACGAAAACTAATAAATATGAGGTCAAATAGAACGGTTTTAAATACTGCAGTCCCACGATGACAAGAATAAAGTTTCTCAACAAAAACTAAATCTGCTGGTGGATTCCATGAAAGTCCTAATAAATGATAATAAAGTGCGATACTAAAGGTTTGTGGTGCTAAAAATGTCAAAGTAAAGATATCAAGTTGAACATCTGGATGGAGGTTGATAAAAGTTGACCTCCCTTCATTTCTCTGGAGCCGACTCCATGGATTTTAGGGATGCTGGTTAAAGACCTGCTCTTCTAGTCGTCTTCCTTCTTGTCGCTGTAAAAAGTCTTTCCATCCTCGGCGACTTCAACACCTCTTCATGACAAGTTCTTCTGCCTCCGACCTCGTGGAAATTCCAGAAACTTGAGAAACCCGTTGAGTCTCGGATTTTGAAAAAACTTGTCCGACGGGGGAAGGTGTGGTGGGCAGTGGGGGAGTAGAGGGGGGAGGCCACCACCCACCACCAGAATATCAGAATATTCTATTACCTATTATTATTATTATCTATTTTTCCCGCTATGAATATTAAAATACGCCGAACCATTTGTCCTGTATCATAGCTACATGTATGACGTTTGTAGCAAAAAAATAAAAATAAAAAAAGCGTGAAAATCAGTTGAATAGTCAGAGTTAAGATGGATTAAATGCGCTGTCAAACAGCGCTGAGTGGAGCGGCTGACCGGACCAAGATGGCGGCCGTATTTCTCGCTGCGCAGCACCCCGAGCGGCGTCTACTCTTTATTATGTCTATGATTCCACCTACAAAGTCCTCGCACATCCACCTTAAAGGAACATTCCACCATAAATCCCTGGACATGCACCTAAAATGTTGGTTTAACCGAGTCTTCCATCCAAAAACTTCAGAGACCTGAGGGGCTGCTTTAAATAAATATTCCACCTAAAATCTCATCTAAGGCAGTATGTGTAGCAGCTTCAGCTTGTGCTTCATCATATTATCTCATTCGACATCTGTGTGGAATTCTGTGATACTAAGCTTCTAAATTTTTAAATTATGGACAAAAACTTGTTTTGTGAGATCAATTTCTTCAGTTCATTGTTACATCAGAGTGAGCTCTTTTGTCCCACATTTGAAGACTCTTGAACAAGCTTGATGTGATATTTATTTTTGTGCGTGTGCAGATGAAAAGCTTGACAGATTTGATAATTTCTCGGTGCTCCTTAAAGTTCAAACTGTCTGCCGGATCATTTTGAGTGGCAGATAGTCAAAGCAAGTGCTAGCCATTAGTAAGCAGATAATGGAGGATAATAGCAATAATTATGGTGGTTATTTTACAATTATACTAATCTTACATTACAACAGTGGTGGATGCTAAAACTCCAGGTCAGACTGGCTCTGGTCACAGCCAGAAATTATAAAGTTTTAATTCATTTAAGATTGGATGTACTTTGTATTATCTAACACTGTACTTTTCACAGCATGGAAGGAAATTTCCTGTGAATATTTATGGTTCTGGGGATGATACAAGATTGGGCTTATTCCAGAAAGTTTCCTTTTCAGGACAAGCTTCCTCCTAAATGTGGAGTCTGTGATTCTGAAGAACGATTGTTGACATTTATGTAGTTGGTGTGTCAGATTTACTGTCTCTTTCACTCCCACTGCCCCCTTTAATTCCTCCTTACACCTGGTTTTTGCATGAACGTAAATGTGTGTGAACACCAGATTTTTAAACATGTAATATACAGTGATATGACAGTGAGACAACAATCAGCTACTTGTGTCTTTCTTCTGTGGATTTATTAATAAAATAAGAAATGATTTGCTAATAACTTCACCATATCAACATGAAAAGTCAATGATATGTCACATTGTTCAATTTGTTTTTCAAGGTCAGAGTAAAGAGTCAGTTATAGCAGCTTTAAATGACCCAAAAATGATTTAAACAGTTATATAATTATAAGATTTTTAGATTTATTTTTTTAAACTTCTTGTTTCTCGGGATCATAAATACCAATTTTATTAACAGTTGAATTTACTGAACTGAAATAAATGAGGATGTCTTTATGGCACTATTATTCTTGATAATACCCATAAAATGTAATAATATATAACTGAGATTATTATTGTCCTTATTGCCTTCATTTGACAGTGGCACAGCAAGGATCAGAGGAATGTAGAGGATAATTCCAGAAATGGCTTTTACAGTTTGTTCTGTCGTCATTTTTTGTTTGCTTTAGCATTCCCATTATTATGATAAATTTGCGATATGCGTTAATATGTGCTAATAATTGCTAAATAAACAAAGCAGCTGTGAAAATTTATTTATTAAGTTATTGAATTTCCCTTTGGGGATTAATAAAGTCATTGTATTGTATTGTATTGTAAAAGGAGAATTTGATGCTTCAGGGAGACCAGCACCAACACCTTGGTTGTTTCTAGATTCAATATTTCTCGGGAAACATTGCGTCTAAATTGATCCGGCTCAGGCAGACATGTTGTTCCCTCATGTCTCTAGTATAAGGCCTTGACTTTCATTATCTTCAAATGCATCAGGGAATTCTTTTTATTGAATGTGGTCACAACGTTTGAACATCTAAAGCAAAAACTGTTGATTTAGTTTAAAAAAAAGTGTAGTCAAAGAGAAAAGAGGAAAATCACATTTTATTTTCTGTAAACAGTGAAGTACAGCCGGTTCAACCCTGAAGTCCAGTTTATCTCTAAAATGGAGAATAAATGGCCATGTTCCTTCCACTTTCTTCAAATGGATTAGTGAAGTGCTGCTGCTGCACCGAGTCGTCATTGGCACGTAGGAGGCAAGGAATACAGACACTTTGTGATTAGAAATATCATCGTATTGCACAAAGAACTATAATTACATTGCTGTTTTTTGAGAGCCAGCAGCTTGGAAGGACTTCTTGTAGACATCCAATAAAAGCCCAGTTAATTTTCTTGTAGATACTCTTCTTCAGGGCTGCAGATAGCTACTGCTTTGAATATTTCTGACTATTATTATTAGATTTTTTTTCTTCTTCACAGATTAAGTGTGGAATTGAGGAAGTCTGTCTCGGATCAAGTGCTGCATACTGAACTGTTCAGGGCAAATACTTGTACAACCCTTGATAGTGTGTCACCGTTGAAAGATGAAACATACTTTTCCTATTGTCAAGTAAAAGTTTGTAAAAGGACAAATTGTAAAATCACATTCATGTAAAATTTTGTCTAACTCCTGCTCACTCTAGCACCTCCAGAGTTGCTTGTTTTCTGTGTTGGCAGCTGTGGTCCAAAGATTTCTCCTACTAAAATCAAAATGCAGACAAAAATGTAGTTTCAAGTGATATTTAACTTTACAAAAATATAACACAATGCATTCATATGAAAACTGGTGTCCACTCCTGCAAAAGCAACTTTAAAAAAACAAAAAAAAATGCAATTTAGAATGTGAATTTAAACTGAGATCGTCAAAGTCGGAGGATAGATAATGAGTGTTATTGTGGTGGCTGGCTGTGATTTCTGCAGGGAACATTTTAGATTACTCTAAAGCAATGTTGATGATACGAGTCTGAAATTACAGTCTGCTTAAAAGCTGTTAGATAAGCACTTACTAGCCACCCAGCGCAGCTCTCTACTTCACACGCTGCAGAAAAGAGTCTAATCAGGGGCTCATTCAGACACGAGCTTGATGCACACAGCCTCTTTTTTTGTTGTGTTTTTGCAGCGCTAGTCACTTTCCAAGCCCTTGGAAGGCTGAGTGGTTAAGGCACACTTACTTTAAAATGATGACAGTCCTCACCAAGTCCACTTTTCTCAGTTTGACCCCAGTTCAATAAAATAGTGGCCTCTTCTCCAGTTGGTTTTTCCTGCACTTCTGGACCCAAGGAACAAAAATAATTTGCTGTTCCACTTTATTTCACTTTATTGGTGCCACTTAGAGATGGAATCTGTGTGGGATTTATGGGGGGAAATGCAATATATGTGTGCTCCTGTTTCTAAATTTCCACCTAAAATTCAGTTATATCACCGTTGCATCCAACTCAGTCAAATTGTAGCTAAAATATACATACCGGTCTGACAGTAAAACATTAAAAGACACAAGAAAAAATGTGTCTGTGGTCCCTCTAGCAATCTAATTTCCATCATCTGATAGTATAAAAACAGCACAGACAAAACAAGAATTTGGTCTGTTGCAAAAATATACAAACAGAAATGTAATGATTTTAAAATGTAAAAATAATTCTCGAAATGATGCTAAATCTGTTTTTTCTTTGTTGTCATTATGTGCTTTTATAATTCCTGCTCTAATGGCCTATTCTGTTTTCTCAATTTAAGAAGTTTTGCCCTTAAATTACTAAGAACCGCACAGATAAAGTTAAATTTAGAGTAATTTAGCTGTTAACTTGAGTCTAACATGAGCTAAAATATTAAAGAAATGTCATTAAGTTTTTCTACTCTCTGCAGGCCTGATCTGATGCTGTAGACTATGTGCTGTTTATCAGAGCATAACTTTAAAGCTACATTGTGAAATTCTTGTCTCCTCGTGCTGGCAGTTCGAGTAATTACACAAACCGGTCCTTTCTCTGAACAAAGTTACTTTTATCTGCAGCATCAGAAACTTTTACTGGACGCTTACTGGGTTTTTCCACCACACTCTTAGTTGCGGTGGCTACTTGGTCACTTTCACTATGGTTACTTATTGACAAGATGCATTGCAGTTAGTGTACAAACTTAAGCTCAAGGACCCTCTCTGATGTCTTAGAACTTATAGTTGCTTGTAGAAAGCGTCTCTTCCACAAAAACTTGCATTTGAGGACTGGTTCAGAGCGCTGGACTAACTTTTTGCACTGGCTGCACTAGCTTTTTCATTTAGGAGCACCAGCGCATACATAAGTCCCACTCAAAAATGTTATTAAACTTTTTTGTTATTTTCCATACACACTGATAATTTTATTTAAATGACTGTAAACAGAAATAAAAGTGCAGATAAAATTTTAATTTAGCCCGTTCTTTTTCGGTGATCTGGGAAAGGAAGTAAAAAGTTGGTCCTCTTTGGCTAGGTTAATATAAGCTGTGTTTCATTTCTGACCCTCCACTTATTGCTTTTGTTTAACATTTTATTTTGGAACATCAATGCTCTGGTAGCTAAAGCAATGTTCCTGTGGTTTTTAGTGGTACAGCGTGACTGATGTACATGCTGACACTCATGGAGTTTATCGGGGAGAGAATAACCCAGGAGCTAAAATATACAAATGTCTCTAAAATTCCTTACATGCATAGTTGGTAGACACTAGAAACTACTGCTGTTGCCTAAAACCAGTCATGCATTGAGATACGCTATGAGTTGGTGGACACAGAGAAGCCTCTAGTCCCCACTTAGTTACTCCAGCGCAAAGCTCTGTGTGACCAAAAGTTGGTTTGAAAACAGTAAAATGAAATGTCATTTTGTTTTGACGCAGAGTTCTGGTGCAGCAACTTGAGACAAAATTTAGCTTTTGATAAATGAAAATCCATTTGTATACCTTAAAGTATCGACACAAGCTTCATACCGAATACCCATCCCTGGAGACTAAATTAAACAACTACTTGTTTGTCAGAAAATGAATTTCAGGAAGCAATGACAGAGCAAACAGTTGTGTCACAGATGACTTCATTTTGGTAATGCAGGAAAGCTTTATCTCGCTGCATTCTAACACACTTCCTGCAAGTTTATTTAAAAAAAAAAGCAAAGTGAAAATAAATCGCTCATCTGCTGGTATGATGTTGGAAAGTGGTCAGCAGCGATGTGAGGCTTGTGCGATTTGTAGCAGATGGAATCAAATACGGTTAAGAATAGATTTGTGGTTCATTAAATTTAAATTGTCGGTCATTCCCATCCTCCTCAGTGAGCCATGATTTACCTCGCTAAGGGAGGCAGATTTCTTTTTAAATTCCACAAATAGACGCTGTGGTGCTTTGGAGGCTTTCTTTTAAAGGCATCACAGATCAGAAAATAGGCTTGACTCATTCAAATTACTCAGGGACGATCTGTTTTAATGATGGCATCATCTTTAGGCCACGGAAGAGTTCAGGCTCACAGCTCACTGTTCTGTCAGTCAATATAATTACTGCCTCGTCCTCATTTTTTCTAACATACAGACATGGAGTCGAGTGTCAGAAGTGCTTTTCAGAGTTTTCTTTTCTTTAGTTCTTGTCCTTGGTCTGCTTTTTAATACAACCTGGGAAACAAAGCAGTTTGTTCCTACAGAAACTGAAATGTATTTTGCTAAGAAAGTAATGTATCTCCAAGGTTTTTTTCTTTGAACAGTAGCATTCAAAGTGTCATGATGGACAGGTGTATAGGAGAACAAACAGAAGACGCTACTGAACTCTCACAATAAATTCAGGTGAATGGATATTAGTGTCTACGGACCTGTATCCGTAGCCCACAGACTACGGATACGGCACTTTCCATTTGCCAGACAGATACGGACCCGTACGCGAGTCTCGCGAGTCAAGAAGCTGCTAACCACTGCAAACTGTTGAAAGGTAAGCAAAGGTTAAGGTTAGGGTAAGTGTTAGGGTCAGGTTTAGGGTCCGTACCTGTAATACTGATGCTACAGGTCCGTACCGCTAGCGTCTACCGGGAGTCACGTGACCAGATCTGATTGGCAAATGGCAAGTGCCATATCCGTAGTCCACAGGCTACGGGTACGGGTCCGTACCTCTAGCAACAACCTTATTGAAAAGCAATGACAAGTACAAGGTCACTGTCTTCCTTTTCCAGCACTGTCATTACCTAACTGAAGATGCAACTGTAACCCTTATTTTGCAGCGACAGTTTCTGTGGCTGGACAATGTTTCTGAGAGTCAGTAACATTGGTGCATATGTGACGGAAGAGATCCAAATGGATGACATGAGGTTTAACATGCTTCAGAAACAATTACCTGTTAGTTTGATGCTGCCTCATACATACGCTATATTGCCAAAAGTATTCACTCACCTAGGCTAATCGTATCACAGTTCCACACTGGAATTCACTGAGCTCCTGTATAGGCCCACTCACACAGCGGGCCTACACAAATCAAAAACTAAACCTAATTTGAATTAAGCCACCGTCCCCACCAAAGTGATCTATTTGTGTTAGAACACACTCCTCCTGGCTCTGCTTTCTCATGTGGGGAATGTTCTCTGGAAGTACCACCTGTGACACGTTACTGGATCTTCTCTACACTGTCAGAACAATGATGTTTCAGCTCGTGTTTCATTTTGGGCAGACGAAGAAGTCACAGGGAGCCAAGTTGGGGAAATAGGGCGAGTGGGGAGCGGCAATTGTGTTGCTATGGCTGAAAAACCTGCAGTCAATCACACATTGGAGCACGAGTGTATCATCGCGCCACAGTTCAAGTAATTAGTACTGAACGTTCTTCCTAAGACACCTCAGGATAATACAATAGAACTCTTCACAGTTTACAACCATATGAATGTTACGCATTCTCCTGTGTGTGCCTGACCTGGCACACTTTCTCCGGTCTTGGAGACTACCGGCTGTTCCTCTCCAAAGATCGTTGTTTGGCCTCTCGCTCATAGCAGTCAAACCATCTTTTGTCGCCAGTGATGATCTTCCACTCAAACTTAAGCTCTTCCCAGCTGCTTACTGACAGAATATGATGTTTGATCTCATCTCCAGTTTGAGGTTCAGAGAGAACACGTCCTGATGTTGATAACGCGAGGTCTTTCAGCATCCTTACCCTTTACAGCTTGCATCTGTTGCGTGTACAGTTATTGTGAAGTGCTCCATGTACGTGCACCATAAACAGTCTCTACTGTTCTTACTTTGTATTTTTTGTGACTATTTCTGATCCCTTCTTTTCTTGGTGATTTCTCCTCTCGCAAGAGATTGATGGTTTGTTTTTGTTGATGAAGACTCATTGGATAGATAGGTGTTGAGCTAAATGTTGCTGTTATTGTCATTTTTGTGTATCATGCTTAGTAGGACCACTGAGTCCGTGTTTATCCGCCTGTCAATCATTTAACTGTTTTGTTTTGTTCTATTTTCTTTTTACCTCGGAAAAATTGTTTGAAAACCTGCCACAAAAATCCAGATTCAGTCAGTATTTGAACTATAGGTTAAAATCAGCTCACACCAAGATTATTTTTCCATTGCTTGGATTTTCAACAATCTCCTCCACATCTGAACTCATCAGAGCGACAGATAACGCTTACATTTTCTATAATCAAAGCTGGCTACAACGTTAAATGTGGTCATTTTGTTGCTGAAGACCCAGCTGGTAATTTCTTAGTATTTAATAGTTGTACTTGTTTAATTAGTTCTATTTTTTTCTAAAAGCTTCCCATGTGAAAGATGCCATTTTTGCCATTATGAGAACAACACAAGAGGAACAAACACAAGTAAATACATTTAAAAAAACTGCTTTTAATGTTTTCAGACCTGTGAAATGTGTTTCAAAACGAAAATAATTTCTCAGTACTTTGTGAATAATTCTTTTGACTGATAGCGTAATTAAAAGAAGCTTTAGATGTGCTGCTGCCTCCTAAATAGGCGTCGAGTTTTAATTAAATGATTGAGCAGAACGTCTCCTCTGCCCACACCCAGAGCTGATCTTTCCCGACACTTGTACACCTTTTATGTCTGTCCTCCGCTCTTCTCCTCTTACAGCTCCGTTGTTGTTCCAGCCACCAGCTTCTGTATCTAGTTTACAGAAATAAATTGATTTTTTGCTTATTAGTAATGCAAGGAATTCTGCCACATTCCCTGTATTTATTGCTTGACAGTTGGCTAAATTTGGGTTTGACTGAAACACAAGAGTCAAAAATAATTCGCCTCGCATTATAAAGATTTGTTTTTTAGCAGAAAACGTAGACATTAAATCACATTTTGTGACCGCTTGTCACTGAGCTGTCGGCTTGATATTGTAAATATCTGAAAACTGTTCACCTCCTGCTTCCTCCATCAGCTCCATGATCTTCGTTTAGTACAGTGACTCTGTAATTATGTTGCGTTGTAGGGAGAGCAATCACTTAAAGGTGTGCTGTTCAAAACTAAGTTGGAAAAGACTGCGGTTGATGATGGTTTATTTTTAGCCGTGCTAGCAGCAAGACTCTAGAGATGATATAAGCCAGTCAGCCCTCCACTTCAGTTCAGATAAAATGAAACATCTAGTAGATTAAATTTAGACATTCGTACTCCCTGAAGGATGAACTGTCGTCGCTTAGGTGATACGCTCACTGTTCCACTAGATTGACATCTCAATTTATTATTTTTTTAAAGTAAAATGTCTCAAAAACTATTGGACAAATTGCGATAAACTAACAAAACTAATATCAATTGTAGATTAATCTGTTGATTGTTTTCTCCATTAGTTGTTTGGTCTGTAAAATGTCACAATCTTGGCACCAGATTAAATCCTCAAAGACTCCTCGTTTTGTCCACAACCCAAAGATGATTAATTTCCTGTCATGAAGGAGTAAAGAAACAGGAAGTTATTCAAAACTAGAAAGCTGAAATCAAATACATTTTGAATTTTTGTCCCCCTTTCCTTTTTTTCTCATTTGTCATTACTCAAACCAACAATTATTTATCAGAATCATTTGACGCTGTTTTAATATTTGACAAATATTTGATCAGTTGTTGCAGTTTTACAGAAAATATGTTATAGACACTTATGATCCACAAAGGAGCTGCAGACTTTTTATCATCTCTTTGTCCACTACTGGCTTATCACTTATCTGCAAATATCTTACTTATTATTTCCATTTCCTTGTTATTGATTGTTATTTCTTCTTTTTTAAATTATTCTGTTTGTATGATCAATAATTCCAAATACCGAATAATCCTAACTCTCTCTCGGCTTGTTGATTTTACCCTTAAAAATTCAGCTCAGTGTGTAAAAGTCTTTTTTCCCCCATAAAAATAATCCCTTCCTGCCTTTTAAATGTTCCCTTCACAACCAAGATATACCTCATTAATCATTTCGCTTTAGAGATGTTGCTTGGTGGATATTATGTCCTTCCTCCAGACTCGCCCATTGTTGCTGTAGGATTTATTATTATCCATTTAACTATCGTACATCCCCATTTATCCTTATCTCAGGTATCATTTCAGAAGCCTTTCAGGGCTGAAGATAATGAGGATTTTCAATTTTCACGAAGTCACGGCCTATTTTTGTCATTAAAATGAGGGTTGGTTGCTGTGTGAATGTCGAGAAAACATCTGTCCCAAGTTCCTAGAGCCTAAGATGACATCTCCAAATGTCTGGTCCAAACATATGTAACAGGAAAGCAGCAAATCAGCACATTTGAGGAGCTGGAGAAAAGGAGTTTTACTGTTTGCTGTCAAATATTTAGTAGAAGCTTCAAAGGGAGAATGAAAAAAAAAACAACTGTAAAATGGAATAGGATCCTCTCAGTCTCTGAAGCCTGTTGCAGTCCCAGCAGTCATTATGATCCTTTACACTTTCCAGCCTGAAACGGGTTTAGGTATACAGTCACAGACAGGCAAAAAGAAAAAAAAAAGTCTGGTGTATACAGCTGTGATGATCTGAGAACAGTAACTAGTAGCTTGGAAACTGCAGCAGAGAAGGATGTGTATTAAACTGTATGCTCTTCCGGCCAGCATCATCTGGATGCTGAAAGGAAACCAAGGTCAGGGTGAAAAAAAACTCTGCTGTGAATGAGCAGAGCTGCAGCTCTTTCAGAAATCTTTGACTTTGTTGATGCTCTGCTCGGTCTCTGGGTGGGTTGGTTTTCATTCACCGTTTCATCAGTAATAATTTAATCACAGCTGTCCGGATGTCCGTCACAACAGGATATTCTTATAGAGGCATAATTTACACCGGAAATAAACTTGTTCCTGTCAATCTTTAAACAAACTCCACAGTTTTAGTTTGATGTATCAGGATTTTTTCCTAATAGGAATCTTTAGAGGTTTTAAACAGCACCAAAGCCTTTTTTTTAAATTGTCAATTTAATAACATAGACTCCTTGCAATTACTGCACACTGACCAATCATGAATGCCATCGTGGATATTAACCATAAATGCCCCCTGAGCTGGGACGAAGCCCTGTGTACTCCTTAAAATCTGTGTAAACTCTGTCTCCTTTCTGTCTAGATAAGAAAATCAAGCTCACAAGTAGCAGCAGCAAGTGCTTTGTAAGCAGATCTACCACCTGCGATTAGCTTACACTCACATTTAAGGAAATATCTGGCTGGTTTTATCATCTCATCTAAATTGTTACAACATGGTGAGATAAACTGCAGGCCTTGGAGCGGGGCAGGTACGATCCCTTGTATCCAGACAGCTGAACTATGACTGAAAGTGATTCTTTTATTCAGAAGGTAATGGCACACACTTAATCATCAGGGACAATACACTTTACTGATGACGCATTACTGAGCAAAAGCATGCCAAATTTAGCTCAAAATGTAGTTTCATTCTGGGATTTGTTTTGAGAGTAATTGCAAATTTTAAAAAGTTGACAAGAGAATAAAATGTCAGAAAGTGGACTGGGAACAAATGAAGTGTGATTTCAGCTCTAACAGTTGTCTATTTGCCTTTCCTCTTAGCAACTGGAGTGATTTTCTGATTCAAGACCTGCAGGAAGTGTGGCTGGGGGCAGCAGTCAGAAAAAGGTACACGTTTCAATGAATCACTGTCTAAATTTAGTAACTAATTTGTACTGCTCCAAATGTTTGTCTCAGGTTAGTAACGGTAGCCTCAAACTTTCCAGTGCGTTCTATCGAAGCTTCCACTTGTGCCACTAAATTACTCCTATCACTTCATTCTCAGTTTAGTTTCATTCATCAGATCCAAAAACGGTACAAATGATTTGGGATTTTCAACAATTCTTGATCTAATTGTGTGTACTGTTAGGTTCATTTAGGAAAATTAATCACATCTAAGCTTAAAATGATTAAAGTTTAGAACATTTCATCAGAAGTGTAATTTTATTCTACATTGCTTCTTTAAAAAATTGCCAAGAATAAGCAGCGGGCACCAGATCCTGAAAGAAAACAAAGAACTCTTCTCAGCACAACTAAAAAACCCTTGACTGGTCCATTTGAACCGGACAGCCACACAGCAAAATTCAGGGCCGCTGCAGGCTGTGTTCACACAATGTTCACTCAGTGTTTCTTTTTCGCTCCTTAGAGAGGTGAGAAACAGCTCTACTAGGACTTTAATAGAGGCAGTTTCTACAAAGGAAATGGCTCCAAGTTGGGTTACTTGGGTCAGTACATGAAAATGGGAAATGATTAGACTGTAGAATCATTTGACCAAAAATGATAGAGTGAAATAGGACGACGCAGTTCTCATTGGCTAAAGAGCTCTGTTTGGTTTTTGATGAGATTTATATGCTCTAAGCTAACAGGAGGTATTTATTGTAACTTTACTACAATTAATCAATAAATCAAATTCTGTCAAACTAACCCAACCTTAATGTCGTGGATCCTGACTAGTGATGAGTCGGGTTTTCAACCACAACCCAAAGACAATCTTCAGTTCAGGAGCCTGCCGTCTCCAAGACTAAAGTAGGTGAACCAGGTGCATGTTAACGTGCTCTCGAGGTTGCAGACCTTTTATTTGTGAAGAAAGGCGCAACACAAATATGTGTTCTAATACAAAAACCAGCAATCATCTGCATTCATTTGTATTTAAATGCGATTAGTAACCAGGAATACTTTTGACCTCAATCCAACAGCAGTTTATCTGTAATTCATAAATGGTCTGTTTTGATTTTTATGAAACAAATTTCCATTTTTTTCAATCTATTTGTTTTACTTTTACAGAAATGCTGACAGTACTGATAACTAACTACTCAGGACAGATTTCAAGTCACTACATCAGAAAGTGATGAGTGTTTCTGTTGTTTGCCTTTGGCCAGCACTAGTTTCAGTGTTTCTTTTGTTGTTGTTTTTTTTTTTTTTTTTTTTACTTTTTTTTTACTGACCTGCATCAGTTTGTGGATCAGTTCCTCAGTAATTACATGAGCTCATTTCATTGTCCTTCCCTCAGGTAAACTGGATCTTTATTATGTTCTTGGTATTGGACTGCCAGCAGCTGATTGTTCTGGGTCCACCCAGTCCCAGACATGGACAGAGCCATCCGAAGCTGCAGAAAGCAGCGTCCGTGGCCGCTCAGGATGCCAGATGTGGGCGGTGGTAAAGACGGGGACGCTGTCATCAGTCTGTTGTGACGAAACCACATGACCACGATGCTGAAACAGTGGCTGACGTTCCTGCAGCTCCATACTCCAGCCACATGTGGTGTAGATCTGAACAACCCCACCGAAACCTGGCAGAGAGGAAGGTAGGAACAAATGTAGCCTTTCTTCAACATAGGTTCTGAAAGAGAGAGCTTGGTTTCCTGGGTTACAGTACAAATCAACAGTCAGTATTTACCTTCAGTATGACTGTCAGTACAGGAGTTACCCACAAGCTGAGCTATGAACTGCTGTGGATGGCATCAGCAACACAATATAGTTTAGCCACCTTAAAACTCGAGCACTTGAAGTATTTGCTATATTTAGAGTATTGTCACTGCATCACCTTGTCCTCAGACAGCACTTACCAACTAAGAACTGAAACTTTTGTATTGATTGATGTCATCACACCACTGACAAAGAATAATTGTACCTTGTGGATCACTGCGCTACCTCTGCATCAGTCAGTGTTATTGTGTCCCTATGGTGTTGTAACTTGTTGGTCTGGGATCTAATGGTGTCTAATGTACAGAAAAGAGTAATATAGCTGCTGCAACAACCCACCAGAAAGGGCTGTCTGATAAGGTAGAGCAGTAATAATAATTATAATTATAAGTACAGTGTACATTTACATTGATTTTTTTCCCTCTTTACCTTGGCTTTTAAAAAGGGATCAGAATCCATTTTATCGTGGAGCCCGTCTAAACCCCTGTACTGCTACTCCTCTCTGCAGTGCAGTCAAAGTGAGTGTACTGACAATCATCTACTGACCAGTAGGAGGTCCAGCCATTTTGGGAGATAGCTGGGTTTGTGTGAAGTGGAGCTGTATGAGGTCAGCAGCACCCCAACATATATTAGCCAGCTAAAAAGAAGTCTACTTGACAAAAGAACAAAATGATCCTTTTAAATGTATCCTTCATTTAGAATATTCTTACCGCTTTACTCTGCCATCACAGCTCTTTCTGGAAGTTTTATGGGTGAAAAAAAGTGTACCCAAAGAAAGCAGTGAGTATTAAATATGGTGTACACAGGAATATTGATTATTTCTCTTCTTTGTCTTTGAGTGGCTAAAATGTTCTTCTGCTGACACAGTTCATAGAAATATACTGCTTAGCTTTCCTGCCAGCTCTCCCCTCTGCTTCCTCAGACTATGGGGGGTAACAACTTGTAGACAAATACACAATGGAGAACTACCTCATACAGACTCACTTCAAAGAAATCAAACACTCCTTTGAAATGCCTGTGAAAGGTTAGCAGCTGGAGAGACTTGAGGCTGGTGTGGTCCACTGATCCACCCAGACATCATGCGAGTCTTTAAGGTCTCCTGAGTCTCAAGACTACATTATTTGTGGCTGATAAATGACGTCTTAGACCACCTTCTCTGTTCTGTGGTGGTTGTTCCAGTTTGACAGACATGGCGTCTTCTCTGGCCAACGTCTGCATTAACACAAGCGCCTCTTTGGAGAGTCTTTGGAGAACACATCGATGCAGTGGACATCATGTTTATTCAGGAGACTGTCAAAGGAAATGGTCTGGCCTTCATGGACTGCTCAATACACACTGAAGAGAAGCCTCAGCATACTCACAGATCAATATTTTATATTTGATAGTCAGGACAAGCCGGGGCCTGTCAACAAGGACAGAGGAAAAGAGTAAATGCACAAACACAGGAGAGTGTTTGGGGGAAGCAATTACAGCGTATGGTTAACTAAACTGGGCTTTTCTCACAACCACAAAAAGACCCAGTGTGGAGAAAGACATTCATCAGAATAACATCGTTGCTCCTCGTGCTGCCCTGTGCACTTCAAGTCCAGCAGCACTGAAAAACACTAAACCTATTATCTGCATGATACAAGCGATGCTTTTACTGTAATTAACCTTGATCCAGCACTGAAATGTGTTTATTCGGGGGAGTGCCACTGTCAAGTAATCAACTCCATCTGTTGTTAACTTACAGAGTTAACTCAACATCTGGATCACCGTGTGTCTATAAACTGACCTGACACTGAGATGCAGTCGTCCAACATCGGCGCCCACGACACTCTGACGTGATCCAGGTTGCAACAACGTGTTTGGACATCCAGCTGAGCCTGGCACACAGCTCCCAGCTTCCTCAGATCTGAAACCACCGCCTGTCCGGAGGAGGAGAGTCGGATGACCCTGCAGCTGGAGGGATGTGGACCTACAGAGGCGTCTGCCCACCAGAGGACAGAATCGCCTGAAGATGCTGGCGGGGGCGAAAGCTGAGGAGCAGCTGACGTTCGAGTGTCGGCGACGCAAACGCTTCCGTTAGAGCAGCCAGCGAGGAAAACGGCGTCAGTCACAAACTGCAAGGAACTCAGAGGATCGGCTGAGTCGGTTTCTGTTGGGACAAAACAACACGCAACACATTATGCAACTTTGTGTAATGAACTGAACAAATCGGAGAAAGATGGAAAGAATTAATAGTGACTTGACAAAGTTTTGAAAGTATAATAAGAATAAAAATATTTTTGATTCTCGTTTGCCAATAAATGATTATGTGCATTTTTTTGTAGATATATAAAAAGAGTAAAATCTGTAAATCTTTGTTAAACTGTTACTCTGCCAAACACTCTTCATTTTGCTGCAGTTTGTTACAGTGGTCCCATAGTTTTTGTCTAATCATTCCTGCAGCTGCCCACACTTGTAGATCATGTGTGTAGAAAAAAAGCAGCAGACATAATAAATGGAAAGGTACAGAGCCTCCTAAGAGTCGTGGTTGGGCTGCTCCATAATACAGCTCAGCCTGGCTCACTGCGTCAAAGGCCAACAAAAAATACTGAAGAGATGCAAAAGAAAAAAAATCCCATCATAACATTTTTCTTCACTCTGGCATGGAATGTACACATTTTTCCCCCTTATCTTCAGGAGACACACTGATGGACATCCAAAAAACTAGCTGTGTCCTTGGTTTCATTTAGAAATTGTCCCAAAAAGCACCTCTATTTCCATTAGAGGTGTTTTTGGTGTGTAGCTTCTACAGAAGAAAAGAGGCATAATGAAAGTTTCCAGTCCAGTAAGGGTGCTTTCCTGACAGAAAAAAACATCATTACAGAATGACAATTTAAAAAAAAACAAGATACCCTAAAACCACATATAACAAACCGCTGTACTATAGAGATGAAGAATACAACTTTACTTTGGATTGTTATACTTTTAAAACATACTTTAGATGATTCAAAAATACCGCAGTGCCCAACAGCATAGCACTCTGCTTTTAAAGGTCTTTCATTGGCCCTTTCTTCATCTAAGAGCTCACATTAAGATTTTGCTTTAAGTTTTCAAATCATCTGGTTCAGAAGACAACTTCAAATGAAAATCTTTCTAAGCTCATTATTATATATTATGCAATTTCATGGAACTTACTGGTATCAGCTGTGTTTATTTGTTATGCTATTTTCATATTTTATCTTATGTTTTACCACTAATGCTTTCATATTTTTATTTTATTATCTTTTACTAATGTAAAGCATGAATAAGTATGCACTACCTGCATGAACTGTGTCATAAAAATAAAGTTCATATTATGATTAGAATCGACCCTTAGTAGTGGAAATTGTTTTCACATGTGGTTGCTAGGCTGTATCTGGGACAGTTTCTACTATAAAATACATACTTAAAAACACATGAATAGTATATATTTGTTAACAGTGTGCACTATAGTCTTTATATCAAGGTGCTGTTATTATACAAGAACCATCATTATGACTCTCTTGAATTACTTGAGAATGTAGCCAGAACCACAAACTAAAGCAAATGACATGAAGCCTGAAGGCAAACAGTTAGCCGTACACAACAGATCAGCAGTGTTACCTAGCTTATAAAGAGTCCGTCCTGAGGTCAGTTCAGTCAGCTGGATGTCGCTGCTCTGAGCTCCATGAAGGATTTGTGGCGGTGACGAGAGTCGAGCTGCGATCCTGCTGCCTCTCTCCGAAACGTTTCTCCTCCCCGCAATACTTCCTGTTCTCCTGATCACATCTGGCAACATAAAACAAGACACAGCAGACAACCAATTAAAAGCTGAGAAGTCACGCACCAAAGTGTACAGTAAGACTTAGTAGCATAGAGCACATGAGTTACATAAGAGTCAAGAAGCTGATTTTGGTCAGCAGAGTTTGGATTCTGAGCAGCAGGCGAAGGCTGCACTATTGAAGGACCCCGTATCAAAGTTAACAAGTTTAAGAGTTTTATGTTTTAGTTTGTTTTCTTTGTGGAGCACAGTTCCAAATAAACTGGTGCTTTACAGATTACCAGGAACTAAACCATATTGAGGATCGTTTCTGGACTTGATGGGTGCTTGGTAAAAGTAAGTGAAAGCCTTTTACCAAATTAAACTAGGTATGCTGTAGGTGAAGTGATTGAACATACGATCATTTCTAAGCTCATGCGTGTATGTATATATATATATATATATATTATCTGCTGTATAACAGCAACATTAGCTACAGATTTTTTCCTGCATGTGGTTGGTTGAACACACTCAGGACAATAATGCTGCACCAATAAACTGTAGCATCAAATACAGAAAAAAATATGACTCTGAAAACAGTTCTTCATGGAACCATACCATCAAACATGGAAAAATTCATGGTACACGTTTTTAATTAACATCAGTTGTTAAAAAGCATAATCTGTCCATCAGGTTTCTGCCACTTATTTGTTTCCAGATCATTGTAACTGATTAATGATAATATTAGGAGTTATAAAACCAAAATCATTACTTTTTCATCAGTACTAAATGTTTCTGAAAAATCCTAAAATAATTTGGTGAACACTGTAGAAACCTGTTTATATCAGCCGAGTTACTTCTTCAACAGCAACACCTCTTTCTAGAATTAACAGTCACATTACTCTGGAATTAAACAAAGCAAACACAGTGACACAAGCTGCTGTTTAATTTTTTTAAATGTGATCTGGTGAGTACCAAATTCCACCTCGGCTGAGTTTAAGTGGTGGCAGAAAACTCAAAGACGAATAATAAAACTAAATGCATGACTGGAAACTATGGGAGGTGTGCAAGTAAAAGATTTTTTGTACTTTTTTCTAAACAACCTTTCACAGATTATTACTTACAATAAACCAGCTTCTACGTCACACAAAGGAGGTCTAAAGAAACCAAACCCACCGCTGTCGTCTCCTCCGAGATCCCACACCTGCAGGTCAGAGCTCAGCCCATCATTGGTCACAACACACCTGCCAGGACACAAGTTAAATAAAATGATTGAAAATGCAACTAAATCATCCTCTCAGTGTGAATAAGATCTTATATAAAAGATTAACAAGATGTTCCTCAGTCTATACAGATTGCCTCAGATTCAGCTACACCTATAAAATGCCCTCACACTGTTATTTTCACACATCTATCACTACTAGTTCTGCTGCATATTCGCTAGAGCTGCGTCTACCAATTATTTACATCATCAATCAATCTATAGATTATCTGCTTGATTAATCAGTTGGTCTATAAAATGTCACAAAGCAGTAAGTCTTTTCAGAAACTGCAACTATGGGTGGCATTTTGACGTGAAAAGCTAAAACTATTAATAGTTAGCACTGCTGAGTAATTTTCTGTGGCTTCTCTCACAAATAAATCAGCTGTTGCAGCGCCAATACTGACGAAGATAAAAATCCATTTATCCCTTTTTCAAAACAAAATGACCAATATGTCGAATTTAGAGGGATCTGTGAGTACTTAGAACTGTCTCTTGTGCCTCGAGGCTTTTGTGTCTGTTGAATTTGACACGGTGCTCCCAGGAAATGAAATGTTTTATTTGTGGTTGATTCTAACTTTTACCTGTTTTCAAAGCCATCCCGCCCTTTGAAATGGAGGAATAATAAGACAGAAAAATCTGAATAAATTGCAAATGAATTCAAAAGTATAAAATTATGTAAGATCACATCACTTTTTGCATTTTTATGTTGACGGTGCACTGGAGGTAATTTGCAATGTCAAGTGACAGTACATGTCGCCAAATCCCACACCACGGCTCTTAAGTACAAAATATTTTTTTAAAAAACACAATATAGTAACAATAGGTCTGATCTACTGTTGATCCTTGAGATTAAAAAAAAAACTTAAAAAGCTTAAACTGGGTAATGAACGCTATGAAACGAAAAAGTTCCAAGACTGTTCTTATCGTGCATCCATGGAGGAACAGGTTCAGGCAGAAACTGTCACAAGTCAAAACATGACACCGAGACATCAACAGCTGGACCTCTGACACGTGTTATTGTGACCACTGGCAGGTGCACATTTCTTCATGGGAGCCCATGAAGAAAACCGAGAAGAAAACATCACAAGCTGATTGGTCTATTAGTATTTCAGAGAATATTCAATCAGTAACAAAAATTGTATTTTTAATTGGCCAGAAACTAAAATGGTTTCCATGTGTCATTCATTACGGGACCTAAATCTTCAATATCATGTTTAAATAATTTAATTTAAAAGTTTAAGAGCACTAATTTGCAGCTGATACATTAGAAATATGCAGCTACATGCAGCATGTGCCAAATGGTATAAAAAATTACTGAAATGTTTTGTTTTATATTTGCTCTTCTTTTTCCATGAGGTTTTCATTCTTTTATGTCTTTGTTCCTTGATTTAGTCAATTTATTGTTGCTTCACTAAAGTAAATCACACAAAAGAAAAACATTTGAAGTAAAGTTTCCTGCAAGAAAATACATCACAGACTTCGACATCAATGGAAAGCTCAGTGCAGGAAATTCAAATGAACCATCTCCCTAACGTGTCAGAGCTCACCTTGTCCCTGGGATGTGCCTGAGGCGGCGGACCGGACCGTCTGTGAAACCACCGTGGGCGACTTTGAAATCTCGTTCTGCGCAGAGACCCTGAACACATCAGCACACAACAAAAGCTCAGAGAGACATCTGGATTGTCTGTTTACGAAAGATGAAATTAAGATCGGATGAATGTGCTTATTTATTTACCTTATTTTCATCGGCAAAAAGTTTCAGAGGCAAACGGAGCTCCAAAATTTCATTTTTGGACAGACTGTAGCCTGCGACACAGACGGCTGTAAACACAACAAACACTGATGAGAACAAACTGCTTGAGCAACTAGCAAAAGCCTGAAAATCTGGATTTCATGCTGTGCAACACTCAGTGTCGAACGCTGAAAAGCTATGTAAGAACAACTCCTCTTGTGTAAGGTTTGCAGCACCGTCAATATTGGTGCATTTCCGGCTGCTGACCAGTGATTCAGCAATTATTCTGGGGAGGCAACTGCAGAGTCTTTGTGCCTTGTTTTATACGGCATATTGTTTTTTTGTAGCTTAGCAGTGATTCTTGCAATTTTGCTAACTGGAGTCTCTTTTACTCAAGCATAATTTGCATTTTTAACACATGGTCAGAAACAGCAAGAAAATACATACATTTCTATCAATTAAGCTTTCACATACATGGATCTATCATGTTTAATGTTGTGCTAAGTCACCCTGAAAAGGCTCATTTTGAGCCAAGGGAGAAAAAAAAAAAACCCACATGGCACTAGAGATTGAACCAGAGCAACAATGAAGTCTGAAAAATAATCATATTTCCAGCCACAGCTTCAGCCAGGCAGAGCAGCTCACAACAAGTGGCTGAATAATGTCAGAGATGTACTTTTTAAAATGAATAATGAGCCCCTAAACGCATCAACTAAACTGCAACATCTGTGTTTTTTCCAGTAGTATCTGTACAGTGTTTCTCTAAATTGGCAGAGTATGACCAGACCAGCACAGAAACTGTTCATAAAGGAGGAGAAGGAAACTAAAACTTATTGGGAGGTAATGTAAAAGAAACAGGAAAAAAATCCTCACTTTGACCTTTTGGGGGTTCTGTTACAGGCTCCAAGTGGTGATGATGATATTGCATTAAAAAGTCCACTTACTCTTTTCTGACGTCCACTCAATCACCTGGGTGGGATGTTCCAGCTGATATACGTGGAGATCTTTGTACCTGAAGGAACCAGACAGCTGTTATTTCTCTGTATAGATAACCCCAACTGAATACAGATTCACAAACAATACAGAAAAAATACATTATTATATTTGAACCCATTATATTTGAACAACACAACTGGCACACTTATATTTGGAAAAATATGAATTTCTAAGCTGTTGCAGAAGCTCTTAGAGACAATAATTAGCCACAGGTGCTGATGATTCAACTGCTTATTCCACAGACTAATTTTATTTAGTCTTTATGTCTCTTAATTTGCACAAACAGCAAAGCAATAGAGGTCAAGATGTACAATTTTATGCCACGGAGCTTCTCAGCTCAAGGGAATGAAACTAATTGGTAAACTAAAGATTTACTCTGCCTTTATCCTTTAAGTAAAACTCATGTAATATTTCATAAATTGCTCTATGGATGTGTGACAATGATTGGGCACCATTTCGTGATGTTTAAACTCACATTTTTAAAAGTATTCTTTTCTTTTTCAAAACTACAGCGTTCAAACCTTTTCACCAAACTCCATGCAGAAATTTAAATATTTAAGATTGTCTGTCTGAGTGGCGACCTAACACGTCAGTGCATTTGATTTTCATAATACCCTGACTATATAAATTAATTCGTCTTGGACATAATCCTTAACTTTACTTTAAAATCCGCGATATTAAGTACAGTAGTAATGCATCGTGGTCACTCTGGAGATGTATCCCCTGAATTTAAACTAATTGACGTTTTAGCGACACTGTTGTTTGGTGTAGTGTGAGCAAGCCGTATTTAAAATGACAAAAATGTATAGAAAATTTCTTTGTCGTAGTAGTTTATGAGAGGATTCTAAGCTTGCTTGTGAGTAAAATTGAGACATCTTTAAGCTGGGTTCGCTTTGAAGGGCTAACTTATTAGCCTGTAGCTAGCATTGAAAACATGCTAACACAAACCGTAAAAAGTTTTCTCACGTTTTCAGGGATTCGATAAACCAGTCATCTAAAATATCATCAAACTCCGCATCTTCCATCTCTCTCCTCAGCTCACGTTGCTGCAGGAATGGAGTTGTTGATGCACCAGTTTCTGTTGAACTTCCTCTTATTTTTATTCTACTGTTTCTGAGCTTCAATTAAACTATTGTTTGAAGTCTCCAGTGCCACCTGCTGGTCTGGAGGTTCTACTGGTTTACTCAGAGTCAGATTAGGGTCAGATGAAGATTTTAAGGTTTACATATAAACAATAACATTAATAGGATCTCATAATTTGATTAATGTTTTAACATCCCTGTCAAAAAAATATAATTAACATTGATATGTTTACACTGTACAATAACAGAGGAACTGAGTAAACTCAACAAACATATGCTTGTTATTATGAATATAAAAGTTAACTCAACTACATTTTTAGACTTTTTCAGAAGTCATTAACATGATTAATATGAAAGTTTACTCAGTTTAAATAAATCAGGATTCGTAAATAAACTAATAGCATTTAAGCAGATTTAATAGGTTGATAATTACAACTCTCCAGACTCTTATTTTGGTAAATTGAAAAAAGAAATACTCATGATACAAACTTACTGTGTATCTTTAAAATGTTTTAAATTAAACTGTGGTTGTTTAACTAACCATAATTGAACATACTAAATTAAGCCCTCTATATGCTCTCTATTATTTAAACTTTCTCTACAATCATTGATTTAATCCCTAAAACACTTTTTATATGAAAACAATACTTCCTGCTTTAATATGGCTTAGATGCAACTCTACACCATTGTCTCCACTAGAGAATGCAGATCTATAAAGTTCCCAGTTGTCTTGCACCCCACCTCTGTACACTCGCTGCAGGCTAAGCACACCAGCTCACCTATGACTGGGGTCAAACCGTGTACAACTACTGCACACCACACAATGGCCAGCTGTAATACTGGTAAATAAGACAAGTTTAAACCAGAAACAGACACCAAAATAATAATAATGATACAGTGTTGTCAGCTTTCATACTGGAAGGGTTGGTTTCTCAGGTGTTTTTATATGTTAAAGCCCAAATTTCTGAATCTGTGTTTTTAAGACTGTCATCAGCACGCTGCAGATTTAAGGTGGGATTGCTCCGTGATGGCACTAACTGCTCATTTTGCTCATGGTGTGTTGTCCAGCATATAAAAAATATGGACATAAACATATATAAGGTAAAAAAAAAACAACAAAAAAAAAACATAATCTTCACCAAAGGGGGTCTTGAACATAGAAACTGAAAGAAAAATGACCGACGAGACTATAGGTTGTTTATACAAATAAAATGTGCTGTATAAACCATCCTGATATGAGAAAATAATGCAAGAGGCAAAGAAACTTCGCAGTGCTGCATTAAGGTGTGTTTTGCTTAAGAAGGCTAAAAACCTAAGGCACACCGACAGTTTACAGTTTTACCAGTCACCATAAAGTACATCTGAGCAGTGGCAGAAACACATTATGAACTGGTTTGTTGAGGTCTTTCATATCTTCCCATCAATGTGATGCTTTTTCAGTAATAATTCTACTCTCTCTCAAATTGCAAGTGACCACAGGACATCGCTTAGCATTAGCATCATCATCGAAGAATATAACTTTTCAAGCTGAAAAAATGCTGCAAAGAAAGTTGAGGAGCGAGGCCGTGACCCATGTTATTAATGAGTCATGGCATGTATGAGGCAACAGGCAGAATATTAAGTCAGAACAGTCGGATGCATTTGGATGCGATTTAATGAAGGAAAACAAGTGGGAAGTTATGCGTAATGTCACTGCGCCGTGACGGCAGCTTTATCGACATATGTGTCCTGCTGCCCTCAGACAGCTGCTGAGACTTAATTAACTGAAGGAGAAGCGTTTCATACAGAATAAAGCAGCTCTGGTAAACAGATCTCTTGGCACTGCCTAAAGTGGATGAACCTTCTACTTGTTTCTTCCTCTTTCTCCACCCACTGTGTACTCTGAGCTGGGCACCAAGCTGCCACAAAGACAGGCAAATTCAAGTTCATATCATCACATTAGTCCAGAGCTACAGGCGTGTCTATCAGCCATCTCTTACTCTCACACGCATATTTTCTGGGTGAGACTGTGTCTGCTCAACCTAGAGTAAAAACATCCTTGCAGTGAAAGTTGATTTTAATAGTGTAATAAAATGAACCTGATGTGTCCCCAGAAGAAAGACAGTCTGAAAAGTGGCATTATATATTGGGAAATGACATCAGTGTAACCTGATCTGTAGTTGAAGGATAAAATATTCAAACCATCCGTGCGGCTCCTGTTGGTCCTCAGTTTTCTTCCGGACAGACTGGTGGCAACAGCTGCAAACTTCCCACAATGCCCAGCGCTTTGCCAGTCCTGCTGTTGTTTTCCTCGTCTTCCTCCTCCTCTTCAGCAGCTTCATCATTCTGTTCTTCCTGCTGTCTGACAGGAGATAGACTGAGTCACATTTCTGTCACCGTCTTCCTCTCTCAGCCTCTCCCACTTTCAAAAAGATAAAAATCCAGCCGGGAGTCAGTATGACAACGTGAAAACTCATGCATATATTCATGTAATCCTTTACATTAACTTGTAAAGTACAGACTTTAAATACTTTGGGAGTTCATGTCTGAATCCTTCTCCTGCAGTTTTCTGATTCGTTTGGTTTCCAGTAGGAGCAAAGCTTACACTGAATCTGTCAGTATAGAAAATCTGAGCACTGTTCACACACACACACACACACACACACACACACACACACACACACACACACACACACGCTAAACTAATTAACTTCAGTCAGTTTTAACAGATCATTTTTCCACCACAGTAAAGAAGCTTTTTTATATTGTTTAAGCACTGTAACTTTATCAGAAGACTCCATTAAGGACCAATCGAGAATACAAACAGGACAGCACCATGCTTTCAATGCTCCTGTGTTGCACAAAAGCACGATAATGACACATCTTCATTCAAGTTGAATAACATTGAAGTGCTAAAACAATGAATCTTTGTCTTGGTTGAAACTCTTTTTTCTTTATCAATTATCTCTCCCTGTTATGAAACGACCTCACTGCTCATAAAGAAAAGGCAGTTGACTTTATAACTTTAAGCCTTGAACTATCCTACTTCAGGAGATGTTTAATCATGATTCCTGATGGAATATTTATGTTAACAGTTTTTTAGAATAGTTTTTTTTTTTTTTTTGCCAAGATACAGTAAATTACATGGATATTTGAATTGTATAGATAACAAAAGTGGTTTGAAAAGTTAGGTGTGATTCAAACTTTGACATCACTATTTTCTACATAGAACTGACTGCACAAATAACAATGACAAGGTAACAGGAGCGGTTAACACTGAACATGTTGGTCAGAACTGTGTGGGCGTAAGTGGAATAGCAAAACTTATAAAACAGGCATATATGTGACGCAGATGATTCACCTTTGCCACATTGCAGCATTTGTCACAAACTACACACTTCTGCAGGCAGGAGATTGACAGTAAATGGATTATAATTATACTTTCCTATGGCAGTGATGTGTATTGTCTCTGAGAGTGGAGGTGCAGTAGATGTCACAGCACCACTGTGTGAAGGAGTCGTGAAATCCCAGTATGGGGGTGTCATTACAGGTAGTATGCAGTGACAGGTGACAAACCGATACAGCCGTTTCACTGGAGGGTGTACAATTAGGTGAAGTGCTCTTCTTTTGGCGTGAGCATGTGGATTCGTTTTGTAACGCTGATTACAAATGGCGGTGTCCAACAGATGTCACTTAAATCACGAACACTTCCAAGTATCTCACTGATTGTGCATTGACCACAGCCAATCGAAGGGACAAAAAGGTCAAAGCTGCATCTGTTTGAACCTTAATTGCAAAAGATGTGAAGTCTGGACTGTGTAGTAGTGCTGTCGGAGGTCTGGTCTTTGTTCTGGAAGGAAACAGTAATGGAATTTATGAACAATGGGGTCAAAACATTCAAAAAGATTGTTTGTGGAGTGCATCATATGAGTTCATATAAATATTCCCATGAGATTTGGATGCTTACAAAAAGATTTATTTAAATGTAGATTTATTTGTAACCCTGAGCTGGACACTGCAGTGTCCAGTGATGAGAGAAGCATTAAGCACTCTTTCTGAAGTGGGAGTAGCAATACTGCTCACATAAGAGCAACTCAAAGTAAACAAGTATTAGCAGCAAAGTGTAATGAAAGTATCAAAACAACCTCGTTCAAAGTTATATATTTATCATATCCTAAATGTTGTTGGAATATTATATGTTAACAACATGTCTCCATCCAAGGAAGGCCCCGGGTCCAGACCAGGTCTGCCCGAGGCTCTTGAGGACCTGTGCTGCTGAGTTGGGGGAACCCCTACAGCAGGTCTACAACCTGAGCCTGCAGCAGGGGAGAGTTCCTTCTGTGTGGAAAACCTCCTGCATCGTTCCAGTTCCCAAGAAGAATCGCCCGCGGGAGCTGAGCGACTACAGGCCGGTCGCACTCACGTCGCACGTTATGAAGACACTGGAGCGACTGGTCCTGCCGATTGTACACCCTCAAGTGCTGGGAGGACGGGACCCCCTCCAGTTCGCTTATCAGGAGAAGGTGGGAGTGGAGGATGCCGTCCTCTACCTCCTACACCGTGTCCTCACATACCTGGATGTTGGGGGCTGCATGGTGAGGATGCTATTCTTCGACTTCTCTAGTGCTTTCAATACCATCCATCCCAGCCTTCTCAAGGAGAAACTGAACATCATGGCTGTGGACCCCCACCTCGTGACCTGGATTTCGGATTATCTGACTAACAGACCACAGTTTGTCCGAGTGGGGGGGCTGTAGGTCCTCAACACTGACCTGCAGTATTGGAGCACCTCAAGGCACAGTGTTGTTGCCCCTCCTCTTCACTCTTTACACCTCTGACTTTCGGTACATCTCAGATACATGCCACATGCAGAAGTTTTCCGATGACACTGCAATTGTGGCGTGTATTAGGGAGGGTGAGGAGGGGGAGTACAGGGGCCTGGTGAAGGACTTTGAGGAGTGGTACCAGCGCAACAAGCTCCAGCTGAACACCTCTAAAACAAAGGAGCTGGTGCTGGATTTCCGCCGGGCGCCCCCTGCTCTACAGCCTATTAACATCAGTGGATCTGAGGTGGAGGTGGTCTCCACCTACAAGTATCTGGGGCTGCAGCTGCACAACAGTCTGAACTGGGCAGCAAACATGGATGCTGTGTACAAGAAGGCGCAGAGCAGGATGTATTTCTTAAGAAGGCTGGCGTCCTTTAGAGTCTGTTCTAAGTTATTGTACATGTTCTATCAGTCGATTGTATCTAGTGTTCTTTTTTATGCAGTTGTGTGCTGGGGGGGCAACGCTAAGAAAAGGGACACTCTAAGGCTGAACAGGCTCATAAGGAAAGCTGGCTCTGTGGTTGGACTCGGCCTGGACTCTGTGGAAAAGGTGGTGGAGCAGAGGACGCTCTCTAAGATCAGGGCGATCCTTTCCGATCACAGCCACCCCCTAAATCCTGTGGTCTCTGGGCAAAGGAGTTCTGTTAGCTCCAGATATCTTTCATTGAGCTGCTCCACTGAAAGACTTAAAAACTCTTTCGTCCCTCGTGCCATCAGGCTGTATAATGCAGCCACTTCAGGGAGGAGCAGGAGAGACTGATGCTGGTCCTGAACTTTGTTTTTTCAGTGCCTTAATTTTAAAGCACCTTATGGAGTTGCACTTGACTTTTTAATGTTGGATTTATTTATTATGGCTGTTGCTATTTGTCTTTTTAATTGTACTTTTTAACTTTTATTTCTATGTCTGTGTTTATGAACGTGAGCAACGGACTATTGTATAATTTCCTTCGGGATTAATAAAGTATTTATCTATCTATCTATCTATCTATCTATCTAACAAAAAACTGAATTTAATATGGTCAAAGTGGTCAGATATTTAAGTAAGGTTGCTTAATCTGTATCAATTCATGGTATTTCATAAGCTGATCTTTTTTGGAACAGACTTAATCTGAAAAGTAACAATGGTGCTTAAATACATCGGAGCTGGATTAAGTGGAGTAAAATGTACAATAAAAATAACATCATATTAAATAGTTAGAAATAGATGGATACTCAAGCACAGTATTTCAGTGTGCCATTAGTTCCTTACAACAATTTGTAGTGTCCACTTACTTAACCTTTATCCAAAGAATGGGAAAAGTTTTAAGAAAAGCTACAGTGGACATGATTAATATTTACTGCAAATTAAATTAACAGTATAGGAAAACTTAAAAATACAAAAAGCTGTTCTGTTTTTTCTTCTATATCTACATGCGTACTACTAGACATTTACCACTGATGGTGGTCGAACGAATCCTCCAATGACCTTAAATATCCACAGTACATGCTGCACCAATCCTTATTCCGACGCTGAATTTTCCTTTACAGACTGTTTACATTGCCTATGGATTATACCTGCAGAGAGTGAACACTGCATGGGTTGTCAAACAGAGACGTCAATAAACACGTTTTACAAATTAAAAACCCAGCATCCCCATGCATTCAACAAGTGACGGCCCCTACCACTAATCTCTCACAGAGCCAAACTCAGCACAACAAAGAGCAGCGGGTTTCCTATCAGCTGTCACTGCTTAGTTTATCACATCACAGAGATCTGACTGTTTCCTCCACAATTGTGTTGTTTCACACTCGCAGCAGGAAAGCCTGTTTCTTCCTCAGATACCGTAATTGTCTGTCAGAAAAGCCAGAACTGTCCTCAGCTGAGTGTTGATTGGATCCCAGCAGGTGCCAATGTTTTCCACCAAAAAGGAAAGAGGATGAACAGTATGTAGATTCTCTTCACTGCCTGTCATTTGAGTGTTTAGTTTATTTGTTCTCAGACATTAACTAGTAGTAGATAGTGACTATCTGCACACAGACATGTTTTCTACTGGTGTTTGAAGTAGGGTAGCTGCTGAGTTGGTAAACACTGAGTTGATGCTACTAGCAAGATTGTGTTTAGAAAGCTTCATATGTCTCATTCCTCTGTATTGTAGAGCTCCACTGCTGCCTAAAAACTATTCCAACAACATCAGGGGCAACACTGTTTGACTGGGCAGCATGTTCCTTTATTACCATGAACAAACAACGTAGTTTATATGAACTCAGACACACAACCTCCTGCTGCCGCAAATACTTACTAGAGCACCAACTTAATCTGACACTGAAACATCCCCCCAAGAAAATGACTAATTCCTCCTTTTTTTTTTTTTTGATACTTTTTATTTGAATCGTTTTCAGTATAGCAAGCAGAACAAGACGAACACTTAGGGGCACTGTTCACTTCCTTGTAGACATAAAAAGAAACATATTACAAAGGATGATACTGAAAACCAAATAATAGTGGGATGGACATTTGGAAATCAATAATAAAAATGTATATTTGAGAGAAAAAAAAAAAAAAAAAAAAAAAGGAGAAAAGAAAAGGGGGGGGGGTATATGAATTGGTTCAAGCTTCTCGTTTATATTCATGCCATTTAGTCCAAAGTTTTATGAAGATGTGGCCTCTGAGTCGGAGGAAGAACGTCATTTTTTCCATTGAGTGTAATTCTTCGACGATTTCGAGCCATTGGTCCACTCGAGGAATGTCAGATTTAAGCCAGTTCCGAGTAATGGCCTTTTTAGAAGCGATAGACAAAACTTTAAATAGATATTCGTCCTGTTTATGAATTGCCTCTTCAGGAAACAAGCCCAAAAGATAAATCTTTGCGTCCCTAGGTATAGCATAAGTCATAATGCTGTCAACAATTTTAAACACACTGTCCCAGAAACATTTTAATTTTGGACATGTCCAGAAGATGTGAGAATGATTGGCATCAGTGCAGCCACACTGTCTCCAGCAACACTGTTGCGACCCCTTGAATTTGTTGGTGATATGAGGAGTAATGAAGAATCTAATCAAACACTTCCACCCAAATTCCCTCCACCTATTTGAACTAGTTGTTGTTTGTTGAGTGACACACATTTTATGCCAATCATCCTCTGACAGTAAGATAAACAACTCTTTTTCCCATTTTGATTTGACATACAAGGTATTATGGCCATTTTGTTTTTGAAACCCTTTGTAAAGTTTGGATACTGTTTTAATGGGTAAACATTTGTAGGCATTCGTAAATATTTTTGATAATGTCTGCTTCGGGGCTGGGAGCACCTTCCCGTTCCTCAACGCTATAAAAGTGCCTTACTTGTAAATATCTGAATAAGTCTGTATTTTCAAGTTCAAATTCAGTTTTAAGTTTTTCGAATGACTTAAAGGTGCCCCCCTCCAGAAACCGACAAAGGGCGGTTAAGCCTTTACCGTTCCATTGTGAAAATGTAGGATCAGACCTACCCGGTGGGAACCTTAGAGAAAAGGAGGGCCATGTCAATAAATAAGTTTTGTCATTCAAGTTAAATTTCTTCACCACTTCATGCCAATTAGAGAGTGTGTTTTCCATGATGCAGTTTCCAGTATCAATCAGCTTAGTTTTTTCCCCTAATTTTGATTGAGGTGGGGCTCCACCCATACTCAACTCAATTTGTTTCCACCGGGCTTCGATTTCAGGTGAACACCAACATACTGCATTTTTCATCTGTGCGGCCAGGTAATATTGCCTCAGGTTTGGAAGAGCCAGACCACCATGCTCTTTATCAATTTGAAGCGTTTTATATTTAATTCGAGGTCTAGCTCCCGCCCAAACGAATCGCGATATTAACTTATCCCATGCATTGAATTCTAAATCTGGAATTTTAACCGGCAGTGCCATAAAGAGGTAAAGAAACCTAGGTAGAACGTTCATTTTTACAATTTCTATTCTGGAGTAAAAATCTAAAGTTAATGATGACCAGTGTATTAAATCTTTTTTAATTGAATCCAGTAGTTTGCTAAAATTCAGACTAAACAGGCTGTTGTAATCTCGTGAGATGTATACTCCTAAATATTTTATCTTTTCCGCATCCCAGGTCATTTTATACTTTTGTCTTAATGAATTGCTAGGGGAGTAGTTAATCGTTAGAATTTGTGTTTTGGTAATATTTAAATTATAGCCTGACAAATGTCCAAACTCCTTCAGAGTAGACATAAGTTTAGGGATTGATAACTCAGGGTTCTGAAGGTAAGCGATAATATCGTCAGCAAAGAGAGCGATAACATGTTTAGAATTTGCTATTGTTATTCCTTGTAGTTCCACATTCTGCCTTATTGCCTGGGCCAATGGCTCGATAAACAAAGCAAAAAGTGAGGGGCTAAGCCCACAACCCTGTCGGGTACCTCTATACAATTGAAAATGAGTGGACAAATGACCGTTTATCTTTATTCTGGCCATTGGGGCACTGTATATTGATTGTATGCATTTTATGAATTTGTCGTTAAAGCCTAGACGCTCTAGCACTTTAAAAAGGAAGGACCAGCTAACTCGGTCGAAGGCTTTCTCCGCGTCAAGGCTTACGAGAGCCATACTGAGTTTTTGATTTTTAGCTTCCTCAATTATATGTAACGTACGTCTAATGCTGTCGTGGGTTTGACGGCCCCTTATAAATCCTGTCTGATCTTCATGGATTAACTCTAACAAATAATTTTCTAACCTCTTAGAGATTATTGAAGTAAATATTTTATAGTCTACGTTCAATATGGAGATAGGGCGGTATGATTCACAGAATTCCTTATTTTTACCTTCTTTGGGCACAACTGTTATTACCGCTTCTCTCCAGGATGGAGGTATCTCAGCTCTGTCGAGAGTCCAATTAAGAGACCTGAGTAGAGTAGGGGCTAACTCCTCTTTAAAAATTTTGTACCACTCATTTGAGAAACCGTCACTTCCAGGACATTTGTTTGATTTTAAGTTTCCTATTGCATTATTCAGTTCTTTTGGAGTAATAGGTGCAGTTAGGGCTTTATTTTGTATTAATCCTAGAGAGGGTAAGTCTAGACATGATAAGTATTGGTTAATATCACTTTCTCCTATTGGTATTGGACATGAATACAATTTTTTATAGTATTTGTTAAAAATACCGTGGATTTGTTCAACATCGTAAGTCAGATTACCAGTATCTGGGTCTCTGATTTTGAGTATAGCATGTTTTAGCTGCTGTTTCCGGACGCGTCTTGCTAGCATTTTTGTTGCTTTTGGACCAGATTCATAAAAGGATTGTTTACAAAATCTCAGTTTGTTTTCTAATTCCTCTTGTACAGATACATTTATTTTGTTTTTAATGGTTTTTATTTTGGTAAGCAAGCTAATGTCTTTATTATTTTGTGATAATTTAAGTTCCATAGTTCTAAGATCTTTTTGGAGGTTATCATACATTGCCCTTTTAGTTTTTTTCAAATAGGCCGTTCTCGAGATTAGTTTACCCCTCATTACAGCTTTAATCGTATCCCAGAGGATAGTAGGTTTAACCTGGTCATTGTCATTGTCTGCTATACAAGTTGTTATTTCTTTTTTAATCTCCTTTATGGTATTTCCTTGTTAAGTATACTTATGTTTAGCCTCCATAATGTAGATTTGGGTGAACTGGTTAATTGAACTGTCAAGTAAATTATGTTATGATCTGATATATCAGACATGCCGATTGAACATTCTATTACCTTATGACGGTCAACGCTGTTCATCAGAAAAAAGTCCAATCTAGAATGTACCTGGTGCGAGAGGGAGTAGTGCGTAAAATCTTTGTTTTTAGGGTGGAGGTTCCTCCAAACATCAAATAACCCCATTTCTTTTATCAAGGCGTTAAGGTTCTTAGATCTACGTGTTTTTTGTCTCTTGTGACTTGTAGTATCCAATGAGAGATTCAGAATGGTGTTCCAGTCACCGCCACAGATTAATATCCCTTCACTCAATGTAACAATGATGTCAAACAGTGTTTTTAAGAAGGTTCTATTACTCTCCGGAGGAACGTAGATATTTGCAAAAGTGCACACAGTATCGTCTATCTTCGCTTTTACTATGACATATCTGCCTTGGCTATCTTCTATCTTGGTAAGCAATTCAAAATTTAGTGTATTAGATATTAGAGTCACTACCCCTCTCTGTCTACTGTTTTTGCATGAGCTGTAAAAAAAGTGCGAGTAACCATAACATTTAAATTTAGCGTGTTCGTACCTTGACATGTGTGTCTCCTGCAGAAATATCACTTGTAACCCATCCTTTTTTAATTTGTCTAAAACCTTTTCCCTTTTGAATGGACTACCTAATCCATTTACATTTAGAGAAGCTATTTTCAAATTATTTGACATTCTGACAGCAAATCAAATGAATGTATATGTGGAACAGTGGCCCCAGAACAATAAGTGAACAGAAACACAAACAATGAACAAAAACAGAGCTGACTATGCCCAGAGGAGACTTTTGCTCCTCAAACTGGACCCCGTTGGAGGGTCGAAGGGAACGCCTTTCTTTAGAAGAGGGCCCTAAGAGGACGGCTACGTCGTCTATAGACATAAACGGCACCACCCTTTTTGTCCAACGTAGTTCAAACATGTAAGCAAGAAGAGCCAACTCCCCCACCCGAGTAGCTGGTACTAATTCCTCCTTTTTCAGTAATATTTGCTAAGTTTCTTGCAACATGTGACAGTAAGGAAAAATAGGATAAGGCCAGCCATGTACCTTAAAAGTTAGATGAAAAAATTTGTAACATTTAGGATTCAGGGAATGTGACTATAGTTTTAAATCTGAGGATCAGGGGTTTTCCTCAAACCATCTCTTCTGTATTGTCAATCGCTAACAAGAAAAACTGAAAATCATCACAAAGTGGCACAAACACTCTTCTCTCTCCGGCAGAACTACATTTCTGTTGGTATTCCATTGTGTTTGTAGCTTCAACAGCAAGATTTAATCACATTAAACTGTAACCTGGCTTTAAAGCACTGAGAGAAATTTCACCAGGTCATATCAGTCATCACATCAAAAGCCATTATTGAAGATCAGGGCGGCAGAAAACTGCACGTCTGTCAAATGTCGCTACATCAAACATGAGGAAGTACAGCTGTAATCATCAGTAACAGGATGAACTGAGCAGATAAACTCCACGTTCAACAGAGGGACTGTTCGCTACACAGCTAATGCATAGGTAATCTATGAATTACAGACCGTTACCATGGAAAATAGCACATCCACACATGACACCTCATTTTACATGTATGTAAAATAAATTTGTTTTAATTTCAGGTTTAGTAAGAAATAATTCGCTCAGATGTATCACTGGTTAGTGCAAGTAAAAATGATTTGAATTAACTAGATAGTAAAAAAAAAGAAAGAAGTTCAACAGCATTAATCTAAAACAGCATTTAAAGGTTTTATGCACAGATTGGAATCTGTGATTCATCATTAAAGTAGCTACAGTCAATATTTTTAGCACACACTGTCACACATACACACATTTTGAATGTGATTAATCTACAGAGAATTATCGACTGAATCTGCAGCTTCACATGGATTTATTGTGAGTTTCTGCTTATTGTTTAGTTGACTGGATACAACTTTACTATTTCAGTTCATTCTCATCACTCTAATGGTTTAGTTTTCTTCCACAGCAAAGAAAAACAAGCCACTGTACAGAGCCTACTAAGTATAAAACAGCAGACAGATAAAGCAATGACCAGCTAGCGATCATAGTGGACCATCTAGCAGCTGAGGAGTCAGAGATTACCTTTAAGAGTTTAATGTTGGACTTGCTTTCATACTTCTCTTCAAATGATGCTCCCAAATGGCAAATAGCAGCTTGTTTTGCAAATTTTCTCCCAAAAATACTGTCATAAAAAAAGGTGATTAAAAACTGACTCTGCCTGGATTTTGCAACCCAACACAGCGAAAAGTTACAGTAAATGCTGCAATAACACACACATTACTAAGATTTATGGTAGACAAGTGGTGTCTGAGTAAAGTACGACTCCGTAAATGTTCAGTGATGAAAGAGAAGAAAAAGATGCAAAGAAAATAGCTGTTGAATGTGTTTCAGTTAGTAATTCCAAAAACTCCCACCTAATTTTTACATGAATGAATGAATAAAGTCTCAGATTTTTTTTAATTCACAGCAATGGGAAACCAATATGGTGAAAATAGATACTGTCATCACATCTGGACTGGGGCTGCACAGTGCATAGTCGTTAGCACTTTCGCCTTGCAGCAAGAAGATCCCTGGTTCAAATCCTGGGGTGGGCCTGGGATCTTTCTGCATGGAGTTTGCATGTTCTCCCTGTGCATGCGTGGGTTTTCTCCGGGCACTCTGGCTTCCTCCCACAGTCCAAAAATATGCTGAGGTTAATTGATTACTCTAAATTGCCCGTAGATGTGAATGTGAGTGTGATTGTTTGTCTGTATATGTAGCCCTGTGACAGACTGGTGACCTGTCCAGGGTGTCCCCTGCCTTCGCCCGAATCAGCTGGGATAGACTCCAGCACCCCCGTGACCCTAATGAGGATAAGGCGGTGTATAGAGAATGGATGGATGGACGGACATCTGGACTGTTATTAGCTCTCTTGTGGTGCAGATGTGTTTCCTTCCTCTACTGAACTCCTCCTGCTTTGTGGCAGTTCAGTTATTTAATGCCAGCCTTGTGAAATTTGGGGGGGGGGGACACATAATGTTGGCATTACTGTGTTTGAAAAACTATTCCAGCTTTAAAACTGTCATGAACTGAAGTTTTTCATAATTCAGCAGAAAAATATGTCCCTCAGAGAGCTATTGCTTGGATCCTCTCTAGTTACAGAGTACATGCCGTTTCTTCAGCTAATAATCAGAATCAGTATGTTTCTGTAAAAGTGCTTTGACAGGTTCAGGATCTTGTGATGTTGAATTGAAGTGCATAGAGAATAGAAAAGATGATAAAAACAGCATTACACAGTTTTAAAAACACAATGCTGTCTGTCAAAGTCGGATGGATGGATGGATGATTAGTTCAACAGGTCAATCGACACAGAGAGAAGAGAAGTAATCCAAGATTTGTGTCTGCACCGTGTGCTTTGGCCCATTAGTCAACAGTGTCTTTGTAGCAGTGATGAGTGAACATCAGTCCAGGTGTTTGCCACAGACCCATCTGAGCTGAGGTTGGTCTCTGAGGTCTGTCGGCTCTAACGTGGAGAACCAGCTGCACTGGCAGGCGTACGCTCGCAAACTTCTCCTCTTCTTCAGCTTGGTTCTAAGCTTCTCACGGTCCGGCATGTTGTTCCTGTTCACAGAGAACAACAGAGAAAAGATGGAGTGAAACTTTAATAACTACTGAAGATGTGACTTTAGTGTTCTCAGCTGCAGCCCTGCTAAAAGCCATCTAGTACTCCCACTGTGTAGCTGCATATTAATTGTTCCACTTCAATTTCAATGAAAGATAAATTTAATAACGTCAGCTGTGTGCTAATTAATATCCACTGTAAGGAGAAATGTTTGTGCTGCAGATCTGGAAGAGAGATGGAAAAAAAAAAGAGGGCTCTTGTCCTGAAAGTACCTTTTAGCTACGAACATGTGCACATTATAAGAACTTTTTCATTTTAGAAATCACAACGTGTACACTTAAAGTCATATCTTTCAGAATTAACTTTTATTTATTGACTATTAAAGAACGAAGAAAGAACGGAATCGATGAATCTACCGATTCATTTTGCATTTAAGAAATTGTTCTGGTCATAAAATCAGAAAATGACCACAGCTTCCAAGGTATCAAGGTGACATTTAGATCAGTCTTGTCAGTCAGCTGTCAGCTGTAAACTAATAGACATTTAGCTTATATGAGGCAAAGACTCTAAAATTTGGAAAATGTTTGGCATTTTGCAATACAAGTCAGGCTAATTATTAATTTAGTTTGTCAATTAATTTGAGTATTTTTTAAGCCGCCATTAGCTTTCAGTTTAGTTTTTTACTTAAAGTATAAATATTTAAGTTGAAACTGGCCTTAATACTCTGTCTGATCTATCATTACCTTCTGATCCATCAGCAGTGATTCACTGCTGCTTTAAGACACTTGGTTTTAAATAAACCACCTCAGTGACTTGTACCGTCGTTTTTTTTCGTTGCAATTTGCTCAGATGTATGCTTGTAAAATTAGAACAATATGATAACAATTTGACACCAGTAAAAGTCACAAAATAACAACTTTCTGTTAGATACACACGTGGACAAAATTGTTGGTACCCCTCAATTAAAGAAGGAAAAACCCACAATTCTCACTGAAATCACGTGAAACTCACAAAAGTAACAATAAATAAAAATTTATTGAAAATTAAATAATCAAAAACAGCCATTACTTTTGAATTGTTGATTAACATAATTATTTAAAAAAACAAACTAATGAAACAGGCCTGGACAAAAATGATGGTACCTCTATAAAAGATTGAAAACTATTTGACCAGAGTGACATGATTAACTCAGGTGTGTCATTTAATTGACATCACAGGTGTTTCCAAACTCATAATCAGTCAGTCTGCCTATTTAAAGGGAGACAAGTAGTCACCCTGCTGTTTGGTGAAAAGGTGTGTACCACACTGAACATGGACAACAGAAAGCGAAGGAGAGAATTGTCCCAGGACATCCAAAAAAAAATGATAGACAAACATCTTAAAGGTAAAGGCTATAAGACCATCTCTAAACAGCTTGAAGTTCCTGTGACAACAGTGGCTCATATTATTCAGAAGTTCAAGACCCACGGGACAGTAGCCAACCTCCCTGGACGTGGCCGCAAGAGGAAAATTGATGACAAATTGAAGAGACGGATCGTTGGAATTGTATCCAAAGAGCCCAGAGCAACCTCCAAAGAAATTAAAGGTGAACTCCAAGGCCAAGGTACATCAGTGTCAGATCGCACCATTCGTCGTTGTTTGAGCCAAAGTGGACTTCATGGGAGACGACCAAGGAGGACACCACTGCTGAAAAAAACTCATAAAAAAGCCAGACTGGAATTTGCAAAAATGCATGTTGACAGGCCACAAAGCTTCTGGGAGAATGTCCTTTGGACAGATGAGACCAAACTGGAGCTTTTTGGTAAGGCACATCAACTCTATGTTCATAGACTCAAAAACCAAGCATACGAAGAAAAGAACACTGTCCCTACGGTGAAACATGGAGGAGGCTCAGTAATGTTTTGGGGCTGCTTTGCTGCATCTGGCACAGGGTGTCTTGAAAGTGTGCAAGGTACGATGAAATCTGAAGACTATCAAGGCATTCTGGAGAGAAATGTGCTGCCTAGTGTCAGAAAGCTTGGTCTCAGTCGCAGGTCATGGGTCTTCCAACAGGACAACGATCCAAAACACACAGCCAAAAACACCCAAGAATGGCTGAGAGAAAAGCGTTGGACTATTCTAAAGTGGCCTTCTATGAGCCCAGATCTGAATCCCATTGAACATATGTGGAAGGAGCTGAAACATGCCATTTGGAGAAGACACCCATCAAACCTGAGACAACTGGAGCTGTTTGCTCATGAGGAGTGGGCCAAAATACCTGTTGACAGCTGTAGAACGCTCATTGACAAATACAGAAATCGTTTAATTGCAGTGATTGCCTCAAAAGGTTGTGCAACAAAATATTAAGTTATGGGTACCATCATTTTTGTCCAGCCCTATTTCATTAGTTTGTTTTTTTTAAATAATTATGTTAATCAACAATTCAAAAGTGATGGCTGATTTTGATTATTTAATTTTCAATAAATTTTTATTTATTGTTACTTTTGTGAGTTTCAAGTGATTTCAGTGAGAATTGTGGGTTTTTCCATCTTTAACTGAGGGGTACCAACAATTTTGTCCACGTGTGTAAATAGCCATTAAAAAAACCCTTCATTTTTAGTAGGTTAAAATGAATGCAGGTGCAAGGCAAATGAGCAAACACACTATCCAACATTAAGCATGAGTGCACTTTGCTTGGATTTAATGCTTTTCTTCTGGCCTTGTGTTGTTTCAGTGCGTTTTGTTTTTGCTTTCTGCTAAAATTGAAAGCATGTCGAGCAAGTCAGCCCCCAATTTAATACTTACAAAGGCTTAAAAGGCCCCTTTCTTTGGGAGAAAAGCAATATTTTAATTAAAGTCATCACTGCTGCATCATCAGCAATTGTTCATATAATTTTTAATTAGGCAATTGTAATTATTCTTATGCACTACACACACACTCGTATTTGTTTTGAAATTGCAGGCCGTAACCTAAGTACTAAGCCTCGTAATTAAACATCAAACACGTGGGCAGTAATGGATGTGCACTTTCCATTCATTTCAAGGAGACATTAAGACAGTGTGAAAAGAAAATTGTCTGTTGGAGGAAGAATATTTACACAATTATGAAGGTGACAGAATATGGAAAACATGAGGTTCTTTAATGACGAAATTATGAATGAGCTGCTCAAACTATTATTTAGACAGAAATAATCAAGTTTAATGTGTTAACACAGATTAAATACACATACTCACGTTAGATTCTTTAAATCAACTTTGACCATGTCAGTTTTAAAGAGAGAAACAAGATACGCGATTTGATTTCTAAGCTGTGCCAGAAATCACATATTATTTCACTTTTTTTTTTTTAACTTGAAGGTCAAAGCTGTGCTGCTGAGGGACTGAAGCCTAAAGATGATAACATGGACGTGACAAAATGAAGGGCAAACTCATCATTCTAAGTGCTCAGAGTGTTTTAAAGTCACACTATAAATTGCACGCCTGGAGGCAGAAAATACCTCCTACCTAAATGTCAGTGACCTAATGTATATGTTTTACACTGCTGTGTTAAAAGTTGACTCGTGGACAGGGTTTGTAATGATCTCGAGCACCAAGGGAGTTCTGTACACAAATTAGACTCTTTTTGTTGCATTTTTTTTCCATCGCTCTATCCACAAGAAATATTTCATAATCCCACAGCCACATTTCTAACATAATTTGTAGCCGTTTTGCTGTCATTTTTTGTGTTTTAATGAGACAGTGAAAACATGTTTCTGGCTAATGACGTTCCAATTAGCTGTGAGAATGGATGCAATGTGTCTTTACCTTTGGGAAATTGATCAGGTGGATGGAACATGACAAAATAACACCCACATTAATGTCAGGATCCACAGTGTAGCAGCAGAGAATTGCATTTAGATGATTTGTACCATTCACTTCACCTACTGGTGATATTAACGTGGCTGATCGTTGTACATACACATGCACCACGAACTTGACCCTTCAGATCATGAGTTTGCACAAGCGGGCAATTAGACTCACTGGAAATCAGTGGATTCACAAACCCAACTAACAATCCAACACCTTGCAATAAAGCCAAGAATGTGACAAGACAAACAAAATAATCTAACAAAAAGTCAAGAAAATCCCAAAGGTGATTTTCCTTATCTGTCTCTTAGTAACCTGGATAAGGGGAGTAAATTTCCAAAAAAGAAGAAGGAAAAAAAGAGGATTAATCCACAATCAAAGAACTGACAGGAGCTCAGGGTTTGGATTTACAGATGCTTAAATTAAAGTCTGGGTTGACCAGAAAATGTGAAGGTTGGCCTTTAAAAAAAGACATGTCTATTGGGGGCTGTGGATTTGTTAGAAAAATGATGACAGGAAAGAGTAGAGCGTACAATTTAAAAGTCTTTATAAAACAGAATGTTGCCTATACTCATTTAAATCTGCATCCAATTACATGTTTGTTGACTTTGTGTAATAAAACAGCTGAAAATCTAATACACTATCAACAATCAAACTGTTACAGCTAAAAGAAAAGACGACCATTTTTAAATCCAGCAGACAACACAACCAGCTGAGCAACACTTCGATTCCTCTGAAGTTGTGTATGTTCCCACTTGATGAATGCAAAACCAAGATTTACGCACCAAATTGACATGTGGCACTGAAATCGACTTTTTAGGTAGTAACTGAAATATTGCAAAAACTATGAAAGACATTAAACTCATACAGTCTGATCTTTATCACATGATACGTAAAAACCTCAAAACTGCATCAGACTGAGTAAATGACATATGCATTAAGGCTTAAAAAGACAGAGCACATAAAGAGAAGGTGCCCTCTAGTGGCAATAATGTCATTTTTTATTCCATGTCATACTCTGACACTATGATATCCCTCCACATTAACATATTCCATTTCTTCACTTCCTTTACCTGTCTCTCCCTCTCCTTTTTCAGTTTCATTATTATTTTCCTCATTATATCTGGCCATTTTAATCTATTTTTATTGCATCTAAAACCAGACAAATGCTAAGACAACTGCACTTTAGACAAACAAATTGACATTTTGACACATCGGAATGTGAAATAGTTTTACAGTTGCGTTGTATCGTATGAGATGCTGTTGACATAAGTTAAAATCGATAAATGTCATGTGGCCTGATTCTGACCCCTCTGTTCTTCAATATAACCAAGAATAAGTGTGCATTTATGTGTAAACATGTAAAAAGTCCTGTTAATGATGTCAGCACAAACACTATTACAGCTCATTTGCCATTGCACAACATCGTCACATGTAATCAACACTGCAAACAGAGTTTCTGAATAACGTCACCTTGGAAGACATTTTCCACAAGGTTCATTTTAAAAACCAAATGTGCGTGACCAGGACAAAAAATTTTTAAAAATAAAAAATACTCAAGTTTGTGTGGACAAAGTCTGAACCAGAGAGAAAATCTACAGCAAAACCAAGACTAGGAGGTGAAACATGCATAAAAGAAGAGGCCCAGGACAGCTACAGAGTTGGTGATAAAATTGCCTGTGACATGTTTCACATTACAAAGTCAGACAAGGAACTGTTATCAAAAAATGCTGATTTCTCTAGCTTTATTGGGAAAAAAATATCAATTGGCACATTTACTATCAATTTCATTATGGCAATACAAACCATTCCAATAATTATCATTAATGTGTTTTTACATTTAGAAATACTGATGGGCTTGAAACCTCTCTTCTGATTTTGGCGCTTCACTAGGACAGGTGTCACATGGTGAAGTATCAGCAGATGTGTTGACATGCGGGAAATGAACAACACCTCAGAAGAAAATAAAAGATAAAATCTAGCCCCAGTGTTCTGTTTAACTCTCAGAACGCCTACACACATGGCTCAATCACCGAGTGCGTCTTTGTTTTCCAGTGTGACCTGTCAGGCACCATTACTGTAACAAACGACATTGTGTCACCAGGAATTAGTCTTTGTCCGCCCTATATTGTATGTGAACACAACATGAGGCCATTGTTAGTGCAATTTTAATACAAAATCAAGGTCATTATGTCATTATTATGGTGTCACCACATGATCTCTCCATGATTTTATAACACATTAGTAATGAAATTAATCCTAACATTACAATTTGATGAAAATGAGAGGCTGCACACTGAACATAAATACTCTCAGCCTTAACATGCACAGGATCAAGCATCTAAAACCATCAAGAACTGCATGTGGGCATCAAAAAAGCTTGAATAATTTTTCATCTTTCATCAAAATTTGGTATATGTACAAAACCCAGGTGTTATGTTTGTATGGATTAAAATGAAATAAACTACTTGTTTCAAACTGGAAGGATTTTATTGTCTTCACATGCAAGTGTGGACTAATTGGTTTAATTGAAATAACAAACATATTAAAAACCTTTTTAAAAATATTTATATTGAATTGACAGAAATTTTAATTAATACAACCACTGATTACTTCAACATAAAAACAATGTAGCTATTAGCCGTTTCCTTTTTTCTCATAACCTGCCACAGTCTGCCTCAACAACCATGATGCAAAGGAGGTTAAATGTTTCGTTTGTGACTTGGAATAATACACTCAAGAAAAATATAAACGCAACACTTTTGTTTTTGCTCCCGTTTTTTATGAGATGAACTCAAAGATCTAAAAACTTTTTCCACATACACAATTTCTCTCAAATATTGTTCACAAATCTGTCTGAATCTGTGATAGTGAGCACTTCTCCTTTGCTGAGATAATCCATCCCACCTCACAGGTGTGCCATATCAAGATGCTGATTAGGCACCATGATTAGTGCACAGGTGTGCCTTAGACTGCCCACAATAAAAGGCTACTCTGAAAGGTGCAGTTTTGTTTTATTGGGGGGGGGGGGGCACTCCTCTTCAATGGCTGTGCAAAGTTGCTGGATATTGGCGGGAACTGGTACACGTTGCCGTATACGCCGATCCACAGCATTCCAAACATGCTCAATGGGTGATGTGTCCAGTGAGTATGCTGGCCATGCAAGAACTGGGACGTTTTCAGCTTCCAAGAATTGTGTACAGATCCCTGCAACATGGGGCCGTGCATTATCCTGCTGCAACATGAGGTGATGTTCTTGGATGTATGGCACAACAATGGGCCTCAGGATCTCATCACAGTATCTCTGTGCATTCAAAATGCCATCAATAAAATGCACCTGTGTTCTTCGTCCATCACAGACCCCTGCCCATACCATAACCCCACCGCCACCATGGGCCACTCCATCCACAACTGACATCAGAAAACCGCTCACCCACACGACGCCACACACGCTGTCTGCCATCTGCCCTGAACAGTGTAAACCGGGATTCATTCGTGAAGAGAACACCTCTCCAACATGCCAGACGCCATCGAATGTGAGCATTTGCCCACTCAAGTCGTTTACGACGACGAACTGGAGTCAGGTCGAGACCCCGATGAGGACGACGAGCATGCAGATGAGCTTCCCTGGGACGGTTTCTGACAGTTTGTGCAGAAATTCTTTGGTTATGCAAACCGATTGTTTCAGCAGCTGTCCGAGTGGCTGGTCTCAGACCATCTTGGAGGTGAACATGCTGGATGTGGAGGTCCTGGGCTGGTGTGGTTACACGTGGTCTGCGGTTATGAGGCTGGTTGGATGTACTGCCAAATTCTCTGAAACGCCTTTGGAGACGACTTATGGTAGAGAAATGAACATTCAATACACGAGCAAAAGCTCTGGTTGACATTCCTGCTGTCAGCATGCCAATTGTACGCTCCCTCAAATCTTGCCACATCTGTGGCATTGTGCTGTGATAAAACTGCACCTTTCAGAGTGACCTTTTATTGTGGGCAGTCTAAGGCACACCTGTGCACTAATCATGGTGTCTAATCAGCATCTTGATATGGCACACCTGTGAGGTGGGATGGATTATCTCAGCAAAGGAGAAGTGCTCACTATCACAGATTTGTGAACAATATTTGAGAGAAATGGTGATATTGTGTATGTGGAAAAAGTTTTAGATCTTTGAGTTCATCTCATAAAAAATGGGAGCAAAAACAAAAGTGTCGCTTTTATATTTTTGTGAGTGTAAAAAGGATGAACTGAGTCATTTCAAAAGGCTGTCTGTGTATACTGTGAACAAAAAATAGAAAATGCATAGCTCGATTGCTACTTATTATCTCTCTGCTATAGGCAGAGAAATGCCTCAGCTATTTGTATTTCTTTAAACACAATTGTATCGGAGGGAGCTAAGCAAAAGATGCAGCAAGGGTATTTCTTCAAAATAGGGGAATATTTTTGGTGGTGAATTTACACACATGGAGGTGAAATGTCAAATTCACGGAAAAAAAGCAAAATTTGAAATTTTCACAGTACAGGGTTGCTGTTTGGAGGTTGTTGTTTTTGAGTTTATATCCAGTTAGACAAAGTATAGAAAAGTGAAGGTGTGCAGTAACGATTTTTCTGCTTGTTCATATTCTAGTCACAGTGATCTTCAGACGCACAATTGCCTCCACTGGGGCTGGGAAGTGACTGCTGATATGGACTGCACATGTGTGATTGTAATGTGGAATGTAGGCGGCCTAATGAGATTTCTACATTATTTACAGTGTGCCCTGAGCTACTTTACTGTTAGGTATCACAGGATTAGAAATTTCTACACTTGATGTTGATGCTGTGGTTTAATGGAAGCTACTAAAAGAAGTAGCTGTGAAGAAGAGAGTGAGCAGCAGCCCCACAGCTAAATACTTCCACCTCCTGGCCAAACTAGAAAGCATAATCTAAGGCCGATAATGGATTTCTCCTGACCAAATAGGAACAAAAGCAAATCCAATGATTTCTATCAGCATGTCCACCTGTCATTTGATACTCGGTTCCACTGAAAATTGAAGCACTTAGAGATTTGGAAAATGGCACACGGTACATAAGGTTGTGACAGATGGTGAGCATTTAGACACTGGTATTAAAACAACACAGCCATGCTGATGGGGGCAGTGAGTCCTTAAAATAGAGCCCAGGAATTCCCTTATGAGACAAAGCATTGCATAGAAGTTTATAATGCAGGATTTCACAACTTAGTCTTATTATATTTTGTTATGACAAACGTGAGGTTAACAATAACAAAAATATGATGTTCGCATTATGAAATAATCTATCTGTAATGTGTGTTTGATCCTCCATGACTAGTTAATAAAGCACCTTTCCAGATTAAAGCTTCATTATGTTCGCACAGTGTCATTACTGGTCGAATTAGCCTTCCACCCAGCAGCTCACAACAAAAAGCCTGACATAGCAATTTCACTGCAAAGACATGGAGCAGAAGAAGTCTCTGCTCTCTGGCTTTGTAGCGAAGGTTACATGAATGGAGTTGACATTAAACTGCAAAAAAAAAATAAAAAAAATGCCCCGATGCCTAGTTTATGGTCACAGAAGTGACAGCAGACTTGTATGATCAATATAGTGTCAAATTAAAATGACAAAGGGGCAGGTGTAGTGTAGCATCAGACTCACCTGAGGAACAGGTAATCACAGGACGGGTCCCACTCACAGTCATCAAACATCAGTACCTTGAAGTCGCAGGATATACACCTGAGCTGGTCACAAGACCTAATGACACATATTACCAGTCAGTTGTTAAACAGTTTTTAAGAGGTTACAGCAACAAGTAACATGTAGCAGTAGTATTCAATCACTGGACATTAATATTTTAAAAGTTACAATATTTTAAACAAATAAAAATGAATCCTAGGAATACTAGCGCTCTGCGCCAATAACAGGAAACATGACAAAATAATTTTTTCACACCTCTTGGATGTGGCTGTTCCCACACCATTTGTGACAGAGCTCCCGCCAACATAAACAGGACAGCACCTGGATGCAGAACAAACAGCTCAGATCGTGTCCAAGCACAAAAGAGTGGACAGATATCAAAACAGCTACTACAGCAACACAAACAATGCCAGTTTTCATATCAAGTTGGAAAAAAATTGGAATATAGAGTGTAGTTCCTGCTTTAATGTATCCATGTTTGATAAAGAGACACACTACCTTTATTTGATTGCTAATGTAACACAGAAACCTTCCAAAACAAGTTATTGACTTTGCTTTGGTGATTAATTAACCGATTAAGTTAATATCCAAAGCATTTAGAAGAACATATCCTGAACTACTGAGTGAAAAGCAAAAGGACTTGCTTTCAATTCTTGTTTTTGCTGAACATTCCTTCACTATGACAAAACTTTCAAAATGGCTGAGTGAGTTTTCTCCCATTGCCTATACCCTGTTATTATTACACAGCTGCATGTTTTTTAATTATTCATGAACTAAATGACATACTTTCTTCCTGCAGTCTGAGACGAAAGCTTCTTCTCCACTTGGCTTCCTTTAGGACACACTTCAGTCTGAAGTGAAAGGTAAAAAAGTAAGTTACAGATTGGTATCACATGACAACAAATATGTCCTTAAATTTGAATTGAAGTAATTAAAACCTGAATTTGTCACTGCCTGTTCCTCTCCATGCTTTTTGTGTTTGTACTTGATAACTTAATACAATATTCATGAGGATTTAGTCCCATTTGCAGGTGTCTGCGTTTGGTTTTAATTGGTCATTCAGAATGCAGGTAAAAGCAGAGATGAAACAGCTGTATCATTGCAATATCCGGCTGAGAAGGCAGAGGTGGAAAAGTAGGTAAACATATTGTACAAAGTCCAACTTTGATGTACTTGAGGTTCAGTATTTTACTTAAGAATCCCCGAGTGCCCCTTGACTTGTATCCATAGTATTATCGAATCTATGTTTTGCATTACAGTTTTGCATGTTAAAAGCACTAAGGTTGCCTCTTTTACAGGACCAGAGTGATGTGACATTTGTAGGATCTTAGAGAAAATTTTTAAAATGCAAATTTGTGAGAAACTTGTTTTTTTAGCCACTTGGAGCAAAGTAAGTATCTTGGTCTCGAACTCCAAATGTTCCAATTTGTTTACTAGCAAGTCACTATCTGTCAAGCAGTATGAAACTCAGGTGAGTTTTTCGTAGCTTTTCCAGTGGTGAAAGAACAAAATCAGTCATCTTAGTTTTAAAATACTAAATAGTTCTGTAGGGTTGAGGGCAACTGCAGAGTCAGGTAGCAATTCTCTGTTGTGGTTTTACATGCTCCATGCAGTATAAGCTCATGAAATAATGTTGTATGGTTAGAATTCAAACTTGGCAATAATCATGGCAGTCATACTAAATACAAAATTAAGTCTGATTCCAATTATTAGCACTTTACGAAAGTTTATTACTTCCTTCTACTTTATCTTTTTGGTATGCCTTCAGGATTATTCTCCCAGCTCTGAGGTAGGATGCAAGCAACTTCACCTTTGGTTGAGGGTCTTCTTCCCGCAATTCTTCCAGAAGGGCGTCAATATCCTCAGCCACGCTACTTATCGGCTGTTTAGGCTTTGGGACACTAAGTCAAAATGAAAGCATTAATTATTGTCTGTGTGTATAGCAGCAGCTGTGTCTAATTCATCAGGGTGTAGAGGCAGAATTTTACCTGGGAATGTGCAAGTTTTAGAAACCCTGGTGGAGTTCTCCTTCACCCATTTAAAGCTTAGATAGGCTTGATGTTTTATAGGCTGATCCTAGTATTTTTAAAATCTGAATTCATTAAAAATAAAATCCTCATTCCCCAGCCATTGCAGTCCTTGTATATTTAAAGATTAAAGCATTCTGAGCTACATGGGAATGCAATGCATCTGCTAACAACATTTTTAATGGCTAATAATTTTCCTGAGGGGTCTGGCTACAGCTCTTGTTTGGTGGATTAATCGGCTTTCATCTACATACAAATATTCACGCATTGCATACAACTGAGAAGCTATTACACTCAATAAATAAGTCAATATATCATCAGAAACATAAATGGCAAATAAGTAATACGTTTAAGGATTCATATGACTTGCAGCTGCAGCTACCAAGATGCGCCAAAACAAACAAAATCCAAAAAGATAGGCGGCTTTGAATATATAGCTCATTATTTGACGTTATGAAGGGGAGAGGTAATGTTTAGTGCTAGCTTATAGCTGACATGTCATATGCTAGCCAAAGTAGCTTTGTTTACCTGTGTTTTCTCTGTCCGTCTCTGTCTCTTCCGTATTTTCCTGCCTCACTCGGGTCCACGCGAGCTGAACACGTCACAGAAACATTGCGACAAAACTTTTTTTCAACTTCGTCCAGCAGTTCGTCCAAATCGTCATCTGCCATGATAAACTGCCCCAGCTAGCTTGTAGGCTAACTAACACACAAGCTAGCTACCAACGTGCTCAGAGCGTTCGCTGTTGCTATGTAACAGACCAAAGCGGAAATGGCTCGACCGTGACTTTTGAATATTGGTTCAAATTGAATTGAAGTTGTCCTTTACTTTTTTTCCTCCTCTCGAGCTCTTAGGACACAATTTAAGAGATTTTCACATCGGACTTTTTGACTTGTCATATGAGGAAAAGCACAGGTGCGTTCAATCAGTCACAATAATGATGACTGCATTCCACTTAGTCAATGTTAAGTTATTGTGTAACCGCTCAGACACTTAATGGAACAGAGTCATCATTGAGGTTATTAAAGGACCCATATTATACTCCTTTAAAACAAATTAAACAAATTAATACAACTTGCACATATGCCCAGAAATGAAACATTCAGTTTCAGCGGTAAATATTGCCCAATATTATCATTAGCCTTGTTCCTTTAAATCTCATTTCAGGAAGAGAGCTGCAAGCATGCCAGTGCCAATTTCCATCCTGTGCCTTAATTTTTCCTGTTGTTTTGTTATAGCATACCACTATTTTATGATCTCTTTCAGATGAGCAGAACAGTGTTAATGATAATTTACTGTGCATACTTACTTTTAATTCAAATAAAAACCTGACAGAATGTGAAGAGAATGAACAAATGCCGTAAATTAGTATTTTTTGTGAGCACACACATGTAGGGTGAAGTATAACAGAGGTGTGACACAAAAAGAGCAACTACAAAAACAAAATGCTAACATAAAAAACACTAGCAAATACAAGAAATGGCTGCAAATATAAAAAACCCAGCCAAGTTTGCAGGGGACAGGGGGACATGGAGTTGAACTACATTTCTGGTGTAATCTGTGCGATTTGCGGCTTGTTCCCATATTTTCTTGCGCTTTCTTTATTTGTGGCATGTTTTTTCTCGCTCATCAATTTGCATGTGTTTACCTAAAATGCAGCGTATTGAGCTCTCAGCAGTCATATTTTACATGATGGTGGTGGATACTTTTATTTAAGCGAATCTAAGAATGTATTTTGAAAATCAGACAAGAAGTACTATTATTTATCAATTCAGTGCCACTTCACATCAGCATAACACTGCATGTAACCTAGATTGTATCATACTCGTGCTGACGTATAAACCTTTAGTTAGATCAGAGAAAAGTCAAGGTTTGATGTTTAGAAACATGCAAAAATTAATCGCTGTCGGCAGGATTCGAACCTGCGCGGGGAGACCCCAAGGAGGAAACCATGTACTATATTCATTTTTCTTTATTCTCTTACCTTCTCAACAATGTTTACACACACTTCTGAACGAATTGCAAGATTTATCATTGGTTTGATTTTCATGGCTCTTGTGGGATTCGAACCTACAGCAGTGGCAACAACCCAACATATCACAGGGATTTGGACATTCCTAAAACCTTCTGTAGGTGGCAGCACACACCAAAACAGTGTATTAATAGTAACAAGAACAAAAAACAGATAACAGAGAGACAGACAGAGAGTGAGAGACAACAGCGTTGCAAGCTGTTCGTCCACTGATCCAGGGTCAGTCCTGAGTCAGGACAATACCACCCCCCTTCAGCTGGGTGTGTCCAGTCCTTTTATTTCTTTCCTTTCCACACTCCTTGCAGGTGTAGTGATAATGCTGCTTCGCCAGCCTTTTCTTTGGTGGTTCGCCTCTAGCTCCTCATCTTCCTGGGCAGTTTTCTTAAGGCTTTTCCCGAGAAATTGGCAAAGTAAGTTTACACGGCACACAAAGAAATAAATAAGTTACTATCGGTCTTCTGATTGTGTTATATCACCAATATTCCTACCGTCGCCACACTATGCTGGTATGTACAGTGACGCTATTATTACAGGCAGAACTCCTTTAGCAAAGCGGCTACTTAAGAAGAAAAGTAGAAATACAATTTGAATAAAGTGCTAACTTGACGGAAAATTGAATCTCATACTGTTTTGTCACATTATTTTATTTTCGGCTTAAACACTGCGTTACTTTTCTGAGTTTTAATCAAGTTTCCAAACCTTTTCTGCACTTTTCCCAGGTCCTATGCGGTGAAAAACATGGCCGACATTCTGAAGAGATACCCACGCCCCCTTTACATCACATAACCCAGCATGCTGTTCGGATCGGTTCGGACATCGTTTAGAATTCTTTGATCTTATTAGGAATGTTTTCGGAAGTGTTATGAATTCAGAGGTTTGATGTTTAGAAACATGCAAAAATGAATCGTTGTCGGCAGGATTCGAACCTGCGCGGGGAGACCCCAATGGATTTCTAGTCCATCGCCTTAACCACTCGGCCACGACAACCGGATGATATAAAGCTATCACAATAGAATTTTGTTGTAGTGGTATCCATGAATGTAAATTGTGCAGTTGCATACGCAACCCATTTTATTTCGAACATGGCTCTAAAAATTATGGAAATCCTAGTGCCGAGAACTCATTCATTCATTCGAACCTGTATCTATTGTCGAAAATAAAGACAAGGATAGTGCTTATTTAAACAGCCAGTTCATCTAAGGAAATGCAGGTGTTGGTAAAAAGAAAAAGGTCCCCTATAAAGTCCCATAACACAATACCCCAAATAATTAACTAATAATAATCACAACATATCTGCGCCTGTGTTGACCAAATAGTCTATTCATAACCCGATGATAACCAGTGTAAGGGTAGCACCTCATAATAACAGAACAATAAAATGGCTTTTATTGTTCCTTAGCAACCTGTTACTTCGATTACAAAGAGGTCATGTCCTATTTATAGTCACGGGAACCATTCTTGTAAACAATACAGCCACTTTTCTTCCAGTGTAATGAAAGAGTATAAAAGGAAGAACAAGCACATTTGACAATCATTTACTGCTTGCAACCTAGATTTTCTCCTAACTTTAATTTTTCAATTCCACGTGAGACAACTTTTTTCAAGAATGAGCACAAAAAGTAATTAATGCAAAACCAGATCTGTCACATGATCAAATGTGTGCAGAAAAACCTAAAGTGTACTAGGGATGTGCGGACGAGTCGTTTAATCGGTTAATTGTCGACTCATTTATTAAACGGTTAGTATTTTACTAGTCGGTCAAACGCTAGTGTGCCCCCCCCCCCGCACAGCCACGCTTCGCGGCCCCCGGTCCCGACCGTGCGCCACCATGCAGCTCTCCGCTCGGCCGTGCGCCGCACACTCGTCCCGTCTGGGCTACCTGGTTGATCCTGCCAGTAGCATATGCTTGTCTCTTTTTTCAACCCCCGCTATACCCCTTATCATTAGCGGTGTTTTGACCACTCCAGCTCCAGCTACACCCACTACGTCCCTTCCTGCCACCCCGAAGCAAAGCATCGGCTCCACTATGTGCTGCTTGGACTGTCATGGCGCACCGACCCGCTGCCGTTACGCACAGACGCAGCGGCACTTTCTGTCTCAGTGGACGACTGAACATCTTCATCAGAGGGTGAATATTCCTCTTCAGAATATGAGTAAGCCAATACTTGACAAAGTACTTTGTCAGCGTTGACCAGACCTCTCGGTACGGTGAGTTTTCTCACTCTAAAATGTGCCGTCTTGCGCTCTGATACGCTCCGACGGCGAGTCTCGTCTCCTCGGTTTTCAAACTCTGTAAACTCCAAAACTTTGCATGAAAACACGCCCACAACTGATGCTGAGATTGAAGTTCCAGATGTCCGCCATCTCCTGGTGTACAGTACATGAGGCACATGAGGCAGTATATTTGAAGCTATGGCTTGTTATGTTCAGCAATGTTGCTTGTGGCAATATTGCGACTTTGGCGCTTAAAGGGTTAAATTGCAAGTTCAATACTAATTTCCGAACCGACTAGTCGTTAATTTTATTGGCGACGAGTCGGTTCGGAAATTAGTCGAAATTCCCATCCCTAAAGTGTACACATTCATTTATATGCATTTTTGCTTAACACCTCTTCCTGTTTTACAAGAAATGACTTCAGAAAAGTCCTGTGGCATTAAAATAGGGTAAGTGTGAATGTAAGCAGAAAAAATTAAAAATAGCAGCATGGGTAAGCTCAGCAACAGTTAGGCTCGGGAACGAAACTAGGCCAGCCGGTCTTACGGGCTTAGTTTCCTGTTAGAGAGGATGTTCATTTGCAAGAAAGACAACTAAGATAACTCTCAGATTCTGTATGATGACGTTCTGAGATTATTCATCAAAAAAGCTATCTTTAACAGGTCATGTAGATGCTACAAAAACTGGAGAAGCTGAAGAAGAGACGCAAAATCGTGTTTAACAAACTTTATTTAGTCATGCTTGATACTACACAAGTACAGCATTTAAGCAGCAGCTTCTGTTCAAGTGGTTTTTTTTGGCATATTTTAACGATAATATTGTATCGTTGCTGTAAAATAAAAGAGCTTCAAAAACAGAAAACAATGTTAACTTCATGAAAGAAAATATATAGCTGCCTTTACTACTTATATGAAATCCACATAACACAACAAGTTTTGATGAATGATTATGACAGACAGTGAAGTAGTTAATCTCACAGTGGATGGGTGTAGATTGTTTAACTAATGCTTACATTTGCATTTAACTGTTGTTTTCAAAGCAGAAGTGTGTACTAGAAAAAGCCCAGCTACAGTGACCTGGGGATTTCCCACATCTCCAAATACGATTATAAATGCAGACAGAGCAGAGGCGTATGTCATGGTTTTCCAGTTCCTCTTTAAAGGAAAAAAATGTGATCATCATGAGTGTACACGTAGCTCGGATTTTTTTTTTTTAAAACTCATATGGACAAAATGATGCAGACAGATAAACAAAAAAGACGATTCAAAGTGATGTACACACTCTCTGTCCACAGTAGTATTTGAAAGATCAGATGAAACAAAACTAAACATTTACAATGTCTCCAAATGTTTCAAATCAGATTTTCAAAAACTATTTCTTCACAGTTTTGTTCACATAGCAAAAAGACTAAATTCTGTTCAAAAAGACATTACAACATACAACATTTAACAGACTCCAAACCCTTAATAGCAAAAAGCTGGAACCTGTGTTGGCTCAGTGCAAATTAGCAGTTTAATCTAAAGAAGATAATCATGCTTTTTCAGTAATACCTCATCCCTGAATGTCTTTGGTCATAGGACTGTAATTCCATTCGTTTCTTCTTCATTCATTCATTCATTTTTGACAACAGGATGAGCAGTCTAGAAGTGAATGAATCAAGTTTTTCGTCTGAATTCCCTCTTTCCATTGTTACCTGCAGAATTTCCTACAATTCAGCATACTTTTAAACCTAGATCTTGGTGAAAACATAATAAAATGTGGTGACACCTTGGAAACATTCTGCATGCAATGCAGGAACAGCAGCTGGACTAAGGCAGCTTTCATCCAAAAGGTCCAAGAAATCCAAAAGTCAAATGGTCTGAGCTACAAATGTAATTGGGCGCTGATAAAACAGACTTACTACCATCATGATAATTGGCCTTCAATCTAAGACTAGCAAAAAAGAAATAACCTCATCTACCTTTTACACATGAACATTTAAATTCGTGACAAATGAAGGTCGCTCATTTCGACACATTCAGAGGTTTGCTGCTAGTCTTAGTTTTCCTGTTACGAGAAGTACCTTGTTGTCTGTCTTAAGCAGGAGAGTCTTAATGTCTCCATTGCCTTTTGCTTGGTTTGACGAAATAAATTCTAAAAATAACTTATGACTAAGTTACTTAACTTTTAATTTGTAACTGTAATTGTTACTCATTAAACAAATTTACATACAGTAAAGTGGGTCATCCTTTACTACCTACTCGAGGCCCATTTTTGTAAAGGCAGAACATGGCTGTTCATCATGCATTTAAGTAGTATTTAACATGCTGACTTTCCTTCACAAACACACACCTGTAGCCAACAAGCTGCCATGCACCATGCTGGCTATCTTGCCATCCAAACATGCTCCACATGCCTATTTTTCTTGCTCCTTGATACCTAGACTGTCTCCTCTTCCTAGGCACGGTTCTGTGAAGACCCTCAGCAGTGACAGTGGAGGACTGGGTCTATCTGTATCCATGTTCTGGTGGACCACCGCATGTACAGTCTGTGGAGGAAGACCGATCCCTGTGCCCACCTTTGTTTAACCCCTTTTCACCTCTTCTTCAAGACGTCAGTTGATGTTTTAAGGCTAGAGGAATCATCAACAATAAAGGGTTGTCCAATGAAGCCTGTACATTGTGTCCGCTTGGTTTTCGGACGTTGGATTTAAACGGCAGGGATTATGAAAGCAGCTAGTCATTCTTCCCCCTGAAGTTGTATTTAAACACAAATATGCTTCATCGTGGATGTCTTTGGACCCAAAGTGTAGATCAACATCAAGTCCTTCTTGTCGAGTGGTTTGAGGGATGCATTCAAAAAAGTTTCTTTTTTCGGCGTCTTCTTTTTTTCCTTGATGGTATTCTTCAAACAATACTGTAGTGGGGATAAAGGAGACACACTTAGATTAGGAACAAACTGACTACACATACGCAAAGTCTTTTTGGGGATGGTTATTGACATGATGAAAGAAGAAAGTAAAACTAAATTATGGTTGAATTACTGCATTTAGATTGGGTTCTTAAAAAAACACTCTTAGAAAAAAACATGTAGATGCAGTTATGGCAAATTTCTAAAACAATAGTGTATGTGTGTAAGCATTTTCCATTACTTACATAGCTTAGTAGGAAAATTACAAGTGCTAACATCAGCACCGCTGTAGCGAAAATAACCAAGTAAGTATCCGATGGTTTGTATTCAGTGGGACCAACAGGACAATCTGAAAATAAAAACAGACATTAAAGTTACACAAGTCTGAACCAGCATGAACTGCATCACACAGTGAGCTGCTCAGGTCAATGTACAAATGATACACAAGCATTCAAACGAAGGAAACTCAAGTGTGGTTGAATCAGTGCTTTTGCAGATTTGCTAGCTGACTCCTCAGTCAAGCTGAAACGTATTTAGCCATAAAAATGCTGCAGAAAGATACTGCTAAAACAAATGTAATGCTAGTCTGGACAAGATCTACTCAGAAAAAGACAGAGCAGCTGCAAAACGAGCAAATGCATACTACACAACTGTTACATGGACTGATATTTGAGAAGAACAGTGATTTTTTTTAGACACTCTAAAGATCATTGTTCTCTGGTTCTCCCAAAGTCCATCTTTTAAGCCAAAGATTCATGTTTTTGTCAACTTAGTGCTCAGAATGTAGCAGCTGACTCGAGCCTATAAATTCCTCGATTCAAATATATTTGAATGTTGGACACCTTGGGGAGCTAGGGAGGTTTTGGAGACGCGTTTGTAGAAGCTGAAAGAAACATAACCTGCAAAAACGACTTCAACCCACTTTGATTTTTACCTGGCACAGTGAGGAGGATCTGCCCCTCTCGGTTCTGCTCGCCGACAGGTGCTGCCAGGTGACACCTGTAGACGCCGCTGTCGCTGCACGTTACGTTGGGCAGGTAGATGTCGTTGGACTCATCCACAAACGACACATTCCTCTCCACGCCACTGTACAATCTCACCAAACCACTGGGGAAGCTTCTGGTCAAAAGGCCACTGACATCAGATGGATCCTCTCCAACCTGCAACACCATCAGCACAGTGTTAGATAGATATATAGCACTCTGATCTGACAAGAACCACACACCTCACAATCTGACAGTACAGAGTGAACAGAAACAGATACACACACTACTTAAAATCAACATCAAAACAAAACCTATTACTAACTCTCGTTCTGTTCGTTTAGTAACTCCTTCTGCCATCACTAATAATACAGCCACTGCTACTACTCTACATAATTAGCTTCACTTACTCTTTTTGTGCTTTATTTTTGCTGATAACAATAAGCTGCATCCTTTTATGTATACGTACAAAATTACTATTTTGAAGAATGTTTAAATAATCAGTTTAGAGACCAAACAAAAAAGCTGACTATCAGTAAATTATGATTTGGCTCATTTAAAGATAGTAAACTAAATATTTGAGGGTTAGACTGTTGATTTGACAAAATATGATGTTTCAAGATCACTTTAGGCTCTGGAAATTGGTTGTGGATGTTCTTCAGAATTTGCTGCTATTTTACAAACCAAACTCTGAACTGATTGAGAAAACAATAAACATACTCATTGACTAATTTTTCTTGTGTCATTTACAAAGAAATAGGCCAAATAATCTCAGGTGCAGTTTTTCAAACTTAAAGATTTGCTACTTCACTTACTTTTAATTTTACAATAAACTGATTTTTTTTCTTATTTGGTTTATGAATCAAACTCAAAAAGCAACATTTAAGATATCATTTTTTCTAATTAAAACCTGTAGCCATTTTTACCTTTTTCTTGGTGTTTTATAAACTAAACATATAATCAGTTAACTTAAACTTCAGTGTAATAAAATAGCCATCACAAATAATTTACTTATGATGCACTTTTGCCATTATGAAAGCTGCTACACAGATAAATGCAAAAATAATTGAGAATTACATTATGGTCAATAATAAAATTGTCTTTGAAAAAAACCCTACCAACAGAAATACACTGTGTGCCAGAACAATAAGAAGTAAAACTGATCTGTTCATTGGCATGTATGTTCTATGAGGCTATTTATTGCTTTTTTACAGAGTAACAGAAAGCGAAAGTAGCTGCTGCAATCAATCAGTAAGAAACAGACATGCTATCCTTTCTCTTTCTGGAGCTGTAACTCTGATGGAAACATTTGCAATACATTAGCACATTTCTTTTACCTTGTACCACCTCACTGCTCTGTACTGGACACCGGGCTTGTGTTTAGCGGTGCACGGAAGAAAACCATCTTCTTTAGAGAGAAACACAACCTGAGGCATGTCCTCCAGGACGGCTGCACTCAAAACCACGGTCACACCTGAGGAACACAGCAACACGTTGAGTTACATTAAACTGTAATTCAGTTTTTGCCTCCTACACAGAAATGGCATAAAACGCAGCCAGCTCTTGTTTTAAAAAATGCAATGTTAGCTGACCAGGGACTGTGCTTTCATAGAAGCTAATTACGATGAGGTTAAATACGAAGGCTTTAAAAACACACACTTACCCAGGGACAACAGCACAGAAAGGTTCAGCAACACTGGAGACATTTTCACGTTGTTGTAGAATAAGCTGATAAACTCAAATGAAAGCGATGAGATACGCATTTATATACCCTGTGTTCACATCAAATCAGCCCGCCTACTACCCTGTAAGTAACCCCGCCTTCAATGGCCAGGCGACACGAGACGTGCTTCAGACACTCCGCATGACACCCTCTGTTGCTCGAGCGCTGTCATCCAATAGTCTGTGTCATGTGACAGCGTTGCGATCCGGTAGTCATATGCATGCCGCTAGTGACCGTGGATGTTGAAGAAGAAGAAGAAGAAATAGTTGTTAGCATATGTCTATGGTTAGCATTATGAGCTCCAGTGATGTCCTCTTTCCTGTCCTTTTCAGTGAGTATGTCAGTTTATGTAAATTCAGATGACCAACGGAATTTAGTAGTTCACGTGTCCAGGATCCGCATTTAACAGCATGTCGCTTTGAGGGTTAGCATACTAGCATGACAAGAGTGATGTAAGCGTCAACACGTTTGCATCATCCGGATTAAAAAGTATAATTGTCAGTTTTGCATGCGCCGTTTTAAAAACCAGATCCTCCATATTTAGAAAAAAAAATGAATTCTTGTTTTACTCGGTAAAGACAAAAAAGGAGATAGATTACACTTAATCGACAGAATTTTGAATGGAGTTTTGAATACATGACTGCCATACTGCGTTATGAATGAGATTTTTTTTAATCTTTCTCTTTTAAAATAGTGTGTGGAAATAGCGGAGTACATGTTTAAAACATTGTTTATGTTTATCCGTTACGCTTAATAGTGTTCTTTGTTTTGTTTTTTCTTAGCACACAAATGCTATTTTAATAGGCAAGTATTACGGTAGCAGACAGTTCTGTATTTTGTATGCCTCAGACATGATGACAGTTTGCTTAATCAATAATATGCTTTTAAGGAATTACCAGAATTAGCTATGTCAAGGTCAGCTTTCATTTAAAGTGAAAGCAGCCTCTGGGATTTCCCTGTGCTTTCCTGGGTAACTTCCAGTGTTAAGAGGAAGCAGACTACTTATTTGAAATCAGCGTAGGGAATTCCCGGAGTGTCATAAGTGTTGTGTTACCACGATTACACGTGGTAAGGCTTGCCAAGTCTCCGCAGAGAAAACATGAACAAAAGACGAACTAAAGCAAACCTGAAACTACACCTTATGCTACATGCCATGGAATTTAGGCAGAGAGTTGTAATTTGGGTTCACTATTGTGGTTCGATGCTTAGATGTAAAAGATAAAAGCTGATTTTGGATCTCATAAGTTTACACCGTTCAGCCACAACATTATAACCACTGACAGGTGAAGTGAATAACATATAATGCAGCATTCTGCTGGGAAACCTTGAGTCCTGACATTCATGAGCATGTTTGACATGTACCAAACACCGAAACACTGCAGGTCCAGCACCCCCCCCCCCCAATATGAAGCATCAGTCCTTGATGCCAGTTACCACCCTCAGCAGGACATTGCACCCTGGTACACCACAAAAACCGCTCATGATTGGCCTGGGGAACAAGACAGAGCCAGTGTTCACACAAGTTCCCCACTCCCCAGATCCAAGTCTTACTGAAATCTGTGGGATGTGCCAGGAAGCCTGATCTAGGTCGGTCCCACCCCGCAACCCACAGAATTCACTGCCACCATCCCAGTGCCACAGGGCATCCTCAGAGGTGCTGTGTCCATGCCCCACTGGGTCAGAGGAGTTTCAGCATCATAAAGAGGACCAACACAAAATTAACCAGGTGGCCATAATGTTATGCCTGATGGGTGTAAAGTCTATGTTCTTACAAAAGAAAGATAAGCCACCGTTACAACTGAGATCCAAGAGCAATAAATGTAGCAGGGACTGTTTAACAGAAGTATTCACAGCCTGATGCATTTCTTCATCTTCTTCTTTACATTTACCAGCTGCTGTTGCAGTGATGTCTGTGACTGGCAGCTCAGAGGTGAAGGAAAGGACTGTTCCTTATTCCTGCTGTGGATGCCCGGAGTTGAAGTTCAATCAGAGCTGTGAAAACACCTGGAGGGTCAAGGGCAAGGTACAAATAAACTGCAAATTCATACTGAGAGCTTATTGTGTTCCAACACCAACCAATGTGATGACTAACAGTTTATGTTTCAGCTGTGATTTTTCAGAAGTCTCTTAAAACAAGAATACATGGACAGGTAAAACAAACAAACAAACCTAATATACCCTGCTAGCAGACTACTGCACCTTTTATTTTTCAAAATCACTTGAAATAAAACGGTGAACTTCTTTTCTCATTTGTTTTCACTCAAGCTAAAATGATCCCATAACTAAAATGGCATGATTACGCTTGAAAGTTTGCCGAAAAATATTTTTTATTTCAAATTTCACCCTTGGTAGTGTGCTGCACAGTGGTGTTGTGGTTAGCACTTTCGCCTTGCAGCAAGAAGATCCCCGGTTCAAATCCCGGCCTGGGATCTTTCTGCATGGAGTTTGCATGTTCTCCCTTTGCATGCCTGGGTTTTGTCCGGGTACTCCGGCTTCCTCCCACAGTCCAAAAATATGCTGAGGTTAATTTGGTATTCTAAATTGTCCGTAGGTGTGAATGTGAGCGTGATTGTTTGTCTGTATATGTAGCCCTGTGACAGACTGGCAACCTGTCCAGGGTGTCCCCTGCATTCGCCCGAGTCAGCTGGGATAGGCTCCAGCACCCCCCGCGACCCTAGTGAGGATAAAGCAGTGTATAGAGAATGAATGGATGGACCCTTGGTAGCGTCATTGGCTCTGTGGGTGACAATTGTAGTTGTTTGGACCACTGTTTTGGTAACGGAGACTAAACTAGACGAGCCCTTAGTAGAGGGCAGAACCACGCCCATGCGCTGGCGAGAACCCTGCCCTTCCTATACAAATAATGTGCTAAGTGACCCCTGTGACCTTGACCTTGATCTGCCGACCTCTAACTCAACAACTGAGCAGGGGACCTTAGACCGATCTTCAGTGCCAAGTTTGATTATCCTGACTTCAGCACTTGCAGAGATATCTGACCGGACATACACACCCACCCACATACATACTTACCTAGCCAGATACCGAAGCGAATGCAGTAACCTGCTGACGTACGTCAGGCGTGGTTAAATATCTGTTGGATGAATTGTTTTGAAATTTTATACAGACACTGATGGTCCTCAGAGGTTGGTCTCTCACAACTTAATTGATCACCTAAGTTTTCTTCCAGTTTTCTTTCCAATTTAACTTTGTCCCCTGCTTTCTTTAGAACCCAAATGCCTGCGCAGCTTATATTCCCATCAGCCATCCCTGACAGCTGACTCCCTAACCACACCCACTATTCCCATTACTCAAGATATTGCACTTTAACTGTTACACATTCACTTAAACACATATAGGCTCCTAGACTGTGGTTTGTTCATTCTTGCAGACCATTGCTCACCGTGATGATACCACCAGTGACTGCATCTCACCATGTTTGAAGATTGGAGATGAACTGATGACCCTGAATCAGTGTGTGGATGTGAACGTTATCATAAAATGCATTGATGTATGTCACCCACCTTTTCATATTTATAGTAACTTGGCCCATTTAAGAGGGATTGGCATTATGTAAAGCCTTAATCTTCACTCATCTGTTTACAGAGAAGGAAGGTAACGGTGGAGGAAAGAATCCACTACCAAGGGCAAAACTGCTCTGCTACTGTTTCAGGGAGGATGGCACCTCAAAATCCGGGTAAGTCCGGCTTTATAGATCAACAGGCTGATTTCTAACATGTTAATTGTTGAGGCTCAGCAAGATCCACAACATTAAAACAAACATGTTATTAAAATTATAACTAGCATCAAAAAAGCAGCATTTTGCTTTGAGATACTAAAACAATGAAGGAAAAAAACAAACAAAAAATGTTTCCCTTGATTAGTTATGTAGAAGTTCCAGGCAGAAAATGTTTTTTTTGTCCCACTGTATGATCATTTGGAAGTGTAGAAGATGAAATTACTTGTCTAAGAAAATGAAACTGGTAGGATGAACGCTACAAAATGGGCCTAGAACCAATAGACAATGTAATTAAGTGCATGTACATATATATTTTTTTTCATTCAAAAGAGGACTTGGTGTTAAGCTCGTCCTTAAATTCTCCATCCTGTGTCCACATGTAGTAGAAATGCAGTGCTCGTATGCAGCCACACAACTGGCCCAGATGACTGTTCGATCATAAACGCTGGCCAACGTCACAGTGTCCATGTTCATCATGCTGATGAAAGTCATAAACCAAAGTACCTAATGTCACAGCAAATCCAGTAACTGTGGAGATATTTCACTCTTAACTAAAAATGGGGTCACAATTTCAATAAAGGATCTTCTTTAAACATTTTTCATTCCGTAGTTGTTGAGTTTTACTTTCATGCTATGTTATCATCCACCTGAAGAGCAGAAGCTAAATATATCTATATATTTTTTAAATCAACTTTTTAACTTTTTCTTTTTTAAATGCAGGCTGCCTTTGGTTGCTGCTGCTGGCTGTGGTGATCGCTGGGTGGATGTGAGTCCCCTGCTGTAGCCAACTTTTCCAGAGCTGTACTTCTTTCTCTGCACTTTCTCAAGTTATCTGCACTTTGAACAAATGTATCTCAGCATGTAATTCCTTGTAGAGAATGTAGACATTCCAGTTTCTTTTATAAGCTTTGACAACGCAGTATATTTACTGCTTACAATACTATAATATTTCAAAATCTACATCTGCAGTATTTAACCTTTACTTTTTTCTTTATCTGAGGGCTGTACTACAACAACAATACTTAATGAAGGAGTTAAGGCAGCTGTAACTTTTAGGGAATTGGCCATTTCCGTTGTTTGTTCAGGTACTCCAGGTATTTTCTGACTGTGACTAAATGTTCTCAGACAGTTTTTTTTTTCCTGACAGTTGCATTTTTTTTTCATTCCCTCAAAACTCCTGCAATTGAAAATGCACAATTATGCATTCAAAAGTACCTACAAATCAGTTCTAAAATGCTAAACATCAGTATTCTAAACTACAGCCCTGAGTTAATTTTCCCTGATTTTGAGAGGAGGTATTTATTTTTAACTGGATTTTTAGCAACTGAAAAGGAATATCAAAGTATTTTAGTGGCATAAGATTGTAAGTAGCAGTCAGAAAAAGTGGTACTAGGCCAATTTCATGTTTACAAGTCAACACTGTTTGGTGCTCAGGTCATATTTAGTGCTGACTACTTTGCACTGTAGAATTTCCCACTGACACATATTGCATGTTGTGCCAAGGTTTTTGAAGGGTTTGTGGGAAAAAATATTGCAATAAGCTGCATTACTGGATGGTTGATGCTAGAGGTACGGACCCGTACCCGTAGCATCTGTACTTGAGGTACGGACGTGTTAAGGTCACTGAAGAGCTGGCGCCGGTTAACTACTATTTGCTGCACATTACAGGCAGTTTATATGAATGACTTTGACGGCGAACATTGTATAATTTAACCAAAAATACACCGTCTCCTCTCACACTTTACGTAGACAATGTAGTTTTTACGCTTTTAGACGCCGTGTCTAAATTGTTTGAAGTCCAGTTCCTATTAATTAGTTTACCGCGTTCAGTGGTGGAAGCGGCTGACGAACTCCATTGCAAATGTTCCCATTTAATTTCGGACGCTAATTTACAAGATAAAGTTAAAGATGTCGAATATGAAACAAACACTCGTGAATGGTGAGGAGCAGCTCTTTAATTCGGCATGAATTTAAAAAAACCACAAACTCGATTTACTGTGATATTGTGAGATTTGTTTGTGGTTATGTAACTTAGCCATTCAACAGAGTCCGCTAACATTAAAGTGACTGACGTGCAGTGTCTGTGTTGACAGACGTAGAAAATACGTCAGGGTTTTGTTTAGGTTGTTAATATGTAATAGTCTGTCGCTACTTTTGAAGGTAAAAAAATACTTATAGTTTGCTGGCTGTTAGTTCTGCCATTCATTCCGCAGATTCACCTCGAATCACGGAAGCGCCTTCATCAGCGTCGCCGGCTCATTAATATTTATGTCCGTCGGATTACCAGCCAATCACGAAGCGCGTTCATCAGCCGGCTCATTAATATTTATGTTCGGCTCATTAATATTAATGTTAAGGGAAAGTGCCGTATCCGTAGGCCACAGGCTACGGATACGGGTCCGTATCTGCAGACACTACCTTACTGGATGCCAAATAGTAGCTTGCATTAGTATGACTCCACTCTGAATATACTTGAAGAAAGGTCAGAGATTGTCAGAGCAGGAAAGAGCATCTCAGTGACCTTTACTGATAAATACATGCTGCTTTAATACATGCTGAAAGACCAAGTACTATCAGTTCTGTAACAACGCTAAAGCACAAATCAGATGTCAAACTGTATATATTTTACCACTAATCACTAATAACTGAACTACTTTCTTTGAATGTTTACATCAAGGTTGGAATCACTGGTCAATGAATTAGTAGGCTGACAGAAAAAAAAAAAAAAAACTCTACCAAAAATTCACTTTGTGCTTTAATGTTTGTCTGCTGACATATAACTAGCCACTGTTTGTAGCCTTTTTATTAAGCAATATGACCAAACTGAGAAAACCAATCCGGCATGTGCTTTCTGAAACTAGAATTTTTACTACAGCTGTCTGAATTTTCTAACCCAGTTGACTGAAAATCTTCAGATGCAGTTGGTGAACCAAACATTAATTTTCATTGCTGCTTAATCGTTCCAACCATTTTTGTCAACAAATATTTGCTGCATTACTTTGTATCCTATGATTGTAAACAGACTGACTTCTGGACTACCTGTCTGACAAAAACGATTGAAAACTTTTTAGTTCGTCCAGTTTTGGGAAAATGTGATGGAGATTTCTACTTTTCTGATATTTAACGAGCAACAGACAAATTGGTTAAACAAATGAAAAATGGATGGGATTATCACTGGAAAAAATGCTAGTGGCTGCCAATTTTTATGAATTTCATAAATGATTTAAGCTATTTTGTAAAACTTTTAAAGCTCTTTTTTTTCCCCTTACTGTAAAAAACGTTTTTTTGAACATGCTATTTGAATAGGCAAAATGGGCATTTTTCAAACTATTTTTATTTTGTTTTTTTTACAGTTTATTGACTAAAGAATTGAGGGAAAAAAATGTCAGATTGAGATGAAACTCACCTTGTGACTTGTTGCTGGTGCTATCGGTACTTGGTGAAAAGACAACACCCAATAACTGGTAGAATAATGACCAAAAACATCTTAACTGAACACAAGGTACTAACATACAGCTCTTATACCACTAGGTTGTTGTGTTGGGTGTGGAACATGTTTGCAGTGCGTGTACGTGCTTCATTATATATATAATACACTAATAGGCCAAACTAAAGCTATTTTCTAAAAGTATGAAGGTAAAACTCTGTTCTTTCAAAAATGTTTTCTGCTCAGCCAAGTTATGGAGCCTGACAAAGTGACGATGACTTTTTTAGTTATCTTGCATTACTTAAATTTGCCAGTCTTTCAGTTTATAAGCATATAAATAATCAGAATAATTTAAGTGTTTGACAGCACTGCCTGAACAATTTCACGTATTTATAACCAAACTGCACTTATGTTTCACTCATGCCTCAGGATTTGGGTCTTTCAGCAGATTTTAAATGAACAATTTTTTAAATAAAAAAGAATAAATGAATTAATTTAGTTTGTCTTCTAATTTTAGTCTTTGAAATCAGATCATTTGGTTCAGAAACTCAGCTTTTAAAGCTCTAATGATGCTCTTTCTTGTCCTCATGATTATCTCTGATCTTTTCCAATCACTAACATCAGGCATTAAATAATGTATCATTTCTAAACATTCATTAATTTACTGGAGTTGACCCTAGTTTAAACAGTAACAGATCACATAATCTGACAGAAAATTTTAAGAATTACTTTCACAAAAAAGAGCCAGCTGTGACCATATGTACAGCATTACTATGCAAATGACTGAGCGAGAAATGCTGGTTTTGTTTTTCTTTTCTGGCTTGAATGTATGTTTACTTTGGACAGAAAATAATAAAAAAAAAAAGTGAAATGTGCCTGCAAAGGGAAGAGAGGGTGGGGAATTACCTGAGCCAAGTCTTCAATTTTACCTCTGTACTGTATTTTTTAAACTTTGACGTTCTTAAAATCATGACCTCGAACATATCTATTTTTTTATATCTCACCCTAACGTAATATACGTACTGCCTTTGTGTCATTGCCACGTATTTATTTTGTACAAAAACAACCAAAAGGCACATGTGCACTTCTACTTGTTGTAATGCTGCTCTCATCTTCTGTCAAAAAAAATAAAAAAATAAAATAAAACTCTCTGCAAACTGCCTCATTCATTGAAATAAAGTGGATTATTTATTTTTTTGGAAAACCTTATTTTTTTTAGTAAAAACTGTACGTGTAATCTAAAGGACAGGATAATTCATCCAAGTGTTTTGCAGATGCTGTTTTGTCTGTGGATGTCGATGGTATTATATTTAAAGAGGCAGATAGAGGATTTAAGCCCCTTTTGTTTAAATCATTCTATGAATCAAACCTTAAAAAAACTCATCTTTGTGTATCAAAGTTCCATAATTACATTTCTTTTTCCATGAAAAAAAAAATGCTTCCTGCCCTATAATGGCTTACAGGTAGCTCTGCACTGTTGCTTTCTCCAAAAAGTGTAGATCTTCAGCTCTCTGACATTACACAACTCTAAATGATCCTTTGTCTTTCCAGTTGTAGAGTAGATACTTTTTGGGGAGTTTTTCTCAAATATTCACCAAACTTTGGTGTATGTACACCTGTTTGCTATTCATTTATACCTCTGACAGTTCTAACAGGTCTTGAGCAGAAAGCTTTCTTGTCAAACCTCAGCATTCTTGACAAATATACCAAGAATAATCAGATTAAGGCTTTGCTGTGATAACCTGATAATCAAACTCGTCTGACATTTAGTGGTTTTTTTTATTGTTGCAAAATTTAAGATATTGGTCAAGATTCACTGATCTGATAATAGGATTTTTTTGGTGATAATTTTTAAATGCGATTTTAACAATGAAAACAACAAGAAGCCCTGAGCACATTTCAGACATGCTCTCCTTCCAGTTGTTGTGACGGCATATGAATGTGTCTGAATGAGCATCCCGGTCACTAAAAGTTGCTAAAGCATGTCGGACGGAGTAACACTTTCAGCACAGTGAGAGTCTTTATGGCAGGTAGTCGCATTAATGGATATTATGCACACATTAGGTTATAGTAAAGTGATGTGGGGTGTTGCGTATAGTGAAGACAGTGAAGAAGTGATGCTCCGTACACAGCAGCCTCATGTCACGGTACGGAAAATATGACACACGTGTTGCTCTCATGTCTGGAACCGGTTGTAAAAATGTAACGACTTAGAAACTCAGACTCGGTTAAAAAAAAAATCAGTTTATCTGAAACTTATTTCTGAGCACAGTACATGTATTTAGGATTCTTTACAAAATATGTACATAACATCATTTATCTTTTTAGGGGTCACAGAATAAAATAACTAAACCAAAGGAGGGAATCATAGGGGACAATTTACTCGTGTTTCTTCAAATTACAAAACGTTCAACTAAATTTGTTCAATAAAAATTGAAGCAGAGTTTGGATATTTACTATGTATAAACCTTCTAAAATGTCAAATGTTCCCTGGGAGCCTTGTCTGGCTCAGGTGGGTGGCTTAGCAGAGCTCCCAACATTGCTAGATTTTGTCCGATTTTCACTTCTTGTACAAACCAGTCACAAATGTATAGAATAGAATTTTCTCCAATTAAACCCAGTTCTTGTGTTGTCTGAGATGAGCACTGAAGTTGATTCCACAGTGATTTTCAGAAGCGGTATAATCTCATAGCGGTCCTTCTCCCTCGTGTTGAGGTTCAGATTTTTGAACTTCCAGGTCCTTTTACCAGACCCTGTTCTTTGCGCATCACCGGTGCGTGAATGCTGCAGTCCCGCGCCTCGCAAAATCCCGGCACGCCCGCAATCCCAACCATACCAGTTTGACCCACCGGACCAGGGAAGCCACGAGGCCCATGGGGACCCTCCATGCCATTTTTAGGTTCTGCTGGGTGACCTGGTAAACCTGGGAGAGGTAATAATACAAATATATATGCCAGTATGAAGTTAGGCTCTTTATTTAAATAGAAATAGTGTCAAACACAAAAAGAAAATGTGGTGCAAAATGGTAAACTAAACTAAAGTAGCCTTGGGGAAGTTATCAGTGGATCATTTAGAGAGGAACAACGTCATACCTCTGAGTCCTTGAGGTCCATCAAGTCCTGGTAGACCTTTGCCTGGATCACCTGCAACACCTTTAGGTCCTTTCTTACCTGTTGGGGGAAAAAAACACAAAACAGCCTCTAGGAAAAGCTGCAACTCTGAAAAAAAATTCAGAACTTTTAAGAATAACTTTCAAAATATGTTTCTGTTTACTGAGGTTTGTTTCCATAAATTCTGATATGTGTTCAAAAGTCATCTTTTTCCTTGAATTATTTATTTTTGCATCTATTCTTGCCCTTAAATCACTAAATCGCTCTCTCAAAGTGCTTAATGTACTGTCAAAAACAATTTCTTAAATGCCATAAACCTGTAGTATCTTCGTATAGCTCAGTACAAAATCAAAAACTGGCTGTTAATCCTAAGAACTTGAAAGGCATGAATCGCTAATTTTATGAGGAAAAGTACACAATTCATATAGTTTGAACATATGAATTACTGAAGTAAAAGGAGGATATCATATGATGAGAATAAAAGTGAATCATTTAAGAAAAAAAATCTTGATCCAAACTGTTTTCCTCAAACTTACCACTATCAGCATGTTTCACAAATATGAAAGGACTTACTCAGATGCTTATTTACATTTTGATGAATCCAGAGTACGAAAATCTGATTGTACCTCTGTCGCCCTGCGCTCCCTTCTGTCCCTCCAGCCCTCTGTCGCCTTGAACACCTCGGGCTCCTTTTGCCCCAGCTTTTCCTGCTTTACCCTGATAGATGGAGGCAGAATGGCGTTTAGAGTACTTGTGAAATTCAACCTTTTTACAGCAGGATCAATGACAGGACTTCACAGAATAACTCAGGACATGATATTATCATGACATTAAAAAAACACTGATATTTCTTATTTACCATAATTCTGTTGTATGAGATTCAGAACAGTTAATACTGTAAAATTTAAGAAAATTTGGAGAGAAATACAGTATATAGACATTTCAAAGGTTCATTTTGTTATTGCTTTCTGCTCATTTTCTCTGCTCTTTACTGCATGTCTGAATTTTGTATGTTGTAAAAAATGGGGAAAACGTATTCTTACAACAAGAAGAATTTAATCTTGGATATGAGGTGTTTAAGTCAATGTCTTTGTTACCAATCTAACAGAAAAATTAAATGATCTGACCACACAATTGCACACCAGAGATCATTATTAGAACTGAGCTTGCAGTCTTTCCCACGATCCCTGGCTGGAATCAGAAATGAGACTTACAGCTTTGCCTGGTGATCCGAGTGGTCCTCGAGCTCCCGGGGGCCCAATTAGTGTCCGGTTGTTAATTGGGCAGCCCTGAGAGCACTTGGCTCTTATTGAGGCGGCGTACTGGGAGATCTGGGCTGTGACCACACCTTGGCAGAGCTGCAGGACCTGCTCATCAGTCAGACCAGGACCCTGCAGGACAGAGACCACTCAGTTAATCGCCTCTGTATCTCTGCTACCAAAACACAAGTCACTCAAGTCTCTACTGAGTCTTAAAATCAAATTGAAGTCCAGAGAAAAACACAGCAAAGGTACGTAAAGATGATGAGCTTCACTGGCTTACTATTGACTGTAAACTTAATGAAAGTTTATCACCAACTATTGATGTGGTGATTCTTTTAAGCAAAAACTAATATTTGCTGGTCCCAAATTCTCAAATGAGATTACGCATTGTTTTGTCATACATCACAGTAAACTGAATAAGTTTGGCCTTTAGACAGACAAAAGAAGACATCTTTACACTTTATGATATAGTCATATTTAAGTGTTTCTTAATATGTCAGTCCCTCCTGTGGGCTCCCATAACTGCACTCATTATAGTGCAACACATTTAAACAAATATAAAATATGTATTTATGAAAGAACATACAACAACTTCTAAACACTTTATAAATAACAAAAACTTAAAGCTGTTCTTATACATGCACTGTGTGATTATTTTAATTATCCAAAAGCTTAGCAATTATTTTCTTGATGAATGTCCTGGAGCACAAAGTGGCGTAAAATTGTCTAATTTTATTTTAAACAAATCCACTGAGATACATACAACCACCGACCAAAAACCAAATATCTAAATTGTGGGGGTAGAGAGGCTTCATTTTTTGGTCAGAATCTTATCAAAGCTTGATCTTTAAAGTGCTGTGACTGAAAGCAGGCTCCACAGTGGATCAGTGGTTAGCACCGTCACCTTGCAGCTAGAAGATCGTTGGTTTGTGTCTCAGCCTGGGTCTGGGATCTTGGAGTTTGCATGTTCTCCCTGTGCGTGCGTGGGTTTTCTCCACGTACTCTGGTTTCCTCCCACATGATACTAAATTGTCCATAGTGTGCTTGTTTGCCTAAGCGTAGTCCTGCTATAGACTGGTGACCTGTCCAGGGTGTCTCCTGTTTTCACCCTGAGTCAGCTGGGAGAGACTCCAGCCCCCCAGCGACCATAATGAGGATTAAGAGGTGTCTAGATAACGGATGGATGTGACTGAAAGCATTTTTAAGATGGTAATGGAAATTGTGTTTTTCAAGCCATCATGCAGATGTTACTCACAGATGGACCTTGAACTCCTTTGGGTCCGGCTCGGCCTTTAACACCAGGGTCACCAATCGGGCCGCGGTTCCCTCTGGTCCCAGGGATGCCGGGTGGTCCAACAGGGCCAGGGGCACCATTACGACCAACGGCACCTTCTGGCCCTCGCTGCGAGGACGAAGAAAGTAGTAAAGAATATTGTCTAACCATACTGGACATACTTTCATTTTGACCCTATAACTGTTTACTGTTTATACTGGTTTTAACACATATAAGGGGCCTGTCTAATTTACACACATTTCGTTCTTACTGTACATATGATACCTGCTTTAAATTTTGTATCACATGCCTTTTTGGCATACTACATCACTGGTTTATAATTCATTCTGTACATTAGTTTTTCTTCACACACTTAGCAGCAACGTCATCGGCTACACCAGTACAACTGCTTGTCAAAGCAAATATCTATTCAACCAGTCACATGGCAGATATAATGCATTTCTGCACATACACATGGGCAGCAGCACCAAACATCAAAATGTATTTCTAAAATATTCAGATGTTAGTACTGCTAGTGGTGTTGTAATGGGGGACATTTTCTTGGCACACTTTGGGCTTTTTAACAGCAACTAAGCATAATTTAAACACCACAGCTTACATGTGTATTGTTGCTGCTCATGTTCATCCCCTCATGACCACAGTGTGCCCTTCTTGTAAGGACTTTATTTTTCTTCACACAAACCTCATATCGTCTCAGACTGGCTTCTTGAGAATAACACTGAGTTTACCTTAAATGTCCTCCACAGTCAGCAGGTCTCAAATCAGTAAAGCACTACTAGGATGTGGTGGAACGGGGAAACACACGCTGTAAAGGTGCTGCCCACAAATATGCAGCAACTGCGGGATGTTATCTCACTACGGACCAAAAACTCTGTTGAAAGGTTACAGCGCCTTGCTGAATCAATGCCAGAAAGAATTAGGGTATTTCTGAAGGCAAAAAGGTGCAAAAACCAAATGAAGTGGCCAGTGCTGTTTTGCTGCAGATTATAACACAGACCTTGCATCTGTTCCTCCTTTATTTTTTGTGTAAAGGTATGAACTTTATTCTTTCACCTTTAATCATCCTTCCTGAAAAGCTAACTGGATAGTAGTCACTGACTTGATGTTTATGATTTAATGACTAAACCAAAGACTGTAAAAAAAAAAACAGAGTATGAGACCTGCTTTCATTTTAAAAATAACTACGTAGCACTGTTTTTTGGATTCTGCAATAGTTTGTACAGCCTGGATCCCGCCCCGCTTCGGAAACTCTACAGCTGCCTCAGATCTGTGTGTATTTCTATGACGTCAGGGTAAAAACTAATAAATCAAATCTTTGATCACCTGTCCTTTGTCTCCGCGATCACCCCCGCTTCCCTGAAAGGTAAAAGAGGAACAAACTCATCAGTGAATAAATCCCACCAGGTGTGGAAAGAAGAAATGAAAGGGAGAGTACAGTACGTGGGACGATAGTTTCACAATCTGTCTGTAATATGGTAAAATGACCTTTTGTCCTTTATCCCCTTTAATGCCTTTTTTTCCTCCTGCACCCTGCAGAAAAAAAACAACAACAGACAAACAGATGGGTAATGAAACAGGAAGTTTTATTAACAGTAAGAGCAATCAGGAAACAAAAACAACAGTCGCTGACTGTTCGTAGCATTACCAGATGAGTCAAGCTTGAAAAACAGGAAAGACAAGACGCAAAAAAAAATACGATCATGGGAAACTCCCATCTGTGTTTATTAAGGTTAGGAGACACTGTTATCTGAAGATGACCTGTAATTACACCATATAAACACAACCATTATAAAGTTTGAAGTTTGACTCTCAGGAGGTTTATTAACAGGAAATAATGCTGTTAAATATTGATGAAAACACTTGAGTGTTGCATCTGTGATCAAAACCATGAAGTGCTTCAGAAAAGGTGGAAAAAGAAAGACTTGTTTAAGCTCCAGCTTCTTCTAAGGTCAAATTTTACACATTTTAGCCTGATTGTAGTTTCATAATCTACTAGTTTTACTACAAATTGATCATTGTGCTGGGCAAATTGCTATGGTAGGGTTGGATTTCCTCCATTAATTCTACTCTAAAATCTTGTTTTTGTGGCATGAAGGTGAAACCTCTTGTACCAAGTCTGATCTAAAGCCTTCACGGTGTGCCGGTGGAGCGAGGAGATCTTCATCAAAAATGCAATGATAAGAGAGAGACTTCTGAGCTGAAAGCAGAATAGAGATGAGCAACCTGAGTTTTCCCCCAGCTACCCTGAGATTTAAACTTGCTTTGAGTTTCAGTTTGAATGTGGTTGCTTAGGCTAAGAGGTCATAAAAGTACATGAGTATCTGGCTGATTGTGAGGTCAACCACACACATAAAACATCACGAGCTGCAGTAGTTCCTTGTTGTTTTTTCACTCTCTTCAGTGCAGATACCACTAAAACATCACCGTCCATTAGCGAGACTGTGTTCACACTTCTAAGTGGTCCTTTCTTCTTGGTTTCCTGTTTATTTTACTTGGGTATTTCCTGTACTAGCTTCTTTCTGTTTGGCTTTGGCCTGTTTCTCTTCGTTTGCTTTTCTATTATCCTTATTTGGAGACATAAGTTTCACTTTTACTTATGGATTGTTTCCTGTCCTTGGATTTTGCCTTTTTTCTACCAACGTTTTCTACTTGCCTGGAACTTTAGGAATCTTGCACCAACTTTAGTAACCCATCACTTTTTCACAGTGTGGTTAAAGAACTCACCTTTCCACCGTCAGGTCCTGTCTCACCTTTGGCACCCTGGAGAAAAAAAAATTAGTCAAACAGACAACCTATATCTATACAAACTAGAAAAGCACTCGGAGAGCGCAGACCTCCGCCAGGCCATCGCTCAATTGTACAGATGACCAATTGGAGTTTGTTTGTCTGTCTATTTGTCTGTTAACAGCATAACCCAAAACGTCATGGACGGATTTAATTTAGTTTTAACAGTTTGTGCACAAAGCATAACATGCATGTACAGTGTAACAGCACAGTGTTTTGACGGCGGCGCCGCCGCACGCACGTAACGGTAGCGTTGCACGCGCGTGACGGTCCCGTACGCGTCACCGCCGCTTCGTTTCGTCGGTCCCGACTCGCTCGGGCAGCCCGATCCGGCCGCGCGGAATTTGGCCGTCGCCTGGGATCAATCTGGCGACCTCTGTCTGTACAATTGAGAGAGATGGCCTGGCGGCCATCCCTCTCAATTGTACAGACTCCTTCAAAACAATCTTGGATCCAGACGGTGATCCGGATCACCTCCAAAATCTAATCGATTGTTACTTTTGCGCTTCCGGACATCCTGTAAAAATTTGGTGAAAATTCGTCCATGACTTTTTGAGTTATGCTGTTAACAGACAAACAAACAAACAGACAAACAAACTCCGGTGATTACATGACCTCCTGGCGGAGGTAAAAAACGACTAACAAAAACGTACACAGATTCAGAAAAGAAATAGAAGAACAGATTAAATATATACTGCATGACTGCTACTGCATGGTGTGTTTGTGCAAAGGTCTGTATGCATGAGTATAAGGATACATGCATGCAATATGTAGGCATACATGAACAATATGAGACCTGAATTCATTCAAAACCTATTCAGTGTTTGCATCTTTGTTGTGGTTCAAACCATTTTTTTAGTTGTGAATTAAACCTGATTGTATTTATATTTCAGGTGGTAAGAGCCATTTGATGTCTGATATTTACTTAGAAAATGATATCAGCCTGAATATGAATAATTGATTTGCAGGGTATATAGTATGAATGTACACCAAGTGTTGTGTGTGTACGCACTGTCTGGCCCTGGAGGCCCTTTGGTCCTGGTTTTCCTGGTACTCCAGCATCTCCCTGCTCTCCTGGACCTCCCTGTTAAACAAACAAACAAACAGAAAAGTAAATACATTAGCAACATATACTTATTTTTTGGCTTTGCCATCTTACCTTTTTTTATAGACTTGCCATAAACTGAGGCATATATCTTGTATAGATAGATAGATAGATAGATAGATAGATAGATAGATAGATAGATAGATAGATAGATAGATAGATAGATAGATAGATAGATAGATAGATAGATAGATAGATAGATAGATAGATAGATAGATAGATAGATAGATAGATAGATACTTTATTAATCTTCAAAGAGAAATTCACAGTTCTAGCAGCATGAAAGGTAAAGAACATGAGAGCATGCAAGTTACATATAAAACTAAGCCAAAGTAAGGAAATTCCACCATCTTCCATTGCCCAGTGGTCGAGTTTTAACGCTCAAGTGCCCTTTGTCAGTGCTTTTGGTTAGTACAGAGGGTCAGCATAGGCACTCTGACTGCTCTGTCCTTGTGCACAACAACTGGGATGCACAGGGTTTTCTGAAACTTTAATATGACCCTATTACTGATTTGTTGTTTGTCCTCTGTTGGACCACTTCTGGTTGGTATCAATCTTGTGACCACTGACCTATAATTTCTTTGTGTACACCTTGTAATGTCCTTCTATTGTGACCTACTGACCTTTTATTGGGACCTATTGTCCTATGTTTTATTGTGTGTTTCACTGTTATGTTTTCTTTGTGTACTTTGTGCAACGTGTTTTTATTGTCCTATGTATCACTTTTCTGTCTTTTTTTTCTTTCTACCTAGGGACTACGGATGTAAGTAAGAATTTCTGCTATAATCCAGCATATTTACGTCCGTTGCTGTATAAATAAGCGTTCATTAATGTGCACCGTCCCTACCAAATAAAGAAATAAATAAAGTAGGTACTGATCACCTGCTTTACAGACTTATCGTTTTGGAGATGATTTTTGCTCTGACATAATCATTTAGTCATCACAGTCTGGCTCTTGTCAGAGTCCCTCAGATTCTTTCACTTGCCCATTTCTCCTGCCTCCAACACATCAACTTCAAGAACTGACTGACAGGTGCCAGCGTAGTGTGGTAATCAGTGTTATTCACTTCAGTTGCCAGTGGTTTCAATGCTGTCTGATAGATGTATAGAGCAAAGAATCTGGAAAAGCAGTAGACCAGCAAAGTGTAAAAATTGCAGAGCTGTGAACACCAAACCTCTCTTTAGTTTGCTAATTAGTCAGTGTGAAGTTTTAAATGATCTTATTACTATAGTTGAAACAAGCACTTATGACTAGACAGCGATGAGATATGAGTCACAAGTCGGCCTGCTGCTGTTCACATCTGTTCAACTAATCAGAGATTTTTATTTGATATTCTTAGAAAAAACTAGTGAAAAAATGCCTTCCACCCCAGCATAAACCTCATGTGGAGTACCAGAGGGTGACATACTAGGCCTAATTTAATTTTTTTATATGGTTTTCTTTTGCTTGAATGTTCATGCAACTCAACAATGAAAATGATTAGGTTCTAGTTTAAAATGTTCCCATGCTGGAAGAACAACAATTTGTGCTCCAGGTTGCACATTGTAAACACGTGGAAAGCACTCTGTAGAACTTAGCTAAGGCTAAAAGGTGCAAAGTATACACATTTAATTTCAAAAGTAAAATCAAAGTCAGTCAACTTTAGCTTGCATGGTCTGAAAACCATTAGCAAGACTCACTGTCTCACTGGCACCAAGAAAAAAGCCCATATCTGCCACATACTGGCCTCATTTCACTGTTTATCAGTAAAATACAGAACATTAATACGGTTCATCTGCTCTTCTAATGTACTGTTTATTATTGTAAAAACTGCACAACTTTGGTTTTCAAGCTGCTGGTTGGACACAACAGGAAATCTGAAAATACAACTCTGGGCTCCAAGAAACCGATGGGCAGCATTGTCTGGTTGGAAAATCTTGTCACTGAGGCAGGAAAGAGTCTTCTAACTGATGGAAGAAGACTGTTTTCAAGAATAGCCCTGTTCATGACCTGGTTCATTCACCCTTCACACAACTGCATTTGCCCTGTTCTACCCGCACTGAAACAACCCCAGATCGTCACTGATCCACCCCCATGTTTTACTGTAGGGGCAAGACAGTCTGGTCTGTAGGCTTCCTTGTAACCAGTAAGTTGGCTGGAGTGGGCACCAACTGAAAATTGGATTCACCACTGATCAGAACCGAAGCCAAATCATCAACAGTCCAATAATTGTGATCCCAGCAAAGAGTAACCAGGCTTTCCTCTGCCTTTCGTTGATGAAGGGCTTCTTTCTGCCCTGTGTGACTCTGGACCAGCTTCAAGAAGTCGGCTTCCAACTGCCTTGCCAAATAAGTCACATTTCCCCACAGTGCCCACTCATTTTTAAGGTCTCTGGAGGTCTGACGACGATTCCTGACACAGGAACAGATGAGTACATAGTCATCTAGCTGTAGTAGGGTAGAAAGACGTTTCCCACCGAGACCAGCTAGCAGTTTGGTAGTACCATGTTGGGCTTATTTTTTCTTGGTGTAATGAACGGCTGTCTTGGAGATCTTCAGTTTTTTCGCTCCGTGTCTCTCACTCATGCCAATTTCCAGCACAGTCAAGATTGCTGCCTTTGTGGCTTCACATAACTCTTTTTGTTTGAGGCATTATATGAGAGCTGACAACTTCTGAGATGCACCATGTCTTCAATGTAAGCAGGAAACCACTCTAGGCCTTTGCATGTGCAGTGCTGCTTAGGGCATGAAATGACTTATATACCCTGGGAATACAATTAGGTTTAAACATGTCAAGTAGGGCATAAAGTATGTAATCAGCTGCATTTTTTGTCGTGTTCATCAGGTAACACACCTTTAGTGGAACCAGAATGAATGAACAAGAAATTGAAGAAAACAAAGATGGTCAAATCATTTTTCCCATACTGTATTTATAAAAAATTATTCTCTAGACCACAAAAACATATTCAGCTTCTGTTGTTGCAACCTGCACCAACAGTATGTGTTTTGTTCTTGTTTTTTTTATTTTTTTTATTTTAGGGACATTCCCTTTTCTTCTTCCCCTTTTTAAGGTTACTGAGTTTTGGATGACTAAATGTCAACACAACTTGAACTGAAAGTGGGAAATTTCTCCAGTTGTTTGGTAGAGCTGTTCTTAGACATTATATGATGTGACATAACTTTCAATATTAGATTTATAACCAAAACTGACTTTCCAAAGAAATTAAACTAAAATCCTTCCATGTTATTTTAGATTCTACTTCCACGTATGAATGTACTCACAGCAGAATTCTCCTTGTTGACTTGTGATTTGCTGCTCCGTGCGCCATGTTAACATATGAGGTGAATTGAAAAATGTGAAGGTATCCTGAAGTGAGCATTAAATGGTGTATGGAATGAAATTCACCCGTTAAGAAATATGTAGAGCTCCCTCTAAAAGTTTTTGTTTTTCTGAGTGGATGTTACTTTTTATTTGTGTCTTGTATGAATGTATTTCACTATTTAGTTTTTTCACTTATATTCACCCCCCTCCCTCCACCAGTGCAGTGCTCTTCAATAAAACAATAAACAGAACAGCAGACAGTCTGCTGACCGCTTCTCACTTCCCCTTATGGGAAGTACAAATGCAAATGTCAGGACTCCCTTTAGCTTTAAGACACGAGAACGTGACATTTAGATGAAGATGTGGGACTTGCCAGACTGATTCAAAAGGCCAGAGATAAACAATGAAGTAGCAGAGGTTGAGCTATCCTGACATTTAGTCCCTAGTACGGGTCAAACTCCCAGTCTTTGTGATGCAGGTTTTCTGTGAAAGTGGTACACACGTGGACAAAATTGTTGGTACCCCTCAGTTAAAGAAGGAAAAACCCACAATTCTCACTGAAATCACTTGAAACTCACAAAAGTAACAATAAATAAAAATTTATTGAAAATTAAATAATCAAAAACAGCCATTACTTTTGAATTGTTGATTAACATAATTATTTAAAAAAACAAACTAATGAAACAGGCCTGGACAAAAATGATGGTACCTCTATAAAAGATTGAAAACTATTTGACCAGAGTGACATGATTAACTCAGGTGTGTCATTTAATTGACATCACAGGTGTTTCCAAACTCATAATCAGTCAGTCTGCCTATTTAAAGGGAGACAAGTAGTCACCCTGCTGTTTGGTGAAAAGGTGTGTACCACACTGAACATGGACAACAGAAAGCGAAGGAGAGAATTGTCCCAGGACATCCGAAAAAAAATTATAGACAAACATCTTAAAGGTAAAGGCTATAAGACCATCTCTAAACAGCTTGAAGTTCCTGTGACAACAGTGGCTCATATTATTCAGAAGTTCAAGACCCACGGGACAGTAGCCAACCTCCCTGGACGTGGCCGCAAGAGGAAAATTGATGACAAATTGAAGAGACGGATGGTTCGAATTGTATCCAAAGAGCCCAGAGCAACCTCCAAAGAAATTAAAGGTGAACTCCAAGGCCAAGGTACATCAGTGTCAGATCGCACCATTCGTCGTTGTTTGAGCCAAAGTGGACTTCATGGGAGACGACCAAGGAGGACACCACTGCTGAAAAAAACTCATAAAAAAGCCAGACTGGAATTTGCAAAAATGCATGTTGACAAGCCACAAAGCTTCTGGGAGAATGTCCTTTGGACAGATGAGACCAAACTGGAGCTTTTTGGTAAGGCACATCAACTCTATGTTCATAGACTCAAAAACCAAGCATACGAAGAAAAGAACACTGTCCCTACGGTGAAACATGGAGGAGGCTCAGTAATGTTTTGGGGCTGCTTTGCTGCATCTGGCACAGGGTGTCTTGAAAGTGTGCAAGGTACGATGAAATCTGAAGACTATCAAGGCATTCTGGAGAGAAATGTGCTGCCTAGTGTCAGAAAGCTTGGTCTCAGTCGCAGGTCATGGGTCTTCCAACAGGACAACCATCCAAAACACACAGCCAAAAACACCCAAGAATGGCTGAGAGAAAAGCGTTGGACTATTCTAAAGTGGCCTTCTATGAGCCCAGATCTGAATCCCATTGAACATATGTGGAAGGAGCTGAAACATGCCATTTGGAGAAGACACCCATCAAACCTGAGACAACTGGAGCTGTTTGCTCATGAGGAGTGGGCCAAAATACCTGTTGACAGCTGCAGAACGCTCATTGACAAATACAGAAATCGTTTAATTGCAGTGATTGCCTCAAAAGGTTGTGCAACAAAATATTAAGTTATGGGTACCATCATTTTTGTCCAGCCCTATTTCATTAGTTTGTTTTTTTAAATAATTATGTTAATCAACAATTCAAAAGTGATGGCTGATTTTGATTATTTAATTTTCAATAAATTTTTATTTATTGTTACTTTTGTGAGTTTCAAGTGATTTCAGTGAGAATTGTGGGTTTTTCCTTCTTTAACTGAGGGGTACCAACAATTTTGTCCACGTGTGTAGCTTATTGCTGCAATAACCCTTGTGAATGTAACTTTGGTAATTTTCTCAGTCTTGTCCGTAACAAGTATATAAAGACACCTTTCCAATAAAGGACAGGTAGCTGAAAACATTTGTTCTTAAAGCACGGTGTAGGGAAGATGAGTTGTGTGACATGTTTTGATTTAGATTTTTCTCCCTGATGTTGCTCACTCACCGCAGCGCCCACTCTGCCTCGAGGTCCTCTGACACCATGATCCCCTTTATTGCCCTGCAAGAATAGAATAGACGATACGATCCTGAAAAGAATACCTTTAATGTATGAAACTGTCATTTCACAGAATTTTACAATACTCTACATATTTTCTCTGCTGTATTATAAAAGATACAAATGATGTAGGAGTATAAGTTACTACTATATGTGTAATTTTTGTCAGACTTGCATGTCATGAAGTGCAAAACACGCCAGCATTGCTGCAGAGTGTCACAGGCTGTGCATCATTTTATGACTCAGAGAGTGGGTTTGGGTGTTCTGACTGCCAAGATATGCTTGATAAGAATCATTACATAGCATAACGCTGAGCATTTGAGGTCTTGTCAGGCATTCAGAGTTCCAAAGTGAATCAAAATTTATAGGTTGAATCATCACTACAAACAATGAGACAATGTGCTGAACAAACTTTCAGTACAATTAAACTGTTCCAAATAGGGAACATTCAGCTTTATCCATAGCTTTAAAATCTATTGTTTTGTGGCTAACAGTGCGGGAAAATGAAAAGTTGAACATTTTAAAACTTGCTGAATAAATCCAGCATTTTAATCACTTTAATTTTAGATTGTGAATCAGCTGAGCAGCTGTTGGGCAGCATTTTGCTCCTGATTGCAGCAGTGAAACATCTCTGCATGTCTGCTTGCCTTGAAATAACTGCTGAGGCTCATGGGCACTGCAGTCTTCAATGGCACACTGACAGTTAAAAAAAATGCAATAAAGAAATTTGTAGATCTGATGGCTAAAATGTGACGGTTTGGCTTTGAGAACTCATCCAGGAGACTTTCAGGATTCTCTGCGGAAGACTTGATGAATTGTTACTGACATTTCCAAGCCAAACTAAACTACAATAGTGTGTTCAGTATAAATATGAATTATTAAAGTAGTGTGTCTATGTGTTGTTACCTTAGCACCAAATGGTCCAGGCTCTCCCATCAACCCTGGGACTCCTATAGGCCCCTGACGAGATAAACAGCAGAAATAAAAATAAGGTTGTAGATATAAGTCAAATACAGATGACTGGACAGTTTGTAGAGATTTGTGACCCTAAATTTAATCCACTCACATCTTTTCCTGGGTCACCGTCACTGCCTGGAAGGCCACCTTGACCTTTAGTGCCCTGAGAGAGAGAAGAAAAGGGACATGAGCAGAGAGTTTATAATAGTATTTCTTCAGGAAAGTTGGAAGAAGTTCTAAATTTTATGTTTTTAATCAGAATAATTCTACTCTAAGTGAAACTGTGAAAACTCGATCCAAGCAAGAGTAATATGAGAAGAAAAGTGTGGAAACATGAGGTTGTTCATAGCATATCAGCAAACAAACCAAAGCACTATATGTAAAAATATATCTCATGTCTAGTTACTTTTTTGACACAACTACAAAAACTCAAATTTATCTCAAAACCAGTTATTACTTTCATTTCTTTGCGCATCTCCTGTTTTTTGTAAAGCTGACAACTTTACAGCAGTTTTGGAATTTTTCTAAATTCAACTGCAAGTTTCAGGGGAAGGTTTGTATTGCAACAGATAAGAGGTGATAGCCACTGAAACCTGACGGAAAAGTCATTTAAAAAGGTAAAAAATCCACACGATTCAGAAATGAAAGAGAAAAATTCACATTTCAGCATTAGGGAAAACCATTTTACAGGGTTTCTACCTATCCAAAGTGAAGCAACGTACCGATTTCATTTACGATTTATTCTCCCTGTCATCAGGCAAAACATATTTATCATTTGAAGAGTTCATTTGCAAAAACAGGTAACTCTGTTTTCAGAAAACTTATTTTTGATTGTTTACTTGAGATAATAACACTAATAATTTATTATTTCTCTATTTTGTCATGTATTTTCCTACTGAGTCAAATCCACTCAACTTCAGTTTGATTGATATTATCTCAAGTCAACAATAAAAAAAAGTTTTTCTGAAAATTTATCAAAACGGAGTTATCTGTTTTTGTAAATGAACTCATTTGTAAAGGTCACAGAATCAAATGACACAGAAGGTTAGATATGACACAAGACCAGATGACTTTTTCCCTTGTGATTAATAAGTTGCATGATCACTTGTTAACAAGCTTGTTTCGCCATAATAATAATAAAAAAATCCAGTTTGTTCTTAAAGGAGACAAAGGGCCTTAGTGTTTCTCATTCTGTGGTTAATAGAACACACAGTACATTAAGAGCTGTTTCTAGTGATCATAAATGATTAAATTACACCTGTTTGTGTTGACAAGATTACAAATTAAATGCCAAAAAAAGCTTCCATAACATGATACGGTCAGAATTCTGATTTAAAATTAAAGGAACAGTTGAGGATTCTGGTTTCTAAGTATATTTGCTTTCAGACAGTGAGATAAGAAGATACTTACACATCCTAAAATCCCAAATTGTCCATTTTACTTTCCTGTTCATTTACAGACTTAATGAATGTGATATATTATGTTATTTAGTGAGTGTTGGGTGTGTCTGTGTAGGTTCTCATTCATCCAGGCCATGGTTATCCAAAGTAGTTTAAATCAATCCACTGGACTTTAAGAAAGTTCCTTGAAGACGTTTCACCTCTCATCCAAGAGGCTTCTTCAGTTCTGGTGGTGGTTGGTGTTGCCTCAGCTTTTAACCTCTGTGAGGTGTGTCCAGGGCTGTTATTCCAACGACCGATACCAAAACTCATCTGACTACTCAACGATGGTCGTATCGGTGGGGGTCGTTGAAACGCGTCATTGAGCTCTCATGTGCTAATGATGGTCATTAGCATGAGTCTGCTGAGGAGTTCTTTTGGGGAGTTTTGAAAGGACCTGATTGCAAATTGGCGAAAGATGAGGTCGCAGACCACCCCCCCATTCAGAGATGGCTTCTTTCACTCCTCTCTCAAACCATCTGTCCTCCCTGTCCAAAATCTGAACAATGGTGTCCTGAAACGAGCGTCCTTCTTCCTTAAGGTGAAGGAAGACTGCCGAATCCTGTCCTGAGGAACTGGCTCTCCTGTGTTGAGCCATGCGCTTGTTAAGTGGCTGTTTGGTTTCCCCAATGTAGAGATCTGAGCATTCCTCGCTGAAATTCTGCAATATTTTATAACAGTTGACGGGAGACGTTCTAAGATGCTGACATTGACAATCAGTATCTTTCAAATCTGACTATTTCCATATGAAGCAGGCTAAAAATCTAAACTGCAATGCTGAGTTATCACCATTTGTCTTGTGATAATTTTAAACAAACTAGTGTGTATTTGGGGTAAATCACTAGTTAAATATGTCTGTGGGTTTCGATAATGTTACCAAAATAGTGGTATAATTTCATTTTCCTTATTTTACTAACTTTTGGAGAAGATTATATTGTAATTAACTGGGATTATTCTTAGTAATTCCTTATCTAGTTGATGTAACCATGACATACTCAGACTCAGGGCCATTGCATTAAACAATTTGGCTATTTTTAAGTTTGCTCTGGGGGCAGCATTGGAGGGAAAATGACGAAAACAAAAGTCAAACAGTATTCATCCTCCTGAAAGCATAAATGATGAAATGATATGAAATGACATGTAAAATAGAAAGTTGAGATCACCAAAACCTCCAAAATGATGATTCATCTTGAAGGAAATTTGGGTGTTAACAGTCTTGCTCACAGACTGACTGCGATTACATCTTCAATTTTTGTTCCAAGAGGTGAGCGATTAGAGCACGGTAGGAAAGTCATCATTGTGAAACCAAAATTCTCTGCAATTGAGAAATGCAATGAAAGTGCAGAAGTTGAATCCAGGAGGATGTTTGTACCTTCGGTCCACTCGGTCCGGTGGTTCCTGGCTGTCCTGGATAACCCTGAGGAGGGAAACCAAAAACACTCTGTTTAGATTACTACGAAAACATCGCTGCACAATGAAGAGTCTGTGATTTCAAGAACGAAACTCATTCGTAGTTAATTCCGGAATGATGCCTGAGCTACTTGAGTGCAAAAGTGAAAGGAGACGGGACACTAACAAAAACAGTAAAGAAATGACTAGTTATTAGAATGGGTGAATCTTAAAGAGGATTATGGGGTCATCTGTTACTATGTAGAGTAAAATGTATAAAAGACATGCTGAACGTCAACAAAAACAACAGTGTCACATGTTTACAAACACTGACGTCACTGTGTGTTGTAATGGAGAACACGGTAAAAGGAGAAATGTGACCAAAACCAAAACGCGTAACACAAAATGCGTGTCAAAAACAGAACATAAGAAGTTCCCTGAGCTCAGGCATGACATTAAAATTATATTTGTGTCTCAGTTTGTGTGATGGAACAATTTGAGCTTGGAAAAATATATATGATGCCTTAACAATCGGTACAATTTACTATTTCACTTGTGGTAGCCATTTACTTTATTTAGAGAGATAGATAGATAGAGATAGAAACATGCAAATACAGTTATTAAGCACACAATATATGTAGGTTATAAATACATTACACCTTACTTCTAATCATTTCTGTTGTATAAAATATAACCAATCCAAATAGCACAAAAAAATAATTTGTCTGTGCTTTTAATGTGACATGTACAAGTCCCAGATGTTATACCACAGAGATCTTAAAACTCCAAACTACTTGCCATTAAAAACAATGTTAATATTCAACCTTTAAAGGTGTTTGTCAATAATCAGACGGGGAAAGAGTATGAAGGATATGTTGGATCAAAATTCACATCAATCCAAAATGTGAGGGATCCTACAAAGAGTGAAAGCTCAGGGTTGTAGATGATTGTAGTGAACAGAGATTATGAGTAAGGATCTTTCTTACAGTGTAGCCTTGTTCACCGACATCACCGGGAAACCCAGGCGCTCCTATCTGACCCTGTGAGAGAAGACAGGACAATCAGAGACACCAAGGCATCGTTCACCTCTAACAACCTCTGCTGGTCAGCAGAAGGAAGTGCAACACCTTATTTTCCCCAAACACAGCTAAGTCAAGAGTTCTATTTTTACCTCCGCCAAGGAGGTTATGTGACACCCGGCACCTGGTGTTTGTCTGTCTGTCTGTCTGTCTGTTAGCAAGATAACTCAAAAACGCCTGGGCAGATTCACATGAAATTTTCAGGGGATGTAGACTATGGTAAGAGGAAGAGCTGATTTAATTTTGGTGGCAATCCGGAAAGGATCCTGGATTCTGGATCACTTTGAATTTTTTAGTATGTTTAAGAATGTGGTCCAAAATATGACAAAAACATCATAGGTTAGTATGTCGTCCAACAAATTGTAGCAAGGTGTCCAGATAACTCAACTGGTTAAGAAGGTGATTCGTAAACAGAACTGTGTCAGAGATGCAGGTTTGATTCCAGCTCATGATCCTTTACTGCATGGGTTTCCTGTTTTCCTCTCTATCCTTGGCGGAGGTCTGCACTCTCTGAGTGCTTTTCTAGTTAATCAAGGTAAGGCATGGATTCAAGTTTCCGGCAATCAGTCATACTTCAATAGAAACAAATGCGTTCTCTTTTACAGGTCTTTAAGGTTTCTATCTATACCTTTAGTCCATCTTGTCCCTGAAGACCCTGTTTGCCTTCATTGCCAAAAGATCCCTAAACAGAAAACACACTTAAAGCACCTCAATAGATAAAAAAGAATTACAAAAATAACAACCAGGAAGGGCATGTACTGTAAATAAACTTTTAAAACACAGAACATTTTAATGGTTTAAGTGTTACAGGACTTACAGAAATGATCATATTTTTATAAACTACTAAACATATATTTGCTAAGTACCACTGTACAAGCAGTTCAAAATTTCTGTGAACATAAAATGTAGTTATTTTTAGATATTTATGTAAAGTGGTCATGTATATGCAAATGTGATGAGGACTGAGAGACTAAAAAAAGGTCTATAAAAAAAAATCTGGAGACAGCGTGTTTGTGCATGTTACTCCTTTACCTTGATACCTTTACCTCCTTTTGGACCTGTAGGCCCAGCCTCACCATGTGGACCCTGGAATAAATAATAATAAAGTCAATAAGAATTTCTAAAAATCAAATGTATAGAAAAAAAACCCCAAACTTAGTTGACTATGAAAATCAGAATTTTAAAGCTGGCCAAAATAAACTAAAAACGATTTGTCTTAGAAGCTAAAAACATGCCAGTGTGAGGTATATACACATGTATCATCATACAAAATAAAGTATGTTCTATCGCACAAAGATGAAGTATTACCATTTAAACAATACACTAAAGTTACAAGCTTTAGAAACAACGGATTCTGCTAGTGTTCGAAAATGAAAATAAATTTAAAATGATGAAATAAATTGACTTAAAATAGGAAAAATGTAATTAAAAAAGGATTTATTCTATAACTGCAGTTCAATCCCAATTCAGGGGTCACGTTTAACGGTTACAGCAGCTGCCAAAAAGGAAACTCCCAAATTCACCACGCACCACTCTTCTGTGTCATTGTTGATGATGTGACGGGGTACTAACGTAGATGGTGGTGGAGCCAAACCTCCAGGTGATTTCCAACCATATAAAGGTACAACGTCTCAAACAGCCACTAAAGACCACCTGGATCTCTTTATAGGGTGGCAGATGGTTGGTGGCAGATTGTTGGGGTTATTGCTCGCTTTCTTCACCCGCACCTGCCTGCATTATCTTTTATTATCTGTATTACTCAACAGTAGTTTGGAAGTGTGTGTGGTATGCACTATTCTCCAAATCTATTTTTAACAATTTATGTTTTGTCAGTTGCCTGTAAAGCACTTCAAATTGTATTTTATTTGTTTTCTTGATGAATAAAGTTGAAGTTACTGATAGATTATTGAGAAATATAAAAAATAAATCCATTTTGACATCACTAACCAGCCATGATGTGGTTGCAGTAACTTTTCTTAATCTCACTTTCATCTTTAATTTGCTTTTTTTAGGAAAACCTAAATATCTGCTAATACCTCACTGATTACAGTATTAATAAAGGGTTAAAAAACACCACCACTCTGCTTTAGTACCCAGTTGAACTTTTTCAAAGATGTCTCAGTAATAGTTTGTGTTATTCTGTGCAGTTTCCTTACAGTCTCACCAGCAGGTCCGACTCCTCCGCGGGGTCCCTCCATACCGAGGTCACCCTGTTGAGAAGAAGAGACGCCAGATTTAATCAAATAATTTGTCTACTCAAACTGCTCACGATGCTGCTGGTGAACCAATTAAAGAGTAGGTGGAGGAGAAGGAGAACAATGCAGTATCGAAAATTCAGAAAGTTTACTGCTCAAATGCAAATTTGCTCCTTCAATGACAATTCTTTAAAATGTGAGCTATCACAAAGCAACTAAAAATCAATTAAATAAGATTAAAAGAAAAAAAAATCACATTTCGGGACAAATTGTCTGGTTTAAAAGACAGAAGCAGAATTTATAGCAGGCAGAATTAGAAACTACTGTTAACATCAATTGCGTAGTTAGAATAACCCTCTCATAATTCTAAAATAAATACAAAGTAATATATTTATTATAGACACCCGTATTCACTTCAAATTCCAAACAGCAAACAGACTGAATATTAATTATAATCTAATGAATAATTGGACTAATTATTAATTCAGAGTAAATTACAACACTTTTCAAACTAAAAACATCTTTAAAGCACGGTGCTCCGTTCACTTTTCTTTCAGAAAGCACTGACCAGAGTAGCTGAATGATTACAGCAGATATCATACAACTGCAACATCTCTTGATCTATTCCAGCCAAGGAACTGTGTTGTATGTCCTACCCCTTTATTTCACCCGTTTTTGGTTTTGGTTTTTTTTACATCTTTGACTCTTCATACTGTCCTTAAAGACAAAATATGTCCAAAAAAAAAAAAAAAAAGGAAATGGTGATGCTTCTACCAACATCCCTCCATCCAGTGTTTGCATGCGCCAGCAGCAAAACATGCAGGCTAGAAACAGCCAACAGGTGAAGAAATCAAACATGAGGTAGCAGCCATAGTTATGTCTGTTGAAGGAAAGTTACCAGATAGTTAGCAGGTGTGACTGACTGCTACCATGGTCTTAGTTCTGAGTTAGACTGGTGGTCGGGTGGCTCTTAAGTTTAAAGTTTGTTGGGCTTGAACACCGTCTAATGGTACAAGTTTGCATGTCAGTATGTGTTCAACCCTTCGACGCACAACATGGGTCAAAAGTGAAACAAACCCTAGAGAAAATGGTATCTGCTGACCCACACTGGGCATTAAAGGGCTAATGCATCTTTACCTTCAGACCCAGCTGTCCACGTTCACCTCGGTCTGCAATAAGTCCAGGTTCTCCCTGAGGGATTAAATTAATAAGTTTATTATTTTACAAAGGTTTTAAATCATAGATTCACTTAGAGCTTTATGAGGCTTAACGATATATTGAAAAAAATCTAAAAAATTGCAAATGTGAGACACTGCTCATCATAAAATCTGAGTGATATATATTTACATTTTTATTATCAAACATTCAGAATAAAATGCAAACACTGAGTTTCAGCCTCTACTGCTGGATTCAGCTGGACAGCTTAACTCACCATCCCTCCTGAGAAACCAGAAGCTCCTTCGTCTCCCTCAAGCCCAGCATCACCCTACAAGAAGAGGTCAAAGGTTAAAACACGTACCACTAACAAAAATCACATAGCAAGCAACTCATGCAGCAGTTTCATAGTTTTGAAAAGAACAATATGTGATATTTATCCTTAGTAACACATTCAATCATACATTGAATAGCAGTATTTAAATTATCTGAAAAATACATTTATTTTGGTACTTAATCCATCTTGCCTCTAATAAAAGTGTTTCTAATGTCAAAATATGGAAAATAACACTAAAATTACAGAGGCGCTTATTAATGTACAATTATTTCTAAATCAAAGTCAATTTCATTCTAATTGATGAAAATATTTAAATGTAGCTTTCATCCTTTTTCAAACGCTGTTTATTCTTTAAGACTATAAAAACAATAAACTGAATTCTGGAAATAACCTGTCTCTCCTTTGCGTTTACTTTTATTTTCAATTCTTTGAACAGCTTTTCCTTTCAAATTTAAGTTTCTGCACTTTCAGTTTCATTTTCAAGTCAGTTTTTTTTTAATTGTTATTTTCAGTATCTGTTACGGATTACAACATTGTCATTACTTTTATATTGTAACGAGTTACATCAACAGTATAAACTGTCCTACTTGGTAGTATGAAGAGTCAGTTTTGTAACAGGATTTACTTACTACTGGTCCAGTGTCTCCTCTTCTTCCCTGAACTCCTTTGGTTCCTTTATAACCCTAAAACAGAAAACACACAAATAAAACCAATAGCTGATCATACACAGAGCTCAGTGGACAGTTTTTATTCAATTCAGGTTTCCCTGTAATATACAAACATGCTATAAAATAGCGTTTTAGACTCTCACTTCTCTGCCTTGAATTCCTGGTTCACCAGTTTTACCCTGCAGGCCTCTGGATCCCTGACAGAGAGAGAAAAAGAATCACATTAAGCAAAAGATACGCTGCAAATCAAGACAAACCTACAGTATTTATCAGTGATTTTCTAGTGGGTACATATCGACAACTCATTACTGTGTTTGTGCAAACTGTGGGAGGAGCAATTTTGACAATTTACATGAGCTTTAATCTCAACATTTCACTGAAACGTCTGAGATATAAGCAGATGAATCTCTACAATAACCAGATTCAATATTTACTTGCCAATGTAGCATAATTCCCTCAAATGTGAATAAAGTAAACAGAGAACCATAAAAACTGCAGCGCTGCTACAGAACAGAAATTCTTGTCTCTCCAATGATGATAATATAAACACTGAAATATGTTACACTGAAAGTGACTTAAAACAACACATGAGAAGTCATCAGAAGTACAACAACAAATGTGGAAAAGTTGACAAAACCTGTACTGGAAGAGGGATATTTTACTGATGTTTATTTAATTTACAATCTACAATTTTTGCAGCTAATAACAGCGATGCTCTATCAGCTGACACATTTTTTCTAAAGTAACATCTATTTCTATAATAAGAGATTCATTTTAAGCTAGTTTTCTGCACAAAAAAATCAAATTTTAAAAGAAGATACCAATGCCTCTATCAGGCCAAGCAACATAATATTTTTTTGGTGCTTAAACACGATCATGGTCTTGATGCGTTTCTTCAGCAGCATCAGCAGGACAGCAGCTCATGAAGTAACAGTGATATGATGGAAGGATCTAGTACCTTTGGTCCTGCAAACCCAGCGAATCCAGGCTCACCGGGTTCACAATCACACTCTGTTGGCCTCTCCTCCCTGATCCCTGCATCACCCCCCGACTCCTCTGAGGAGTCAGTGTCGGCTCCATATGGCACCTGAAACACAACATTACCAAAGATTATTGCTCCATAGGGAGCATGATCATATCTGTTGAGGTCATGTTTTCAATGTTCACTCAGCTGTGGTTGAAATATGCAACTTTATACACACAAAATATATTGTGAAGCCTAAAGTGGCTTTTTAAATTAGGGTGTTCCGCTATTTCACTTCATAAAGCATTTCGTGATTTGTTCTTAAAAGTGAAAGATAAAAATAAAGTTGAAGTTGCATTTGTTGTTTCACTTTCAATTCACTCGGGAATTCTCCCAGAAGTGAAAACATCCAACAACAAAAGAGGAAATAAACCATATTCATTTGCAACAAACAGTTTTGGTCATATTGGCTTCCACTCAGCAAAAGTTACATAGTCCCATTAACTTTCCATATTAAAACGTATTAATAATACTCATACAAAAAGTAAGATATACGCTGCTTGCACAATTATTACACAAGTGCATATTCTCATCATTTCTATGGACACTTTTCAAATGTAAAACATTTATACTTGAATGCTTATTAAATTTGATCATTTTAAGGAGTAATGAGGCAGGATTTAACCTAAAGTGATTAGCGCCTTTGGTTAAAGTGTGCATAATTATTATGCATCTTCACTACCTCAGCTAAACTGGGCTAAAAACAAGATTTAACTGACTCTGAAAAGTAAAGAATTGTAAAATGTCTTTCTGAGGCAACACTCTTGAAATAAGCAAAATATTGTGTCATGACCACCAGACAAGCAAAAGCTGCGTTATAATTAACGAGCAGGGTCTCATAAAAGGCATGGAGAAGCATTAGAAAATAGAAAGCAGCTGCAGAAGACTTAAGAAAAGGCCCCAGGACGCTCTCTTCTTTAATAGGTGCTAACCACTACAACCACACTGGAAACACCCCACAACACATGCTGGTTTGGAAGTGCTCTGATGCAGTCATCTATCACATCTAGGCTTTTGTTGCCCAGACACTCCGCTGCCCATTTTACCCTACTTTCTTTCCTTGCCAGGTGCCACTACAATGAAGGCAATCAGTGTAACTCACAACACCTGTTAGAGGTCTAATTGCTCCACATGATCTGTGTATGCTCCCCTGAGAATGACAAAACTCCCTTTCTCTTAGTTAAACACTGAGGTTTGAGGTTCAGTAACATCTTGGTAACATCTTGGATTGAGTATTGCATTATATTTCTTCAGCACTGAAATTAATCCTGAGGAATACAATTTTCCTGTTGATTGTGTATGTAACATTAAAGGCAAAAACAAACTAAACTTTCATCAGCTGAAGCACAACTGTAAATGCTGCTTAAGCACTTGTCAGATTTTATTTCAAGGTTTTAATATTGTCTTTTTGCAAATTGAAGCTTAACAGAGTCAAAGTGCATATCAAGGGGACTGTGTATTACAGGATTCTGAGGGAACCTTTAATTTAATGCAAGTTTATTTTGCCTCAAGGTATTTTTTGGACTATTCAAATATATTTGCAACATGAAAAGGGGGGTTTTGTTTGTGTAACCTAGGAATTGTCAAAGGTTTCTTTGTGTAGGGTCCGACTTTGGTGACTCCTAGTATCAAAAACTAATCTTCCTTTAATATAGTTAAATGTTGAAAAACATCTGACCCTAACAGGAATTTTATTTGCATATGTATTCTACGTAGATGGACTGGTTAATTAATATATAATTTATGTTGCCTGTATTTCAAACTTTTTAGGTTAAATAAGATAAGACAAACGTTATTGATCGCACATTGGGGAAAGTTTACCATTACAGCAGCTCAAAAAACAGACGTAGGATAAGAATATATTAAAAACACAGGGCCAAAATTGCAGAGGACATTATACACACAAGATGAAACTTTCAAGAACTATATACAAAAGGATGGTTGTAACAAATTACTGCAGATAACTCAGTAGGATTTGTATGTACGAGGAAAAGTAGTGTAGTAAAATAGGTACTAATATGTAGGTGTAATTAAAATACAGTCCACCATAAATTCTTGACAAGCTGTCAAAAAAAACCTCAGCAAATGTTTCTTCTAGCAGCTGTTTTTGGAGCTTCTGGTTGTATACGCTGTCACATGACCATCAGTAGACAGTCTGACCGGTTCTCATGGGATTGTAGATATTAAAGTTTTGTTTTTCCTCGTTCTTGTTTTGATAAAACAGAAGTGGACACGTTCATCAAACATGTAAAATTTCATGTTTGCTGTGATAAGCTCCAGAGCGGACCCAGGATTTAGACAGTTTCCTCAACTGAAGAAAAAAACTGTTGTCAGCGCTGCTCTGACTGCAGTAAAGACCGCCAGCTGTCCCACCTGCATGATCTCTGTGTCCTCCTTGGCGTAGTGGGACTCAGTGGTGGTGGCGTAGGGAAAGGTGTCCTCGGTGATCATGGTAACCTGTGTGGGTGCAGGACCATAAGGGTCGTAGTCTCCCTCCTCCAGTAGTTGGTCTTTATCATAATTGTGAGTTGGCTCAGGGGGATACTCTGAGGAAACATTATTCAGACCAGTGACCTTATGATCCATTAGTAGTCTCAGTTTTCACTTTGGAGCTCTGTGAGTTGTGCTTTCTGGTATATTTCACACTGGTCTGGGAAACAAACATCCGTTGTTGATCATCTATAAGCAGGAAGAATAATGAGGGACAAGAATCTCACCAGGCTGCGGAGAGGCTAAGTTGTCATAGTGGTCGACTAAGGACGACTCGTCAAAGGTGTGGTCCTCACCTGAAGAGATATACATATGTACAGACAGTAAGTGAGAAGTAATTCTAGGGATTTTAGGTTTTGTAAGGGGCTTGTTGGTCTAGAGGTATGATTCTTGCTTCGGGTGTGAGAGGTCCCGGGTTCAAATCCCGGACGAGCCCTTTGTTTAGGCCGAAGAAAATTTCATAGTTTGAAACTAAATACATTGTCTCCACAAAAAGAAAAGAAAAAAACAATCATAAATAGGACAAAAAATAAAATCTACCGGTGCTTTCTAGTGACAGACTAAGTCAGAGTTACTTCTTAAAGGTTATAGAGCTATCTTTACAGGCAACAGCAGCTCAAATAACTGGAGTAGTTACTATTGTTTTTGTTCATTTGACTACCAAACGCATTAATTTCTAAAATAAATAAATGTGTTAAATGTGTTGATTCAAAATAAGAATTTTGAATTGTCTTGTTTTTTTCTTGTTGTTCTTTTAAGTGGGAACAAACAGCTCATTGTATAAGCTGCGTGCCAAATATACTTTATCTAAATGTATTGTTTGGAACCACAACACTCCGATGTTCTATCAGCCTCAGCATGAAGCAGCTCTGACCTGAGTGGTATCCAGAATATTCTTCCTGGCAGAGAGAAGAGACGACACACAGCATCAACACAAACAGCCGTGAGAGGAGCGACGTCTGCAGAGAAAAAACAAATATACATGGCACACATTTGAAATTATTTTACGAACTTAATACAATCTATATGAAAAGATAAAGATGACAAAAATGACAAAGGCCCTCTTTCACAAAATCTGGTTGAACAAACTCCGATTCAAACAATGAACTCTGAATTGACTGACCCCAAGACTGAGCTTTGATACTATTCATAACAGCTACAGGACAATAAAGAGCAAAGTCTCCACTTGGACCAGGTACAGATAGAAATGAAGAGTAGAAAAAGGAATGAATACGTGAGCACAATCACATTTTATTCATTGTAGCCTCCTCTTTCATCATTTACTTTACTTTAATTTTCCTTACTGTATCATGAAGTTGAATTTTGCTAGAATTACATTGGATATTTGATATTTAGTTATAATCTGACAAAGACAAAATATAGGTGGTAGAAGCTGAAGATGAAAATATGAATCAGTCAGATTTGACATTCTTCATTTATGGACCTGTGACGGTAAAGTCTGACCAAGCAGTCGCATAATGATTTTGATGATTTGTCCTTGAAATATTGGCTTGGTTTAAACAGATAGAAAAAATTTAGATGTTTTTAGGTGCCTTTTTAAAAAGCATTTTATGACTATAGACTATATGCAGTCTATCTACAAAAACTCCCTTCCAATCACCATCCTATTCATTCAGAAATGTTCACATAATCTCCACAATGATGTTCTAAGTATAAGAATTTTCCAATGTGACCATCAATGTGACTGATAACATAACAAATAATTATTCATTGCTGTGCATAGCAAACAACACAATATCTAACTGCATTTTTTTATTTATTATGCATTTTTATTTGTATCAGCTTCTTCAGAAAAAGCCAGATTGCTGATGAAGGCCCACCAGCAAGCAGACGAGTTTCACAGAACCAATTACATTGGTTAGTGACCTAAAGTGTAAATTACTGCTCCTTCACTCATCTCAGGATTCTTCAGAACTGAAGTTAAATGAACATGGACTGGAGCATAAAATGCACTGATGGAATAGTTGCACCACTGCCAGCTGGGTATCACAAACTCTGACCATAAGATGATAACTTTGCAGAAACAAAACATCTTTTGTGAAAGAACAAAAAAATGTTGCATACTTACACTCACTTAACCAAATGGCATAAAATTACTTTTGAGGACTGAGATGTTGCTGATAAGTGGAAGAGTCTTTGATTGCTACCTAAAGATGGTGTTTGATGTTGCGTTTGCGATCTTTGTGAAAGCAAGAGTCATAATTTACCCTAGCAACAAGCTTTTAGATTTTTGATGGGTGCTTTAAGGCATATTCGAAATATGTGAAATCAGTTTTATCAGTCTTTAGTGATCTGCCCCCTAACTGCACCAGATCAGGTATGTCACTGTTACATAACCACATGTAGCAGTGGTAGTGAATAGACATTTGCACACGCAAAAAAGATAACTCCACACACACACACAAAATTCAAGATCAAGGCTCATAGCTACTTTTACAGTTTCCTACAAGAGAAAACTGCCTCAGATTATAGGAACGACTGCATAAAAGTCAAACATGTTACAGTAAAGACAAATAAACAAAAATAATACATAAACAAATAAACCAAACAAATTAACACTATTCAAAATACCACTTCATATGTCAAAAGTGACTGCAGTATAGCTAATTTATTAATTTTACTCATTTTCAGACAAAAACACTTAACATTTGCTGGTTCGAGCTCCTCAAGTATCAACAAATAAAAAATTACAATTTCATTCTTTTCTGTTTCTTTTTCATTTTCTTGTTTCTTCATTTGTTTTTTAGCATATAACTACAAAAACAAGAAAATAACAAACAAGACGATTGTAAAGGTATACTAAGCAAGAGTTTCCTAAAAAGTACATTACAATCGTCACTTACGATCTAATAGTATTTTGTAGTGGTGCATTTATCTGCAGAGACCCTGGCTTCTGCCTGCATTTTCTTATTTTGACTCCAAGCCAATAACAGCATGCACATGGCGTCAGGACAAAAAGGTAGTGATCAGTGCCAGACCATAAGTAGCTTTGGAAATTGCAGACACAATGCAAATATAGCGAGGCGAGATGCAAAGCAGACAAAGTTTACTTCAAATAAGAGTGAATCTGGAAATGCTTTCACTCTCTGGCAAAGTTTTTTCTGGTTTCACTTGATCTCTCTAATCAATAAAGTACCCACCCAAATTATGGCAACGTGTAGCCTAGCAACAATGAAAGCACACGTCATTGTACCATAAGTTGCCCTAGTTAGATAGGCATCACACAGGTAAAATGTTTGGTGTTGAAATTCTAAAGAAATTTTGGATCTTTTGCCTACTTCTTCCCTTCATGCTGTAGCATCTCCTCTTTTGAGCTATTATGAATGGTGGTCAGTCTCGCAACCAAAATGCCAACTATACCTGTATTAGTCTATTATCACAAACCAGCTCAGTGAATGTGACAAAGGAAGGGAGACCAGTCAGGTTTTAAGATACAAACACAATATTTTAATATAACTTAAGTAACTAAAGGAATGAAGTGTGACAAATGTTTACATCAGTAATGAGTGGAGTGCATGGGTGAGTGAGGATGTGTGTGTTGGTGTTGAGTGCAAAAGGAATCGCCAAACCAAGCTGTGGAGCCTAGGAGAGAGAGAATAAGTGAGACCAAGTGAGCTTTTGTAGCCTCCTAAAGCTCCACCAGGTGCCACATATTAGTCTAACAACCCTCCCTTTCTCCCTTTCTTTAAACAGTCACTAATATATTTTATGTAATCCCTCATGTGTAGATATTCCATCAGTTTCTTTATCGTGTTACAGTTATCTGGGTTTAATCAGGTGTGGAAAGTAAAAACTGTTTCCAGCTGCTAAAAAACCTAATTTTGGGCAGATTTCATTGTTTTCTGAGACCCAATAGGCAAAGGAACTGGCAGAATAATTAAGAGTAAATTAAGAGCACAATGCCAGGTGGATATGGAAGGACAAGGCATTGCCAACACTGTGATTGATGTATGTGTCACTTTCAGAATTATGTGCAGCAGTAATGAATCAGACCAAACCATTCACATGTAGAGGTCTTCACACTGCATTTAAGTTCTAGAAAACATCTGTTGTCAAAGGCATCTCTGCAGCCTGATCCATCAGACTACCTACAAGGTGCTACTAAAGTAATATTAGAAGTGAAACAAGTATCAGTGATGGACCTCCTGACCTCAGAGCAGGTCGAGGAGGATCACTGAAGTGTCAAAGCAACTACATTCAAAAAGCAGACTCTTTTTTTTTTAAGGCCTCTGGGACTCTGTGGTTGGCCTGTAGTCGCTGAGGGTTGGAGTTGCTCAGTTGAGACTGCTGGTGTTTAAGTGAGAATGAAACCAACTGAGAGGATACTTTGTCAGAATGAAAACCGCTGAGCTCTTCTCAGACTCATCTGACATTCCTCAAGCTTCACTGTGAGCCTGAACACAAACCAAGGAAAAGCCTTTCAGTGGACAAGCTGCATAATGGACATTGACACGAGGTCAATAAAACGAGCGACAGTAGGGATACAAATGACCATAACCACAATTTCTTTGTGTGGTATTTAAAATTTCAGATAGAGGCTGTGAGAAATGTGGTATATTTTCCTGTCTGGTGCTTCCTAATGCCTCTTGCTGTTGTTGCTCTTTATTTCTTTATTAAACAGGAAGCACTTCTTACTTTGCAAAAAGGCAGCAAAGAATAGAAAAATATGCATGTGCAACATTTGATGAACAATACTGACCTAAGATCAACTTCTCATTATCTTGCCACAATTCTACAAAGCACTGGTGGATGTAGAATATCTTGTAAACAAAAAAAAACTCCTACTACTGGTTAGTTTGAGCAAAAATCACAAAAGATCTGCCGTAACCGTTGCAGTAGACGGAGCATGCTGACATGAGAATGAACTGATAATCCTGACCCGCAGGACCGCTGGGGCAGTGAGGTGAGAAACAGCCTAACATTTGCAGGGTCAGATTAACTACTGTAGATGCTTTCATGCCTATCTGTGGTTTGTCATTGAAAACACCAGCTAATGCTTGTGCTACAAAAGGAAAATGCAACCTATTTTGACATTTCTCTAAATTCAGGCAAATCAAAGAAGTGGTAAAGTGGCTGTACAAAATGGACTTTTGTGCACTGAAAAAGAACATGAATTACAATCAGACTTCCAAAACAACAAACAAATGAGCCTCAGAAATGTCTTTCCTGTAAAACAACTCCCAGAGACAGCTCCCCTGTTGTAATGAAGGAACGGTTTGCACTCCAGTGTGTACAGAGCACTTTCTTTGTAAGGCTATTGCTGTTTTACGATCAAATACAAATGTTAAGATACTTTAAAAACATTTCACTCAAAAAATAAGTGTGTTTCTGCTAAATTCATTCTGCAGGTTACTATAACTTATGTTTTTCTCCCAGGTAGAAGTTGGTTGAACGCATAGATTAAGTATATTAACATTCATTACGTTTAAGGTTTTTCTCACTGACACCTGATCTTGTTGCTTTGGATCCCAACTCAAAGATGAAAAGATGTAAAGAAAGTCTGCACATTGACACATACGATAGCACCTGCTAAATATCCAACCACTCTGCATGAAACAAAGATAAACCTGGTCAGCTACTGTAATCTGCAAGGTCATACACCGATATGAACTACAACCAACCCATGCTGCTACTATTCTATTCATATTGCCCATTACATGCAGAATGTCCACAAACCATTTTCTGTCCATTTAGTGTCTGTTCTGCAGCATATATTAGTTGTAATCATTTCAAATCTAATAAAATTCCACCCATGGGCCCGTCAGGGAGATACAACAGATCAAAACCAGCAGGGCCTTTGGTCAAATCCAGGCCATCTCCTCTTACCTTGTCCCTGGACGCTCCCATTGTGCTGCACAGTCAGGTACAAGACCAGATCCTGCACAGGACGCTTTCTGGATACAGATGAGGACAAAAACAATCTGATTTAGCTTTCCCTGAGCAGTTTCTCTCACAGCATTATCACTTGGATGCTTCTCCCTGTCCTGTCTGTCTCCTCTCTGCCTCTCTGGGATCCCTCAGGTTCCCAGGCACTGACAGGATCCAGTCTGTCTTTTTTGTTCTTCTTGTCCTCCATCTCTGCTTCTCAACAGGGTGAGAAATACCTGAACCAGAATCCAGCATGAGCAGAGAAAGACCAAGGTGTCACTTATATCCCAGTCACAATGCACATGCACGGTATATTTTGAAGCAAAAACATAAAGCATACATTTGTAACAATTTCATTCAGTTTAAATGAATTTGGCTTAACTGCTCACCAACTGGATCAAAATGTAAGTTTATTGTGGTGCATGTGTAATAAAGGAAAGTAAATCTGCCACATATATTAAGAAAATTTGAAATTGTCATCCTAAAAAAAAAAAAAAAAGTCACATACAGATAATTTGCCAACAAAACTCCAATTAAGAGTCCTCTACCTAAACACTTAATTTGATGACATTTGTCTGATGTCTTGCCAAAATACTAATTTAATGGCTACAAATCTTTTAACTTTCTACAGCTTTTGGTTGGTAGTTAGACAAATTGTAAAACTAGCCTTTGGTTGCTTTTGCTTTTAACTCATTGCAAGTGTGAAATTCTTGACAGACCATCATTATATAGCTTCAAAATGGACATTTTAAGCTTTTCCTCCTTCCGAAAATGATGACAGAATTAAACATCTGTCATTTTTCTGAATTCAAGATCACAGAAACCCACTTTTCAGGATTTTGTCAATGATTGCAGAAATCTTGTGCAAAAAACTCACAGACACACGGCAAAATTAACGCCAAAAAAGTCACCTTTGACCCCGTGATGAAAGTGTGCCAGTTATGACACTCCTGTCCAACATTCCAAATAATCTTTAGTTAGAAGAAAAAAAAAATCACTCCAAACCTATCAGGCAGAGCAGGTGTGGTCCACCTAAACAGAGCAAACCAGGAAAAAAATGTGTAACTGCACTGTAAAACCCTGAAATGATGAACAATAGTGTGGAAACATGATTGGAAATTGCAGTGATGATGAAAAAAAAGAAAAAAAAGTGTTTATGTTGTTGGTTCCCAGAACTTTATTACCATTTATATCTTTCCAAAGTCAGTTTCTAAACTTAAAATGTAATGACACCTGTCGTTTTTGGAAGGCCACGATGAACATTGACCTGATCTGATTTGACTTCTGTTGTTGCTGATCCAGCGCTCTCACTTCTCCTTCTCCCTCTCCTCTTTCTTCTTTTTCTTTTTCTTTCGGTCGTGGTGGTGGCGGCTATCTGGGGAACGCGAATCCCTGCAAAGATCCAAAGCCAAAATTACAGCCCATTTTGTATTTTCAAAAAACATGACATTTTTAGTCATAAACATTGACTAATGGTTGTATGAATCTGTTATATAAGAATCACAACAAGAATCTAAAATATATACACACAAACATGGAAATGTTTAACAGTCACTTGTCATGAACACCCAATAAATTGACAAGGCACAACACAAAAGTTAAATTAGTATTTTCTAACCTCTCTTTCTTTTTCTTCTTCTTCTTGCCGTCTCTGTCGTGGCTTCGCTCCCGACTACGATGGCGTCTGTTGCGGGAGTGGTGAGACTCTGAGGATGCTGACCGTCTTTCTTCCAACAAGCGCCTGACAGACAAATATCAATCACTAGCCCATCAACTCCTCTGATCGCAATGATTTTTTCTTGATCAACAACAAAACAGAAAACTGATCAACAGGACTGTGCCGTGTACTTGTGGGAGGAGTGTTCAGATCTCGTCGACTCGTCCTCGTCCTCTTCGTCTTTCCACTGTCTGGCAAGTTCCTCTGAATGGACATTAATCACCTCTCTGATCACCTGCAGGATGATCACAGTATTAGTCACTTAACCTTGAAATAAACACACAACAGTTTCAGCTAAGACCTATGAAGTTGAATCGGTATCCGATTTTCAGTTAAACATAGAAACGGCATTAGTTTGTAAGACAAATTTCGTTGGCCCTCCAAAACCTCTGACATGATAAGATTCTCTGCATCATATTTTACCCTTCAAATCTCTAAATGAAATTAAAACAACAGACTGATAAAATGCCTACCACAATGGTGCGTTTATGTGATTTAAAAATTTGAAAAAGAAACCTCATCTCAATAATCAACATTTCAGAGTCATAACAGCTGCTGTAGGATTTGCAGATCAGTTTTGCCAACGAGCACACTGTAGCTGTGTAACCATTTTAAATTAGCTGTGAATTTGTTGACACTTCAACATAAAGTTGGGAATATGGGAGGAGAAGGAAACCCACTTTGTACTACACTTCCAGAAACTTTGTCACGACACCATTCGGAGACAGAAATTAAGCTCATGCTACCCTGAATTAAAAATACTGGGCATGCTACAAATAAACAATATGCCATGATGAATTTTATTGAAATAAAGGAAATTATTAAAGTGAACAAAATAGCAGCAGCTACTTATTTACCTCAGTGTAGGACTTCTTAGTGATGTGAACATTCTTGGCTCGGTAGGACTGACGCCGCCTCTTGTAGTCTCTCATCTCTGCCATCAGCTCCAGATGAGTCTTGGGTTCATTTTGTTCGTCATCTGCACACAAACACACATATTATACCAGAGGACTGCACAGAGGGGGAAAATAACAGTTAAAATGTAGTTTTTTTTTTTACAAATTGTATTTTATTTTTCCAAAAGCCAGCCACAAGTCAAATAAGAAAAAGTCAAATAAGACAATATAGCAGCACTGTCCCTTAATCATACACCAGCCTATAAAGTCTGCTTTTCATGTATTGGTGATCGTATTGCTCTGATGTTGAGATGTGCTATATAGGTGTAACACCACACTGAGTGACTCTCACCCCTCTGGAGTTTGGACACCAAATCTACATAGAGATCCTCATTGCTGGAGGAGGCAGCTTCCTTCTGTTGATTGACGGTGATCACATGATCGTACAGAGCCAATCGGTCAGCAACGGTGAGGTCACAAATGGCTCGTTTGTGGTTCTGAGGTACGTCGACGGGCTGACCGGAGTATTGACCTGATGAAGAATCACAGAAGTTTTACACACTGAGTAATGACAGAGGGAGAAAATACCCACACACCAGCTTTACATGTTGTTTTTCCTTTAACTGATTACACAGGTTGATAAAACAGAACATTTCTCCACAATAAAACTACAATTACTAATCACCTCCTTCACAAGTTGGGAAACTCAAAGAGTGTATTTTTACTCATTGGACTGAACAAAAAAGCAGCTCCTTAATTCAACCAAAACTATAAATTTTTCTAAAAATAATAAAGGTTTGGTTAGTTATTTTAAGTGTTAAATGGTTCTTTGTAAGTGGCATTACCATTTTAATCAGACTCCACCTAAACTAGAGCAAAGTCATCCCTGACTCCACACAATTAGAGAAACAATACAGCTATAACCAAACAGGTCAATAACACTGAGTGGATTCTTGATATTTACATTTTTAGAATGCAGTTGGCAGAACAGTGTTGTTTATCTGCTACAAATAATGACAAATGACCTGTTGTAAACCAGGTTCACATCACACAATATTTTTGTTGACATCTTTCAGTCATCAGGGTAATATCATGTAGTCTGAACTTGTCAAAACCAAGCAGAGAGAGTCAACAGACAAGTTATTTAAAGTGTGGCTGATGCTCTATTAACCTCATTTCTATGATAGACACTATGTAGCAGATCTGTCTTCAACATGGCAGGAGGACGCGCTCAACAAATCTCCAAGCTTTTGTCAGCTTCACTAATGTGTTGCTTTTGTTAGCATGTAGCGTCTGAGTTTGTTTTTAGTTGCTGTAAAAAGCACAAAATCTAAATATTTTCTGAGCTTTTTTCAACTTCAGCAATTTTAACTTCTTCACGATGACCAGTCTACTGAGGGTTAGCATAGCTCTTAGCTGGAGTGATTTTTAGAAGAGAACTTCATGGATGGAAGGACAGACAGTAATGCTTTAGTACATTCAATGCAAACTAACTGAGAAATCTGAATGTATGGACTGGACTTTCCCCACACGTAAAGGGAAAACTGTGTGTATGTGTGCACAAGTGAGTCCCGCAGCCCAGCCTTGTGGTTTGAAAGGATATGATTTGAAAGGATACTGCATGTAATCAGGCAAGCCTGAACCAGAGCAGCAGAACTTTCTAGAGCCCATCTCCTCTCTAATACTCACCCCTGTTGCTGCAAAAGGAACACACAACACGCCGATTACACACATATGCAGAAAAAGTACGTAAAATTAAAGCAAAAAAATTCAAAATCAGGAAAAAAAATGTCTTGAAATCATAAAAGCTCTTCTTTTACTTTGATTAGTATTTGGGGGAGATGGAGGGACATGTAGGTTTACAGGTCCCAAAAACCTGAGCAACACATTTATGAGTTTAGCACAGGACTTTCTACTAGCGACATCTAGTGGTGGTCGTTTCCCTTAAAGTGTGAACTAAATCTCTGAATTGTGACATTCAGTCATGCAGCTTTGCCTCAACTAGGGCTGGGCAAAAAATCGATTTAATCGATTTATCGAATTTGTTGCTAAAAAAGATTTTTATTTCGCAAACTCGAGTTTTTCCCCCGCAGTTTTCCGGCATCTTTCGCTTTCCGTCCGCCCATTCCTCGTGGGCTTCCGTAGCGCGGTGTGACACAGCCCCCTTCCCTGTGGCAGCGGCAGCATGTAACAGAGAACTCATTCAAAAGAAAGGCACAGCTAACTCAATCATTTGGAACTGGTTCGGTTTTGATGCTTCAAACAAACAACAGACAAAGCCTCGCTGCAAAGTATGTTTAAAACTTCAGTGTACCGCCGGCGGTACACCTACTAATTTGCATAGGAATTTCAAGAATGTCCGAAGGCTCCAAATGCGATTATACAAACACTATACGTCGATGGAAAGCTTAGATTCTCATGAATCCGCCGGTATAAACCACTTTCAGATGTGATTACCACAGCGGGTAATATAAACACATTTGTCCGACAAACAACGAATATCCATCCATCCGTTCTCTATACACGGCTTCAACGCACACAGCGCGACTCACATTTCCGGGTTCATTATTACACACAGATGAAAATATTCCACAAAAAACGGCCATAATCCAACCTTTTACATCCAGATGACACAAGCCAGTAAAATATTTTGTCCAAAACATGTCCTGAAGTCAGTATAAAATCCACGAATCGGTCGTTTTCAAGGAAATGCACCTCGCGATGCGCGTCCAATATTCCCTGTATTTCTCGTCATATTTTTTTATTTACAAATAGAATATTAGCGATTTTTTGTACTGAAAATGGCTGGAATTGACTGCAGCTGTTGAAAGTGTTAGATGCAAGGTACATTGTACCCACTCGCAAGTATTTCGCCGATGTGGCGCTGCCTCACCTGTACAATACCACTCGACAAAAGATCCACAACGAGCTGGAGGAGGTGGCCGGACAATGCAGCCGTACATGAGTCTCACAGCACAACGACAGCTGGTCTGGAGGCATCTGCCTCCAGACAGCATATTTCCCCGATTACCACACCGGTGAAATAATTGCCCACGGATTAAAAGATGCTCTCAGTTCCTGGGGAAATTGTTGAATTACAGAGCCTCATTAACTTGCGTCATTAACTTGTTCATTAAATTGTTTACATGCGTTTTTTTATTCTGAGGACAATTACAGCAATAAAGTTACTTTTGACAGTATATCTGATGTCTGCAGTAATTTTTAAGTGCAGTGAAAGAAAAAAATCGAAAATCGAATCGAAACTCGAATTTTTCTTTAAAAAACATCGGAGATTTTTTTTTTAGACCAAATCGCCCAGCCCTAGCCTCAACTGAATGCTGCATCTTGATTTAGGGTGTTAAACAGCGGCACAATGGCACAATTGTTCTGTCGTTAACGTTATAAAGTGAGCCAATACCTTGCCAGAAGACTCCTTCCATTCTCATCATCGGTGCAGCAGATCTCGCCTTCAGGATCACCTGGTGCTGGGTGGATTTGTCTGCATGAAAGAAATTACATGAGGACAACTGGAAAACCTACCAACTGTTTCCTTATTCATGACTAACTTACCTTCAGAGTCGTTACTTTACATCACAAATCTCTTTAAGTTTTAGTTTTTAGTCTGCTCTAAATGGAGACTTTAATTGAACACTGTGTGTCCAGAATTAGTCATAAGTACTACATGGAAGGTGGAACAATAACTTGGTGAATGCATTAAGAAAAAAACATTTTTTTAAATGAATATTTCATGTTTTGCAGCTTCCAAAAACTCCTGTACATCATCTTTAGATACAGCCTAAACAAAACTTGTGAGCCTTGAAATCCTTTGACATGAGCTGGATGAACATTAGATAAAACATATGGTGATAGTGATGGACAGTCATCAGTAATTTACTCACCCATTATAAAGCTTCTCACGCTGCAGTTCTCGTAACATACAGAAGGGTCGTACATCTCGGCCTGGAAAATAGTTAGAAAACTGTACATCAACACCAGAGTCCATGGATTTCATGGAACAGTATTCTGTCACATAAAAGTGTGAATCTTTTGCATGTTGCTGTCTCGTGACCATTTTCTTGTCATTCTCATTGGTATTATTGGCACACCAGCTGCAATTTTACTGAACATGTGAGACGTGGCTCACTCCGGACTAATGATGCTGCTGTACCCATGTGATTGTAGCCATGTGCGTTACCTGCTCCTCAGCTGAGTAGCCCATCTTTTGGAGCATGCAGGAGGCTTTGTGTTTCTCCATGCTCCTCACCGGGACTCTGTGGCCAGGGTCATAGGGGCACTGCTCCATTGGTTCCTGAGAATACACCAAAAAATAAATAAATAATAATTATGTAGTGCGAATTTAACACTTGGTATATAATTTAGTAAAAATTCTTTAATTTGACCTTACAATGGCACACACTCTTGTTCTCTGTATGTCCATCTACACCAATCAGCCACAACATTATGGCCACTAACAGGTGAAGTTAATAACATCGATCATCTTGTTACAATGCAAAGTTCTGCTGGTAAACCTTGAATCCTGACATTCATGTGGATGTTTTATATGTGCCACCCATCTAAACATTTCCGGTTAAGCAACCCCACCCCCACCTCCCATTGCAACAGCAGTCCTTGATCCCGGTTGCCACCCTCAGCAGGACAATGCGACCTGACACAACGCAAAAACTGCTCAGGAGTGGCCCGGGGAACAGGACAGAGTTAAACTGTTTACCAGGGTTCCTCACTCTCCAGATCCAAATCTTATTGAGCGTCTGTGGGATGCACCAGGACAAGCTGGATCTAGTTAGGTCCCACCCTGCAACTCATAGAACTCACAGAATTCACTGCCACCATCTCGGTGCCACAGGACATCCCTTGAGGTCCTGTGTCGGAGGAGTTTTAGCAGCATAAAAGGAACCAACATCATAATGTGGTATGTGGAAGTGATCATCATATCCTCTGGCTACCAGGAAACTGAAAGATGTTGTTCATTTACCCTTATTTAAATAAATGGATGAGCAAATGATTAGAAACAGTTTTCACTATGATGTAACAGAAGCAAAGCACACCACAAACTAACTAATACATCTTTAAAACGGATTCAAACGAAAACGTCTCATTTCAACATTCATGAGGGTATTATTTTTTTGTTTTGTGGCTGTAGTACTAGACCCGAATAGTTTTACCTCGAAGCACCAACGCCAGACAATTACCTCATTACCTAGAAGTTTGCAGATTTGAATGTCATATTGTTCCTTTGCAACAAAGAAACCAGAACATACTTCCAAGAGGTTCATTTTGACTCAAGACTAAACGCTAACGCTAGCTAAACAAACGTTAGCTACTTAAAAAAACGTTAGCTACCTGGTTGGGGTCCTTGTAATCGGGCGACCATCCCAGCGTTTCAAATATGTCGTTAATCTGTTTTTTGCATTTTTCAGTGAATTCCGTGAGCTCCTGCAGACAGTCCAGGCGATCCTGGAGAGTCTGTGGTTCTACAGACCCCGACATTTTAGGGTTTTATATCCAAATCAACACTCCCGATGCAGCAACTTAATCTGCGCAAGGTAATGACGTCGCCGGGCCGATGGCGGGAGGTACAGAAACAATGCATGCTGGTAGTTGTAGTCTTATATTATATTATATTATATTATATTATATTATATTATATTATATTATATTATATTATATTATATTATATTATATTATTAAAATGAAAACAATTAAACAAGACATAACTTATTTTTATTGATCACAAATGACAGAGTTTTTTGTGTCATAATACACAACATTCATCCTCAATCTATACACCACTTAATCCTCATTAGAGTCGCATGGGAGCTGGAGTCTTTCCCAGCTGATTTAGGGTGAAGGCAGGAGACCAGGTCGCCAGTCTATACAGATATGTGAGTATACAGTAAAGTCAGGACACGATGAAAGTTAGAAATTAGATTTCATGTTGGGTAAAGCTGGTCTTCTTGTAAAATCTCAGGATCCAGTAGGTCATCTGCATATATATTCCCTGTACTGAGAAGAGAAAAGACAACATTAAACATTTTTTCAACCAACATGCAAGTATAGTTGTATTTGTATAAATCACACTGTAATTCTTTGTCAGGCAAAAACATGTTAGAAGATGAACAATAAATAGATGTCTGAAATACAAAAACTAGTACAAGTACCAATAATGTTTTGGTGACTAATACAGGACTTACATTACTTCTAGAGTGTCTTCCACAGCAACTTCTTCCACCACCTCCACTCCTACCACCATGTTGCTCCTCACTGCATGAATCAAACACAAGAATTTAGGGACAGGCTTTTGCCCTTCACGGAAGTGGTATTGTTCTTCTTGTTAGGGTCAAAAGTAGTCAGAGCTTTTGCATCAAATGTTGGATTGTGAAATTCCAAGACAAACAACCAAAGGGGAGTTGTTTGATTCATCATTTTTTGCCAGAACGTCTTACTCTGTCATCCACATTTTATCCAAAATAATAAAATCCAGAATTGTGTCTTGTGAGTCAAGTGAGACAGATTAAATGAACAAACATCTTTTTAAAACACAGGACCAAACTGTCAGGATGCAGGTTCCACTGGTGGAGCGTCACATGTTAAGTACATTTATTCAAGTAATGTACTTCAGTACATATTTGAGGAAGCATTATATTTTTGTGAATGCCTTTACTTTGGGTCATTTATCTCACATTTCTGCACATTAAGTAAGGAAAATTGCACTTTTGAATTCAACTGCACTTGTATAAGAGCTTTAATTGCATGTTAGGCTAATTTACAGTTTTACTATAATAATGTTTATAAAAATTATACTTTGTTGTAAATTTACATACACAATAGTATATATAAATACAAACAGTTAGTTGAAAATAAAATTACTTGGCGACTGTTTTTATAATTGTTTGTCACTTTTCATTATGCCAGTTTCTCAAATCTGCCTGCATGTATGAATGGTTGGCTGGCAGTGGAACACTCAGCTACAAAATCCTTTTATGAAACATGTTTATTCACTATTCTACAGAATAATCCAATGTTTTAAACATTTGGAGAGAAGAAAAATTAATTAATACAACCACAAAATATTCTGTTTAGACAACAGGAATCATCCATTGTATACTTACCACCTCCATAGTAGATGAATGGAGATCCGTGCCAGCAGGGACCAAAATCTTCCGGTTCCCTATGTCCATAAACACATACACATCCCTGGTTTTCCATCCTTGGACCTTCCCAACAATGACCATCAATAAAATGCAGTGATACTTCTCCCCGATCAGCCTCAATTATTGTTGCTGGCTGCTGTGATGGAGGACAACGTGGATCACACACAGTCAGGCCTGAGCTGCCGGGGATCCCTGAGTGGATTGGAGTTTCACAGCTGGAGCAGCGAGCATCAGCAGCCTGACTGATAATGTCATCACAAGCTGAAAATAAAGATGAGGAATGGGGTTATTGATGGAAAAATACCAAGGATTGTATTACCTGTTCTATAAAAGGTTAAAGATCTGTGTGAAAGTGCAGAAAGGACATGTGCAGGTGGGCTGAGAGGAGGGAGCTACACTCCCTGAACCTGGACAGGAAAAATTACACTCCTATGATATATTAGTAGATTATTTTCTTCGTTTCCTTGACAGAACAGAAGATTAACTATTCAGAGCAGATAGAACTTAGATGTGGCTAAACAATGTGATACAAATGATATAAATATTGTCATCCCTCTTGTTCGGGGATCTCCTCTCCCATAACCTGGTGATGTGTGAGATTCTGCACACGGCCTGCATAAAGAGACACTGAATTCAAGATCCTTGTTCTGAGAGTTTGATTCTTTTCCACTTACAGTTATCATGGCCAAGCAATGGCAGAGGTCAGTCTACTCTGTGCCGAGTAGTTTTTATTGAAAAAGAAAGAAAGAAATACAGTAATCATTTAATTCTGTTGACAACCCAAGTGTGAATGGCTGGTTAATACGAGGGGTTGGCTTAGATTTGAACGTCATGCCTGAATCATGTGTCTGAGCCGTCTGTTTCCTGTACCTACTGATGAGACCTGCTGAGTTTGGACACAAAAATGTGGTCACCAGCCATCAGCATATGTTAGCATACCCACACACATGCACACATAGCAGGGAGTTTTGGGTTTCCAAGACACAAACAAAATGAACATCCATCAGAGCATGCGTATACAAACAGCATCATAAACAACAACGCACATATTTAAAATGTTCAAAATTAAACATTGACGATATTCCAGCACAATGAAATGTGTGAGTTTTAGTCAGGCTTTTCAAATTCACATCGTTTATATGGTGCTACGTAGGGTAAGGGAGTCTTTGTGAGCTCAGTATTTAGCACTAGTTGGAATCGAGAGTTAGCAAGCTGTGGAATTTGCTGTGATTACTTCAAATTTGAGAAGAAATCTAATTTATGTCGCTCTCCCCACCATTTCCATGTTGCACACTGGAATGACTGGACTGTTTGGACTGCGCCAAGCTGTCTTAAGTAGGAATGGTGAGCTTCACAGAACAATACATGGCAGTCGGGCACAGACGTGACATAACATGTATAGTGATGTTTCAGTTTACAGTCTGAATCATTTTTTCATTCCACCTCAGTAACCCCTTTCTTTAAAATTTGTACAATGTTCTCTTTTCTCATTTATATTACTGTCCTTGTAAAATGGTAATACAAGAAAGTCTGTACAGTTTATGCATATTAATTGTGAAAATACACTTATATACCTTTCATGCCTTGTACATAGCACTGTATTTCTGTTTATCTTTTCTCCATGCATCCTCTGTATTTTATTATTTATCCAGATCATACATTCTAGGAAGATTTTCTTTGACATGAATGAAGATCTGTCTTATGTTAAAATTAGAACATCAGCAGTAGGTGAACAAGCTGACTAAATCTGACCAACTACTCTTCTTAATCATTTTGTTGCCTTCTTTATTGTTGTCTATAAATACATTTCTTGCTCTGTTGTGGTCAGTTCTGCTGTTCAAATTGATAAAATCTCATCTCATCATAAACCTACTTGTAGTGTAGCAGCACACAGCAGGATGTTCTCCTCCCTCTTCCTCCACATCCTCCTGCTGGCTTAACACGGCCGAAACAAGGCTCCCTGAATGTTGAGGATGGAGACACCCTGGAGGCCTGGGCGACCAAACCCAGCAGTCACGATTCAGCCTGTGCATCCCAGCCAGAGCTTGATCTTCGGTTCCCTCCACAAGTGTATGCGGTGAGGAGGGTGAAATGAACTGTTATCCTGCGTTCCTGCTTCCAGCTCTGTCTTTCAAATCAAAGATGGAGCCTCTAATTGGGTTTTCACTGGACCACAGAAGGGGTGACTCGCTTGTGTCACTTGAGAGAACGAGCTGATTGGGCATCTTGTCTCAGCTAGTGATGTAATGCCTTCCATTAAAGGATCATTCCACAGTTCTGTGTGCACGTACACAATTGTCAGTGATTTCCATTTATCGAGCTACAGCAAGTAAAATCAACTTGAACAAATTACCTTGAATTTGGTAATATCTCACAAACATGTTTGATTTTGTTTCTATCAACCCTGTTAACTACAATACTTCTGAAGCAGTATAATCTCTTCAAGTTGTATTTTATACTCTGAATAGAGACAACTGTCTGTCTGCAAAGAAGGGAAGATATATTGAGGAAAATTAGTATTTTACGCTCCTCAACTAATCATTAGTGGGAATACAGACCTCCAAATTAATGCAAAAATTGCTCTGGCAGCATCACAAGTCATAAAAAAACTCACATTTACATAATGAATTATGCAACTATGAATAAAATTATGGCATTTGCATCACACATTGCATTGAAAGATTTGAATAAGGATAAAGGGCATCCTTTAAATCTGAAAGGCTTTTCAATCAAATGTGTCATGTGACTTGGAGCAATATGAACATAACTGGACTTGCCTTATACTAGGTGGCTCATTAGATCACTATTCTTAAAAAAGAATGTCTGTATTGTGGCCTACTTTTACAATACTCCAGATAATTATTAGATTAAAAAGCATCCTAAAAAGCCAACAAGTCATACTTGTTTTATCACGCCGTCCTAATTCGCAAATATGCTTTATCCGTGTTATTCTTTATATACTCTTATTTTATTGAACATAGCTTTTATTTTTATAGCCCGCGTTGGATCCGATTGGTCGACTATAAATGACGTGGCTGCTTGCTGCCAATCACCACATAGCAGGGGCGGGTCGCACTCCGGAAACGAGACATTTAACAATTATCCCGAAGGTTCACATCAAGGGCTTATGGTTCACATTTACTTGTTCTTTTTCCGTGTTTTCATTCAAATTTAGATCCACTTCAGTGCTTCAAGCTGGTTTGCAGCACTTTATAGTCTCAGCTTTCATTGTTTTTGCTTTTGTATACATTGACAGACACGCCCTCTGGGGTTAAGAAGGGTATAGAATTTCATTAGAATTCTTTTTTTTTTTAAAAATTGAGATAGCGACAGAAATAAAATGGCCTACCCAGGATACGGCGCACCCCAAGGTGGATTCCCAGGAATGGTAAGAAATCGTTTAAAATGTGATGAAATATCGGTTTAAACCGCGACATGTCCACCGACCACAGTCCCGGGATGGGCTCTCTGTACAAACAGTACGGAAGTTGACGAGTTGCGAGGAATTAAGTGTTTATCTGCCAAACAGGCAATCATCAGCTAGACGTGGAAAATGATCTCAGAGAGCAGGTTAGCTGTAACCTAAGTCTCACCTATATAGTGTTCATTTATTTTAATGCATATTGTGACTGTAGACTTTTTAAGATGAGACTCCGGGAAGTGGTGAAAGTCATACACATACGTTTTGCTTGTGTCAAAGTTGCTTTACTACCGAGTAAAGTACTCCAAGTAGACGTCCAGCAGTAAATGCTACTCAACAGGTGCAGTCAAACGCCATGCATCTGTTCATATACAGTCTTTCAGTTGAATACTATAGTAGTTTCAATAAAGGTTGTCAATTTGGTAGTTTTATCTGTATCAATGTGCCATATTTATAGGTTGATCATGGGGGTATTTGCACAATCTTAATCAGCAAAACGTAAAAAGTGCAATATTTTCCTTTGATTTGTAAGATATAGTTGTATAGAATAGATATATATGTGCAGTATGAAAGGATTTTAAAAACTACAACTGAAATGCATAGAGTTATGTTCTACCACTGAGCCCAGACGATGTTGGTCCTGTTGTGGTTTTATACTTTTACAATATTACTAGATATTTGACAATTAGTTAATGATAGTAAATGTACAAAACTGCAATTATGTTTACAGTTGTGTAAAAGTTTGACCCCTTTTTAAAATATTTGCATGTCCTTTGACTTGTGGCTCTTCCAGTCAGTTATCTTGGGCAATTTTTTAGCTTTGAGGTAATCAATAGTGTTTATGCAAGGTGTAGGAGTCTGTGAATTATGCTGAAATTACACAGTTTGGGGGTGAGGAAGGGTGGGTGAATTCCTTTAGACCCAAGAGCACACACACACATTAGTCATTTCAAGTCTTTTCAGTGATCAACAGGATGTGGAATGGCCAGCCAAATGGGTTTTGTGAATTCTGTAGCTTCATTTAAGTTCCCTTTGGAAATATTTGAACTGACCCTGAAGTCATGGTTGATTTTGTGTCCTGTGTCAAAGTATAGTGGATTTGGTATAGTCCTCATTTAGGTGTGTCATCAAGAATCAAGAATCTTTATTGTCATTGTGTTTCCACACAGCGAACTTTTGATTGGTGACTCTCAGCTATAGATAAAAGATAGAAAACAGTACATCATATACAAAAAATGAAATTGAAAAAATCCTCAAAAATATAAATATGTAAACATAATGAGTGCACATAAGCAGTAGGGTGAGCGGTAAAGTGCAGCCCAGTGCAAGACTCAGTTCTTTATTGCACATAGTGAGTCTGTTTTGTGTGCAAGGAGGAAATGAACTGGACAGCTCAGGGATAAAAACTGTTTTTCAATCTGGAAGTTAGAGTCTTTATGTTTCTGTTCCATTTGCTCAAGGGAAGTGGAACACACAGTCCATTTCGCGGGTGGATGGGGTCGACAGCGATACGTCGGGCCTTCCTCTGGACCCGACCCCCCATATTGAGTCCATCGTTACAACTTCTTTACAACTGAAGTGATAAGATAATCATTTGCTTGAAGTGCAGAAGTAGAATAATTACTACAGTTGCTTAAATGTTTGACATTTGGGTCTTCTGTTTTCCTGGATGTGAGAAATAGTTTTTGTTGCTTTTTAATCATGTGTGACATTTTGGGATTTTTAGACTAAATAATGTAAATATAAGTAATTTTTTGACATTAGGACCTTACAAATGATCACAGGCACATTTTTTTTTACTAATATACAACATTTTATGAAAAGTATGATAATCCATTGATGTAGAAATTACCTGCAGATTAACCAATGAAAACTTAGTTGCAGCCCCAGTTGTTTTTATGGATGTTGTTTTAAGTGATGCTTCATTGGTGTTCACATTTATGCATTTGCACGCTTACAGTATTTTTTTTACAGCAGGCCATCAGACTTACAATCTTCTTTTTCTCACCCTCTCAGCAACATCCTCAACAAGATCCCCTCTATGGATATTTTGCAGCAGTTGCTGGACAGGTAAGACTCATTCATTAAAGCAACAGCTGATTGCATCAGTACTTTTGGACCTAATCTACAGCAAGCCTGAATTTGTGAACCGCAATGCCAGGCAACATTGCAGCACTGATGCTTCTCTAAGCCTTTGTGCAATAGCTCAACGTTATCTGACTTTATATTGTGTTTCACTTCCTTCTGTTTTCTTGGGCAGGATGGACAGATTTCAGCAGATGAGCTCCAGCAGTGCCTCACACAGTCTGGCATGTCTGGCTCATACAAACGTAAGACGGTTTTTAGAAAATATGCACTAAAAACATAGATACACTGATGTTAATGCACATTCTCTGATGTTTTATTTAATGTGTAATCTCTGCTTTATAAATTAAACTACCTTTCATGTGTAGAAGTTAAAGTGTGAACAGACTTATTCTGTGCCTTCATAGCTGTCCTGTCCCTCAGCTATTGGCTTAAAACTGTTAAGGAATTCACTTTTATAACATAGCAAGCAGAATTATATAGTTCTTCAGCTACATTAGTGTTTTGACGTTATTTTTTATAATGTAGCTATCAACAAATGGTGGCCTCATTCTTTTGGACAGTGCAACATTTTCTCCACCACTACGTGTTTGATGTTTTGCCCATGTGCATAAACCAATGAAAATGTTTACAGTCTGTGTTTCTTTTCACAGCCTTCAGCCACGAGGCGTGCAGACTGATGATCAACATGTTGGATGTATCCTTCACCCCTCTGCTAGTCATCCATTAGAGGCGTTTGATGAAGTTACATTAGGGAAATTGTTGATGAGCTGATTTCTAAGATGTCAGTTTTGTAAGTCCCTGTTGTCGAATTGAACAGCTGTTTAAGCTGTAAAGGGAGTATAGAAAGACATAACTGAAGACGTATGGAGCCACTTAAGTATGCTGTGGTATTGTTGCAGAGAGGTCCTTTCAAAATGGTAAACTGAGAGGTATGAGAGTAGCCCTTGACTGACACTGCTGTCTCAGAGGGACATGACCGGCACCATGGGCTTTCATGAGTTCAAGGAGTTAAGCCAGGTTCTGAACGGCTGGAAGGCGACCTTTGCGTCTTACGACCGGGACCGCAGTGGCTCAGTAGAGGGCCATGAGATGCAGCAGGCCATCAGCACCATGGGTATGAGCCACTTTGGGAGTAGCCGTGTGCCCATTTGAATATTGCGACAGACTTTGCTTTTCGGAATCATTTCTTTTATTCGTATTCGTTTCAAGGAGGTACAGTTTGTTTCTATTCAGTTTTAGTGCCATGGGATACCAAAATGACTGTTGTTTAGACCAGTGGTTCTCAACCCTGTTCCTCAGGACCCCATGTCCTGCATGTTTTAGATGCTTCCCTGCTCCAACACACCTGACTCCAATGATCAGCTCGTTATCAGGCTTCTGCAGAGGCTTGATGACGAGCTGATCATTTGAATCAGGTGTGTTGGAGCAGGGAAGCATCTAAAACATGCAGGACATGGGGTCCTGAGGAACAGGGTTGAGAACCACTGGTTTAGACTGACAGTTGCTGTTAGGCATTTACTTTATTTGTAGCTTTACTTTATGTATTTACCTGTAGTTTCTCCTAAATGTCTCCAATGTAATGCAAAACAGACTTTATTTAAAGAAACTAACTGGTTAACAAGTAAATAAAAATAGTGAAATTGTTGACATATGTGGAACTGTATTGGAATAATGAAATTCATTAGTTTTCTGAGGCTGAGAGCCTCTCTGAAGCTGTTTTCAGTATAAAGTATACATTTTCTCCATTTAACAATGTACATTTTTCTGCAGGTTTCAATCTGAGCCCTCAGGCTATGAACTGCATCATGAAGCGCTACAGCGTGAATGGCAGAATCCAGTTTGATGAATTTGTGAGCTGTTGTGTGAGACTGCGGGCCCTGACTGGTGAGTGGATGAATCAGCTGATTCACTTTGTTTAACCAGTTTCCCTTTTCTTGATCGGTCACCTGTAGTTGTGCTTATCCGCTAGCTGTATAAGTTTTTGACAGAAGAGCTTTCCTGTACTTCTAGATTATCGTTTGGATCGCACATTTGTTTAAGGTTTAAACAAAGGATTCAGAAAACCACTTAAGATTATGGGTGTTAAATGAGTCACGTGTACCACATGACTAACAGATGAGCCCTACAGCCCCACACTGTCATCACAAAGGCAGAGATAATCAATTGATTGCTCAAACACTGCTATGAAATTGTATAGAAAACGTTATCTAGTAGACTGTTTTTAAATGTGTGTGTGTTTTTCAGATCAGTTCCGAAGGAGGGACACGAGCCACTCTGGCAATGCTACATTTCAGTATGATGACGTAAGTTTCCACAACTGAGTGGTTACTTTTTTCATTTTCAAGTACACGTACATAACACACCCCTGTGCTCAGCACAAGGTCATTTTATTTGTGGGTACATCTATAAGAAATGACCGCATTCTATGTTGCCGTGATTTCTGATCGTCAATAACTAATAAACAAATGCTGCGTTTCTAAAAAAAAAATGCTGCATTTCTGACAATGCCATATGCGCCAATGAACAGCTTTGGCGGAGTACTGCGCTCTCTGAGTGCTTTTCTAGTTTATTTTTTGACCTTGGAGATCTGTAGCCTGCATCTACACTTATTTAATCTGGATGGTGTTTCTCTTTCTCTTGTGATTTATATGTTCAACCACAAAGAGCAGATGTGCCGCTAGAATAAACCATGCACCGTATCGACTGACGAAGTGTCACTACTTCTTCCCACTAAAATCTGGCTCTTTTGCTGCTAAATCTTCTTACTGTGTTCACCAGCTAGTCTCAAGCTGTATCTGTGTGATGCTTGGTGTATAATAAGTTGCATACAGTGGGATTTAGGCGCTTTTGTGCTTAAAAGAACTGCCCGTCACATGGGGAACAGCATGAAATATAACAGTGGCCTGGAAATCTGAATCAATGAGCTGAAATCCACCATAAACCTTTGAACCTCACCTTAGCCAGTACAGACTTAAACTGTGCAACAGTGTTGTGTGTTCTCATTTTGGTGTATTCTTCCTGATGATAAATGGTGCAATAAAGTTATCAGAGCCAAGACAAGACTGTAGATGACTGATGATTCAGAGTTGTACATTAACCATTATCATATTATCTGTCTTCCTCAGTTTATCCAGGTCACCATGAGCATATGAAGAGGACACGACTAAACAGAAGGGAACAACAGACCTTTTAACTCTCACTCACAGTGTATACTCTCTGTTTACTTTTAATTTTAAGTCAAACTGTCACATTCCATTTTACCAGGAGCTTTTTTTTTTAAGTAATGCATGTTTTACCAAACCAGCAAGAATATAGTAACCTCAAGCTGTACCAATGTCAAACACTCGAGTGCCTGAAAACTGGAGCGCGTTATTAGCATGCTTACATCTGTAGCCCTTTATCATGCAAGTAGCCATGTTAGCTGGTAGTGTTAACCACTATAGGAGTATAAACAACCACTATATTGACAATGACATAGGAGCACCACTGGACTTGTATGACAACTAATAAACAACTGCTATATTGACAATGAGTTGTTTTTTTTCCATTTTCTTTTTAGATCTCACAAAACATTAACTAATGATTAAGATACGGACTAAAAAATTACGTTTAGAAAAAAGTCTGTGATGCTTGATATGGTGTGTTTTAGACGTGGATCAGAAAACCGTGAACTTCTTATTTAGGTTTTTTATTAACTGATTGGTAGTTAGGATTGTTTGGAGAACATACACAGTAGTTCATGTCAGGTTACCAGCTGATCTAAACTTTTATAGCAACCATAGTTCCACTTTATGGTAAGTAACAGTTTTACTCAGGGTGATTTAAGCTAACGAACAAAGAGCTGAAAACTGTAAGGCAGATGGACTTTATCCTTTGATTACAGGTCACGTCAGTCTGCGGGGATCTGGAATATGTTGATATGACTTAAAGCAGGTTTCCATATTATTACAATCAATAAATGTTGTCAGTGAATCCAGAAATACAATTATGACGATTAGTACAAATACTACAACTTTGAAAAAGTGGAAAGGGGTGATTTTTACTTATAATTGTACACTTGTGTGAAGTCAGTGGTGGTTTTACGCCTCTCTTCTTTGGGGGATGAATTGTTTTTGACATTGTTATATATACGTGCAAAATGGATACCTGCATGTCACCCATTCTGACTGGACTGCTACCCAGTCCTGTGCTACAGTCAAACCTCTGCACCCAGTTTCGATGTGCTCCTTTTCTGTCGGTCAGGGCACACATTTTAGAATTCCCACTCTCAGATTTCAATTTCAAAATGGCTCATTTGTTATTCAAATTTTAACTGAGGGTACAATGGATGCTGTTGTGCCCCAGTAGAACTGGGCCTGTGTTCTGTGAGTTTTAAGTCTGGGACAGTTTGCAAGGCATTCCATCAGGGAGTTCTCTGAATTTGGCTTTATTCATCCTTTCCTCATGTCTCCCTTGTCTCCCTGCACCTGCTACTGAGAAGTACCCTCATGGCATGATGCTGCCACCACCATGCTGCAGTTTATGTGTCGTATTGACTGAATGCCAAATGTTAACCAGACTTAGTGTGTGGAGGTCTTTCCAAAGAATTACACCTTTGTCTCATTAGACCACAGAATATTTGTTGGCAGGCCCTTGTCCTGACATGAAATGTAAAATTTTTGTGGTTGTATGCAAAGCTCATTCACAAATCACAAATTTGCCTCAAGGAGCTTCACAACTTTGCTTTGTTGAGCTCTCTTTTTGTGGATTAGAATTTAAGTTGAGAGTGTGGACTGAAATAAGCGAACATGTATCATCTTGCTTTGACAAGTTTGCTGCAAGTAAATGATTTACACATTAAAAATAATCCAAAACATCACCTACTCACAGCAGACAAATGGACCCTAGGTATTTTATCATTACTTTTTTCCTACTACTTTAATTCTAATATGATACTCTATTAGTTTAGTGTATTTGTTCCCCATTTGTATGAGCACTGTAGCTGGTGTACAAGGCTCAATGTTCAGTATATTTTGAGGCACAGAAGCATACATACCTATAATAGACAATTAAAAATATTCTTGCTCGCTGTTGGTATTTCTTTCTTTCCAAAGAAGATATTATGTGTGTTTTTGACAACATTCAGCGCACATTTTATCTTTTCTCTTGCAAACACCATGCAAAGCTTCCAGCCTACAGTTCTACAGTTTCATTAAGTAAGCACTTTTATCCAAAGCGACATACATCTGAGAGTAGATGCAACCTAAGCAAAGATCCAGCCAGGAGAAATCAGGGTGGATAAGAGCCATAAAGCTAACCATTGTCGCCAGGATTCGAACCTGCGCAGGGAGACCCCAATGGATTTCTAGTCCATCGCCTTAACCACCTTATTTACACGACAACCTGATGACGTGTAAGTAAAACGGGTGCAAGATCATAAAGTTTTGTTGAATATTAACAAAACTCAAATGGATTGCGACTACTGCTAATATAGCACAGGGTTTCTGCAGGGCATTAAAAAGAAAAGAAAGGGAAAACATGGATTTCAGAGACTGACTACAGTCTGTGGGTGGTCAGTGGTTTCCGGATTCAGAAATAATGTAGGGACAATTTTCATATAAAAATCATCTTTTACAAAAAAAACAAACATGTAATTTGTTGAGTTCGCGGTCGTGGCATTAAAAATGCCATTAAATAGCACTAAATTTGACTGGCTGATTTCTGCAGAAACCCTGTGGCACTGTGCATATTTACATTAAATGCAGTAACTACAGCATGTACCATCCTGGTTCCTGCTTATGAGCTTACTGTTGTTCCCATAGTTTGTAATGATAGCAGAACATAAGTATCACTGTTTAAAGGAAGGACATTAAACATCTGTCTGTCATGTGCCTTCTGCAGTGACAAGATGTCTAATTTGCCATATACCTGCTGTGAAAATTATTTTCCATAATGCATATAGGGGGCTGCACAGTGACATAGTGGTTAGCACTTTCGCCTTGCAGCAAGAAGATCCCAGTTAAAATCCCGGGGTGGGCCTGGGATCTTTCTGCATGGAGTTTGCACGTTCTCCCTGTACATGCATTAGTTTTCTCCGGGCACTCCGGCTTCCTCCCACAGTCCAAAAATATGCTGAGGTTAATTGGTTACTCTAAATTGCCCGTAGGTGTGAATGTGAGTGTTATTGTTTGTCTGTATATGTAGCCCTGTGACAGACTGGTGACCTGTCCAGGGTGTCCCCTGCCTTCGCCCGAATCAGCTGGGATAGGCTCCAGCACCCCCAGCGACCCTAGTGAGGATAAAGCGGTAGAATGGATGGATGGATGGATGGATGGATGGATAATGCATGTAGGCTGCAATGTGTTGTTTTGCCTTGTTACAATCTCAGTTTATTGACACCATGAGGCAGGTTAACCTTTGTGTCTTTATGCACTGATATACAGTATCTTTTTATACCCTGATGTTTTTATGATAGAATGGAAACTGAAACAAAAGAAAGAACATAACAAGGCAGGTGAACTCCCACAAAGACAGCTGGTCTGGCTGCATTCTTAATCGGTGTTGCACAGAGGAGCTGGGCAGTATTCTGTTTTATGTGACGCAGTTTGCATCAACAAAAAAGGTACTGTAAACTGTTTTGTACTTGAGTCCTAGATGTCACTAAAATGTATTAGAGATGTATAAGCAGAGACAGAGAAATTGTGTGTTACTGTTAAACATTCAGTGAAGACTTTACAGTTTGTTGTTTCATGTAGAAGTTGTGCTTTTTTTTGTTACATCATTCTTCCTAGTGGCAGTCATGAAAATATCAGTGTAACATTTAAATGACATGTAGATCTATCAAGGCACTGTAGGACTTTCTGTTGAATGAACTAAGTGAATCTTTTGATTTTAATCAGTGTGAGAGGATCTGTGTAAGTTCATTAGAGATTATGTAGTAAATGAGCCTCATACTATACGTGTAGTGTTTGTAACAGGTTGGACTGGTTACATCTGATCAAAGTGCTCTATGTTTCTTTAATTGCCTCCAGGAGGCAAATCAAGTTCTTTGAATTGAATTAAACTGAACTTAGGTTAAAATGTCTGACTGGATAAAGAATATTTAGCTCCATTTTCTGTAAGTCTTTTTTCTTCAGATAAAACATCTCTGTGACTTGATTTGGGTGTGACAGCAGAATCAGGAGATCATGTTGAGGGAACAGTATAAATTTATGAGCTCACTTTGTCCATTCTGTCTTTATAGCACAAATTGGTTACATATAAAGTTTTAACTGTGTTGAGCTTCAGTTGGTGTCATTTTTCTTACCAAAGACAACAGTAAGTTTGATTTGCTGTACTTTTATATTCTGCATTTTGATAATGGTTGTAGTCTGATTATCATCAATCAGGGTGTAATTTCCATTCAGGACAGTGACAAAATATGCAGGAACTTTGGTTATAAATTAATATCCCATCTGAGACACACTACAAGCTGTGGTTTAAGTATATTTAGGTTAGACCAAGGTGCTTTGAGAGCAAAATAAAGTCAACTTAATTATCCACTGGACATTTTGATCCTTAACCCCTTGACGCCTATTATTGTGAATTCACAACATACCACTTTCATTCAGACTGCAGCAGAGATAGCATATCCATTCCCCCAATGCCAGTTTCTGCACTTTCAATTGGTACCTCAGAACCTTTTGCAAGCACTGGTTTTTCGTAGGACCAGTTGGAGTGGGAAATAATTATTATATATTTGTTATTATTATTATTATTATTATTATTATTATATACCTGTTCTATTTGTAATAGATAAATCAACAATCTCCACTTATTTTAGCATCAACTGGAAAGCAAAAACACACAAAAAATGAATTCAAGTGTCAAGGGGTTAGGTTTTAAAATATGCTATTCAAATTTTGTGAAGCAGCAGCAGTTTGTGACAAAGAGGAATATAGATATATCAAGTTGTTGACAATTCTTGTTAGTTGAATCAGTTCATTGAAGTTTTCGGTCTTCACTAAAATAACTAGAAACAAGTGGTATTTTTTAAAATAAGAAATGACTTTTGATCATTTAAGCTGATAGACAGTAATTTGCATCAGCCAGAAAAAACTGACTGACAAAGACCAGGTAGTTGTTGATGTGGACAGTTTTATTTATTTAACCTTTATTTTATCAGGTAAGTTAGTTGAGAACTAGTTCTCATTTTTGATCACGACCCGGTCAAGAGGCAACATACAACAAGATGAACAACAGGTTACTTAAACAGCAAATCAGACAGTATTACAAAACAAAATACACAAAGACTTTTAAAACTAGAAAGGCTAAAAACAGGTGCAGTGGCCCTGAAGCGTTTCGCTAGCTGATTTTTTTCAATGATAAGAGTGATATGTATGAGGAGAGTTTTAGGGACTTTTGCAGAGAGTTCCAGTCGTTAGCAGCAGAAACTGAAATGAGGATCGACCGAGAGCGGTACGAACTTTGGGGATGAGAAGGTGAATGAAACTGCCGGAATGAAAAGTACAGATGGAGCTATGAATGGCAAGTAATGAGCGTAGATATGATGGTGTTTTACCAAGGAGGGTTTTGTAGATGAAGAGAAACCAGTGTAATTGTCTACAGGAGTGAAGAGAAGGCCAGTTCACCAGTTTGTACAAGCTGCAGTGGTGGGTGTTGTAAGGAGCTCCGGTAGCAAAGCGGATTTCAGAGTGGTAGATGGTATCTAATTTATGGTGGACGGTTTTTGAAGCAGATCTATACAACACGTCAACATAATCAAATATTGAAAGGACCGACATTTTAACAAGGAGGGACTTGGCAGAATGCTTGAATGAAGATTTATTGCGGTAGAGAAAGCTGATTCTGGACTTTACTTTGGACATGAGAGCACTGATATGTTTTTCAAATGAAAGTGAGCAATCTAGCCAAATCCCCAGATATTTATAGCAGGACACGAATTGAATTTAAGTGCTGTTCAGTGAAAGAAGTTTGATCGGGTTTTTGAAATGTGGAAGGTTTCTTTTAAAGACCATACATTTGGTTTTGCTTGTGTTTATTGACAGAAGATCAAAAAAGGCATGTTGAATGTTATTAAAGGTAATCTGTATTGTAGACAGTGTGGAGGGAGGAACTAGATGTATAGATAATGGTGTCATTGGCGTACAGGTGGATGTGGGAATTGGTGACGGCATGGGTTAAAGAGTGTTGGGCCAAGTATTCAACCCTGCAGAACTCTTTTGTGAATTGGTAAAGGGTCTGAGAGAAGACCCTTCACCCTCACTGACTGCATGCACCCAGAACAATAGCTTCTAAATCAGTTTACACAATTCTTGGAAAAACCAATGCTTCGTGAATCTTGTTAAAGTACAGCATTGGGTTGGATCAACCAACTTCAGTCATATTTACACAAGATTATGAATAAAAGACTCCCCCAAGACTGTAGAATCCAACCTGACTCTTAGTACCTTCACTTGATTTCTGAGATCCTGCTCAAAATCTTTGATCTAGAAATCAGTTGTTTTTTGGTTTTTTTTGCTGTGAATTGAGCCTTTCTAACACAGTTTGGTTTATCTGTGTAAAGGTGTATCTTCTATCATGAGTCAGTCTGAGGAGAAAGATGTGGGAGTTCCACCTTCTATCACTTCTGTGGGTGGAGAACATGAAGGCAAGACGAAGCCTCACAGGTAAGATAAAGTTCCCCAGCTGTACATGACTGTTATCTGTGAGCTCATCTACGAAATCACTACACTCGCATTAGTTAGAGATCATTCAAAGACATTTTTGTCAAGAAAATTAGCAAAATTAACAGATGTATGAGGATACTTAAAAAAGTTCTCGGCCTCACTAGAAAATGTCCCTGGAGAAAGACTGTCCTTTCATTATTTTTACATAGTCTCCTAATGCACTTAATCCACTGATGTTCAAGCTTTGATATCCCTTCTTGGAAGAAGGTCACATCTTGAGCCCTCAGATACTCCTCAGCAGCACGTTTGACCTCATCAACACTCAGAAATGATTACCACACAAGTAGGATAGATAAATGTCAGATGTTGCCAGGCTGGATGAGTAAGGTGCATGGATTAACAGTTCAAAGCCACATTTGGCTGTTTCTGCCACCTGTACTGTGTGGATGATTGCATTGTTCTGCTTCCACAGCACAACATCTAGAAGCTTTGATGGCTTCAAATATTTCAGTTTCTGTGGACAGTGATGCAAGGCTTTATAGTATACAGTTATGCCTCTAAATGGAAGTTATCTCCCTTGTTGATGAACTTATTGAAGTACCCTTGTTCTGTTCAATTTGGAAGTCAGTTCTCTCCTATTGTGTTCTTATTTTTGTTACATTTTGACTGGAAATTATGTAAATGGTAAATGGTTGTATTTATATAGCGCTTTACATGATGCATCACATTCACCCATTCACACACTGATGGCGGGCACTGCCATGCAAGGCGCTAACCACGACCCATCAGGAGCAATTAGGGGTTAGGTGTCTTGCTCAGGGACACCTCGACATGAGCACAACGGGCCAGGGGGTCAAACCACAACCCTACGGTTGTGAGACGGCCACTCTACCCACTGAGCTATGCCGCCCCGTTATGTTTAGCCTTGTGCTACTGTTGAATTTGTTGTTTGCATTAATTGTTGTGACAGTGACTTTTTTGATGCTCTTTTGGCCAAGTCTCTCAAGAAACACAAATTTTGATCGAAAAAAACTCCTTAAATAATACAATTCACCAGAGCTCCTAAGGCGAAACAGTAGCATTAAGTCATCTTTGGCAGAAATGTACCTGAACATAAAAGTTTTGCAAAAAAAAAACCAAACAAACAAACAAAAAACCCTCTTCACTGAAGAGTGACCAGTCTGCGGCTTTCCCTCGTATTTTTAAGGGATGCAGTTACTCTTATAACAACTATTATAACTTTGAAGGCAAATATTTATTCTAAAAGAAACTGTCACATGTGACAAGTTAAAGTGTCTGGCCTGTTTGTATCATCAGTTAACTTCCTTATGTCTCATAGATTTATCAGAGTTTTAGTAACTTTTAAAGTTCTCTCTTGCAATAAACTCTCTGTTAATACTACCACTACAAACATGGCTGAGCCTCAACTAAAGCCTCAACAATTTGTATGTATCAAATTACCAAATTTCCCCTTGTGAGACTAATAAAGGATATTCTATTCTATTCTATTCTGTTCTATTCTATTAATGTCAGGACCCATCAGCAGAAGTCAGACCCTCCTCTGCAAAGCTGTGTGTCCGTAATGAGTGACTCGTCTATGCTTCAACCTGTGGTTTTTAAACAACAAAGTCCTCATTCAGAGGAAGTCGATATGCATACATTTTGTTTCTGTTTTCATTTCGTCTCCTGCTCTACATTTACCCCTCTTATTTCTCAAAAGTACGTAACAGAAACTCTAACACTAAGTATCTGCTATATATTATTTGTTACAGTACTGATCAGTAATTTACACCTTTCTCTTTTTCTCCCTTATTCCACAAAGACTCTGACCCTACTAATGTATTAAATGCTCATAAAATCTTGCTACTAGGAATAAACAACCAAACACTTGTTCTGTTAACCTCAGGACCTGGCAGCAGAAGTCAGGCTCTCCGCTGCCAAGCAGTGTGTCCATGAAGAGTGACTCATCTATGGCTCCACCTGTGGGTTTTAAACAGCAAAGTCCTCACTCAGAGTAAGTCAGTATGCATGAACTTTGTTTCTGTTTTCATTTCTTCTCCTGTTCTAAGTTTATCTTTCTTATTCCTCAAAAGTACATAACAGAAACTCTAGCACTAAATATCTGCTATATTTTATTTGTTACAGTGCTGATCTGTAATTTCCACCTTCCTCTTATTCAACAAAGAATCCAACCCTACCATTGTATTAATCGCTCACAAAATCCTGCTATTTTACTAGAAAAAAAAACCAAACACTTTATCTGTTAATGTAAGGACCTGGCAGCAGAAGTCAGGCTCTCCACTGCCAAGCAGTTTGTCCATGAAGAGTGACTCTTCCATGTCTCCACCTGTGTCTTTTAACAACCCAGAGTAAGTCAGCAAACCTATTTACAGCACAAAATCCGTTTACACCACCCCTATAAATATAATTTAAAATTATAGAAACAAGTTTTTAATGTGTTTTTTCTTTCTTCAGGCAATCCTCTTTTTCTGTCAGAACTGAGCATCAGATTTTAGGATACTCTTCTTCAAGTTTTGGATCTGCGGAAGGCGACCTGCCAATGGATTTACTTTTTGAATATGAACAGCCTGAAGTTTCAAAGTAAGCCAACAGAATATAGACATGAGGATTTTGTTAATGTACTGAAGATTAAAGATAGGTTAATTCATTAATCACTTAAAGATTTATTTTTTAGTGGAGGTGTCCAGATTCTAGATGTTCCATTATTATTATCTGAGGTTAAGATTTGAAATTATCGTTACAAGGAAAAGATTTCTTTGCCTTCAAGTGTTTTTTTTCCATTGTGGCCCTTATCAAACCTTTTCAAATAGTGTGCTGCTTTTATTTCCTTTTCAAGCTTCTTCTAATTACTCTAATAATAATACAATTGCTAAATTTAATCCTTATTTAAGGATTAATTATCAGACAAGCACAACCATGACATCAATAAAAAATAAGATATTCAAGACATCTCAGTGTGTTCCATGACATTTTGTCCTTTTGCAACAAATACATTGTGAACTAAAAAATAAAGTACAGTCACATCAGATTTTATAGGTCTTTTCTAGTTATTCAGTGCATTTAAAGACTAATATTTTTTGTTAAATATTTTTTTCTGTCGAGGCTGTATTATCTAGAAGGAGAAAAATTCCCCCGACGGATGCGTGCATCTGCATACCCTTCAATGGACGATGTATTTAAGGTGCGTGAAACCGAAAAACTTCTAATAATGACAAGTAACAGTTAAAAGTAAAGGAATGTCCACTATTCCTAAAACTGTGTAAGTGTCTGTGATAAGCAAAGAGAAAAAACACTATTATTTACGGGTGAACTGAAAGTAAATTTTTTAGCTTGATTTTAGGTTTAAAGTTAGATGTATAAAAGTTAAGAATTATATTCTTTTCTAGCGTCTTGAGCAGAAGATTGTTTCTTTTGTTCGGAACGAGCTGATGGGGTTCCAGAGAGTTCTAAGTCCAGGAGATCCAGAGAACTTAGAGAGACGAGATGAAGAGGAGGAGGAGGTTGATGGTGAAGAGGAGGAAGAAAGGAGGAGCATCAGAGATGCATTTCTGAAGATCACACGCCATTTCCTGCAAAAAATGAACCAGAAGCAACTGGCTGACTATCTGCAGAGCAGTAAGAGCCTTTAATAGATTCAGCAATAGTCAAAAAATGTAAACTGTAGATATACATACATGCATCAGAAAGGATTTCATGCAACATCTGCAAATTATTACCTGCATATGGAATGCTATTAAGTTGATAAAAAGAGTGGTGTAGTGAGTGGGGTTCATTCTGATTTACAGTTTGCAACAAAATAGGAATGAATGTTTTGCACAGGAAGCACATGATGTCTGGAAGAAGCTGACTTGTGCATAGTAGAAATACAATAGTACAGTGTACAAATATGCTGCATCATTTGTGCAGTAACAGAAAATATGCTTTCACTGGGTGCAGATTCCCCAATGTCCAAAAATGTCCAGATCTTACTGAGCTTAATTGCTTTTTTGTATATAATTGGACCCTTTAATTCCCTTACTACTTGTAAGTGACAAAATTTCCATTGCAACATATATTATTATAGGACCATTATATTATTAACGCTACTTTTATTAAGTCGTATTAGAAATGATTTCATTAAATATTTCTGGGAGAGAGAGAACATCATTTTGTTTTCCTCAATATTACATGTCAGTTCTGGAACTACCGCATAACAGACAATTTCATTTATCCCTCACAGACAATTTTTCACAAATTTATATGAAGAGTTCATTTGTAAAAACAGATATCTCCATAAATTTTCAGAAAGCTTATTTTTTAGTTGTTTACTTGAGATAATAAGAATAATAAAGATAATTTATTTTTTCTCTATTTTGTCATTTTCTACTGAGTCAAATCCACTCAACTTCAGTTTGATTGATATTCTCTCAAGTAAACAATAAAACAAAAAGTTTTCTGAAAATGTATAAAAATGGAGTTATCTGTTTTTGAAAATAAACTCTTCATATGGTTATTTATCCACTGTTCGATAAATACAAACCAGTTTGGAACTTCTGCTTCCCTGCTGACCACCATAGTTAAGAGTTAGACAACCTCCCTTACAGATATTGTTTTTGGAAATTTGTACAGCCCAGTGTAACCCTCCAATATTTTCTTATGCATTCACTCAGAAACTCTTGGGGCCATGTGCCAGCGTCAACTGAAATCAAACCTGAAGAAGAAGTTTCAGTGTGTGTTTGAGGGAATCCCTAAAGCAGGACATCCAACCCTTCTGAATGAGATCTACACAGAGCTCTACATCACAGAGGGAGGAACTGTGGGGGTCAGCGATCAACACGAGATCAGACAGATTGAAACAGCGTCCAGGAAACCAGCTGCACCGGAAACAACAATCAGATGTGAAGACATCTTTAAACCCTCACCTGAAAGAGGTGAACCAATCAGAACAGTGATGACAAAGGGAGTGGCTGGCATCGGGAAAACCGTCTTAACGCAGAAGTTTGCTCTGGACTGGGCTGAAGGCAAAGGCAACCAGGACATCCAGTTTACATTTCCATTCACTTTCAGAGAGCTGAATCTGCTGAAGGAGAAACAGTTCAATTTAGTGAGCCTTGTTCATCACTTCTTTCCTGAAACCAAAGAAGCAGGAATCAGCAGATTTGAGGAATTCAAGGTGGTGTTCATCTTTGACGGTCTGGATGAGTGTCGTCTTCCTCTGGATTTCAACAGCAACGAGATTCTGACTGATGTTACAGAGTCCACTTCAGTGGATGTGCTGCTGACAAACCTCATGAAGGGGAAGCTGCTTCCTTCTGCTCGCCTCTGGATAACCACAAGACCTGCAGCAGCCAATCAGATCCCTCCTGAGTGTGTTGACAGGGTGACAGAGGTCCGAGGGTTCAATGACGCACAGAAGGAAGAGTACTTCAAGAAGAAATTCACAGAAGAAGAGAAGGCCCGCAGAATTATCTCCCACATCAAGAAACAAAACCTTTTCATCATGTGCCACATCCCAGTCTTCTGCTGGATCACTGCCACGGTTCTGGAGGAAACGATGAAAACCGGAGAGGGAGGAGAGCTGCCTAAGACTCTGACGGAGATGTACAGCCACAACCTGGTGGTTCAGGCCAAACTGAAGAATGTCAAATATGATGGAGCAGCTGAGACAGATCCACACTGGACTCCAGATACGATTAAGATGATTGAGTCTTTGGGAAAACTGGCTTTTGAGCAACTCCATAGAGGCAACCTGATCTTCTATGAATCCGACCTAAAAGAGTGTGGTATTGACATCAGAACGGCCTCGGTGTACTCAGGAGTGTTCACGCAGATCTTCATAGAGGAGAGAGGACTGTACCAGGACAAGGTCTACTGTTTCGTTCATCTGAGCGTTCAGGAGTTTCTGGCTGCTTTTCATGTCCATCAGACATTCATCAACACTGGTGTCAATCTGATGACAGAGGAACAATCACCCTCCAGTTCTGCTTCACAGAGAGACAAAGCTGAACTCTTCTACCAGAGTGCTGTAGACAAGGCCCTACAGAGCCCAAATGGACACCTGGACCTGTTCCTTCGCTTCCTCCTGGGTCTTTCACTGCAAACCAATCAAAGTCTTCTAAAAGGTTTAATGACAGGAAGCAGCTCACTGAAGAATCAGGGAACAATCCAGTACATCAAGAAGAAGTTAAATGAGGACATGTCTCCTGAGAGGTGCATCAACCTATTTCACTGTCTGAGGGAGCTGAATGATAGTTCTCTAGTGGAGGAGATCCAGCAATTCCTGAGATCAGGAAGAATTCCCACAGATAAACTGTCTACTGCTCAATGGTCAGCTTTGGTCTTCATCTTGTTATCTTCAGAAAAAGATCTGGATGAGTTTGACCTGAAGAAATATTCTGGTTCAGAGGAGGCTCTGCTGAGGCTGCTGCCTGTTGTCAAAGCCTCCACCAAAGCTGTGTAGGTTAAATCAAACTAAACAGGCCACAAAAATTTATAAATATCAAACTGGAAAAAAATCTTACAATTTCTGTTTGGTTGCTACTTCCTCTTTAGGCTGAGTTGTTGTAACCTGTCAGAGAGAAGCTGTGAAGCTCTGGCCTCAATTCTCCGTTCACCATCCTCCAGTCTGAATGACCTGGACCTGAGCAACAACGACCTGCAGGATGCTGGAGTAAAGCTGCTCTGCAAAGGGCTGCAGTGTCCACAATGTACGCTGGAAACTCTCAGGTGGGAAATCACAGATTAAAGATGACCCATTAAATCCTTCTTTATGCACAGGTTTATCAGAAAACAAATGTGTTCTACAAATTTTGTCATCAGCTGGTACAATTATAATTAAAGAAATTTAAATTCTTGTGTTCCATGGAGGATTTATCAAAATAATGACTAATGCTAAGGTAAATTCAGCCAAATACTTCTATCTAGTTGGCTGTATGTGCAGATTGTAAAGATAAATATGCCCACTGTGCAGTGTTCATGTTGTCATTTTCTTAGCTGTCATTAATCAACCATCAAAATGAATTTCTGTGTGAAAGACAGAGGAAACAAATTTTTGATTTTGTAGGTTCAAGGACCTAAAATTTAACTCTCTGTGTTACATTACCTATGCTGTGGAGACATAATCTGTTTACACAATTACAGCTTCCCTCCAATGAATAATTAAATAATGAGGTGCCTATTAGCTATACAATGCATCTAACAGTCACTGTCTCCCCTTGGTTGCTTTTTAATACTGAGTCACAGTAATTCAGTTTTTATGACAAGAATTAACCTCCAACAAAGACTCCTTCATGTCAAAGTGAAAATTGATTTATACAAAATATCTGCTGATTGAAAATAATAATAAAACTTTAGCATGAAGGCTTGGTTTAAGGTTAGTCAGTGTTGGGGCTGGTAGCTATAGTTATGGTTGGGGTACATCTCCAGGGAATTAATGTAAATCAATCTAATGTCCTCTGAAATGATGAAAACACAACTGTTTATGTTTGTCTGCAGGCTCTCAGGGTGTCTGATCACAGAGGAAGGCTGCGGCTCTTTGGTTTCAACTCTGACATCCAACCCGTCCCGTCTGAGAGAGCTGGACCTCAGCTACAATCATCTAGGAGACTCAGCAGCAACGCTGTTTGCAACCTGTAGACTGGAAACCCTAAAGTATGGGCAAACAAGTCTGTTTGGCTTTGGTTGAGGGAATGTGGGGAAGTTAGTTGGAGCCAGTGGTTCAAATTGACAAAGAGTTGATTTTATAAGATTAAGGCTGCCTTTGTTTTTCTTGTCAATAATTACACTAATAATATGTAGTATTAAACATGAGCTATTTGATTCTATTGGAAACACTGAAGTTGCAGAACATCAGCTTTATGGCAGATTAAACCATAAAGAATCATGTTTTTGTAGATTCAGTCTAATAAATACAAGTAATACACAGTTTGTTGATATATAATATCACTTGTGGCAATAGCTTTGTGGAAATGTAGTGCTAGTTTGACATGCTGGTAATGATGTCACCTGATTGTGTTCTCATGCTTGAACTTGTTTTTTCTCTAGGTTAGACCCTGGTGGAAAGCAGATGTTGAAATCTGGTCTCAGAAAATGTAAGTTTATTTTGCATTGAGTTCAGTGCTTCAAGTTATCTGTCTGCAATCATGGTTTTCTGACTGAAGTGGCATCTCTTTGTTGCTTCCTGATTCTTCATTTGTTTTGTTGTCTGGCACTATCTGTCCATCAGAGCTCACATCTACAATGTGACATTAACCTCAGAGATTACATGATTTCACAAAACCCGCTTCTCCTTTCCCATGAACATGGTATCTCTTTAATGCCTTGAATGCATTTCTTCAAATTTGGCTCACAATTGTATGAAAAAATTCAGACTTTTCAAATATCTAGAATTAGCACTTTCGTCTTGCAACTAGAAGAACCCAGGTTCACGTCCCGGCCTTCCTGGGATCTTTCTGCATGGAGTTTGCATGTTCTCCCTGTACATGCATTAGTTTTCTCTGGATACTCCGGCTTCCTCCCACAGTCTAAAAATATGCTGAGGTTAATTGGTAACTCTAAATTGTTCATAGGTGGGAATTTGAGTGTGATCGTCTGTCTGTATATGTAGCCCTGTGACAGACTGGTGACCTGTCTAGGGTGTCCCATGCCTTTACCCCAAGTCAGCTGAGATAGACTCCAGCCCCCCTACAGCACTAAAGAGGATTAAGCGGTGTATAGATAATGGATGGATGAATGGAAATATTTAGAATACTTTAAAAATACTTTCTGTGACAATGAAGGTCCATAGGGTCTGTGTGATGTAAATTGTGTCATCTCCACAAACCCGAAAGAATATGCATTGGCCTTTCCATGGATGTCTGCGTGAAGTTCAAAATTTCTGTCTGTGTGTGACTATGTTACAAAGTCAATAATGCCCATGAATGACAGCTGAGACACAACCTACTGTGCATGTACAGAATAGACCAGACCACAAAATAGGATATTAGCAACAATTATCCGTACATGGTTTCTATGGCTATCTGTGTGAAAGCCCACAAGACAGCCTGAACCCAGTGAAATTATGAAGATACTGATTTGAAACACTTTAGAATTTGTAAAATGCCTTTAAATCATAGTAGATGGTGACCTTATTTTCTATTTGAAATTGCCAGATGCCTGTGAACTCACACTGGACACAAACACAGCTCACAGACAACTCGAACTGTCTGACAACAACAGAAAGGTGACAGTGAGGACAGACGAGCAGCCGTATCCTGATTGTCCAGACAGGTTCGACTTCTGGTGCCAGGTTCTGTGTACAGATGGGTTGTCAACAGCTGGTCGCTTTTACTGGGAGGTTGAGCGGGAAGGAGTGGTTCATATAGCGGTGACTTACAAAGGAATCCAGAGGAAAGGAGCATATGATGATCCCTGTCTTGGGAGAAACGATCAGTCCTGGAGTCTGAGGTGTTCTGATGACGATTACTCTCTATGGCACAACAACAAGAGAACATCTATCTATGTTCCTTCATCCAGACGAGTGGGAGTGTACCTGGACTGGCCTGCAGGCACTCTGTCCTTTTATAAAGTGTCCTCTGACAGACTCAGACACCTCCACACCGTCCGTACCACCTTCACTGAGCCTCTCTTTCCTGCTTTCAAGATTAAACCTGGGCAGTTGAATTCCTCTGTGTCTTTGTGTCAGATATAAAAAGAGAGGTAGAAACTGCAGAAACTCCAGCAGAAAATTTCCTTTTTCAGGACAGAATCTGTTAGCCAGTTTGGACCACTGAAATACATGCCGTTTGCTCCTGATCCATTCTATTCATTTAATACTCAGTGAAAGGCCACACACCGTCAAGCTTGAGCTCGTTCACTCCTGGAGGCTGCCCAGTACGACCCCAGTCTGACCTACTGCCCACTGACCAGTACCAGCTGAACAGCTGAGATCAAGGATCTTTCTCATAATCGCCAAAATAATGGCATTCATCAGAGACAGAAACTGTAAAATGAGAAAGAAGCATCAGATTTTTAGCTTTCAGATGGTCTTTGAATATGTTGTGTGGGACTTATGGTTCCATCAGGAACAATAATCATGTCTTAAAAGCTTAAAATTGTGACATTTCATCAGTGTCACTTTATTCTAGCTATTCTATTCAGAAATTTGCTGAAAATAAAATTCAGCTTTTTATGAACTCTTGCTTTTTGGGCCACACATTTGACCACTTGGTTAATCTGTTTTTCACTCTACTGGCATGAATTTGTTATTTCGGTCCAATAGGTGCAAAGATTTTAATGAAGGTGATGATATAAGTCTGTTTTAGATGTAATGTTACACATGTGATTTTACATGTAAATGGCTGATTGTAGACACAGTTGTGATTTGTTAGGCAAAGCTTATCTTACCAACCATCAGGTGACAAAAAATAAAATAAAAACAAAAATCAGTGACTTGTCAGGTGAATTGCAGGTTGTGTTTTTACAGAGCAGAGAGGAAGGACAAAAGAGATTGAGAGGAAAATAAAACTTACTTGATCAATAAAATCAGTAAGTCACACAGTAAAGGATGCTGTTAGTAAGTTGTTGGACGATAAATTCAGCATGGTGAAATATCTCCGAGTTGATGTGGAATCACCGTTTTCTTTCAGTGCTGGTAATTCCTTTGGACACTTTAAAAATGTTGAACATATTGATTCCAGATTCTTCAATTTTTGTAAAACAGTTTAAATGAAAAAATGATTTTTGGGGTCTTTTTTGTGATTTATGACATTATAATAAAATTATACAACACAAATGACTATTTTGAGTTCTCTCTACTGCTAGTCACAGTTGTGCTGTTTCCACAGAGGTGCAGGATATTGCAGTTAAAAATTAACCCACAAGGAGTAAAAATGTGACATGAGCAAAAAACACCCAGAAACTGCCAGAGGGAGGAAGGATAAATTCATATTTACCAGCAAATTTGAGAATGTATTAATTTACTTTGACCTCCAACTTAGACTTAATTATATTTTTCTTAAACCATGTTTTTTTTTTTTTTTTAAAAATCCATTTACTGCAGCCATTCTTTGGTTATAATAGACAATTAAAAATACTCTTGATCGCTGTTGATATTTCTTTCTTTCCAAAGAAGATATTATGTGTGTTTTTCCACAACATTCAGCACACATTTTATCTTTCCTCTTGCAAACACCATGCAATGCTTCCAGCCTACAGTTCAACAATTTCATTAAGTAAGCACTTTTATCCAAAGCGACGTACATCTGAGAGTAGATACAACCTAAGCAAAGATCCAGCCAGGAGAAATTAAGCAGGATAAGAGCCATAAAGCTAACCGTTGTCGGCAGGACTCGAACTTGCGCGGCAGCCGACAATTCTTTAGCTCAACGGCCCTAAACCGTTTCCCATTCATTCTCTATGGTAGTGCTAAAACACTACTATATTTTCCGCCACGAGAATGCGTCTGTTCGCAGTGCCATTTGTGCGCATGCTCATGCTTCCCCTCGCTCAGTTTGAAACTGCCCGGCAACCGGAGAGACAGACTGCGTACAGTTTTCCTTGGTCTGAGTTAAACGGTAAGTTTTATGACAAAACGAGTGATGACACAAACTATGAATGAATGAAGGTTTTTGGATATTTCTGCCCGCTTTATAGTGTGGCTTGTGTTTTTGTCGAAGCTAAATGAGTATGTTTAGTACGATGTTGAAGTAACTGTTAACTAACGTGACTGTTGGACACACATGAGCCGGTTTACGTTTATAACAATTCATTTATATCCTCGAGTTATGATGAAAGAACGTCATGTCCGTTCATCCTGTTAACACTGAACATCGTGTTGGCTTTATCCTCAATGTTATGATATAATAACATGATATAATGACAAATCCATCCGTCCGTTTTGCTCCAGCGCCTTGAATACGTTCAAGACAAAATGACTGTTCAATAAAACGGTTGTGTTTTTTAAGCATGTTGTGTATTAAGACATATTACCAGTATGTGTGCTTTATATTACTCGAAAATGTGCAGATAACTGTAGGGACGTGGCTGTAGTGGAATTTTACTGAAACTGCTCAAACCGGTTTCTGTGACAGCCTCTTCTGAACCACTTCACACATCAGTGTCACATGATGGCCCCTATTGTTCAGAGTTTCAGCCACAGGGCTCCACTGATTGGTGACAGAACTGACAGCAAAAACATGCAGACAGGCAGGCACTTAAAGCAGTAGTGCATAGACTCTTCTATGTTCCTCTACACGTCAACATATGTTATAGAAAGCATCTTTGTCTGTAGCACGCATACAGGGCTGGAAGTCATTTCTTACAAATACTCAAATTACTGTAATTATGTAGATTTTTGGGATACTTGTGCTTTTATGAGTAGATTTCCAAGTCTGTACTCTTACTTGTACTTAAGTATTCATTATGGCATGTGGGGAAAAAAGACTTGTTTTGTATCTTATCAGTTATTAATGATTAATTGATGTTAAATTTCTCCTTTGTGAGATTAATAAAGTCTATCTTATCTTATCTTATCTTATCTTAGTGTTTGAACTACTGTCAAAGCAAAATACGGCAAATGTAGAGCCGTAGCCTGGAGAGGTGACGGTGACATCACTGGTTAAAAGGAACTAATACTCTGAGGAGTTTCTTTTAAAGAATACTCTGTATTTTTCTTTCACCATTTTCAAACACCACTACTTTTACATGTGAATGAGTCATATTTTAGCAATGTAACAGTACTGATTTTCACTCCTCTTATCCACCACTGCATAGACTGACTCTTTTATTTCCTTTATAACTTCAAGTACCACTCCCAAACTACAGACAGAACCAGGTAAACATTTGAAGAAAAAAATACTCTAGCATGAACAGCAGTCCCAAAATTGAATCCTATTAATTTCTATAAATATCTTTCTTAGAAATATGATGAGACGAACACAAGATGTGACAATTCTATTTATTGTATGTATATATTATACTTTTCTTATCTTCTGGGATCCACATTTCCGTCACCTCTGCCCCTGCTGTCCTCGTCATCTGCAACCCGCACTGGACCGGTGGGAGGGTGTTTGTGCTCGACCACAAGCACTGGCCAGCTCCCATGAAAAAGACGATAGACGACCTCCTCAATAAACACGGCGGGCAAAAGGACATGCTGAAGCTGGTGGACCAGGAGTATGCTGCTCTAGTTCACAGCAGCTGTAAGGACCCGAACAGCACGCTCCATCCCACCACTAAGCTGCACAGAACACGATATATGAAAGACCTGAGCAAGCTGCTGAACACCAGCTCCTCTTTGAACACCAGCCCAGAGAAGGTGGAAGAAAGGCAGCGGCTTTGGCACTCTCTGACAGAGGGCAGTGAGACGACCAGCGTGCCAGTTGTTGCCATGCCGGCTGCTGTTTTTAACCCCCCCCTCCACCTTTTCAGACACCTCTAACGCAGGACTCAACAGAGGAAATCGTTGAAAGTATCATGACCAAGCAGCAGCAGCAGCAGCAGCAACCACCACAGCAGCAGCCGGGGAAAAGAACCCAGACGAAGAAGCACCTGTCCTGTGGCCAGTCTAAGTCCAGATATGAATATGATGGTTCTTCCGTCCATTTCTTCTACCAACAGGGCCCGGTCAGGTACTTCTACTGTTCCACTAAGGTTTTTAAAACATATGGTGCTGAAGGTCTGACAGATGCAAAAATGGACTTCAAAGACTTTGTACAAACAGAATTCTTTCAGCGTGAACTGGAGGCAACAAAACAAAGGGTGGAGGAGAGAGGACAGCAAAAAAGAAAAAGGACTGACTCCCAGCCGACAGGGACACGCAAACTGGAGCTAAAGCAGGGCCCAGACAGTCCACACATACACGCTGGCTTCCCTGGAGTGGCAGGGAAGTACATCTACTGCCCAGCAAAAGTCTTTTCTTTCTACAAAGATAAGGGTATGGACAAGGAGATGACCTGGACAGAGTTCCAGAAGTCTCCTTTCTTTGAAGTGGAAAGGCAGAGGTGGGAGGCTGAAAAAAGAAAAATGAGTGAGAGGGTGGGCTGGTGGCTTATCATGTGCGTACGTATATATATATATATATATATATATATATATATATATATATATATATATATAATTTTTGCTCTTTGTTCAATTTGATTTGGCATGTTTGTGAAACATTTGAACTGTTGTTCTGTGTGAATAAAGAACACATTTCATTCAGTTCGGTCTGCAGGTCTCATTAATATGTGTGTATAATGTACAGTAATCAGTAGAATATTGTAATTGAAACTTTGAGGAAAATTACCAAGTTAGTCACTTAAAGAAACATTCCCTTATCTTTGATTTGTTTTCAATTTAGTTCTTCATTTCTGACATGTAAGTAGTACTAAGAAAAAAGACAAATAATGGAAAAATACAATAATGAATATACCAGAGAATCTCTCTGTAGTTCATGCACAAAAAAAGAATAGAAAGAGTTTTAAACTGATTTAATCCTCCCCCTGTGATTTCAATCATTTTTCCAATCACACAATCCTTATGAGACCCAGCACTGGGGACAGGGTCAGGAAAGCTGCAATTTCATTGGCTGTCACTGAGTGCCAACTATAAACGACTGGCCGCCGCGAGACCCCAATGGATTTCTAATCCATCGCCTTAACCGCTCGGCCACAACAACCTGATGGCTTATGAGCAAAACGGGTCCAAGATCATGAAGTTTTGTTGAATATTAACAAAACTCACATGGATTGCGACTACTGCTAATATGACACAGGGTTTCTGCAGGGCATTAAAAATGTAGGCCTTGAATATCATTAAAAATCATTGAATTTGATTCTCAGTGCTATTAAAAATTCCTTCCGCAGTTTTCAAGAAAAATATTTGACAATAATAATATAATATAATCATTTGCCTGACAGACATCAAAATAAGTGCCACACGCGACCAGTCTGAACTGTGGCGTCACTGGTACAGTTGTCTGCTGTAGTGTTTTCTTCTGTGTCGTTTTGTTGTTTTTATTTATCTGGACCCTGTGTCTGTAATAAAGTTTGATGATGATGATGATATAATGATATATAAACTCTAGACTGCGATTCCTCAGATATTTGCATCTGCGTAAACATGCCGAAGCGTTGCGATAAATATTCTGACCGGTCGAGTACAACTGCCAAAAACTGCATGTTGTTAAAGTGGCCAACAGACTGGACCAGGTGGAGGAGACCTGGGAAATGGGGAAATTCCAGCAAAAATGGCTAGAAAACATGGATTTCAGAGACTGATTACAGTCCGTGGGTGGTCAGAGGTGGTTTCCGGATTCAGAAATAATGAAATGTAGGGACAGTTTTCATATAAAAATCATCTTTTTTAAAAAACCAAACGTGTAATTTGTTGAGTTCACGGTTGTGGCATTAAAATGGCATTAAATAGCACTGAATTTGACTGGTTGATTTCTGCAGAAACCCTGTGGCACTGTGCATATTTACATTAACTGCAGTAACTACATACAGCATGTAACATCCTGGTTCCTGCTTATGAGCTTACTGCTGCTCCCATAGTTTTTAATGATAGCAGAACATAAGTATCACCGTTAAAAGCAAGAACATTAAACGTCTGTTTGTCATGTGCCTTCTGCAGTAACAGGATGATGTCTAATTTGCCATATACCTGCTGTGAAAATTATTTTCCATAATGCATATGCAATGTGTTTTCCCTTGTTACAGTCTCAGTTTATTGACACCATGAGGCAGTTTCCCTTATGTATTTATGCACTGATATACAGTATCTTTTTATACCTTGATGTTTTTATGATAGAATGGAAACTGAAACAAAAGAAAATGTTATGACCCTAGCTCGTTATGTGGGTAAAGGTGTAACATAATTTGCCCAGATGGAATTCGGCGTTTAAATGTTTTAATATATATATATATATATATATATATATGAAAGGTACAATAATAAACAAAAGAAGAGGCAGCAATAGATAAATGTAAAAATAAAATACAAACGGCAACAAAAGAGACTCTAAACTAGAGTTATATCAACAGAAATATCCTAATCTAAATCCTAACACTAATGGTGTGTGACACAACCAAACGAAAAACTAGTGCCTCCAAGATTAGTTTCCACAAGAGTTAACAAAATACTAAAGCCTAAACAGAGTTCAACAGTACAACAGGTTTCCAGATCGCGAACAAAGTCTTACTAATCGAAGGCACTGGAGCAGGGCTGGTTACAGCGACAAGCTCGTCATCCTCAGGCTGACTGGCGGCTTTATACTCGTCCACCACGGCACCGGATTGGTTGATTCTCATGCCGCAGCTGTCCTTGATTACTCCAGCTCCAGGTGAAACGAGTTGTCATCAGCCTGGGAGCGACAGGACATGCGCACTCACATACACACAGCACACAACACACACAGCACACAAGCACTCAAAGAAGGAGGAGAAACCCCAAATACGGCAACGCCCAAAACAGAAAACATGAGGCAGATGAACTCCCACAAAGACAGCTGGTCTGGCTGCATTCTTAATCGGTGTGGCACAGAGGAGCTGGGCAGTATTCTGTTTTATGCGACGCAGTTTGCATCGACAAAAAAGGTACTGTAAACTGTTTGTACTTGAGTCTTGTCACTAAAATGTATTAGAGGTGTATAAGAAGAGACAGAGAAATTGTGTGTGTTAAGTTATTGTTAAACATTCAGTGAAGGCTTTACAGTTTGTTGTTTCATGTACAAGTTATGTTGCTTGTTTTACATTATTCTTCCTAGTGGCAGTCACGAAAATATCAGTGTAACACTTAAATGACATGTAAATCTATCAATAAGCTGTAGGACTTTCTGTTGAATGAATTAAGTGAAATATGTGATTTTAATCAGTGTGAGAGGATCTGTGTAAGTTCATTAGAGATCATGTAGCCTCATACTCTACGTGTGGTGTTTGTAACAGGTTAGACCGGTTACGTCTGATCAAAGTGCTCCATGTTTCTTCAATTGCCTCCACGGGGCAAATCAAGTCATGATTTTCATGTAATTGAATTGAACTCAGGTGAAATTGTCTGACTGGATAAAGAATATTTAGCTCCCTTTTCTGTAAGTGTTTCTTTTCAGATAAAACGTCTCTGTGACTTGATTTGGGTGTGACAGCAGAATCAGGTGATCATACTGAGGGAACAGTATGAACTTATGAGCTGACGTTGTCCATTCTGTCTTTATAGCACAAATTGGTTACACATAAAGTTTTAAGTGTGTTGATCTTCAGTTGGTGTCATTTTTTCTTACCAAAGAAAATAGTAAGTTTGATTTGCTGTACTTTTATATTCTGCACTTTAATATTGGTTGTAGTCTGTAATTTCCATTCAGGACCGTGACAAAAATGCAGGAACTTTGGTTATAAATTAATATCCCATCTGAGACACACTACAAGCTGTGGTTTAGGTTCGGCCAAAGTGCCTTGAGAGCAAAATAAAGTCAAGTTAATTATCCACTGGACGCTTTGATCCTTAAGCTTAAAAATATTCTATTCAAATGTTGGAAACAGCAGCAGTTTGGGACAAAGAGGAATAAAGATATATCAAGTTGTTGACAGTTCTTGTTAGTTGAATCAATTCATTGATGGGTTCGATCTCACTAAAGTAACTAAGTTGTTATGAAAATACTGTATTTGGTGACTGAATGTTCGTATTCACTGTATTACTGTGTGATGTGTGCTGAAAGAGGAACAAGGACACAAGCTGGTCGAACAGGAATTTGAAAGAAAAGAAACCAGTCCTAATTGCCTGCCTGTAGTGACGCAGAGATAACACATACCAAGATGGGCGTAACCGCCATCTCAGAAGTGAGGGGGACAAATTTTTCAGAGCGATTTATCATTCTCTTACATTTAATTGCACCGTCCTTAGTGGCTAAAGAACCACATAATCCCTAACAGCCACAGTACAATACCAGGGGACCAACTGGGCTAGTTCTTTAAACTATAAAGTATAAAACTTTAAACTATAAAATCTAAAGTTTTAGTGGCCAAACTCTAGTTGAGTTGACAACAATGTCCCTTGAACATCTACTGGACGAGTAGCCAAAGATGCCAAACACTGAACATGAAATGATCAGTACTGCCTGGTTTCTCCCTGCAATAGATATCTTATTCTCAGGAAGTTATAATCTCTCCTTACCTGTAAAGACCCTACATCCTTGTCCCTGCTGCTGGCCTCTGATCCATCTCCTCCCTGACTCTGCTCTTTCTGTTATGGCAATAAACATAAAAAATGTGGTAAGAAAAATTCTGAAATAGCATTAGGAAGAGTAAAAATTGCAGTAGAATTTAACCTCAAAATCACTTTAACCCATAGATACATATTTTTTTCTCAGCCACTTATATTTTTTTTTCACCTCTGCAGACCCTGCATGGTCAACATTACTGCTGGCCGCTGCCTCTGGTCCATCTCCTGCCTGACTCTGCTCTTTGTTTTGGAAATAATCATTTAAAAATCTGAAAATCAAAATTCTGAGATAGAATTAGAAAGAGAAGCAGTAAAAATAGTTGTAAATTTAACCACTTTTATACCATAGATGGCCTATTCTTTTCTCTCCTCCCTGACTCTCCTCTTTTGGGACCAAAAGACTTAAATACATGGAGAGCAATTGTGAGCACATCTTCTGCCCAGAAATGAAAGAGGACTGGGTTTATTCCAAGAATAAACTAATTAGCAAGTAATGTAACAGAGGCAACCACATTTAAATTATTGTTAACTAGCTTAACATATTGATATATTGCCACGTTTTACCTTGTCATCATTTAGCTAACAAGTCTAACATTGTTTGCATCCAACAAGGTCACACAACTTACACGGTTTGTTTGGAAAAACTGTGTAAAGTTTTTGCTTCTTGCTGGCTCTGGCTGGTTTGCTAAACATTACTCCAGACGCACGTTCAGCACTGCTCAGCACAGCAGCACGTCTCCTGTGGAACACCTGCGTCATGGTGCATTCACAGACGGCTCGGGAAAACACGTTACTGGATGCTAAAAACGGGTTTAGCTGTTGTAACGGCTGAAAAAAGTGCGGCGGACAGATGTGGAAAGTGCGGGGGACATGTCCCACGCGTACCCCGCGTCCGTTACGCCCATGAAGACGGGGACAAAATGCGAATCACACACTTATTGTGGTGTGGCCCCCTCTAGTGGATGTGGCTATAAACAACGGCATAGAGTGTTTATGCCAGCGGCCGGCCCTGCATACCAAGATGTGTAACTCATGTTCATGTGTCTGGATAAAAGTTGTGCTATTTTTGTCCTTCATCAGTCACTTGTTCAGACTGTGCTCTGGTCTGCTGAGTCCTTGTGCAAGTAAACTTTGCTCTGACTTGAGAGATGACTGAGTATTAATTTGGAAATATCAGGACTCCACTGAAGAATTTTCCTGACACCAGTGGTATTTTCTTAAAATAAGAAATGACTTGATCATTTACACTGATGAACAGGAATTTGCATCAGGTAGAAAAACTGATTGACACAGACATTTGTTTATGTGGACAAATCTTGTGAAAGCACAGCACTGGGTTGGATCAACCAAGTTCAGTCAGATGTACACAAGATTATGAATAAATAACTCCCCCGTGACTGTAGAATCCAACCCAGCTCTCAGTACCCCGCATCACTTGGTTTCTGAGATCCTGCTCAAAATCTTTGATCTATAATTTTTTTTTTTGCTATGAATGGAGCCTTTTTAACACTCAGTTTGGTTTATCTGTGTAAAGGTGTATCTTCTATCATGAGTCAGTCTGAGGAGAAAGATGTGGGAGTTCCACCTTCTAACACCACTCTGGGTGGAGATCAAGAAGGCAAGAAGAAGCCTCACAGGTAAGATAAAGTTCACCAGCTGTGCATGACTGTTATCTGTGAGCTCATCTGCGAAATCACTACACTCTCATTCAAAGACATTTATGTCAAGAAAATGAGCATAACAAACAGATGTATGAGGAAACTTTAAAAAGTTCTCAGCCTTGCCAGAAAATGTCCCTGGAGAAAGACTGTTCTTGCATTACTTTTTACATAGTCTCCTTTAACTTTAATGCACTGGTCCACTGACGTTCAAGCTTTGATATCCCTTTGTGGAAGAAGGTCACATCTTGAGCCCCCAGATGCTCCTCAGCAGCACGTATGACCTCATCAACACTCTGAAAATGATTACCACACAAGTAGGATAGATAAATGTCAGATGTTGCCAGGTTGGATGAGGTGCATGGACAGTTCGAAGCTACATCTGGCTGCTTCTGCCACCTGTACTGTGTGGATGATTGCATTGTTCTGCTGCAGCAGCACACCAGCTAGAAGCTTTGATGGCTTCAAACATTTCAGTTTCTGTGGACAGTGATGTAAGGCTTTATAGTATACAGCCTTCCCTCATAATGGGAGTTAACTCCCTTGCCAGTGAGGCTGAAAACTTTTTAAAGTACCCTTGTGTTAAATTTGGAAGTCAGTTCTCTCCTATTGTGTTCGTACTTTTGTCACATTTTGACCAGAAATTATGTTTATTTTTGTGCTACCGTTGACTTTGTTGTTTCCATTGTGACTTTTTTCGATGCTCTCTTGGCCAAGTGTCTCCAGAAGCACAGATTTTGATCTCAAAAACTCCTTAAATAATGCAATTTACCAGAGTTCCTAAGGCAAAACAACAGCATTAAGTCATCTTACAGGTACAGAAATGGACCTGAATATGAAACTTTTGCAAAAAAAAAACAAAAACAAAAAACCCTCTTCACTGAACAGTAACCAGTCTGTGGTTTTCCCATGTGTTTTTAAGGGACACAATTATTATTAAGAGTAAGTCAACAAAACTTTAAGGCAAATATTTATTCTGAAGAAAAACAAATTGTCACATGTAACAAGTTAAAGTGTCTGCCCTGTTTGTATCATCAGTTAACTTCCCTATGTCACAGATTTATCAGAGTATCAGAGTAACTTTTTAAATTCTCTCTTACAATAAATTCTCTGTTAATACTACCACTACAAACATGATTGAGCCTCGACTTAAACAGTCTGTATGAATCAGATGCAGATAAAATCCTGCCTATTTTGCATAGAAAAAACAACACACACCTGCAAAGTTCCCCCTGTGAGACTAAAAAAGTCTATTCTATTCTATTCTATTCTATTCTATTCTATTGCTGTCAGGACCCGTCGGCAGAAGTCAGACTCTTTTCCACAAAGCAGTGTGTCCATGATGAGTGACTCGTCTATGCTTCAACCTGTGGTTTTTAAACAGCAAAGTCATCACTCAGAGTAAGTCAATATGCATAAACTTTGTTTCTATTTTCATTTCTTCTCCTGCTCTAAGTTTACTCATTTTATTTCTCGAAAGTACATAACAAAAACTCTAACACTATCTATAAATTATTTGTTACAGTGCTGATCTGTAGTCTCTTATTCAACAAAGACTCTGACCCTGGGAATATATTAAATGCTCATAAAATCCTGCTATTTCACTAGGAAAAAACAATCAAACACTTATTCTGTTAATGGCAGGACCAAGCAGCAGAAGTCAGGCTCTCTGCTGTCAAGCAGTGTGTCCATGAAGAGTGATTCGTCTATGGCTCCACCTGTGGCTTTTCAACAGTCAGGTTCTTATCCAGAGTAAGTCAAGGAAGCACTTAAAAGCATGGATTCCTCTAAAGGAGAGTAACTATAATTAGGAATGCAACATGCTGCTATTTTCCTGATCAATTCATCTGTTGATTATTTTCTGAATTATTTGATTTCTAAAATGCCAGAAAATGGTAAAATACAGTTGCTGATTAATTTGTCATCATCAATTAACTGATTATGTAACTATTAACTCTAATATACATCATTATTGCTACCACACTGTGGGACTGAAACAGTCAGTTTGCAATGTTGCCTAAGGTGGAAGAGTGTCAAAAAGCTGTAATTAAAGAAAAACCTGTCTTTCTGTTTATGCTCAGCAGGAAGTTTGATGCTGTTGAGCACAAACAGCCTGCTCCATGGCCCATCAGTGCATCCATGAAGAGGGACTCTTCCATGTCTCCACCTGAGTCTTTTAAACAACGTGGTTCTGATTCAGAGTAAGTCAGCAAACCTGTTTAGAGCACAGAATCATTTTACAGAGGAGCACCTATAAATGCAGTTTTAAATTACAGAAATAATCAAGTTTTCAAGTTAAAAATTTCTTTCTTCAGTCAATCCTCTTTTTCTGTCAGAACCGAGCATCAGATTTTAGGATACTCTTCTTCAAGTTTTGGATCTGCGGAAGGCGACCTGCCAATGGATTTACTTTTTGAATATGAACAGCCTGAAGTTTCAAAGTAAGCCAACAGAATATAGACATGAGGATTTTGTTAATGTACTGAAGATTAAAGATAGGTTAATTCATTAATCACTTACAGATTTATTTTTTAGTAGAGGTGTCCAGATTCTTAGATGTTCCATTATTATTTTCTGAGGTTAAGATTTGGAATTATTGTTACAAGGAAAAGATTTCTTTGCCTTCAGATGGTGTTTGTTTCATTGTGGCCCTTATCAAACCTTTTCAAATAGTGCGCTGCTTTTATTTCCTTTTCAAGCTTCTTCTAATCACTTTAATAAAACAATTGCGAAATTTAATCCTGATTTAAGGATTAATTATCAGACAAGCACAACCATGACATCAATAAAAAATAAGATATTCAAGACATCTCAGTGTGTTCCATGACATTTTGTCCTTTTGCAACAAATACATTGTGAACTAAAAAATAAAGTACAGTCACATCAGATTTTATAGGTCTTTTCTAGTTATTCAGTGCATTTAAAGACTAATATTTTTTGTTAAATATTTTTTTCTGTCGAGGCTGTATTATCTAGAAGGAGAAAAGTTCCCCCGACGGATGCGTGCATCTGCATACTCTTCAATGGACGATGTATTTAAGGTGCGTAAAACCGAAAATCTTCTAATAATGACAAGTAACAGTTAAAAGTAAAGGGATGTCCACTATTCCTAAAACTGTGTAAGTGTCTGTGACAAGCAAAGAGAAAAAAACACTATTATTTACGGGTGAACTGAAAGTAAATTTTTTAGCTTGATTTTAGGTTTAAAGTTAGATGTATAAAGTGAAGAATTATATTCTTTTCTAGCGTCTTGAGCAGACGATTGTTTCTTTTGTTCGGAACGAGCTGATGGGGTTCCAGAGAGTTCTAAGTCCAGGAGATCCAGAGAACTTAGAGAGACGAGATGAAGAGGAGGAGGAGGTTGATGGTGAAGAGGAGGAAGAAAGGAGGAGCATCAGAGATGCATTTCTGAAGATCACACGCCATTTCCTGCAAAAAATGAACCAGAAGCAACTGGCTGACTATCTGCAGAGCAGTAAGAGCCTTTAATAGATTCAGCAATAGTCAAAAAATGTAAACTGTAGATATACATACATGCATCAGAAAGGATTTCATGCAACATCTGCAAATTATTACCTGCATATGCAATGCTATTAAGCTGATAAAAGGAGTGGTGTAATGAGTGGGGTTCATTCTGATTTACAGTTTGCAACAAAATAGGAATGAGTGTTTTGCACAGGAAGCACATGATGTCTGGAAGAAGCTGACTTGTGCATAGTAGAAATACAATAGTACAGTGTACAAATATGCTGCATCATTTGTGCAGTAACAGAAAATATGCTTTCACTGGGTGCAGATTCCCCAATGTCCAAAAATGTCCAGATCTTACTGAGCTTAATTGCTTTTTTGTATATAATTGGACCCTTTAATTCCCTTACTACCTGCACGTGACAAAATTTCCATTGCGACATATATTATTATAGGACCATTATATTATGAACACTACTTTTATTAAGTCGTATTAGAAATGATTTCATTAAATATTTCTGGGAGAGAGAGAACATCATTTTGTTTTCCTCAATATTACATGTCAGTTCTGGAACTACCTCATAACAGACAATTTCATTTATCCCTCACAGACAGTTTTTCACAAATTTATATGAAGAGTTTATTTGTAAAAACAGATATCTCCATAAATTTTCAGAAAGCTTATTTTTTAGTTGTTTACTTGAGATAATAAGAATAATAAAGATAATTTATTTTTTCTCTATTTTGTCATTTTCTACTGAGTCAAATCCACTCAACTTCAGTTTGATTGATATTATCTCAAGTAAACAATAAAACAAAAAGTTTTCTGAAAATGTATAAAAATGGAGTTATCTGTTTTTGAAAATAAACTCTTCATATGGTTATTTATCCACTGTTTGATAAATACAAACCAGTTTGGAACTTCTGCTTCCCTGCTGACCACCATAGTTAAGAGTTAGATAACCTCCCTTACAGATATTGTTTTTGGAAATTTGTACAGCCCAGTGTAACCCTCCAATATTTTCTTATGCATTCACTCAGAAACTCTTGGGGCCATGTGCCAGCGTCAACTGAAATCAAACCTGAAGAAGAAGTTTCAGTGTGTGTTTGAGGGAATCCCTAAAGCAGGACATCCAACCCTTCTGAATGAGATCTACACAGAGCTCTACATCACAGAGGGAGGAACTGTGGAGGTCAGCGATCAACACGAGATCAGACAGATTGAAACAGCATCCAGGAAACCAGCTGCACCGGAAACAACAATCAGATGTGAAGACATCTTTAAACCCTCACCTGAAAGAGGGGAACCAATCAGAACAGTGATGACAAAGGGAGTGGCTGGCATCGGGAAAACCGTCTTAACGCAGAAGTTTGCTCTGGACTGGGCTGAAGGCAAAGCCAACCAGGACATCCAGTTTACATTTCCATTCACTTTCAGAGAGCTGAATCTGCTGAAGGAGAAACAGTTCAGTTTAGTGAGTCTTGTTCATCACTTCTTTCCTGAAACCAAAGAAGCAGGAATCAGCAGATTTGAGGAATTCAAGGTGGTGTTCATCTTTGACGGTCTGGATGAGTGTCGTCTTCCTCTGGATTTCAACAGCAACGAGATTCTGACTGATGTTACAGAGTCCACTTCAGTGGATGTGCTGCTGACAAACCTCATGAAGGGGAAGCTGCTTCCTTCTGCTCGCCTCTGGATAACCACAAGACCTGCAGCAGCCAATCAGATCCCTCCTGAGTGTGTTGACAGGGTGACAGAGGTCCGAGGGTTCAATGACGCACAGAAGGAAGAGTACTTCAAGAAGAAATTCACAGAAGAAGATAAGGCCCGCAGAATTATCTCCCACATCAAGAAACAAAACCTTTTCATCATGTGCCACATCCCAGTCTTCTGCTGGATCACTGCCATAGTTCTGGAGGAAACGATGAAAACCGGAGAGGGAGGAGAGCTGCCTAAGACTCTGACGGAGATGTACAGCCACAACCTGGTGGTTCAGGCCAAACTAAAGAATGTCAAATATGATGGAGCAGCTGAGACAGATCCACACTGGACTCCAGATACGATTAAGATGATTGCGTCTTTGGGGAAACTGGCTTTTGAGCAACTCCATAGAGGCAACCTGATCTTCTATGAATCCGACCTAAAAGAGTGTGATATTGACATCAGAACAGCATCGGTGTACTCAGGAGTGTTCACGCAGATCTTCATAGAGGAGAGAGGACTGTACCAGGACAAGGTCTACTGTTTCGTTCATCTGAGCGTTCAGGAGTTTCTGGCTGCTTTTCATGTCCATCAGACATTCATCAACACTGGTGTCAATCTGATGACAGAGGAACAATCACCCTCCAGTTCTGCTTCACAGAGAGACAAAGCTGAACTCTTCTACCAGAGTGCTGTAGACAAGGCCCTACAGAGCCCAAATGGACACCTGGACCTGTTCCTTCGCTTCCTCCTGGGTCTTTCACTGCAAACCAATCAAAGTCTTCTAAAAGGTTTAATGACAGGAAGCAGCTCACTGAAGAATCAGGGAACAATCCAGTACATCAAGAAGAAGTTAAATGAGGATATGTCTCCTGAGAGGTGCATCAACCTATTTCACTGTCTGAGGGAGCTGAATGATAGTTCTCTAGTGGAGGAGATCCAGCAATTCCTGAGATCAGGAAGACTGCCCACAGATAAACTGTCTACTGCTCAATGGTCAGCTTTGGTCTTCATCTTGTTATCTTCAGAAAAAGATCTGGATGAGTTTGACCTGAAGAAATATTCTGGTTCAGAGGAGGCTCTGCTGAGGCTGCTGCCTGTTGTCAAAGCCTCCACCAAAGCTGTGTAGGTTAAATCAAACTAAACAAGCCACAAAAATTTATAAATATCAAACTGGAAAAAAATCTTACAATTTCTGTTTGGTTGCTACTTCCTCTTTAGGCTGAGTTGTTGTAACCTGTCAGAGAGAAGCTGTGAAGCTCTGGCCTCAATTCTCCGTTCACCATCCTCCAGTCTGAATGACCTGGACCTGAGCAACAACGACCTGCAGGATGCTGGAGTAAAGCTGCTCTGCAAAGGGCTGCAGTGTCCACAATGTACGCTGGAAACTATCAGGTGGGAAATCACAGATTAAAGATGACCCATTAAATCCTGCTTTATGCACATTTATCAGAAAACAAATGTGTTCTACAAATTTTGTCATCAGCTGGTGCAATTATAATATAATTACTTTCAAGAAATTTAAATTCTTGTGTTCCATGGAGGATTTATCAAAATAATGACTAATGCTAAGGTAAATTCAGCCAAATACTTCTATCTAGTTGGCTGTATGTGAAGATTGTAAAGATAAATATGCCCACTGTGCAGTGTTCATGTTGTCATTTTCTTAGCTGTCATTAATCAACCATCAAAATGAATTTCTGTGTGAAAGATGAAGGAAACAAATTTTTGGTTTTGTAGGTTCAAGGACCTAAAATTTAACTCTCTGTGTTACATTACCTATGCTGTGGAGACATAATCTGTTTACACAATTACAGCTTCCCTCCAATGAATAATTAAATAATGAGGTGCCTATTAGCTACAATGCATCTAACAGTCACTGTCTCCCCTTGGTTGCTTTTTAATACTGAGTCACAGTAATTCAGTTTTTATGACAAGAATTAACCTCCAACAAAGACTCCTTCATGTCAAAGTGAAAACTGATTTATACAAAATATCTGCTGATTGAAAATAATAATAAAACTTTAGCATGAAGGCTTGGTTTAAGGTTAGTCAGTGTTGGGGTTAGTAGCTATACTTATGGTTGGGGTACATCTCCAGGGAATTAATGTAAATCAATCTAATGTCCTCTGAAATGATGAAAACACAGCTGTTTATGTTTGTCTGCAGGCTCTCAGGGTGTCTGATCACAGAGGAAGGCTGCGGCTCTTTGGTTTCAACTCTGACATCCAACCCATCCCGTCTGAGAGAGCTGGACCTCAGCTACAATCATCTAGGAGACTCAGCAGCAACGCTGTTTGCAACCTGTAGACTGGAAACCCTAAAGTATGGGCAAACAAGTCTGTTTGGCTTTGGTTGAGGGAATGTGGGGAAGTTAGTTGGAGCCAGTGCTTCAAACTGACGAAGAGTTGATTTTATAAGATTAAGGCTGCCTTTGTTTTCTTTGTCAATAATTACACTAATAATATGTAGTATTAAACATGAGCTATTTGATTCTATTGGAAACACTGAAGTTGCAGAACATCAGCTTTATGGCAGATTAAACCATAATGAATCATGTTTTGCAACTTCAATTCCAAAAATACAGGTAACACACAGTTTGTTCATATATAGTATCACTTGTGGCGATAGTTATGTGGAAATCTAGTGCTAGTTTGGCATATTGTTAATGATGTCACCTGATTGTGGTGTCATGCTGGAACTTGTTTGTCTCTAGGTTACACCCTGGTGGAAAGCAGATGTTGAAATCTGGTCTCAGAAAATGTAAGTATATATTTTACATTGGCATTGAGTTCAGTGTTTGAAGTTGTCTGTCTGCCATCATGATTTTCTGACTGAAGTGGCATCTCCTTGTTGCTTCCTGATCCTTCATTTGTTTTGTTGTCTGACACTATCTGTCCATCAGAGCTCACATCTACAATGTGACATTAACCTCAGAGATTACATGATTTCACAAAACCCGCTTCTCCTTTCCCATGAACATGATATCTCTTTAATGTCTTGAATGCATTTCTTCATTTGGTTCACAAATGTATGAAAAAATTCAGACTTTTCAAATATCTAGAATGGGGCTGCACAGTGGAATGGTGGTTAGCACTTTTACCTTGCAGCTAGAAGATCCCGGTTCGCGTCCCGACCTTCCTGAGATCTTTCTGCATGGAGTTTGCATGTGTGGATACATGCATGGATTTTCTCCTGGTACTCCGTCTTCCTCCCACAGTCTAAAAATATGCTGAGGTTAATTGACTATTCTAAATTGTTTGTAGGTGGGAATGTGAGTGTGATTGTTTGTCTGTATATGTAGCCCTGTGATAGACTGGCAAACTGCAGGGTGTCCTCTGCCTTTGCCCCAAGTCAGCTGGGATAGGCTCTAGTCCCATCTGCTTGAAGTTCAAAATTTCTGCCTGTGTGTGATTATATTACAACATCAATAACTCATGACAGTTGAGACACAACCTACTGTGCATGTATGGAATGGAACAGACCACAAAATAGGATATTATCAACAATTATCCGTACATAGTTTGTATGGCTATCTGTGTGAAAGCCCAAAAGACAGCCTGAACCCAGTGGAATTATGAAGATACTGATTTGAAACACTTTAGAATTTGTAAAATGCCTTTAAATCATAGTAGATGGTGACCTTATTTTCTATTTGAAATTGCCAGATGCCTGTGAACTCACACTGGACACAAACACAGCTCACAGACAACTCGAACTGTCTGACAACAACAGGAAGGTGACAGTGAGGACAGACGAGCAGCCGTATCCTGATTGTCCAGACAGGTTCGACTTCTGGTGCCAGGTTCTGTGTACAGATGGGTTGTCAACAGCTGGTCGCTTTTACTGGGAGGTTGAGCGGGAAGGAGTGGTTCATATAGCGGTGACTTACAAAGGAATCCAGAGGAAAGGAGCATATGATGATCCCTGTCTTGGGAGAAACGATCAGTCCTGGAGTCTGAGGTGTTCTGATGACGATTACTCTCTATGGCACAACAACAAGAGAACATCTATCTATGTTCCTTCAACCAGACGAGTGGGAGTGTACCTGGACTGGCCTGCAGGCACTCTGTCCTTTTATAAAGTGTCCTCTGACAGACTCAGACACCTCCACACCGTCCGTACCACCTTCACCAAGCCTCTCTTTCCTGCTTTCAAGATTAAACCTGGGCAGTTGAATTCCTCTGTGTCTTTGTGTCAGATATAAAAAGAGAGGTAGAAACTGCAGAAACTCCAGCAGAAAATTTCCTTTTTCAGGACAGAATCTGTTAGCCAGTTTGGACCACTGAAATACATGCTGTCTGCTCCTGATCCATTCTATTCATTTAATACTCAGTGAAAGGCCACACACCGTCAAGCTTGAGCTCGTTCACTCCTGGAGGCTGCCCAGTACGACCCCAGTCTGACCTACTGCCCACTGACCAGTACCAGCTGAACAGCTGAGATCAAGGATCTTTCTCATAATCGCCAAAATAATGGCATTCATCAGAGACAGAAACTGTAAAATGAGAAAGAAGCATCAGATTTTTAGCTTTCAGATGGTCTTTGAATATATTGTGTGGGACTTATGGTTCCATCGGGAACAATAATCATGTCATAAAAGCTTAAAATTGTGACATTTCATCAATGTCACTTTGTTCTAGCTATTCTATTCAGAAATTTGCTGAAAATAAAATTCCGCTTTTTATGAACTCTTGCTTTTTGGGCCACACATTTGACCACTAGGTTAATCTCTGTTTTTTACTCTACTGGCATGAATTTGTTATTTCGGTCCAATAGGTGCAAAGATTTTAATGAAGGTGATGATATAAGTCTGTTTTAGTTGTAATGCTACATATGGGATTTTACATGTAAATGGCTGATTGTAAACACAGTTTTGATTTGTTGGGCAAAGCTTATCTTACCAACCATCAGGTGACAAAAATAAATAAATAAAAATAAAAATCAGTGACTTGTCAGGTGAATTGCAGGTTGTGTTTTTACAGAACAGAGAAGAAGGACAAAAGACATTAAAATAAAATTATACAACACAAATGACTATTTTGAGTTCTCTCTCTATTTCTAGTCACAGTTGTGCTGTTCCCACAGAGGTGCAGGATATTGCAGTTAAAAATGAACCCACAAGGAGTAAAAATGTGACATGAGCAAAAAACGCCCAGAAACCGCCAGAGGGACGAAGGATAAATTCATCTTTACCAACAAATTTGATAATGTATTAATTTACTTTGACCTCCAACTTAGACTTAATTATATTTTCTTAAGCCATGTTTTTTAAAAAAAATCCATTTACTGCAGCCATTCTTTGGTTATATCTGTTAAAATATTCCTTCTTTTAGATATTACTTGGATTTTCTTACACTGTGTGTCTATGGAGGGCTCTGAAATTTGCTTTTTAAAAGTATCATAACATTTAAGTGATGATTGTGTCATCAGTATTGTCTGTTGTGTGGCCGCTACTAGACATGATTTTAATCTCCTCTCTTTTGATCACAAACATTCTTGAATCAATAATGAAAGCATTAAACCATTAAAATATCTCAGCTGAGCATTTTTATGCATGTAAGATGTAACAGTTCTGCAAAATGGCAAGTTATATATGGAATATTCAAAATACAAATGCAGAAAAAAGAAGCTTCTACATTATAATGAAATAGCTCAGACAGTTTCAGTGTCTAATGTTTCTGTGCTTTCACAGTGAAGGTTGATTAACTGAGATGACTGAATTTATAATCACACATATGGTTCCTACAGTTCTGTGCTACTAAAATGCTATGCAACTTTTATAAAACCATCCCTCTTCTGGTTCATCTCGCTTTACTCCTGCTTGATCCTCAGATTATGGCTGAATTCAGGAACTGAAAAGGGGGAAAAAAGTGATGATTAAAAAAACATCCAAACATTCAGCTCTTAAAATAAGTAGGTAAATAAAAACATGTACAGGTTTTATAATTAAACCTTTATTGAATCAAATATCAAATATGACACCAATAACTTCACAGTATTTCTTGCATTTCATTCTTCGATGAATGCAATCCCAAATGTGAACTAGCAAATATCACCATTTTATTGTGCTGTTTATTGTGAAACTGCCTTCTTGCCTCAAACTAGTCACTACTGAAAATACCTGAATATCAGATTCTCCTCAGATCTGAAATTAATCTATGATTTTTAGTACGTTACTGATGGAAACCACTGAGTTGCCAAATCCTCTATACTTTCAAAATGATATTGGATGTTTTCTTTTTCCTATTAAAACAGATTGAAGGATACAATGACCCTAAATCTTGGCTGCTGTTCTTGTTTGTGCATTGCACTCCAAACTTTGTTACGGTTTTGTATGTAATATGTAAAGTGATACTACTGTCTACTTGTAAATGTTTTTTGTAGGTTTACATACAAGTAAATGAGCAACAATTATGCTCTGGCTGCAGTACCATATATATAAAAGATATTCACCTCCCTTGAAAGTTTTCCCCTTTTATTATTTTTAAGCTCGAATCATGGTTCATTTTGGACAAGAATGTACAAAAAGACACTTTGTCAAAGTCAAAGTGAAAACTGATTTCTATAAAGTACCGTCCATGAATTAAAAATATGTAACATAAAATAATGATAAATGTACACCATAAAATCAGGTGCTAAAAACCAAAACCTCATAATGTCTCAACACGGGTTTGCCAGAAAGTACGTGGGAAGAAGATTCTTTGGTCTGATGAGACCAAAATTGAGCTTTTTGGCCACCAGACTGGACTGTGTTTGATGGACACCAAAGAGGTAGAGGGTAAAATTCACACAGGGAAGCAACAGGACAAGCTGATACCGTCTGCATGAAAGCTGTGACTTGGGAGAAAATTTGTTTTTCAGCAAGACAATGACCCAAAGCATGCAGTCAGAGGTACAGAGAAAAGATTCAAAGACAACAAGGTGAATGTTTTTAAGTGGCTGAGTCACAGCTCAGACTTCAATCATGTTGAGAAAGAGCTGTTAACTCTCCATCCCTTTGCAACCTGACAGTTTTACAAAGAAGAGTGGGGTAAAATTGCAGTGTCCAGATGACTTATTGACAAGGCGTTTTATGCTTAGGTTGAATACTTATGCAGCCACTTATTTTAAATTTTAAATGTGTTTAACTTAGACATGAAAAAGTTATTTTTTGTGTTTAAATTCTTGTCAACCATTTATTTACCATTGCTCAGTGATGAAATGCAATTAAAGGGGAAAACTTCCAAGGGAGTGTGAACACTTTTCATATCCACTGATTTGGCAGTCACTCAATCAAAGCACGTAAACTCACCTGCTTCAGAGAGAAGGTGGCCACTTGGCAGTCACATGGCATATTCTGCAGATGAGCCTGGAAACGATCTGAGACAGAAAGCGTGGATTTACAAAACAAAGCAGATGAATTTATCTACACTCAAGAAAAATATAAACGCAACACTTTTGTTTTTGCTCCCATTTTTTATGAGATGAACTCAAAGATCTAAAACTTTTTCCACATACACAATATCACCATTTCTCTCAAATATTGTTCACAAATCTGTCTAAATCTGTGATAGTGAGCACTTCTCCTTTGCTGAGATAATCCATCCCACCTCACAGGTGTGCCATATCAAGATGCTGATTAGACACCATGATTAGTGCACAGGTGTGCCTTAGACTGCCCACAATAAAAGGCCACTCTGAAAGATGCAGTTTTATCACACAGCACAATGCCACAGATGTGGCAAGATTTGAGGGAGCGTGCAATTGGCATGCCGACAGCAGGAATGTCAACCAGAGCTGTTGCTGGTGTATTGACTGATAGATAGATAGATACGTACTTTATTTATCCCCATAGGGAAACTGTTGAAGTTGAATGTTCAACCTAGATGGCCTGTGAAGAACTGCTATTTGTCAGGAAATTGGTGCAAAGCTTCAGGCCAGTTGATCTTAAAGTTGCAGTTACCTTGGAGGATCCGAAGTTTTGTCAGTACAGCCACATATTTGTCGTAGTCGATCCCATTTTGGGAGCCATATTCCTGCCACAGAACTTTGAAGGTTTCGTCATCTAAACGAAATTCTGCATCACAGAGACAAAAATGTGTTAAAATGAGTTCACAAATGAAACTAGAACTTAGTCAGTGGCTGTCTTCTTGGTCTTCAATGATAGCTTGTTGCTTGTTTTGACAAAATTAGCTGTCAAGAATCACATGTCACATCAAGAATGTGACATGTGTAAAAGAGTTTTTTTTTAAAGTTTTTGGTGCATGTGCAGTTTACATCACATCGTACTTGACCACATTTGTGGTCAACAAACAATTTTTGATTTCTGTTCTATCACATTTGCTCGTCTGATCAGCACATTTCAGTGAACCTCAAACTACCCACTTGAATTTAGAGCTAGGATTTCATGAACAGATAAAGAGTTTATTAATTCAGATTCAATGCCAGAATTACAAAAACATGAATGATTATGGCAGTGTTTTAATTCCACAATAAATATATAATCTCATACCATGAGCAGACAGGCCCTTTTTCATTTGGGTCTCAGTGACAGCAGGTGGATTCCTGCTCTCATAACTCTCTACATACTCTCTCCTGATTGCAGCCACATAGTGCTCCAGTTTGAAGAACTCCACTACAGTCAAGTCTTTGGTCTTATCTGCCTGAAGGTGCTTGTTAAAGAACATGTTGTACATCACATTACAATGTCTTGTCCTACTTCTTCCCAATTCATCAATCAGAGTTTTGAGGATGGGATTCGGAAAACAGTAGTGGAGTTGGACGAGTAGCTGGCAATCAGCTTAATGACATTTATGCTTCAGACAAATCAGGCTTGTTCTTCTTGAAGAAGAAGCTAATCAGAATCAACTCAAGATGATTCTGCAACATGGTTGTGAAAATAACATGTTCAAAAAAATTCTAAATAGAATAATCTTTAACCATCCCCAGTTCACGTCCCGGCCTTCCTGGGATCTTTCTGCATGCAGTTTGCATGTTCTCCCTGTGCATGCGTGGGTTTTCTCCGGGCACTCCGGCTTCCTCCCACAGTCCAAAAATATGCTGAGGTTAACTGGTGATTCTAAATTGTCCATAGGTGTAAACTCGAGTGTGATTGTTTGTCTGTATATGTAGCTCTGTGATAGACTGGCGATTGAGTTTGAATAAGTCATCTGTTTGACTCTTTTGTCTTCACAGAAAACCAACATCAGGAACAGTTTGGTGTCAGAAAGCCATGCAAAATATATTCTTATTGTCTGAAGCTAGAACATCGTCTGTTATTATTTTGGAATAACCTTCCCCTCTTAAGGAGAATTTTTTAGTGTGAAGCGGCTGGATTGAATCATGCATCCTGGGACCGGTAGTGTGTGATAAATAAATATGACTCTTGCTCTATTGAGCAGAACTTCATGCAAAAAATCGAGCAGTGTGAGTTGTAAAGGATACATCCATGAGAGTCAACAGAAGCTGGGCCGTCTTGAGAGTTAAGGCTAGAATTTAAAAAATAAATAACCATGAGTACACAGTATTACTATTCAATGGATGAGACTGTTGTTGAAATGAATGGAAAATTAACTGACATTTGCCATGAACAGAAAAGCCGGCAGCATTCAGTTTACTGAGGACATCTTCAGCATTCATATTCTGGAAATAAAGACACAGAAAGTTTAGATGAATGAGGATTCATGGAGGTTACAGTTTCGCACACTTGCACACTAATGTCCGTTATATAGGGGGTGATGTTTTATAAAACTCACCTGTTTTTTAAACTTCAATAAAGCATAAACGTATATAACTTATTTATGTATGTCTGCTACAAAGAGCCAATAAGTAACTGCTGATAGAGAGTCATTGTTAAATGGCTAAAAACACTTAGCTGAAATACCTCAGGCCTATGGTCTTCCTGTAAAAGAAAAGAAAAAGATGTCATGTGAAAACAACCAGGGAATAATCTTAAGATGCAGCTTTTAGAAAATATTCTGATTAATTTTCAATATTGAATTTGATCTGTTCATATTCCTTGACATCTCCAGTCGATGCATTACTTACAGACACACACGATTCCTCTGAGAATGAGCTACACTGCAGCTCATGTGGCCAGGAAACGCCAATATTGTTCATCATATCCTCACAGGCCCGTTTGGCATTCTCACAGAATGACCTACAGGGATGCCGCACCTGTCCAGCCACGCACTCAGGGGCATACACCCTGCACAGGAAGAGGCGTATGTCTACGGAGCACACACTTTGCGTTATGGAGTTGAAAAAGGACATCTTTGTGACCGCCTCTCTTTGACTTGTGTGTCCCAGGAGATTTGGAACGATGGTCTGGTTGTAGGACAGTCCCTGGCACATCGGGATGGTGATCGGCTCGCAGATTCCTCCACTGCTGCTCACTCCATACTGGAGACACAAATCCACAGTGTCATTACAGGTCTGATTCCCTTCAGTCAAACTTCTGTGCCTGCAATAGGTTTCTCTTCAAGGGTGGGATCTACGATCGTGGATATTTATATAGTGGAGTTTCTCTGTGCCAGAATTATTGTCCTTCTCGCTTCTGCTAAACTGCATTCTGTAAGGAAATGCAGTTTCTTTCTGAAACAAACATATTTTGCCTCTGGGAGACAGTAAGAAAGACTTCCAGTTTGAAAAGCCACCAAATCTACATCAGGAGATTATAGGGGGTGATGGGGCATGTGTCAGTGACTGGATATTTTAGGCTTTCACCTAGCAGACTTTTGAGCACAATCATTTTTCTTCTTTTTTTGGTTTTCACCAGATTCTTAGTTACATTTAGGCACAACAACTATTTGGGAGAAATGTTGCTGACAGAAAGATAGACAGACGGACAAATGTACGCCGATCGTCACTTAACTCCACCGCGTTCATGACAGAGTGATAATCTATCAGAAAGTAGACTTCTCACTCATTGCAACAGACATTGCAGTTTAGTGGAATGTAGTTTTCGGGAGATAGGATTGCACAGAGCCAGAGCTGTGTACATACACAGGTTATTTATTTAATGCACACACAGGATCTCTTCTACCCTTTTACCCTTTGGCCCCAGCAATGTTTAAATAGGCACTATATAGCCTATTTAGCTGTGATTTTCAGCCTGTATTTTTATTATTATTTTGTCATCTCTGAGTGCTTATCAGTATGATATGCTCAGCTGAAGACCATTTTCTCACATTTTGTTTGGAGTGAATGTAATGTTTTTGCAAAAGAAAATCTTTGAAACCCTTCAGAATCATCCAAACATTAAGACAATTCAAACTATAGCACACATTAAAAAAAAGTCAGAATGGGAGTTAGTTGAAGCCTCAATTTTTGGGATATTACTAGGCTACCAAAAGACAGACAGAGAGTGGGAAAGAAGCAATACCTGAAAGTTTTGCTGGATCTTACATTGGAATGGTTATGCAGGGTCCAGACATCACAATATTTTTGTAGTCTTATAAGATGGTCATTGTGTCAGATTTGGCAGTTATACAAAAAACAAATTCATTCTTCTCATGTTTTCCCCTCAGCTAACAATGGCTTTCCCTTTTTCTGGACATGTGTGATGTCATCAGGAAGGAGCTACCAAAGATAAACTACCGGAAGCAAAGAAGTAAATAAACAATAGCATCCATAGTGATGCTAGTTGTACTGACTGTGGAGAAGTTATGGTCCGTCCTTTAGATTACCTTTCATGTGAGGCTATTTTTATGTTGAAATTGTGTAGTCTGAACCCAGCTTTGGAGAAATAATTGGAAAGCTTTAGACAAAAATTACAGACTGATTAGTTGAAACAAACCTATAAGAAAAAAATTGTATCTAATGATCTTAAGGGCATAAACATCAATCTTAGAAATATAGAGCGGACTTACTTGTTCACAGGACTCTGCAGTAAATCTTTCGCATTTGAGGGATTCTGGCCATTGAAAGCCAAACCTGTTCATCAATGACTCACAGCCGGATCGTGCTTGCTCACAGAGCGTTCTGCAAGGAGGTCGAGGTTTTCCTGCCTCACACTTGGGAACGTAGACAGAGCACAGGAAAGGCTTCAAATGAGGGGAGCATTGCACTTTTACCAGTGGAAAAAACTGATGCACTTCCAGGCCTGCATCATCCTGGGTTTTGTGCCCGAGAATGCCGGGCAGCACAGTTTCTGTGTAAGGCATGTCTTTGCATAGAGGAATGGTGATGGGCTGACATGTTGAAGGTGTTTCCGTAAAGCTGCTGAATGCAACCTGGATGAACAGATATGGAAATCAGTTAATTATGAACAATGTTTGCTCCTGTAGTTTTCATCAACTACAAGTGTGCATACTCCTGTTTGCTCTAAGTGGCAAAGTGACGTTTTAAAAAGTAAATTTGTTTGTTGATGATTTGTCTGTTTAGGATTTGTAAGACTTGTGTTGAAACCTTGCTGACCACACATGAGCGACCTCATCACTCTTGCAGTTGGCCCCACTGCAAGAGCTGAGGAATGGCTCAGACAGAGGTAGCTCATATGGCTGATCGTGCTGTTACAAATGTCCACATTGGTTGGCCGAATGACAAATCGACTGTCATATGAAATAAATGAAAAAATATGGTGACAAATGCACACTTTTCCCGACAGTCTGAAACACAAGAGCAGACTTACATTTTCGCAGAACTCTGTAGTAAATGTGTCGCACTTGAGATGGTCCGGCCACTGAAAACCATATTTGATCAACAGTGACTCACAGCCGGATCGTGCTTGCTCACAAACCGTTCTGCAGGGACGCTGAGCTTTTCCGAACACGCACTTGGGAGTGTAGACGGAGCACAAGAAAGGCTTCAGTTGAGCAGAGCACCCCACCTGAACAAGTGGTTGAAACGATTGTATTGCCAGATGTGCTTCGCCCTGTGTAGTGTGACCTAGAATATTGGGCATGAGGGTTTCTGTGTACATCAGGTCTTGGCAGAGAGGAACTGTGATTGGCTGGCAGGTGGCAGGGGGAGCTTCAGTTACAGGCTTGTTCTGATTCTGGAAGAGAGAAAACTTAAATCAGTCATGTTTGTGATTTTCATCTACTTCAAATGCTCCTTTGCCAAATAAACTGAAACCAGGAGTTGACTCTTGGGTCTCTATCTAACTAATGTTTAGCGGCCCAGGAGTCCACTTTAAATGTTTCTGTAGTGTGAGCTTACATGATAAACTACATATATCTATTTTTAAAATTTTGCTGTGACTCTTTTAGATTAATACACGCTTTTAGGTTAGAAGAGCATAGAATAGAATATTATACTCTCTTATGCTTTGTTTTGTCTCAGAAGTGGGTTGACTCTGCTAAAGGAAACAACATCTACAAAGCAGTACCTTCAAGGCTCTCTAATTTCCATGTAAAATGTTAAATCGGTGCATAAAATCACGTATAAAGCAATTGTTGGACTTGTGTGCTAAACTATTTCTTGCCTGGGTGCAGTGACTTCCTGCCCTCACTCCCAAAAACACACAAAAATCTTTTTTTGCAGTTTGAGCTTTGGACTTTTTATGTTTCAGCAAAAATGAAACTAGTGAGCTGTAGAGGTGCAGGCATAGACAAGAACAGAACAGAAACACTTCATTAATCCCAGAGGGGGAATTCAGTTGTTACAGCAAAAACAATCAAGTTACCACCACCATAAATACAGAGAAATAAGCAAAACGTGCAGTAAATAAAATAAACAGTAAGAAAAACATAAAATGCAAAATAAGTGTAGTATATATTGGAAGTAAAAATGTCCTGTGTGAAATATGAATGAAAAAATGTTAAATCGTTTTATGTGTAGTGCAAATAATGTGCAAGAGTGCAAGAGTAGGCACATTTAGTTGTCTTTGTGCAGAGCCAGGCTGGCGGCTTCATCCTGTTTTGTCTTTAAGCTGAACTAAGCTTCTTTCATCTTCTGTATATTTATCATGCACCCAAATCGATGTTTTCTCAAATATCTAAAATCATCTTCATTATTTCAGACCTACCTGCATACAGTTGGATTCTGGTAAAGTGTCACATCGGAGCTTCGTTGGCCAGTACAACCTCTTTGCTCTGAGGGCAGATTCACATTCCGTCTTGACCTTCTCACAGAGAGCTCTGCATGGTTTCAGCCGGCTGTCATTCTCAGAGTTGCATTCAGGCACCACAACACGACACATGACGGTGGCGATGGCCGGTGAGCAGGCCGTCTCCACAATCTGACCAATTTGCTGCAGGGTGTAGCCTTGGACTCCGCTGGGATGGAGGCTGGTGGTGTAACCCACACCTTGACAAAAGCTGGCTGTGAATGGCCTGCAGTTTGACCCATCGTCTCTCCTGCTATATCCCTGCTGAAGAGACAGCCGCAAACCCAAAAACACCAGCAAGAGAGGCTTCATGGCTCTGAATAATCTGAAATACTCTCCCGGGCTGGTTTGGGACTAGTGATTCTCTGCTGCTCTGCTTAGGAGGTGGAGTAGGAGTCCTCGAATGGAGTTTCTACAAACAAGGCACTGATTTAGGACCACTGGTGAGGTCACAGATCAGTAGAACACTCAGCGCTAAATTACAGCCAAACTGGTCTCAGAGCAGGAGCCTTATTTTGAGAAATTCAATCCAAGGGGTAAAGAGCTTTGTGCTCAACATCTGGTTGTGATAAAGTGCTTTCTGGGCAACCTGGGGGTTAGAAGTTGTTGAATGTAGCTGGCACAATAAATCTGACTTTTGGATGGAAAGTATTTTAACATTAACAGAACTGAGAAAACAAGAATTATTGACTTGTTTTTCAAAAACAGCTCTCCAGTTTGTTTTTTCCAGAATTGCACAACCATCATGGTTTAACTGTAATGGTAACTGAGTTGATTACCTTATTCTTGTCTTATTGGCTGACTCAATGAAACACAATGCAAAAGACAGTGACTGACCTTCTTGAGAGTCTTGTGTCCCTTTTTAAAGACTTCTGAATGTTTGAGTTGAGTTTAGGAAACCTTGAGTTGAAGGAAAAAGCCAATACGTTAACTCTATTCTTGCACAATACTTGTATTTATTAGTTATTATTTTATTCAGTGTCAGTCTGGTGATGTGCTCATTATTTAACGTGACTCTGTTCATTTCAGATATAACAGTGCTATCACAAAGCCATGATCCCACATGCCTTTGTTCACACATTTAGCTGGTTTAATTGATCTTGATTTGCTTCCTCCTTTTTGCTCTTTATAATTGCAGAGTAAGAACAAAGCTGTAATGTGAAGTGCTAGAGTACTACTGTACTTTTCTGTTCCTCTAACAGTTGTGACTTCCTTGTGACAGCGTCCACTGTGATCACTAAAAGACATCAAGACACGCCATATCAGATGTAGAACCGAAAAGATAAACATCCTCCAGGTCTGCGAGGATCATGTGAAGTTTGTGTTCTTGTGAGGAGAAGGAGAAGGTCGACCTTCAGATCATTCTCCAGCACATACTTCCTGGTGAGGACAACCACATGTTTTTTACAACCACATTTTGGATAAGCGACTGGCTGAGATGCCCAGTCACTATCAGCACTAAAAAAAAAAGGACAACATGGCCACCAGAAACACTCTGACCAGTTGCTGACTCGGGCGAAGGCAGGGGACACCCTGGACAGGTCGCCAGTCTGTCACAGGGTTACATATACAGACAAATAATTACACTCACATTCACACCTACGGGCAATTTAGAATAATCAATTAACCTCAGCATATTTTTGGACTGTGGGAGGAAGCCGGAGTGCCCGGAGAAAACCCACGCATGCACAGGGAGAACATGCAAACTCCATGCAGAAAGATCCCAGGCCCAGGCCGGGAAGTGAACCGGGGATCTTCTTGCTGCAAGGCAAAAGTGCTAACCACTACTCCACTGTGCAGCCCCCTGTAGAAGTTGAGGGTCAAAATTTTGATAAACACATCAAAAGAATTCTACTTTCTCACATTGCCACAACTGACACCAAAGTCATATGAAGACAACGGAAGAAAGTTATTTTACCTTCTTGGACTCAACCTTGCTCATTTAAAGTAACTACTGAACACTAATGTTAATGACCTCTCTATGATAGGTTACACATTACTCTTTTCCTAAATCTATTTGCCTATATACATGTTTATGTGTCCAGTTCAGAATTTAGCAGTGTTTAATGTTTATATACTGCGTTTAATCTTATTTTAGCGTCTTTCTATCAGAAGTAAATGATGCATTACAACATCGTACTATTTTACAATGGTATAAATTACTAAAAATCTTAAGAGTCTAACTCTGTTGGGGCATCAGCCCTCCTCGACAGACCACTTCAAGTCCTGTCTGAGCCCTTCCAGAATCCTTTCCAAGTAATGTATGAATTCTTTTCGAGTACCATCTCTGGTTCTTTTTTAGTTCATCTTTGACCACCAATAATTAATTACTTTCCCCTTTAATTTATTTGGTTCGTTTTTTGAACACTTGTCAATTTCCCAAAGGAATTTCCAACCCCTCACCAAACAAGGTTACACAATGCAGATGAAGTCTATCAGCCCTGGAAAATATTTGAAATCTGGTTTCAGTGGTGCACAAGTAATGATGCATTTCACAGAAACCACCAGTGACTGGTTTGCCAGATCTGAAGAGGGGAGCAACTGTAATGACAGAGATGAAGTAGATGTAGCAATAAGGAATATGGTGGAAATACATTAACAGTAGCATTCAAGAAGTTTCTGACAGCACTCAGTGAAAGGAATAGCCCATCACTGCAGGTTTACAATGGCCTCAGTCTACTAACCAGCTGTAAAACACATACTTTTAATTACATGTGAAAGCATTCTCTCTATTAATGTTTCAGTCTGGCAGTTTGTTCTTGAGGTCTTCTGCCACCTAGTGGTCAAAACAAGTAAAGCTATAACAGCTTCAGCCAGTTGGGAAGAAAGATAATAATCTTTGATTAGCCTCAGCCTTTATGTTATGAATTATGCTTGAATAAGGCCTACAATGGTCTACAAGGTCTACAATGGTGAACATTTAAACACATTTGTTCATTCATAAAGTAGCTTTGCTTCCACACATACTCATCTAATAAACTTTGCAAAACTACTTTACAACTGTGCAAAAATAACAACACTTTTGCAAGTACCATTAAAAGCACAGGTCATTTTTATTGTTTTGAGGTGTAAACACAAAAAAGCATGAAACATGACTGTCCCACAGTGCTTCATAAAATGACAAAATAATAAAATGCTATAAAAAAACAAGTCAAACCCCAAAAACATTTCTATGTGCAGAAACTAAATCATGCAAAACAAAACAAAGTCATACACAAGATTGTTTCTGTGCTATCATAACCAGTGTGGCATGTGTAAAGTCAAGAACATGATGTTTAAATGAAGTTAAAGCTATTTTACAGATTCACTGTATATCAAGTTCATGGAAGCAGAACGAAGTGCCTGTTTTGGAATAATGAGATGCTAGTTTTACTGCATGTTTTTGTGTCATAGTGAATCTTGATAAATGAAGACTTCCACAGCTACTAAGACATGATGAACAAAAGCCAGAAAAAAAGTTCCCTTAATGTTCATGATTTCATATCCCCGAAAAAACAAGACTGACTATTTCGGAATTTCCCTTTTAGTCCACTTTATCCACAGGGCTTCAGAGCCACCAGCACAAAGTTTCTTGGAGAAAAGTTCGGATCGAACAGAGGGACGAGCTGACTGTCCACACCTGCAGAGAGTTTTAGTTAGCTTTAGTTGGAGGGGATGCAATGGCACAAAAATGTAACATCAGGTTAATCAATATGTGTCCACTGGCTCACCCTTCTCCTGCAGGTAGATCATCCTGTCCAGCAGCACCAATGTCTCCACCACAGGAGCAAGCAGCAGGGCCAGGCTGAAGTACACCACCACCCGGCCCTGCTGCTTCAGCATGGCCTCCACTCGCTCCGGGTCCAGGGCCAAGTCAGGAGGCAGGCCGACCCGAGGCAGACCCAGACAGGCGTACCTGGGAGGGAACATAGAAGTTAGAGCAGAACATTATGGACAGTTTTCTAAAAATGGCACCAATGAACAAAAACACCCAGAAATCAATACGTCAAAGATTCTGACATTGGTGCTCCTATGGGATAATATTAGAAAAGTCAATGTGCAAGGCAGATATATTCACTGGAAGTAACCCATAAACTGAGCAAATTTCTATGAAAATTGTACTGCATTTTTCTGCATTTATTTGTATTCTCTTTCACTTGCAGATGGCATATCTGAATATACTGAGTTATGCTCTTACTACCACTACATAAAGGAGAAATAAATTGTTTGCTGAACAGTTGTGGTCCAAAAGGAGATATTCACTGTTGCTTGAATTTCATTTGAGAAACAAAACAATACAGCCATGCCAGAGGCCAGATGTCATACATTTGTGTTAAAACTGTGTGAATAATAAAGCCAACACAAGCAAGACATACGTTATTCTTTTAGAAAAACAGTTATACAGACTAGTGCAACACACTGCAAACCTCAATGAGTCTCCTCAATCTGTGCCGTGAGTTTTTTTGTCCAGTTTTTAAACAGCTTTGGGAATTTGCCCCTAGTGTCAGCACTGTCCCATATGGTCTAACTGTGCATAAAGCAATCAAGGCTGCAGTCTTTACTCACTCTGTAAAAGGTAATAAGTGGGCTTTCTTTATGGTCTGGATTCCTGCCCTGCGTAGATCTGGTCTTGCATCCCTGATGAAGGTCTCCAGCATCGCCCGGTAACAGTGTGTCCTCAGCAGCTCACTTTCCTCCCTGAGCCTCCGTATGTAGTCCTCCACCGCATGACACGCCCCCTCTCTCGCCTTGTAGGACAGCTGATGTCCCGGGAGACCTCGCACCCAGGAGCTCATCGGGTAGCCAAACTCTGAGGGAACCGACTCATGGCCCGGTGTCAGTGGAGGGACGGGAGGCACGACCAGTCCTGGAGGGGAGGGGTTCTCTTTGGTTGTGATTTTCATGTAGCAACATGCCACGGAAGTGATGCCGCGAACGTGTGGGCAGTTGACGAAGTGGCGGAGGAGGGTGGTGCTGAGGTCACCGCAGGCGTGGAGACCAGTCAGGACAAAGTCTGGATAGCTTTGCAGGCTGTTGTCCTCAGGGCTTACATCCTCCTGATAAACAGGCTGGACGCATGAGCAGCAGGTTTCATTGGATGACTCCTCTTCAGATTCAGTCTTATTTGAGTCTTGTGAATGAGCATTAGAATGTGCGGAGCCATGAGATGGTGAAGTCTGGACCCCATGAGAGCGCCCCTGACGCTTAGAGCCCCGTAGTCTCTTTTTGCTGGGACCAGACGGAGTAGAGGAACCTTCGCTGACACAACCTGCAGCTCTGAGCTGCATAATGAAAGCTTCCCATGGTGCCTTTGGGTTTACCCATCCAGCCACATGGCGAGGAGAGGACTGAGATACTGGGAGCCGAGAGGAGCAGTTCTAAGAAGAAGAAAGATGTACATTAATATTTATGTTGGTGCAATTTATGGCAGAAAGTGAAACGACAATTTCAACTCTCAAGATGCTATAGTACACATTTTTAAATTAACAGTATATCAATTGTAGCAGTGAAGGAGGGTGTGTAATAGATTTTAGGTCATTGTTTTGGTGATACAACTTGCAACTTAATTTTTATTTCATTCTCACCACAGCTGTTTAATAAAAAAGGCTGGAAAACAGTGTACATTACCAACAATGCACCAATCAGCACACAGTTGGAGACAGGCAGATGAAGAGAGTGGAACAGATAGCAGCTAAAGAGTAAGATGCTTTTCTGTGAGGAAAGGGTTCCCCAAATCATCCTGAAGGTTGATGATGCTGAATTAATGTTTTAAATTTATATATTTTTGCGCAATTCCCAAAATGTCTATTGATAACACCTTTAAAATAGGGATCAACTCCAGAAAAGTATGGAAATACAACAACAACTACTATGGGAGAGAAAACTGTACATGTTAATAAATAAGACTCAGAGATCATCTTGCAAAAAGCTTTCATATTTCTTTTTTAGGAACCAAGACTAATAGTGTGCAACAGGTTTAGAAAATCACCAACCTTTTTCTGATTTTCCTTCTCCAATGCCCAAATCAGCTGTCCGTCAAACCTGGATGCCATAGTAACGAGGGTGTGATCAGCCTCAATGGCAGTGACAGACAGTCCGAGCCCAAAGGACAGGAAACGAGTCAGATGACCCTGTTTAGAGCAAAGTGGTGGACAAGACTCACTGTTTAATGTGTGATGATCTACTGCTTTCAGTCAAATTTTGAACGTACTTGGACATCATGGTAGGTAATTTCATTCTCGAGAATCATTAAATGTTGTCTTAGTGAAGCTGATGTACTGATATGATGTGCTGATATGTTAAACACAATAATTCACAGCAGCCTGTGATTAATACCTGCCCAGAGCCAACATCAACCACTCTGTTGCAGCCAGTCTGGTCACAAAGTTGTTTCACCAGCTGAGAATAAACACAAAACAAAACAAAAAACAGATTCAAAGCACACTTAATCAATAAATCACGTTCTAACATTTCATTTAAGAAGCAGCAACCATGGAAAACAACAAATCCTGTACCATGCCCAGCTTCCGGATCTCATGCTGTTTCTTGGGTTTAACGTGTTTCCTGAATATGTGGCCCAGTAGTGAGCTCTGACTCTGGTTTTCTTGGAACTCTTCAGGCTTCGTCGAGCTGGCCACCCTGACTTGCTCATGCCTGCACTCTCTGGGAAAAGCCAGGGCATGAGCTGTGGCACGGAAAGCCAAGAGGGACAGAGGCCACACCGAAGGATATCTGTAAATGACAAAGGCGTTGTATTTATTATTTACCTCACTAGGCGGGCATTTTGCATTGAATATGACTGTGTATAGAAGGGAGAAAACATTTATTGATTGTTTCCTTTTTGACACCTTCTAAGGTCCTTTTGAGGGATCTGAAATTAAAGTTTTTAAAGACTTTTGCAAACCAAAAGGTTTTTGAACTTGCAGATTTTTTGCCATACGTCACAAAAACACACCACACTACCATTTCTTGGTACAGTGGTGAGCAGAAAGCCAAAGAAAAGCAAAATTATTCCTGTAAATTTGCAATGTTATGTATTAACTTTCTGCTGTTTTGTGCTTCATGCTCATGTCTCCTATCCTAATTCTGTTGCTGTTGGCATGTGCAACTTGCTTTAAGACTTGCAAATGCTTAAAAATAATCCAGCAGTACCTCCTGTCTTCATTGGTGGCATCCAAAAATAAGTCTGCAATCTGCGGATATGACAACTCCTGCAGCACAGCCTGCCAACTGCTGGGTAGTGTTTGCCAGAGATCTTCAGTAAAGAACTCCTGGTGGGAGAAAAACACAGATATTTACAGGAAAACCTAAAAATGATGGGATATTACATTCAGCTAGCAGTGAACTATGCAAACCAATTCAATTTCATATTCTGATTCTCAATACAAACGAAAAACTACACGAGTTCATAATCAGATCTTAATGATTTACTGGTGTTCAAAGTGAGAGGGCAGTGAAATCAGGTGACGTCAACTTGGAAGCACATGTTTGACAAAGGCACACAGTCGGACCGTAAAATGAAAAAATATGTAATAACAATGTGTTGCCATGGGAGCTTTAAGTCTCCATGTCCACGTTTGTTTTTTTCAGTCTCTGCTGCAAAAGAACAAGACAAGCTACAAACTGTAGCAATGGAAGAAAGCTCTATACGCACAATTATATAGGAGTCGGACAGATGTTTGTACTGGGACAGAAACGTGGTGAGTCTTTTCGCCAGTTCTCTCTGTTGCTCTGCTGAGAAACTCGCTGTAAACATCTCCACATCTTGTACGGTTGACAGTTCAACTGACATGAGACTTGAAGGGAAGCTAATGCTAGCATACGCTAACTTGGTAAACGCTGTGTTATTTTTCCTGCTACGACGAAGCGTGTCTAAAATACCGACATAATTACCAGCTCACTCTTAAAATCACATTTATAACGCAAACCTCGTGCTATTTAAAAATGGGGCTGCGTTCAACCATTAGCTAGCTTCTCTAGCTAACTATAACTTTGTTGAATGACGATGCGTTTAATAGCGTCCAGTAACTTTCAATTTAGTTTATGGGCAGTTTAATTAAATTCAAAATTGTAAGTCAAATGTTGTGTAGCAAAATTGTCTTCGGATTGTTATTGATGGTTGAAATTGTTCAACAGTATTGAAAACTATCGGTATTCCACTGATGTCTAATGAGATAAACCAGTAAACTGTTCGTTTAAGTATTTGTCATATCATATCTGTCAAACTGTACTTAAAGGCAACATAACCCGGATGTTGATCGTTTGGTGTGACTAGGAAGAGTCGTGTGGTACCAGTGTGCAGCAGGTATGTTTTTCACGACGTTAATTTAAATATTCGATACAGTGGACTTCTGCGTATCAACATGTGAATGTCCATGAACAGGTTTTGCTAAATTTTCCATTTAGGAACTGTCATGTTCACCAGGTGATCCACAAGATTAGCATTAGCATGAGCTAGCTAATGTTAGCATGTGTTATCGTCAACAGTTGCTATCTGACATTTACATCAAAACTGAAAGTGGCATCTAGCAACCTGAAATAGTTTTTTATTTTTAAAACTTATTAACTAATTAGAGTAGCAACTTCTCAATTCCTTCTCTGTAGAGCCTTGTGCCAGTTGCTTGTAAATCATTTGTGCAGTTAAGCTTAAAAGTGACTCCATGTCGGTTGTTTAAATCAAAGTAAGACATTGGAAATCCCCAGGTGTCTGGCATAAATGGCATGTGGTATCAAGACGTTTCAGCTTATTCTATCTATATATCTATCTATCTGTCTATCTATCTATCTATCTATCTACATATATACTAGTCAAAAAGTGATTGTGTTTTTATGTTTGCTTTGCAGGATGACACATTTAAACTGGTTTTGGCTCATACAGAGTGGACTACAAAGGACAAAGAGCTGTTGAGGCAGTCAACATAAGAACACCTACAAAACAGTTTTGTGTGAAAGTGGGTTTAGAAATCATTACATAGGTGTAAATATGTCGGACCACAGTTCTGAAATGTCCCCTTTTAATTATACTGAGCAGAGGAGTTCGACAGCAAAGCGAAAGAAGAAAAACAAGTTGTTCTATAGAAAGATGCAGTATTTAAAGGGAAATGGTTACGTAGCTGGTCAACACAAATCCAACCACCCCAAAGTTGACTCTGGACATGACCAAACTCCACACCAAAATGGACCTTCTACGAAAGGCCCACCATCTTCCTCTTCCACACAAAACAATGGTTTACCTTATCAAGCCAGCACAGCCAGGCCTTCAGCATCTACACACGGCATGCCTTCCTTGACCATCACTGTTTTCAACCAAGACAGCCATGAAAAACCAAAGGAACCTGTGAACCCAACATCTACAACCACCGGCCCCAGTCTTTCAGTATCAAACAGCCATAAGCCCACCGCCCCATCAGCAGGAATTCCCACTAAGTACCTCGCTATTGACTGTGAGATGGTGGGAGCGGGACCACAAGGGAGCATCAGCCAGCTTGCACGTTGTAGTATAGTGTCCTACGAAGGAGATGTGGTCTATGATAAGTTCATCAAGCCCAGCATGCCTGTCACTGACTACCGTACCCGATGGAGTGGCATTCGACGCAGTGATCTCGTCAACGCCACACCATACGCAGAGGCCAGGAAGGAGGTAAGAAGACCTGCATTGTGAAGTAATTTGCAACAGGTCATTCTTTTATTATGTGAATGTTGTCTCAGCACTGTCTTACTGCAGTATAATGAAGTAATGAAGTAGTTACTATTATTTACCTTTTTCCCCACTGTTCTTTACCTGCACAAATTACTGCAAAATTATAGAGGCACTTCAGAATTAGATTTTTAATTTCAATTCTTTCCGTGGTGTTTATCATGTAGATTTAGCATGGAGTCTATGAAATGTTGGACAATCGTAAAAGTACAAATTTTCAAAGTTACACGACTGAAATTACTGGATGTTTGAAATTTTTGTTTGGGAAAGTTCAGATCTTCTACAGGGATGACTACAGCAAACACTACAATGCAACAGTCACTGCTATTTTGTTACTCCCTCTGAATCAACCAGGACAACCAGTGCATAAAAAAGTCATTAGCATTTGAGTAGAAAAAGTAATTGAGGGTCCAATGGGTTTAGCTGATAGAAATGTAAGTGGTCGCCTTTGATGCAGGTCCTTCCCCCATTCTTCTCCCCCCTTTCCTGTCTTCCTCTCTCTACTGTCCAGTCAGTGAAGCTAAAAGGCAAAAGAAAATAAATAAATCTAAAAGTGAACCAGACGAATTTCTAGCGACTGGCAAAAATGGAGATACTACACAATGTCTTACAAATATTTAGTGAAAAGATTGTGAAAAGACAAGCTTATAGAAAAAGAGAAGTTAATATTAATATTGTGCCCTATGAAGGAACAAGACGTTCTTAGAGGTACGAATGCTGGGAAACACCAAGATTAGAACTGTGCAGCAGAAAAGTGCACATTGCCGTCATCGATCCTTGTTGCACTGCAAAACATTGCAAGTTGTCAGATAAGACAGCAAAGGTCATACAAAAGGTGGAGATAATATTTGTAGATTTCCATCATTTGAATCACTATGTAACATGAACTTTGCAACTCCAGGATGATAGAAGCGTTTCTTATCAGTGTGAATTTCTATACACTGATTGCAGCGTGGTGCTGTTGTTTCTCTGTTTGTCCTTTTCTGCTTAACTTTGGATCTCTATTTTTGTCTCATTGAACCTGTTTTAATCGTATTTTATTCAGGAGTTTGCTGCATTAAGTGACAAAGTACACAAAGATGGACTGCTACGCTGTTACTAATATTTGAAATTCATATTAGCCTTTGCTTTGCTTTTTGGTTAATGTGAAATTATTGATCTTGTATGTGTTTTTGTGATTGAGTTTTTCATTTACAAGTTGTTGGTTTTTTTGAATTTGTTTACTGTAAATAGTACAGTAATAATAACAATGATAAAGACATAAATCCTTGCTGTGACGAACTTAACTTTGCCTAACTTTTTTCTTACCAAGTAAAGCAAATCGAAAAAATTAAGATGGATAGATAGATAGATACTTTATTAATCTCAAGGGAAATTCACATTTCTCCAACTGTCACAGTACAGTTTAAGTCTAAAAGCATTGGTTAAACTATTCAATGTATTTACACTCTATTTACAGCTCACACTGTAAAAATCTAATGATTTCGGTAATTGAAATGTTTTATCTGTTACTAATGTAGATACTGAAGCTGATCAATGGGAAGGTGGTGATCGGCCATGCCATCCACAATGACTTCAAGGTCCTCAGTTACTGTCACGCCAATGCCTTGACCAGGGATACATCCCGAATCCCTCTGCTCAACCAGAGGGCCGGCTTTCCTGAGAATCAGTGTGCTTCACTGAAGAGACTCACAAAGGCCATCTTTAACCGTGACATCCAGGTAGGAGAAGTTATCTCTTTGTTTACATGGAGAATGAAAAATGTGTGCAAACAATGGCAATGGAACAGGACTACAGTTAAATATACCTTGTCATGGTTTCCTAAATGTTACCATCATGATGAAATCATCCTTTCTTGTGTCCTCAGACCGGGAAAAGGGGCCACTCTTCTGTGGAGGATGCTAGAGCTTCTATGGCACTTTACAAAGTGGTGGAAGCGGAGTGGGAGGGGAAACTTTCCTACAAATCACACACCAGTTAGTGCCATTTTTGGGCAGACCACGAGGGAATAAACTCATTTTAAATGAATATTTGAATGACTCGCTCAGAGTTTTACTGTCCTGTTGGCACGCAAGTGAAGGAACGAAGAAAACCGTACCTGATCATGTGGTATACTGGACAAACCTCAACCAGCAGCCTGAAATTTAAAACTGTTCTATTACCATGGGAGAGGAAGCATATGAATAACTGCTGAAGCAGGCATTTTGCTGTGACCTTTAGCTTCAGATGTTACATTCTTTCTCAGGGTTTACAATGTGTTAAAATGGTGCTCCTGCCACTTGGGGGCAGTCATGTCTTTCCAGCAAAAATATTGAAATAGAATCTATAATTAAAAAAAAAAAAACCCTCACTATTTTCAAGCTTTCATAATAGAACTGCTTTTAGTCATGACAGCAGTTTAGCTGTCTTTGGACTATGTTCAACTCAGTCTTGTTACAACACAAAGGTATTAGTATCTTGCCATTTAAACACTGATGCTGTTGAAAAAGCTTCAGCATGTGTCACTCGATTATTATGAATCAGAAATTGAGAGATAATACTGTCATACTTTTGGGTTTTATTTTTCAGGGCCATTGGTGGAATTTCAGAAAATGACAAATTTTATCTAACTAAGCAGAAGTTTAACTAATTTCTTAATGTTGGTTTTAGAAACGGCTAATCCAAGCATACATGAGTATAAAGTATGCACTGTTTCAGTTGATGGTGCATATTATTGGAGGAAAATAAGGAGTTTTTTTTCATTTTTATTTTTTAACTTTTTTACCAGTTTCTAAATGTGGTATTATGGAAAGTGAAACTAGTTACTGTCAGACTTCGCACAGTTTCCTGTGCAATGTCAGACAAATTCAGCTGTCCACTCTGCCATCAGCTTGGTCTTAATCTGAATAAATCATTACAACAATTTTATGGCATTAGAATAAGTACCGTGATGAAGCCAGATTTATTGGCATAACTTGCAGATTGTCTAATGATTAAGTGCGCAGAACAGTAAACATTAAACTTTTACTTTGCAGAAATCATTCAGCTCCACTTCTTGCTGTCATCGTCACGTTACATTTAGAAATAGGCGATACTCTCAGTTTCCAGTTGATGTACTGAGATTTGTTTATGATACTTTGTACTGCCTATTTGTATCGGTGACAGCAGACGTATCGTTAACACCTCTTATTATAATACAGTGAACAGCACCACAAACGACAGCTTTGCATATGACTTATTAAAATAGAAAAACAAACCTTCACCAAGGTACTGCTTATAGCAGGACTCTTATATTAGAATGCGTTACTTTTAGCAAGGTGTACTTAAAAATGTCTCCAACTGGTGCTGCATATTGTGACATGAGCCATCTGGTGTTCAGGATCAAAGTTGAAATGTGTATTTTCTTGTTTTTGAAGACTGGATTAGGACAAATCCGAATGTCTCAGCTGAGTGAAATGGGCCGTGAACAGTTTTTTTGTTTGGTAATCTTATCCAAATTAATAATGCCTTTCTTGTTGCTTGAGAATTGTTTACTGTTCAGATTTTCACTGTGAGTACGAATCTTTGTAAAGTGATAAAGGCTGCACATAGCTGTCACAATAAAGTAAGAAAAAAAAAAGAAAACTCAACATTGTCATTGTTGCTAATATACAGCAAATTTTGCTTGTTGACGCTCACACCTGATTGTGGAAAAAACCCACATACAATGAGTATTGAAACTACATTTTTTTTAACTTTTGGTACCATCTGAAACTGAATTTGTTTAGACAGCATACAGGATTTGAGAACTTTTTAATTAAAAGAAGGGTTTTGTAGCAACAAGGCTGTACTTTGGCAGCATGGTACTTTGAGCTAAATGCAGATGTCACTAACGATGCGAATGTCATGTGTAGCAGGTATATTGTTTATCATCATAGGTCACTGTGTTAGCATGCTAACATTAGCCCTTGAGTACAAATAGAGTTGCGGCTGACGGTGATGACATTGGTTTTGTATGTAGTTGGTCAAAAACCATAGTGTAGTACAAACTGAATTTTCAGTTCATCAGAAAAATCGTATCAGCGGTCATTGATGTTAAAAAATATTTCACAGAGAGTTACCATTAGTCATTAGGGTTTATCCTCTTGCAACCATGCATACAAGATTTTATGGGTAATTCCTCCAACAAGTCATTTATATCAACATTAACTTGGAGGTGTTACAGGAAAAGTAATTGGGGTCAGCAGGCTTGATTCTCTCGGGACCATGAATATATGTACTAAATTTCAAGGCAATTCATCCATAAGCTGTTGATATTGCTTTTTACCTAAACTAAAGTGGTGGTCTAACCAATCAAATGTATCGATATCAAAGCTCAGGAATGATTTTTCCACTAATATCAGAATATTTCAGTCAATCTGTTGCTCCACTTGTTAAGTGTTGCAGTTCATTTCACCACCTGCCCCAGTTAGTAGTATACGTCTCAAACCTCAACTACCACTTTCAAAATTATTTTGACATAAGAGATGAGGATCAGATATTGATTTGACAAACTGAAGTTATCTAGTGTTAATTTCAGTCTCCCAGACCAACCCCTCCACAGAGCTCATCATCATCAGCTCCATCACTGAGTTCCTTCCACTGACAGACTTATGTCCTAAGCTGGTATAAACATGCCATTTTTCCACAGTCTCACGCTGCTCCACTTTATGTCTCCTCTGGCAACTGTTTGTCCTTAAAGGTGAGCGTATCAGCACTATTTCCCTGCTGTGAATTCAACACCAGCACATTAATTATACAGCATGCCATCCTTCCAGAAAAGACACAACTGCTGGCAAGGGAATGTCATTAAAGAGGTAGAAATGCACCAAACATCGCAGGCGGCACTAACTTGCAATGATTCTCCAGCACAAAAAACAAATACGTCCCAAAACGGCGTGCAGTCATGTTTTGAAATCTCAGCAATCACAACACTGATTTATAACCTCCTGCTCACATTTGGTCTTTTTCAATAGCACAAATCATATTATTAAATTAACAGTGCATCAAATCTCTGTGTAATGTGAACATGGTTGCTTGAAATGACAAACCCACAGAGAATTATCCCCCAACTCTGCAGGCCCATGTCGACTCTACGGGGCTTTTGAGCATCTGTCAGCTCATTGTTTTGGTTTTCCAGCTGGCATTTTTCCTAATGGTTGCTCTGGGTTTTGCAGTGGCCCAAAAAGACCACAATTATGAAATAGATGTCTATAAAAACTGCTAATACGACACCTCCAATCGCTCCAATGTTTTTATTTGTGCGTGTTGCAAAGTCATGGGCCAAATTGGCGCAGTCGGCTGGAGCATGTGCAGTGAGCTGAACAATGCAGAAGAACACCTTGAAGCTAGAAAATGTTGGGGCTTAAACGTCCATCGATTGATTTTCATATATTTATTCATTTTCAAAAAGTTTTGAAAAAGTACAAAAACTCAGATTTTCCCAATTTGGCTGCTTCAAATGAAGTGCGTCTAAGGCCTTCAGGCACTAAGTAACCCTGGACTTCCTTGGCCTTTGGGTTGCAGACAGGGTTGGGGAAAAAATGCGATCGAATCCATTCTCTAGTCTAGATTATCGCATACTCCTTATCCCCTCCTAATCTCTTTGTGTCGGGGCAGTAAAGTGAATAATTAGATTCTATTCCCTGTTATTAGCTCCGTAAATGAAAGCCAGAGATTAAAAGGCAAAAGAGGCTTTGGATTTTGTTCCGTGGCTGCATTGAGTTTCATATCTTAAAAGCAAGTTTTCCTCCTCATATGTGAGGTTAAGTAACAAATGAAAATAATCATTTGGCATGCTGATTCTTTGGTGTTTAAGCTTTCAATAAATGCTCTTCCACAATATTTATTCTAAATACTATTCTCGAAATTTGAAATGAAAGAAGATTAAATGATCACCTGCTGTATTAATAATGTCTTGAAATACATGAAAGAGCACTGCTGGTCTCATTAGGCAATACACTATGGATTTTATGGGATTTATTGCCCCCTGGGTCAAGTTATTGGGAGCTAGACTCTGCAGATTACCCTTTCCATGCACACAACACACACTGAACATATTAGTCATGGCCCAGCATCAGCTCTATGTGAATAATTCGGTTTTTATTATTCACTGCCAAGCGATCAGGAATTTGTCCATTTTGCAGATTGCTTGTTAACCTTACATGTACAGAACATACAGTGAGCACAGTATGGGGTGGTCACAGGATCAGCAAATGGAAGCATAGAGGCTCTTATATACTGACATGTATGAAAGCTATCCAGAGGTAAATCTCTAGAACAAACGACTGTTGGTTATTTGGACCCAAGTTTCGAGGCTATCAAATACAAACATGTTTAAAAATGCATAGCAACATTAAGAGAAAGCATTACTACTCTAATTCTCCCCTTAATTTAAGGTGTGCAGTTAGCACTGAAGTATCCAACAATAGATTGAGATGTCAATTGATGATGTCCACGACTGCGGCTCCTCTGCAAGATTAATCTGTCTCATAGAATAATCCTTTTTTTTAAAGCTCCACTCATCAATATGTAAGGAGAAATAGGTCAGTCGCAGTGATAAACCCCCAGAGCCTTCAAGTGGGAAAGAGTCAACTTGCATGACCCCTGAATTATATTAATGTGGACATTTTCTGAGTTCACACCTTGTAAAGCTGCTGTGTTGTAAAAATGTCACAACCAATTGGAGTAATTAGAAGTTACTATCATTTTTCATTTTTATGTTACTTTTAAACTTGCATGTGTTTTTTAAAGCCATTGATAATTGTCAAAATTTAGTTTTTCATGCTACAGTCGTCTCATGGCCTCAACCCGTGCATCCCAAATGTACATATAATGCACTGATCCTCCCATGTTGAATATTTGATTACAGAAGTTCCATTTAGTAGCACCAATATTATTGATCTTAGCAGCTATTTATCCTTTTACAGTTTCTGGCATATTAACGTATGGTTTGGTGTCACTACTCTCATCATCCTCATTTTCAGAGAAAACCTATGGTACACTACCAAAACTTAAGAGATCTGCTGGTGAAGATGGTAGAATCACCACCTTAGTATAGTGGAGGGGTTTGTGTGTCCCTGTGATTCTGGGAGTTGTCTTGTCGGGGGCAATAGCCCCGGGTAAGGTCTTTTAAGGCAAATTGGTCCTTGGGGATTGGCCAGACTACGAGTGATTCAAAGGCTTCAATAAATTTGCGGAAAAGAAACTGCAGCACCTTGCCCGGAATAGGGAAACTGGGGCCCCCTTCTGGAGTCAGGCCCAGGAGGGGAGATCACCAGCAAGTGTCTGGTGGCCAACCATGATCCATGGGACTTGGCTGAGCATAACCTAATAAAACAACATGGAGTTGCTGCCCAGACTTACACCCTGTAGTTGGTGGGCACAAGCTGGACAGCAGGCAAATGAAGGCACCGAGGCCTGTGGATCCCTGGCATGGTAGACTTTTTCTTTTTGAGCAAGTATCAGATATTTTTCTGTAGTTTGGTGGAGACCTATGGGAGTGCAATGCATTCATTAAAGGACTATCTCTTAATTACAGAAATTATTTGTTAGCTTTGACATCCTTATCCTGCAGCCATAGAAACTGATGTTATTGGTTGCTGTAGTAGCTAGGTTTGACTCAGGGTGCTAATAAGTGTATTCATAGTTCAAATGTTGATGTCAAAATTGGAACCATATCTGGTTTAATCATTATTATCAGTCCGTATCCAAAGCATCAAATGAAAGATGAAATAAAAGTTAGCCAAATCAGGAAGCCAAAGCAAGAGCTTGTTATTTTATGATTGTATTGGCTGGTGCTGTTTGGGATCTTATGAGATACCAATACAATGATGCTAGTTATTGATAAAGCAGAAAACGTGTCCTTTTTTTCTTACTCCAATGTGCTTTCAGGTGATTTCAGATGTTTGGTATGCTGAAGGTATAGATTAACAACTGACATGATTTTTAAAGGTTGTGATCTTCCATGTACTTAGAGCTACCATGCCAGGGATCAGCATGCTTTGATGTCCACCCTTGCCTGCTGTCCAGTTTCATCTGACCCATACACCTATCCCAGCAAGTGGTGACTCTTAGGCTGTGCCTGGTCGAGCCCTGTGGAGTGTTGGCCACCACATGTTTAAGGGCAAGCTCTCCTCCTAGACCTGGAAGAGGTCATGGTCTCTCTGTTTAAGGCAAGGCATCAAATCACCATCTTTATCAGTTCATAGAGAGTCTTTAAATTGCTTTTTGTCTGGCCTCACTTCTAGAACCAGTTTGGGACAGGACATGGCACCAGGGGACACTGCCAACCAACAACCCTAGAATCAGAGACACATAAACTCCACTGTAATAAGGTGGTGATATTTTACATTTACTGGAAACAGGTGGATTGCTGCCTCAAGTGAGAGAGTTTAAGTATCTTGGAAACTTGTTCACAAGTGCTGGGAAAATGGAGCCTTGAATGAAAGATGGATTGGGGGATATCAGCAGCAATGTGGGTGTTGCACCTGACCGTCATGGTGAAGACTTCAAAATTTACCAGTTGCTCAAGAGTTCTGGGTAATGACTGAATGAACAAGATTGCAGATAGGAGTGGCTGATAACAGTGACTAGGGTTGGCTTTTGAGATTGGGTAAGTTTGGACATCCAGAGGAAGATAGGAGTAGAATCTCCTCAAAAAGAGCCAGCTAAAGTGGTTTGGGCATCTGATTAGGATGCCTTCTGGGTGCTTTTCATTGAAAATGTTTAGAGCATTACCAACTGGTTAGACCCAGAAGTTGCTGGAGTAACTGGGTATCTCAACTGGCCTGGGACCACCCTGGGATCCCCCATGAGGAGCTGGAAAATGTTGCTGGGAAGAGGGACATCTAGAATGCCCTGCTGAGCCTGCTGCCACCACAGAATGGAAGAAACTGGGTGAATTGATGGATGGCATTTTTAAAAGATCAAGACCTATCAGAGATTTTTTTAAAACAGTTTCTGTTAACCTAGTGGCCATAAAAGTTAGTTACTGCAGCTTTAACCTTCATTTATTATTTGCCTAAAATAGGATAGCTCAAGGACAATACACAACATACCTCATTATATGAAATCATAATAATGGGAACCTCCCACCAGCTCTTGTTTACTGACAAGACGTCAAAAAAAAATCATTGATTAGCACCCTCGTTAATCATTTGTTCAGCTCTCAGCAGGGATTATGATTTTCCAGGAAGGAGGAGATGGAGGAGGAGGGGTGGGGGGTTTCTCGGTCTTTTAACACCGCTTCCATCCCAGTTTCTCCTCTCTTCACCTCCTCTCATCTCGGCGGTCGGGAAGGACACAAGCCAAAGCCTCTGTCCCTCTCCAGCTGAACGAGAAGCGGTCTGTCGCTTCAGCTCTGAGACGCTGCTGGAGGAAATTTTTGGTCGGAAAGCAGACAATAAGAGCTGCACCTGTCCGGAGGCTGCTTCTGGAAGACAGCGAGGCGCAACTTCTGCAAAACGACACCGAGAGTTGTTGAAAATGAAGTGAGTCTGTCTAATTTATTGCATTAGGGCAGATTATGACTACGAAGTCGCGCTTTTATGTGTTCGATTTCTAATTGTGTTATCAAGATTAAGTTTCATCCCCTTTGCCTAACTGTGCATGCATTTCTATTTCGGAAAAGGCTGCAAGAGCATCTAAGCATCGTTTATCACATTTTTGTGACAGTTACACGTCTTAGATCATTTTCATGCTGTATATGCAGATATGAAGTACCGCGTTGACAGCATCAGTTGTCACCTGCTGCAGAATCATAATATACTCCCACAGCGGTTCTCAGTGAAAACACATGGACAAGGGTGGATAGAGATGCTCTGTCTAAAATTAACGATACCAAAATGAAGATACTCCAATACAAGAAGTGTAAAATGTGTGTGATATCATATTTCTAAGTGTTATATTGTTTGGTTTTCACTAAGGAGCATTTTAAAGTTGCAGGAAATTTGGAAATATTTTTCAAAATGGATTTTCATTGTTATTTAGGCTTTAGTAGATCCATTTCTGGCTTGAAGTTTTAGAACACTTCTATTTTCAAAGATTTTATTGAAATTTATGCAGATCAATGCCCCTGTGTAATCTGAAATTAAGCACAGAATAAAAAAAGGAAACACAATTTAATCTAAATTTGGACTCATTAAAGCAGCCACCTTTGCAGCTGTCAGCTGAACACTCTCTTGGCATTCTTCATACACTGGAAATGAAATACTGCTCACAAAGGTCTCACCAGCACTGTTGCCAAAGTTTCCACAAAGGTGTTGCACTTGTTGGTTGCTTTGTCTTTACCCTTCTGTCTAGTTCCAACTCAGCTGAAGATGGTTTCATTCTGGAGACTGTTCTGGGCTTGTTCTTTTCTTTTATTATTCCGACATAACCTGCAGGTTCTCCTTCTGTATTTCTTTGTTAACTGCCCTTTAATTGCCATTATTATATCAATATGCTAATTTGTGCAATGTATCACTGTCCAAACAGTGCTCAGAGGGTGGAGATTGTCAGTCATCCAGGTCATTCTAATCCTAAATCCTTCAAAAGAAAGCAAACTGACTTTTTTTTTTTTTTTTTTTTGGATTCTTAGATACGTTTCTCTCCTCCAAGAAGCTTATTCGGTTTACTGAAAACTGAGAAAGCCTATTGGACGATAGACAAAACATCTTCAAGAACCAAAAAGAAGTCCAGTTGCTTTCTACTGAAGCTCTTGGGGTCAGTGGGTATTGAACACAGTCTGTTCCATATCTGCTTGCTTTGTATGTCATCAGCTAAAGTCCAGACACCTGTGGGAATTGTTTGTTTGCAGCAGCTTTCAAGGTGTAACTTAGTTCCATTTCTGCAGCAAAGTTGCAAGTCGTTATCCCGTTCCTTCTCCTCTGAAAAAGTCATTTTTGACATTTGCAGTGTTTCTGTTTTTAATTATTTAAACTCTGGCAGCTTGTTTCATTTTATATAATTCTTGCCCAGTTTAAATGACAACAAAGCTGGAAAACGAAGGTGTTCCAAAGTTTTGACCATTAGTATAGGCTAATAATCATATTCTTGTCAAACCAGAGTAGTAGAGTAAAAATTCAACATTTCCATCTGGCATGTGGCAGAAGTAATCTGAGACTATCACAAGTAAAACTGAAAAAAAAAGTTTACCAAATTTAAACTGCAAGTCTCTCAGTGGAAACTTATATTGATACAATACCAGATGTAAACACACATTTACCGGAGAACTGATTGAGACATTATTGTTCAAGCGCAGTAGCAGTAACTGTACAATTAGTGCGTTTAAACTCACTAGGACTTTAACTATTAAAATACTGTCAGTATTAATGCAGTTTTACATAAACACAAAATATCATGAGGCTTTTGTGCAATTTTTTTTCTCTCAAAAACCTGCATTCTGGATGGACTGTTGTCTTTACAGCCAGACTTACCAGCATCCAACCAATCAATGTAAGCTCAGATGTAGCTGTTTGATAGCCCATAGCCCTGAGCATATAAGTGGCTTAAGGATACTGTATCCCATATAAAGCCTAACTGTGGCTGTGACTTAGTTATGATGACAAGATGAAGACTGTGGAAAGTCTGCACTGGTCTGTTGTAAAAATGAAAGCAGATACGATCACTTTGGAGATGCAGTGCATGCTGTTGTTAAAGTTTAGTATTCAGATATGGTGCCTCCTGATTTAGCAGTGACATCCTTCACAAATATCAAAAGCAATGTGTAAGCATTTGGACATTTACCAGACTGAAACCAAACAATACCAGTATGTTTGCGTCCATAATGAGTGAGCAGAGTAGGAACTGTAGCCTTGGCACTGTCCTGCACTTAAGTATTGATATGAGTAAGAAAATGAGACACGAGTTTCATGAGTGAGTTTAATTATAGACTGCAGATCTTAAATAAAACAGAAGAGGTCACAGCCAAAGCTGATAATGATACCGTGTTTCTAAAGAACAGAGATGTCACTCACTGAATGTGTGAGTGTTTTCAAAGACAGGATTTAAGTCTTCAAATACACCTGGCTTTGCACTGTGTGACTAATTAAAGTCAGCAGGCACTTGTTAACAAAAGCCACATGACACACCGTACGTGGACTACAATACATGAAAGCCACTGATAATGAACAGCAGCACTGAATGTGCTTACACCCAGAAAATCTTGCGTTTCAGAACGTCACAGTTCTCTTGTTAGAGGACAAAGTCTTATTTTCAGGAGTTTGAATAGCATCTTTCTGACTGAGTAAACCCAGTAGAGAAGGTGGAAGCATAATGGAAATAAGTTGCTCAAAATATGTTTGGATTCAAAGGATTTTGTACTAAGAAAGAGGTTTTCAGTAAGTACAGAATGTGGTATACATTACCATATTAACATATTAAAGTTTTAGGTGGAACAAAAAGGTTTTTAGATTCACTTCATTTTTAAAAAATTTGTTTTGATTTAAGGATACAGAAAGACTTATCTTATTTCCCAAGATAGAGATCAGATTTTTTCTGCAAGATCTCTCCACATTTCCACAAAGGAAAAGGTTATTTTGAACAAGCTGCGATTTTATGAGCCAAGACAAAAAGCACAAGTGCCAGATACCAGAAACCAGATAGTGTTATATTTAATAATAATATATATTATTTTAAATGTAGAAGATAGTTATGACCTTTATGGAGACAATGATTTGGAAAATGTTAGACTGATGGTCTTGAGTTTATAATGGCCATTAAACTCTGATTTGCATGCATCCTATTTTCTTTGGGGTTTAATAATATCACAATATTGGACCTCAGTTTCATATTAAGGTGGTGACATCTGATAATCAAAGCCACAGTATGCAGGATCGTACAAATAAAAAGAGTGAACTAGATTATAAAAGGAAACAATCCAAACCTGAATCTGTCATTTAAAAATAAAGGCTAAATAACCAAAATTCTACCATTTATCAGAGCCCTATTTGTTAATCATTACACTCATTTTATGTTATGTGCTGTTCCATCAGGAAAAATAACCAATCTAAACCTAAAACTGTGCCTCAACTTTGTCTTATTTGAACAATTTACCAAACACAAACCGTAATCTTTAAACAGATTCGGTCAAAAGCAAAAAATTTGTGCTTCTCTGTGCAAACCTTAAATCCATTAGTGACTCAACCACAACCAACAGCCACGTGCTAAAAATTCAGGAGTTTTTTGGCTGAACTGCCGGCTGTGTTTACACCGAGCACATAGGAGACAACTATAGAAACAAATTAAAAATGTAGGCAGACAGAGCCCTCATTTTCATCCTCCAGTATTGGTAACACCTGTGGGACAAAATATTCCATATACTGATTAAATAATTATTTTAAATTACATTTTTCTATGAATTTAATATAATATGGGATTATAGCTGTGTCATATGATACTCAGGTTCTCTGGAATTTTAGCCATGATTGACTTTAGAGGGCAGTGAAATAGAGCCCACAGTACATTAAAAATTCACAGGAGCAAAAAATGGCCAAAAACTACTTGGGATTCGGCGCTCAGATAGCTCAACAGGTGGAGTGGGTGAACCAGCTACAGTCCCTGACGCAGTGGCCTGGGTTCCATTGTAGCCCTCGTCCCTTTGCTGCAGGTCTTCCCTAGCCTAGCCGCGCTAGACCCATGCTCTGAAGTCGCAAGGGTCTTGGCACAGGGAGGGAGGCGGGCTAAAAGGTTGTCTGTCAAATCACTCTGCAGCAGTTGGGTAGGTATACAACCAATCAGTGCAACGAATAGGCTCCTAGAGCGCAGGAAATCAGAGGATGCGGTAGTTCGGCGAAGCCTTATTTATACAGTCAATGGGTGAAGCTCAAGTATATTACAGACATGTTAACAGAAAGATTATTCAGAGTCGGTGCTAATGGAGCTCAACGACTGTTGTCGTTTTTGTTGTCGACCCTGGCAGAGAACTAAATTCGTTGCCGTGGGTTGTCTAGCGCGGCTAGGCTAGTTGTTTCCGGTTGTTTCTGTCAGAATTGTCGCGCCTCTGTCGTCACTTACGCCCGCCTTCTGACTCTACACTTCATGGTGATTGGTCCGGCCAGTTTTAGGAGCATCCAACCTCGAGCCTTATGGAGGGTAACTACACCCATCCTGGCAGAGAATTAAATTCGTTGCCATGGGTTGTCTAGCGCGGCTCGGCTAGGTCTTCCCCCCTTTCTTCTCCCTATTTTCCGGTCTGCCTCTACACTAACCTGTCAAATAAAGACAAAAATGGCCGAACAAGCTGCTTGAGCGTGAAAGGGTTAAAACTACATCATGTCTTCAATCACACAAATAGGGTATATCAATACATTTGCAAAATCTCTCATTTAAAGCCAATACCGACTAACATAAGACAAACAACACGTGTTCACAACTTGCACAACACGTGTTCACAACTTGCACAGCTGAGGTGCAGACCCAAGTGCATGAAACTGGAGGATGATTTTAGAATTAGATTTTAATCAAATACACAAATGGTTGTAAACATCTGGCAGGCTTTGCAGTGCAGTATGTTGCATGTTTAGGTAGAGCTGTAATGTGTGGCTGCACTCAGTCTGATGTTCTTGTGCTGTCTACCTGCTAGCTCTAGCAATGTGTGTGTCTAGCCTTGAGAAATACTCACGTGATGTGCAGTCCGTGGAGTGCCTGCAGTTAGGCAGGTGTGTAGTGAGACCCTCCAGTCATCTCATGCCGACTGAAAGCAATGATTTGACTGACTTTTTCGCTACCTGTGACATTTTTTCTTTTTGTTTTCAGTGCACTTGAATTACTAATGATTACCCTCAGAATGTAGAAAGACTTTGGCCCAATTAACAAAAAATGCTTCTGGAATACATTGCATACTCTAGCTTTAGCACCATCACCTTTTCTTATTTGATCATAATTCTGTATTACATATTTATTAGTATTACTCATTGCCTATTTTTTCTGTTTCATACCAACTTGCAAAGTGTTTATTCAGATACATGGTGGGTGTCATTTTTACAGTTTCTTAGTTTTAAACTCCACCAGCCTGCTGTGGCTTTTAAATAATTGCTAATACAGTGGGCACTCAGTGGGGGCAGCAGGTCATGCAGCTTTTTCAGGTTGCCTCAATTTCCTCTAACTTCAGAAGGTGTAACTCCTCCGTAGCAGCAGCGGTAAACTTCCAGCAGCTCCTTAAAAAAGTGTCTCAAACTATAATGAGTGCAGACCAGTGCTGTGTTAGCTGTTCTTTTTTTTTTTTTTCCTCACCCTGTCTGATGCGTAAGCCCTTAAAACTCACAGCAGCTATGCCTAATCAGGTTGTGGCACTCAGACTACAACACACATGCACGCACATAGACTCACACGCACACACACACACACACATCTAAACACTAGTAGACAAAGTCTTGTAGCTTATGGCTTTTGTCACCGTTTTAAAACTTTTGCCCTGCGGAACACAGAGTCAGCGACTAATAGCTAATAAGACATGGCTGCAGCTCGAGGCTGACTGGTGAACCATTTCCAAATCATTCCTGTGAACTTAACATCTCTCTCAGCACTCAGTCATGCTGTACGGAGCCTCTTTCTTCTTTTCTGCCACCCCTATTCTCCGAGAGGTCTCCCGTGCTTCCAGCCCTCCCCGGCAGCTCCTTCCTTCCTGTCAGATTGTGTCTGTCAGGGGGGGGGGTTTGGGTTGCCCCTGGAGATGGCAGGCCGAAACATTCGAGGTGGTGCGATGTGGCCCTGGTGGGCCGGAGTGATGAGGATCTGCTGAGGGGCGACATCAGGGTAGTGGTGGTGGTCCTTGCTGTGAGAAAGCTGTGAGGGGGTACAGCATAGGGGGAGGTCAGGTTGGTCCAACGATGGCTCAGCAAGTGGTTTTGCATCTATTCTCAAATCTGAATGACAGAGGAAATGGGAAGCGATGTGATTATGTGTGTGAATACCCGCTAGTGTCACCGAGTTCTTTTGCATTTATTGATTTTGAATCCTGCAGTGAATCCACTCATTGAATCTGAATAATTTCTAACTCTCATCAAGTCGTCAAATCGTTTTTTATTTATGTTGCCCAATATCACAAAATTGCCTCTGAGGGCTCTACAGTCTGTACAACTCACAGCACCCTCTGCCAAGAGACATTTGTTCAGAGGAGGAAAAATCCTCTATCGAGACTTTTCAAGTATCTATTCTATTCTAACTCAGTCTTAATGTAACAGTAGCAAAGTTATTTTACACAAATTACTCACAGAATTAGCTGCAGTTGGAGTAGTTATTATTGACGATATTTGTTATTTAAACCAACAAATGGCATGGTCAGTATCTACTAGAAATGAGAAATTTTGCAAGTTGTTTCCTTAAGAAAGACCTGAGCATAAGATAAAAAATAAAAGGAACACAGTTACTTCATCCAGCTGGAACTTGGCAACCCTAAGTAACACTGAAAGTCAGTTTCACTTCAGCAAGTGTAATAATTCTAAAGTTTGGATTTCCTCAAAATTCATGATGATAGCAGTCTCCTCTAAATAGTAGGTCCTGTTTCTTACAGGTTTTTCAGTCCTCTGTCTCACATGTCTTTGACAGACCACCACAAATACACTTCAAATTTAATCACTGCATCTCTCCATACAGACTGAGAAGCAGCTTTTGTTCATCTTCTACTACACTGCAGATATTATAAAGACGCACCAATCCAGTCATCCAGTTTGCTGCAAATACTGACCCTATGAAGTAGATCAGCTATCAGCCAGATGTGACCAATCCACATTATCTAGTTTCTTTTGAGTCTAGGTATCACGCTTGGTACAGAGAGAGAAAACCATGCATTTCTACCTGTAACTGAAACCTGAAGAAATTTTTAGCTGCTTTCAGATTGATTTAAGCCAAGGACAGACGTCAACGCAGGATCGTCTGGCTAAAATAGTTGAACGAGACTGAACTTTAGTCGCAGTGCAATTTTGAACTAGCAACCAGCTATTCTGGCAAAACAAATACATACAATTACGCATTCCTGAATGTTGTGCTGTGTTTGTGTGGTAAAAGATAAAAAACAAACTTCTTCTGCCTTTTTAGTATGAATCAGTGTCCAACCCCTCATATGCTGTACATCTACCTGTTGTCACATGACAAAGGTTTCTATATCCTACATCTATAGCCATACTATGAGAGAAATAAGCAGCCAACCCTAAGGCTGATCATTTCCACCTTAAAAGTGTAGCAAAGTGATGAAAATCTCAAAAACACAAATTCAGACTTCCTTTGTTTCATACAAGACAATCGGAAGGAACCAGTCCTGTCAACTTGCAGAGGGGAACTTTCATTATAATTTTTGTTCTTGAGAATTGATTCGCATATTACAGCTTTTGATTGTGTAGCATAGAATAGTTTTACAGTGTTTGAGCAGTGTTGTAGGTGAGCTGGTGTGCTCAAGCTGCAGTGAGGGGAGGATGTCGAGAGAGGTGTGGACTTTTTATTCTATAGTAGGCAACTGTGTAGAGTTTGATCGAAGCCACTTTAAGGCAGGAAGGGATTTTTTTCATGGAAAAAAACATTCAAATACGGAACTTTGACACATTAGGATGAATTTTTTAGGGATTAAATGAATGACCGGAGAGGGAATTTAAGCTATTAAATGGACCTTGACTTGACAATGAGGGCTCATTCTCGACTTGATTTATACTAAAACTGAAATAACTAAATTGACAACAGATGTGGAAGAATTAAACAATCCAGTTGTTTGTGGAACAGTGCATTTTGTCGTTCATGAATGGGCACTTGCTTTGCAGCATGCTACAATGTCAGCATGTGTGCTGCACTGAGCTATCTGCTGGAAACGGCAGCGCTCTCGTCACACACTGGGTTAAGTGACAAATGGGCCAAACTCTCACAAAGCTGGTGCAGTCCTTTAAGAATGTAGTTCACCCCCTCCTCCTCCCTCCTCCCTTCCAGCCTCAAATGACCTTTCCTGGCAAAGCGAACAGTCAAACATCCTCTCTCTTGGCCCCCACCGCCTTTCCCTCAAGGTGAAGTCATTGACTATTCAGCCACTTGCGATGCCTGTCTTTGCACTTGTAATGTTGCCTGGGATGCGTCCTTCGCCTGAGGAAAACTACGTCTCTCTCTCTCTCTCTCTGTGTCTCTTTACCCTCCATGCTGTATGTGGTCATGGCAACAGGCCATACGCCCAGCACCAGAGAATGTGTGATTCTTAGAAAGAGTGAGTCAGACAGATGGTTGATAAGTTTAAAAACGAAGGAATAATTTCATTTAATTAGTCAGACATTAAGGGAGGATGTTCAGGAGGATTTATGTCAAATGTGTCTATTTAATGTCCATGTGATGTAAAGATGAATGAAGTTAGTGTGACAGGAAGATGAAAATTTTAAATCTCATTTATTCCAGTTCTTCAGACTGTTTTAGAGGCTATTCCTCTACTAAAGTCCCACCTTGAAAATGATTTCTCCTTAAATGTATTCATTTTTTTCTTTTTATTTTCAGCACTTTTCTTTCAGCTTGTTGAATTACTCTCAGATTTGTAGATGGAATGTTGATAGCATCCAGAGCTGAAGTATGTTTAGTCAAGTATCATACCTATTTTTAAATCTGACGTACTTCTGCTTGTACTCCACCGTATTACAGTAGGAAATAATGTACTTTTCACTTTACTGCATTTCTCTGAAAACTTTAGGTATGAGGGGGCTTACAAATACAATTTTTTGCACACAAAATATATAAACAGCTGGTCATAAAAAAACTACCCAACAGTTTGTACAAGTGCAGCTAAAATGATTACTCGATTAATCAATTACTAGTCACAGAAAATGTGCAGCTTTTGTGTATAAAACATATAGAGCACTCGTGACTACTTTTCTAACAATTCTCAAACTTTTTACTTACCAACCAGTTAATGGATTATCAGAAAAGACAACCAACAGACTAGTTGACACTGAATATGTACATGTTTGCTAAATATAGCAGTCACCACGGACGTTTTTCTGCATTATTCGCTTTCACATTGATTACTTGAAGTAAATTTTTGTGGCACTACTTTTACTGAAGTAACATTTTCAATGCAGGGCGTTTACTTACATCAGAGTGCTTTTACCATGGTACCGGAACTTTTGCTTAAGTAAAGGATGTGGATGCTTCCTCCAACACTGTCCTGAACATCTAACAACCCAGTTAAATCTGTCAAAAACAGTAGGAGAGAAAAAGCAACTACAATATCATGAATAAATTTTTTCCAGAGAGCTGAGAAGATTACGTTTATATATAACTGCACTTAGATGCTGTTAAGCTCGTTTGTAAAGCACGCTTTTTCACTGATGTGCTATCGACAAAAGATTTTGTTAAAATCGAGTTTTTCTCTGATACTTTGGTGTAGTGGTTTGTTCTAAATATTACAATATTTATGAACCTCAGTTACAGCGCAATGGCATAGAAACCACTTTCATTTGTGAGATGTTTTATCTAACACAGATGTTCTTCTTTGTACTCATTCAATCAAAATAGCTTTATGCCAGTTCAGTCCTTCATGTGTTCAAACTGTCACTTCAAACTGTCTATTAACAAATGAACTGCATCAAAAATTACAAATACTGGCCTGCATATTTCACCCAATTTTAATAGAATGTCATTTTATTTGCTGTTTTGGGCTAAAACTTTATGTTGATCTCTATTGAATCTCAAGGGCATCGTAAGGTAATTATCAACCTCAGCATTACTCGTGTCGGACTTTTCAAACAGTATCTACAAAAGGTATTCCCTTCCCTTGGAAATTTTTCCCTTTCATTGCTTTTTAAGTTTGATGGTGAGTGTAATTCTGCTTTTTTTGGCATGAATTAATAGAAAATATTCTTTCAGGTCAAAGTGAAAACAGATTTCAGTTATCTGGTAAACTGCATCAGGGTATCCTCTATGATTTTGGTATACTTAGATACAATCATTTTACCCTCTATTTTTTAAAGTTTTTCAGGTCCTGCTGCAGAGAAGCATCGTCACATTATGACAATATGACCATTATCACCATGCTTCTTGATAAGGATGGCGTGTTTATGAAGATGTATAAAGTTTGGTTTCTGCCAAACATAGTGTCTAGTCTGATGGCCAAAATGCTCAATTTTGGTCACATCTAAACACTAGCTGAGATTGAACGTTATGTGTTTTCAAGGGTGGTTGCTTTTCCTTTTACCCTGTTCTTATTTAAATCTTATGGATGTGGGAACCTGTAACTCTACGGCTCTTTTTTTAATATTTTATTTTTGGGGTCTTTTTCAGCTTTTATTGAAAGGTATAGTCAAGAGACAGACAGGGAACATGGGGGAAAGACATGCAGCAAAGGGCCGCGAGCAGGAATCAAACCTGGGCCACTACATCGGGGACCAGCCCCTATACTTGGCTCGCCCGCTTAACCTGTTGAGCTATAAGGGCGCCCCAACTCTACAGCTCTTTTAAAGTAAAATGATTTGAATTTGAACAGAGTTATCATTTCTGTCTTCAAAGGTGTGAATTTGTAAGGGTGGGGTCAAATTTAAGCATTAAAATAACATTTGGATGATTGTTCATTAATCCTGTTTAGATTATAAGTCTATCTCTTCTGAGACCCTAAAAATAACCTTTAATTTTCTTCATCATCACAACATTACCACTCCTTTCAATCAAAAAAGAAATGCTTATTGACATAATTCTGATGTCTGGTTCCACTCTGACACTCTCATTCATCCTCAGCTATGACAGACATATAGTCTGGCTTCCTCTCTGCTCTCCACAGGCCTCCTGTAAAAGAGCTTGTATAAAAGATTAAAGGGCCTGGATTCAGCCTCATTTACTTCCTCCACTTGAACTGCTGGTTAATGCAGACCCTCAGGTGAAGTGTTGTCAGGTCTTATCACCCAGAGTAAAAAGTCACCCGCTGTTTTCTGTTTGGCAACGGCTGAAGTGCACTGACCAATAATGTTTCAGCAGCTGCAAATTCTACGTTAGAAAAGAGAATCTGAACAGGTATCTACAGGTATCGATTGTTGTATTTTTTATTCTTCTAGCTGTAGCACCTGATCTTTTATTTACTTACTTCTGTATTCTTCTACAGAAAAGCAAAATTTAGGACAGTGCAAAAGAAAAATTAATGGATGTTTCTGAAGTCCGGCATAGGATGTGATGCTCTGTACTAAAAAATATGATGATAATTTAACTTAAACAGCACATGTGCATGGGCACAAAACTGGGCAGAGTGGACAACGCCAATGTGTTTAAATTTTCTGACAGTTGAATGTTTCTCTACGGAGACAATCATACGTCATACAAAGGCAATTTAGTGATAGTAAAGCTTTGGTCTAATTGTGAATTGGTCATAAAGTCCATCCATTCATCCATTCTCTATACACCGCCTTATCCTCACTAGGGTCGCTGGAGCCCATCTCAGCTGACTCGGGCGAAGGCAGGGGACATCCTGGACAGGTCGCCAGTCTGTCACAGGGCTACATATACAGACAAACAATCACACTCACATTTACACCTACGGGCAATTTAGAGTATAACCTCAGCATATTTTTGGACTGTGGGAGGAAGCCGGAGTACCCAGAGAAAACCCATGCATGCACAGGGAGAACATGCAAACTCCATGCAGAAAGATCCCAGGCCCACCCCGGGATTTGAACTGGGGATCTTCTTGCTGCAAGGTGAACGTGCTAACCACTACTCTACTGTGCAGCCCAGCAGGTTTAATGGTAATTGAAAATTGGCAGTGGGAGTGAGCTTTGTGATTGACTGGTGATTTCGCCCCAATTTTAAAAGAAGTAGATTCTACTCTATATAGGATAAAGCTCATGCGTCTTATGGATGAATGGATGGAGCTTCAGACAGATGTTGTCTCATACTTTATGGGACAGGTGGGGGCAGCATGGCTCAGTGAGTAGAGTGGCCGTCCTGCAACCAGAGGGTCACTGGTTTGATCCTTGACCCGGAGAGCTCATGTCAAGGTGTCCCTGAGTAAGACACAGAACCCCTAATTGCTCCTGATGGGTCGTGGTTAGCGCCTTGCATTGCAGCTTCCCATGAATGGGTGAATGTGACATGTAATTATAAAGTGTTTTGGGTATCTTTCAGGTATAGTAAAGCACTATATAAATACAGACCATTTACCATTTATAACATGCCAATAAGAGAGATAAAAATCTGATTAGAAACTCTTACATTGTCTCATTTAGCAATTTTTCACGAAGTACATGGTATGTACCATGCACTTACTCGCCCACAAATTTCATTTGGGTGGAGTTCTCTAAAATTGAACACATAAAGTTGTGTATTTACTTAAAATGACAGTTATCAAAATGTCAGTTTTGTTTTTGTTTTACAGTACTGAATCGTTTCAGACTGCTAAATCAACCCAATAAACATACTAAAGGCCTCTATCCGACAACAGAATAGTAGTATGTCAAAAAATAGTGTTTGTGTAGACATGTATAACTTGTATTTGTATGATGACGTTTTAGATCTTTCCACTTAAACAGCTGCACCATACAGCTGCCATTTTCAAAAGTTGGAAATTAGCTGATGGTCCCTCCCCTTCGGCTATGCAGCCAAAATGGCCATCATTAAGGGTGGAAAGTGTCCAAAGTTTCATCCTTAACTTTTTGATGGTTTTAAGTACACCATTTAGTTCCCAGAACACACTGCATGTTGCTGTAATTGCCAGTGTAAATGCACTTTTGCTCTCAATATAGGAAGTGTGAATATGGAGGAAGCCAATTTGAAACATCTGTTACCTCTATAGATTGAATTGAAATTAGCTTTCTCTTGAAGAAATCTGATTGTGTACACGAATAGTGTCTCATCTACATTTAAGTGCGTTCACTGAGTTAGTCCTTCTGTGAACTGGGGATCAGTTTTACTTTTTGTTTTTAGTTTCTTTCTTTGCAGTTACAAGGGTGGCATGTCTTCATGACAAAAATGCAGCATAGTAATAGACAGAGTTGGGGTTTTTTTTTTCAATTAACTTGTGTGGAGATTACTTGGTGGCAGCGTTTGGTGATATTACAACCCCAGTCACCTCATGCAGCTTTTGGTAATATAAATGCTTTCTCTCCTTGGATCCAAGCCTTTCACCGTTTAAGGTGTTTGTCAGCCGATGTTCTGAGGAAAAGCAGACTAAAGTTATCCCTGAAACAGAAAATGGTTTTGCAACATATAGTAGGGGAAACATATACTGCAGGGAAATCGGGATTACAACAAAAAACAAGACAGAGAAAGAAACAGTGAATATACAGCAGGATAAGAGGAGAGGTAATAATGGTAAATCTAGTTAAGTTGTCGGTTGGGCTTCAATCCGACCCTCCAGGGAGTTTTGGGGGGAAAATCAGAATTCAGCTCACATTCTGCAGCTCCTGAAGTCTGACTCACAGCAGCTAGAAAGCTCCAAGGACACACAGGCAGTCCTTCTGTCTGTCTGAGTCTGTCTGTCTGCTTCATGCACACACATACACACAGAGTGCATTTACCCAGTAGAGCTAAAGAAAATCGTCAGCCAACATCATCAACATTAGTGTTTGCATTTTCGTCATGTTTCCGAGCAACTGCAACTTCAAGCCATAAATAAACTACAGTTCTTATTATATTTTGATTACTGATTGAGGCGTTCATCTGCGTCTTTGTCATCCTGCAAACAACTGATTCATTTAAAGTGAAATAAACATCTGCTTCGTATCCATTGTAAGCTTTATTTAACCATGGCGAGCATCACTATATTTAAAAAAAAATCTCTTCATTCACCCTTGGGTGAATAACCAATAATAACAGTAACTTACAAAGAAGAATACAATTATAAATCCATCAATAAAATGCCTAACGCGATTATGAAAAAGGCAGTAGAAACAACTGGAATAGAACCTCGAAGCAACCTAAGGGGGTTCTACAATCATACAATAAAGAAATGACCAATCTGAAACAATCCTTTGTGTTTTTAATTCAGTACTAATGCGAGATGAACACTGCAGTCAGCATTACTGTGATGGATAGAGTCATCATCCTGTCAGTTTTGCAGCAGAGCTACAGATTTGCTCACCGGCTTTTCCGTGTAGTTGCAGTTTACAAATGTTTTGAAGGTTGCCGACTTGCTACCTGTCTGCTTTGAGTTTGATGCACAGCTCAGAGTCAGTACTTACTTCTTCTCTTGTATGAGTCCCTGTAGCTTCTGAATTGTTTTCGCAGAGTGGAGCTCATATTCGGAGATATTTGCAGTTGTTCTTTTATGTGTTAGCTGGCTATTCTCGGTAGAAAGTTGTTACAGCTGTCCAAAGTTTAAAAAAAGATGCATACTTTAACAAAGATTTTAAAAAAATGCACTGCAAAAACAAAACAAAAAAAAGAAGGAAGAAAACTTCAATGAGGGAAAGAGCACCTGTAAAGCTGTCATCAGATGTCTGCAGTGAAGTCATATTTTTGATGTGGGAAGTCAAGTACACAAAATACTTGGCTTTAAAATGTTTTAAGTCTTTGAATGCTGTTTCTAGGCAACTGGAATCAAAAATGGTGCTTGGCCTTTTTAAAAATAGTCTACAGTGGTTGTCATGTTTAGTACCAAGAAATAAAATCCAACAACAAACACATTAAAATTTAATGACAACCAAACGGGTGTCAGCATTGTAAAAAACAAACAAACAAAAAAAAAAACAGTAAACTCGTGAACTTGGAGCTTTCAAAGATGCAGTAGTCTTTAATACCACATCAGTGGGTATCCAGAGAATGGCAAAAAAGGAAAAAGAGAAGTTGTCTGGCTTTATATTGTTCTGTATTTTCAATAACTCCCACCAAAAGATGAAACAACAGCAATCTGACAATACCTCCCCTTTGCCTCTTAGCTCAAAGCCCATTGGTTCTCACTGACCATGAAAGTCTTTTGAAAAAGCTCACACAGAGTATATAGTTCAAAGAAACTCCTGGCCACTATAGTTTAAAAAAAATATCTTACTCAAATGAGAAATTGTGGATTTATCGCAATTCTAACCTTTAGTATTTGGTATTTATTGAAGCAGGACAGCATTTGTGGAATTAAACTATACTGTGTTTACATGGTACTAAAGGACATTGTCACCCAGTGCAACAGTATGCCTCGCTCATTTTTAATCTTTTTTAGACAACAGTGGAGGAAGAAGAGATATCAAGCTCATGAATACTTATTAATATGTCTAGGATTAATTCATCATTTGCTTTGATAAGAAGGAAATTATAGATTATATGATGAAAGAGGTAATATTTGTTCATCATCAGGAATGGTGGTGTGATATGAAGTAACCAGTGAGATTTTAATCACACCAGCAGCTGGAAGGTAAATGTACGTGCACACTCTCAGTGGAGAATTCTTTGTCATATTCAAGTTCAAACATCACGTCCCTGCCCCTCCCTTCTTGTCTTTTACCCACAGACTGGATGCGCCTCTACCAGTGCTGCTGTGTGCCATCTGTCTCCTCGTCCTGCCGTCGCCCTCTACTTCCCAACACGACTCAGGTACACACCCCTCCCTCTCCGTCCCAACCATCCGCTGCTGACATCCTCAGCTTCATTAAATCATCTATGACCTCTGACATTTTCGGGCAGCGGGGTGGTCTTTAATTATTTCCTATCGCTTATTGTTTTTGCTGACATGCACACTCTTGAGACCGTTTTCAAGGATGTCAGAGTGTCCCAGCAGGAAAAATCAAGGTCATTTGACACGTCGACATAAATGTCTTTCTCTGGCTGCAGGTCTGTGCTACAGAACACTGAATTCTGTCTGTTTCTCAAGTGCCACCATGCAGTTAAAATCTTTTCAATTAGATGAAAATACCTCAACAGATTTTGGTCCTATTAAAATATTCAAGTTCCCCACAACATAAATTCTAATATCCTTGATTCCTTTTTTTTCTACCAGTAAGAATTTTATTTGTAATCATTGTAAAATGTCTGAATGCTTGTAAAAATAATGACTCTTTAACCATACTTTTTAAAAAACTTAATTAGCAAATTTGCCCACTGTTTGAAATACAGTTGTAAACATTACACCAGATAAACATCAGCATGTTCATATACAAACATTTGAATTTAGTGTACATCTTAGTCTTGTTTTAATGCCTTATGAATGTATTGTAAAAGTATCTGTACGTATATCACCTGTATTTAATATAAAACAGTTAAAAACAATGTCAGGATGTTGATGTTCTTTCTTGTCTCCAGGCTTAAAGGGGAACTTTGGTTTTTTTCAACCTGGGGTCTGTTTTCATATGTAATTTCATACATGTGAGTGATGGAGAAATGAATTTTCGACATAGCTCCAGTGTTTAGCCAGGCAGGCAGCTTAGCAGCTCAGCTAGCAGCTCGGCTAGCGAAAAGTATGGGGCAGCTGGCCCCCCGCGTCAAAGTCCTCCCTAACGTGCTTTTTGCCCCAAACTGACCGGCTCACATAGTCTCAATGAGTGTCCCACAACATACTAGAGATGAGAAGTGAACGAAAACCTCCACATTACCTGGCGATCGCTCTTTGTTGTGGTCTGTATCCAAATCTCAGGACGCTAGAAAGCAAATCTCATTCTGAAATCGCGCAATAGCTTGCGAAATCGCGTGAGCTCTCACGCGATTTCAGAACGAGATTTGCTTTCTAGCGTCCTGAGATTTGGATACAGACCACAACAAAGAGCGATCGCGATAGCTGAGCTGCTAAGCTGCCTGCCTGGCTAAATACTGGAGCTATGTTAAAAATTCATTTCTCCATCACTCACATGTATGAAATGACATATGAAAACAGACCCCAGGTTGAAAAAAACCGAAGTTCCCCTTTAATGCTAAGCTAGGCTAACTGTCTCCTGGTTTTAGCTCTGACATAACAGACAAACACAAGGATGATCCTTATCTTCTTGTTTGACTCAAGAAGACAATTAGAAAGTATGTTTTCACAAAATGTCACTTTATATATACTTTAAAGCTTGCCTTTCCCCAGATGATTCGAAGCTTCTCCAGGTAACCATCCCCACCACCCCGGTTGTGTCTGTCGTGCTGGGCGGCGCTCTGACTTTACCCTGCCTGGTGTCTTTGACCCACCCGCCCCCGTCCCCGTCCACTAATGGCCGCCACGCCGTGCTGTCCGTCCCCCGGGTCAAATGGAGCATTCTGACTCACGGCAAAGAGACGGAGATCCTGGTGGCCCGAGGTGACAGGGTGAGGGTCAGCGAGGCCTACAAGGACCGAGCCTCGCTGCTCAATTACGCCTACTCACCTGCCGACCTCACCCTGCATCTGGAGAGCCTGAGGCACAACGACACCGGCTTCTACCGCTGTGAGGTGCAGCAGGGCCTGGAGGATGCTGACGATGTGGTTCAGGTGAAGATCAAAGGTGAGACATAGATGGAAATACTATCTAATACTAAAAATCAGGCTGACAGAATAAGAAGATGTTGGGTAGGAAATAAATGTCAGAATTACTAAATGAATGAAATAGAAAAGCACTAATAGCTCAGACCTACGCTTTTATTAAAGTTGGAATACGCTTGATATTATAAGATTACGTTGGTGTTCTTGCAGAGCAGCAAGAACAAATGGACATGCTATGGATTCTGTAGCTACCTTATTGAAGCTGGTGTTTCTGCTGTTTTATTTGTCCCTTGGACATACACGGTTTCAGAAATTACTCTCAAATGAAACCTGCAATAATAGACTATTTGGGAAAGCAACACTGAGGCAACATCACCTTTAAAGGTGACATTGGTAAGTCAGTTGCTTATTTACATGTTCAAAGGAGAAAATGTCTCTCATTTAGAGTTATGTTTTTCCAATATTCTCTCTCTTGCTTTACTTTTTGGTCTCCAAAGGGAAATATATGGCTCATTAGCTTCTAAATTCTTCATTATATTCACCAGCTAGTCTCTAGACAAATAGGTACTCTTTATTGTCCTAGGATGAATAAATTTGTATTCACAATCTGCACATGTTTATGTCTCACAGGAATAGACCAAAGCACGGAATGCGAAGACTTGCAGTGGTGGAAAAAAGTTTTCAGATGCCCTTTAAATTTTATACAATCTCAAATATTATTTATTATTATAATATATATTTATTATTACATTTTTGACAGTTTCAGTGTGTCAGTTCTCAACATTGTATGTATCAAAGTCAACAAATAACAGAGAATGTGTTCAAAACTAAACAAAAAATAAACAATCCATCACATCATCAAATTAATATTTAGTAGTCCTACCATTAGCACACAGTAGAGCTATAATCCTGACTAGCATGTTTCCCACGAGCCTTTCACACTGCTGAGGGGTAATCTTGTCCCATTCCTCTTGAATTACCGCCTATAATTCTTCTGAATTCTTTGGTTTACGCTTTGAAACAGATCTTTTGATAATCCACAGATTTGAAATGGGACTCATGTCCGGGGATTGAGCTGGCCACTCTACTGGATACTGAGCTCCTGCAGCCAAGTTACACTGGCCCTGGATGTGTTCAAGGGGCATTATCTTATAGAAATGTCCAATTTTGGCCTCGATGGAACAGTGCAGGTGCAAAACGGAGCATGTGAGTTTGGAGAATAGCATAATACTTGGCAGAGTTCAATGTGGCATCTCAGACAGTGAGATGACCAACACCAGCAGCACTCATACATCCCCAAACCATGATACTGCCTCCACCATGCTTGACAGTAGGTACTGTACATACTGGAGATAATGCTTCACCTTCTGCGTACTGTCACATTAGCAGGAGGAAGATCAAGCTGGAAACTGGACTCATCTGACCACATAATTTTCTTCCAATTCTTGGCTGTCCAGTTCTTGTGTGCTTGGGTCCAACGACGCTGGGCTAACCTCTTTCTCATTGATCAAGGGCTTCTTGACAGCCTTGTAGAACCTTAAGTCGTGATCTCAAAGTCAGCTAAGTAGAGTGCAGATGGAACACTGGACTACAGTTTGGTTTGACCACTGCTGCTAAAGCTCCTGTGATGTCATTCTGCAGTTTTCCCTGCACATGTGGCTCAAGATGCAGTTATTTCTTGCAGAAGAAACCCTTGGATGCCCAGATCTTGGTTTGTCTGTGAGTCAATATGTGTGGTGTCTCAACTCTGGGTCGCTCTACAGTGTTCTACAGGACATCATGAAATGAACAAATGGTCTCTGGAGAGCTGGAAAAGGCTACTGTGTCTCTACTGTTACTGTATCTACATTATGCAGTCCACTTTCATGTGTGATGAATGGTCGTCTCACTCAGGGCACCAGCCAGCTAACAGATTATGGATAACCTGACCACAGTCATTTGTGAACTAATATATCAGGCTCTGAATGCTACTTTCACTATGTTTGCATTAAGTGTAGACAATAGAAATTCCAGTGTAACACTCACTAATCTTAAAATTGCATTAAAGTAATTTAGGTTTTTAGACAATGCCAGTCTTCCAAACTAAATAACAAAAACTTCTAAAATGAGCCATAGGCATGTATTGTGATTTGTAGTCCTGCTATCTCAACTTTTTTTATGGGAATGATCTGGGATTGTCTCCCAGAGGAGGAGACAAGCCCGAAAGGAAAATCAGAGTGGTAAAATAATGCTGATTCATCCTCTGATGAAGATACATTTTTATATTTTGTTAGAACTTTTTTCAGTTATTAGTTGAAGAAAAGTACTTTTAACCATTTAAAGATATTTATATAGATTGCAATCAAAGAGGAAATGAAAAACATGTACACCTCTCTAAGGCACCACTTGTTTCTTTGTGGATATAAAACTTTTGAGAGAATTTAAAATCCTACTCAGTGCCTAATTAGACAGGAAGTCTGACTACAGCTGGGTAATGAACTGAAGATTTACCAGTATTAGTAATAACCTATGAAGCTAGTTTTGCTCAGGTCAAGATGTTAAATTAATTCAGGTAAATTTATTGTGCTTCATCACCTTATCTTTGCATGAGGAAGGAAAGATGTTCTGATAACATATGCAAATTTGAAAGCAAAATCACATTACTATTACTTGTCAAAGAAGTGATCTAATATGAGACATATGTATTCATGCAAATTAAGCATTGGTAACACATATTCATGTGTACATATGTAGACTAAAGTGCAGTAATTACTCACTGTCACTGATTAGGATTTGATTTCCCCATGTGGCTCCACATACACACGTGGACAAAATTGTTGGTACCCCTCAGTTAAAGAAGGAAAAACCCACAATTCTCACTGAAATCACTTGAAACTCACAAAAGTAACAATAAATAAAAATTTATTGAAAATTAAATAATCAAAAACAGCCATCACTTTTGAATTGTTGATTAACATAATTATTTAAAAAACAAACTAATGAAACAGGCCTGGACAAAAATGATGGTACCTCTATAAAAGATTGAAAACTATTTGACCAGAGTGACATGATTAACTCAGGTGTGTCATTTAATTGACATCACAGGTGTTTCCAAACTCATAATCAGTCAGTCTGCCTATTTAAAGGGAGACAAGTAGTCACCCTGCTGTTTGGTGAAAAGGTGTGTACCACACTGAACATGGACAACAGAAAGCGAAGGAGAGAATTGTCCCAGGACATCCGAAAAAAAATGATAGACAAACATCTTAAAGGTAAAGGCTATAAGACCATCTCTAAACAGCTTGAAGTTCCTGTGACAACAGTGGCTCATATTATTCAGAAGTTCAAGATCCACGGGACAGTAGCCAACCTCCCTGGACGTGGCCGCAAGAGGAAAATTGATGACAAATTGAAGAGACGGATCGTTGGAATTGTATCCAAAGAGCCCAGAGCAACCTCCAAAGAAATTAAAGGTGAACTCCAAGGCCAAGGTACATCAGTGTCAGATCGCACCATTCGTCGTTGTTTGAGCCAAAGTGGACTTCATGGGAGACGACCAAGGAGGACACCACTGCTGAAAAAAACTCATAAAAAAGCCAGACTGGAATTTGCAAAAATGCATGTTGACAAGCCACAAAGCTTCTGGGAGAATGTCCTTTGGACAGATGAGACCAAACTGGAGCTTTTTGGTAAGGCACATCAACTCTATGTTCATAGACTCAAAAACCAAGCATACGAAGAAAAGAACACTGTCCCTACGGTGAAACATGGAGGAGGCTCAGTAATGTTTTGGGGCTGCTTTGCTGCATCTGGCACAGGGTGTCTTGAAAGTGTGCAAGGTACGATGAAATCTGAAGACTATCAAGGCATTCTGGAGAGAAATGTGCTGCCTAGTGTCAGAAAGCTTGGTCTCAGTTGCAGGTCATGGGTCTTCCAACAGGACAACGATCCAAAACACACAGCCAAAAACACCCAAGAATGGCTGAGAGAAAAGCGTTGGACTATTCTAAAGTGGCCTTCTATGAGCCCAGATCTGAATCCCATTGAACATATGTGGAAGGAGCTGAAACATGCCATTTGGAGAAGACACCCATCAAACCTGAGACAACTGGAGCTGTTTGCTCATGAGGAGTGGGCCAAAATACCTGTTGACAGCTGCAGAACGCTCATTGACAAATACAGAAATCGTTTAATTGCAGTGATTGCCTCAAAAGGTTGTGCAACAAAATATTAAGTTATGGGTACCATCATTTTTGTCCAGCCCTATTTCATTAGTTTGTTTTTTTAAATAATTATGTTAATCAACAATTCAAAAGTGATGGCTGATTTTGATTATTTAATTTTCAATAAATTTTTATTTATTGTTACTTTTGTGAGTTTCAAGTGATTTCAGTGAGAATTGTGGGTTTTTCCTTCTTTAACTGAGGGGTACCAACAATTTTGTCCACGTGTGTACGGTAGTGCTGATAATGCAGGATGGCAGCTGAAAAAATTGGCCAATTCTGTCTGTGCATCTGATGTCACATATCCACAGATCTTCTTGTCAGTGTGAACACAAACAGGACCAGAACCAACAGCTCACAATAACATTTCTGACTTTTATATTTAAAGGCCCATCTAGGGACAAGAGTTGGAAATTAGCATTTGCTATAAACTCTCTGTGCAGCACATCAGATTCATGCTTAGTGATGGAACTATGTTAAACTGCATCGTCCCTATCAAATAAATAAATTCAAAATTTCTTTTCCTGTGTTGACAAGCGACAAGTGCAAGCTGAGCACTTTAAGTGATATTGATTTCTGTGAATACATTGTTTAACTACATCTCACAGGCACCATGCTGAAAAATCATTAATTGTGTTTTACAACTGATCAAGACAATAATATAGCAATGGTTTTAGCATTGACATCTTTTTAATGTGCAATTCACCCTGCTTCTAATATTGGAAAATTGGAATGAAGACATAAAACAGCACTGCCAAGGATTCACAAAGCTCTCTTTCTGTCTTTTTACAGGAGTGGTGTTCCATTATCGTGATGCATCCAGCCGGTACGCCTTCACTTTTGAGCAGGCCAGAGAGGCCTGTGAGGACATCGGGGCTGAAATTGCCTCCCCAGAGCAGCTCCTCGCAGCCTACAACAGTGGATACGAGCAGTGTGACGCCGGCTGGCTCTCTGATCACTCAGTCAGGTAAGAAAATGGTCCCGTGTCAAACAGGACATATCACTCTCACGCTTTTGGTCTCTGAGCTTGAAAATTCTGCATTTTGTTTTGTGAACAAGTGAGGATTGTTCTGTATATGTTTGATAAGTGCCCAAATCATTCCTGCAGCTCCACTCAAACAAAACAACAACTCTGCATTGCTAGACTGACATGTTGCTGTCTGTGTAGCTAAGAGAGCATCCATGATGGAGGTCAGTCAGTCTGAAGGACTGACGGTGTACCACTCGGCCAGCTAACATTTGATACGCTCTTTATGTCTGCACATCCCAACACACAGATAATCAAGAATCTGAGAGGCACTCATCTGATCTCAGACCAAACATTTATATGCACTTCAACACTCGGAAAAGGGCTCATAAAAGTGTGACGTTTGGGGTGCTGCCATTACAGACGAAGAGGTACTTGGTGCTTCAATGACGGGTGACATTGCTGTCTGCAGATATCCCATTCAAATGCCAAGAGAGGGCTGCTTTGGAGACATGGATGGAATGCCAGGGGTGAGGAATTATGGACTGTTGGAGCCTGATGAGCTGTATGACGTCTACTGCTACATAGAGAACATTCAGGGTAAGACAACCTCAAGGAAATTCTAAAATGTTTAACAACTTTTGACATTTTTTTCTACTCTTGCTCACCCCTGTGAGTTACAATAACATTTTGTTAATATATTTAACTGCTGTGATTTTAAAATTCAGTGATATCGATGCAAAAAAAATATAAGTGGGTTAGCCTGTGCTGTATCATCATAAGTATGTGTTTTTTGTATTCTGTTTTTTTGTAGTTTTAGACTGATTTCAGTGAAGGGAAATCTTAATGCCACAACATACAATTATTAAATGAAAATTGTCTACGGTTTGTTTCTTTGTATAAACACGACAATGACCTTTTGTACAAAACCGGGATGAATACAACACAACACTGATTTATGTTTAGTTATTTTTTAGCAATAGAAAATAACTACTGTTTTGCAAGTTTTTATAAATTACACAAAAACAACAATTGAAAGGATTAAGAAATTCCTTAGGACTCCAGCCTTACCTGCTACCAAGCCAGTTTTAATACCTAAGTGGAACTAAAATCTAACAAACCTGACTCATCTCAGGTACAGCCACCACTATTCCTAGTCTGCAGTAAGTTCAGCTATTGTTATGTGAAAAAAAGGCATGTTGGAACAATCTGCATTTAAGCCCTTGTAGCTGAAGAGGGACACATGCCTGCAGCCAGTTTCCAACGACTTGGTTGAAAAACTACAGTTTTGAAATGAGCTTTTAACAATGACATGAGCGTCATCTTCATGTATCCACATCCTCGATGCCATATAGTTATTGTCCAAGATTTAAGAACACATTATGAGTAAATATGATTATTTAGTGCAAATAAAAATTGTGTGCACATATAATTATGAAAACAATAATAGGATAAGGATAAAGGCTCTGTAAAACAATAGGGGCATTTTAACCTTGGTGGTTTATTGTCGAATTGTGTTTTTGTTCACAACTTATCTGATTTATGTGATCACTCATTTTGCTGCTATATTAGTCTTGATGCATGCCTTGATTACAGTTAGTAAATAGAAAGCAAAATTTAAGAGGAAAAAAATAAATCATGACAAAACTTCCAAAATATGAACCCAATTTTCAAGAGTCTTGATTTAGATTCCTTATGTGATTATGCCTAGCAGGTAAAGCTGCAGCAAACGTAACCACTAGAATGTCATAAAAACCTGACCCTTGTCTTTCCATTCAAAGGTGAGGTGTTCCATGGCTCTGCCCCCCAGCGTTTCACCTTCTGGGAGGCCAAGGCCTACTGTCTGAGTCACGGAGCTGAGCTGGCCACCACAGCTCAGCTGTACGCAGCCTGGAATGATGGACTGAACCACTGCAGCCCGGGGTGGCTGGCAGACGGGAGCGTGCGATATCCAATCGTCACCCCTAGAGAGCGCTGTGGAGGCGGTGAACCTGGAGTCAGAACCGTTTACAGATACAGCAACCAGACGGGCTTCCCTGAGACTAATTGTCGACACGACGCCTACTGCTTCAGAAGTAAGAGAAAAATCATTTGAGATATCTGGTTTATTTTCTGCCTGCTGATCTACTGTAAATGGGCAGTTTCCTGCAAGATTTACCCCAAATAAATTGTATGGTCAAGGCATATATAACAGGACAGAAAGGAAGAAGAAATGTGGCCCTAAATTCCACTTTAATTTTAACCTTTTTCCTCACAAAATACTGGATAATTGAACCCCATCTATTATTTTGCATTCTGAGAAGGCTACGTGTAAAATAAAGTGCTGATGGAACTATTTACAACTCATAAAGCCTTTGTAATAAGTTTCCCTGATGTTGACTAACTTGTTAACAACAATAGCCAAGATCACATGGACTGTTTTTTGTGTTTTGCATGTAGGTAAGCTTCCTTTGTTTGTCAGGTTTCACAGCATTAGGACCAGGTCCAATGAAATCCTGGCAGTATAACTAACATTTTTTTTAAATTCTGCCCTTTACTCCAGGTGATAATGGCCTTTACACAGAATCTCCGCAGGATTTTCTTGCCACTGAGCCAGAGGACATTGGCCAAGACATTGTTTTCTTTACTAATCCTGCTCAGGAGGAGGTCAGCCAGAGTGAGGTAACACCCACAATAGTTGAAGAGGTGCAACGTGCCCTGATGACAAATCCAGCAAAACAGGACCCTGTTGAGACTCACTCTACAACATTAGATTATGACAAGGAGCCTCTCCTCACAGTAGACCGTCCTCAGTCTGTAACTCCTCTGTCTGAGCATCAAGAGCATCTGCCCACCAAAGACACCTGGACACCCATAGAGAAAGCCAGCTACCCTGAATCCTATCAGCCAGCACCTGAAGAAAACCCAGACACAGATGATGAAGAGTCTCATGTGCATCCACCAACTTCCCCAACAGATGATAATGAAGTAACTGTTGCCGAAGACTCCAATATACCCTCAACTGATCCATCAACTATAGTGAATAAAAACACCTTAGAGCCTCACATTTCTGACACTGAAAGCCCAGATACTCTAGATGTCAATGCAACATCTGGAGCTGATGTGTACGAGCAGCTCAACAGCTCCTCAGAGGTGCATCAGGAGAGTGATCTCCCTGTTTTACAAGAGGACCACACTCCAGATGCCCACTTGGAACACGCCTCTGGAACAGAGCTGGCCTACTCGAGCACTTCTTCTGATGTTTTAGAACAGCCAGAAGAAGCCAGCACTGGTACTGCTGAGGAGACGACTTCACTCCACGCCGAGGAAACAGATGTTCACTCCAGCACTCTGTTACCATCTCTTGATAAAAGTACATCTGAGAACCATCAAACTGAAGAGGACACTGAAGGGGAGAGTGGAAATCTTCCACCAGATGAAGAAATACAGAACTCTGTGACGCATAGTTTGGTTGGTATGGACACTGCTGTCACCTCTGAAGTGGCACCTACATCTAATTCAAGTAGGTTATGAATATTAAACACCCCTTTTGGTGCAAATCTTTTTTTAACCCTATCCATATGTTTTTTTACATGCTGTAAGACATATCATGAGTGAAATAAGCAGTCAGTGCGACTGATGAGCATTTCCACCCTAAAACTGGAGTGTGCCTATGACAATCTCAAAAACACAGATTCAGACATTTGAGGTGTTAGATGTAACAAATCAAAGGAACCAATCCAATAAACTTGCATTTTTTTTCAACCAGACCATTATTCTCCTTCAGAATTGGTTTGAATGACCGTTATTCCAAAACTATAACTTGCCATCGTGCAGTGTAGAGTAGTTACAGGACGTTTTTGAGAGAGCAATGTCCAGCACATGGCACTGATGGCTTATTTTCCTGACAATATTTCTTTTTGCATATTAAAACACCACATAGACGTGATAACAGGATCTCAAAAACTGATTTTCCCTGAATGGGGTCTTTAAATTTCCTATTTAGAGCCTTAAAATGTGAATGACCTTTATCTGATCAGCAGTAAACATATCATTTTCAGCATGTTACTTCCCTAAAATATTTTTAAACAGCAACATACTGTCCTTTGGCATGGGAGCGTGACATGTTAACTTCAGTATCGTAAAATTATTGTGGAAATCAGATTTCCTTCTGGAGTATAAATATGTTAATTTCCAAGTAAAAGTGCAGCTGAAATGTTTAAAAATGTGACCAGTTGGTGGTGCTAGATGAAAAGTCAGGTCATGAAAAGATGTTGAGTGCCTGTCCTAAATTTCATAATAATCTATCCAAGATTTCACTCTAAATTCAAGTATTGATATACTTAAAAAAAAAAAAACTGTATTAATAAATGAAACGTAAAGAAAATGTTTACAAATGACAGTACGTAGTCTCCTGTACAACTTGTTTTTAGGCCAGATAATATTTTATAGACATCTGATGCCTCTATCCTATTTACATTTCTCTTACCATTATTAACTTAGAATGCATTTTCCTTCATCAATCTGAACTGCTTCAGAATTCTACATAGACATTTCAGATTATGTGTTTTTCTTCACAGGTTATGATACCACTGAAGAGCACTCAGTTGTAACAATAGAGTCGTTCATCCCGGTTGACCAGGGTGATGAGGATTTCAATAGCACTTCAGAGGAGGCAGCACCAGATGATCCAACAAAGCAAAGTGGACACATCCAACCAACAGAAATCCCAACAACAGAGGTCATCTCAGTCACGGAAGGCTCAGGCTCCAGTGTAGATGCCCCTGTCCTTCACAGCGATCCAGTCACTTTGTTGCCATCCCCAGCCTCCGTAACACTGTCTCCTCCTTCTGTGGAGGTTGAGGCCAGCTCCCCAGAGATCATCACTTTCATACCTGAAAGTAATGTTTCATCCGGGTCTGAACCTCCGGAGGACATTCAGGATAAACTTGAACAAGAGGGATTAGGAGAAAGCCCAATAGTCTTCCTCAGCACAACCCAAAATATCACAGACAGCAATCCAGAGGAGAGGGAGGAAGACACCGGCGAGGAATCAGGTGAATCGTCAGGAGAAAACCCACACATGAAACCAGAACTCCTGCTGACGAACCCAACTCTTTCAACGGACCACACTTCTGAGGGAACAGATGACGAGGTGGGCACCGACGCACCTCCTCCATCAGAGATAAAAATCACACTCATCCCTCATCTGACCCTCACACCTGGTTGGGAACATGAGCCTTCGTCCGCCACACCTCAGGAGTCTCGGTCTGACCGGGAGTACAGCGCTGAGCCTCCTGTCGCTGAGGAATCTGATGACGTCTCTCAGGAGCAAGATGTCATGTTGGAGAGCACAACCAGCAGCATTAATGGTAACATTTAAAGTTGTTCTCTTCTACTCTCCCATTTGGTGAAAATAAATGAGATAGAGGAAGAAATAAGCCACTTATTACCTGATGTAGAAGTGGCGATGGAACTGTTAAAATCACTCAGTATACAAATTTCAGCAGGTATTTAGATTATTGGGCCATCTTTTTAAAAAAATCCACATTAGAAATACTGATATGTCAGTAATATGACAGTAGACTGTATATAAACTGACTTAAACCTGCTTTATATTAATGACCAACAGGGGGCAGCTCCCATTGTTGCAAAGAGAAGTACAATTTTAAAGAAGTCTATGAGGAAATCACCAGACTTCTCACTTAATTTGTTACACCTCTAAGCATTTTTCTTCTGAGTTTATAATCTCAACTGGTAGTTTCTAGCCTGTTATGCAATACAGCAGCATGTTCATTTTGTAAATATTGCCCCATTAAGCCTAAAATAGATGATGAAGCGTGGTATGATTTAGGGTGGAGTTCCCTTGTGAGTGACAAGTACTTACTGTATAGGTGACTGTAGTGTTAAATTCTCAGTCAGATCCACCCGTGGTTCATCGTGTCCAAAGACCAAAATTGCAATGGCCAAATGCCAGAGTTGAAGACTCGAAGCTGAGGTCCACAAACCGTTGTGTGATAACATTATGGCTACATTCGTTTTTATATACAATCCTTGATTTGAGCTGATAACAATCAACATTTCAGTGAAGTATTTTAAGTAAGAGTTAACTTTAAATATTGGCAGGTATGACTATAGGTGTAACAAAAACTTACCACAGACTTTAACTTAGATCAACACTTCATGAAAACTGTTAATCTAAACAGAGTTTAGATAGAAATCTTGTTGTCAAACTTCCGAACACAAACTCCAACACAGAACTATACTGAAATGCTTTATTTTTTAAAACTGTGATTCATAAAATTAAAATATAACTTTTCAACAGTTGTCCTTCAGTGTTGGTAGGCTTTGGTTTGTCACAAGAGATAGAGGCATCAGTGACAAAGTAATGAATTTTTAATTTGGATTATTTTAGCGTGAATTGGTACAAAATAAAAAAAAGGCATGGTACCAAGAACTAGAAATATGCTAAATATCAGAACCAATGCATTTAAATTACCTGGATAAATGCCCTTAAACTTGAGAAGAAACATAGGTTTACATATCCAGATTTTAGTTCAGATTTCTTTATGAAGACAGACTTAGATTATTTTAGTAGTACTAATTAATATCTATTTCATGCCTGATGAGTTTAATAGTAAGTGTGCCGTTTCCTACAATGCATTAAAATGTAGTTGTCTATGTTTAATTGTAACCTGTGCTTTTATAATAAACTGTCTCAACAGAACATGTTGAGGGGGAGACCGGCACAGATGAGCCTGTAGTTAAAATATGCACCTGGCGTCCAGAAGAGGAGGACATCTCCAGTCTGACCACCGACAGCAGTGATGTGACCATCGTTGCTCCCACCATTCACCCCGAGAATAACAGGGAAGAGGTGGAGGAGCAGACTGCATCTCTGCCTGCCGTCAAAGTTTCCGCTGTGAGACATGGAGCCCTTTCAGGTATTCTGTAAAGAAGTGCTGCACTGTTGATAACAGAAACAACAGCTGCTGGTAATATGCTTTATTGTTGTTTTGGGATAGGCAGCTCTGTCTCTGAAAATGTCAAATCAGGAGATTTACTGCATCCTGCAATTTACCACTTCAAGCTGACGCAGCGGATTTGCTCCCCAGTTTGAATTAATCCTCAGAGAACAACTTGCAGCAGGCTCACAACTGGAGACTCCTCACTGTTACATAAGAGGGCTTTTATTGTTCTTTTAAATTATAAGCAACTCTATCCAAAGTATTTTAAATTGCTCTGAGACCGTCACATCACACATTTACATTTATTCATTATATTCCTGCTTTTGTCTGAGAAAATGAAGCACAATCCATTTGTACAGATTTGTGTTGTTTCTATAAGTTATACATAAGTCAAGCATTGTTGGTCACTGAAAAATATAGCAAGAAATGAGCCTGAAAAATAAAAAGAACTGCAGACTAAAGTGTTCATTTTAGAGCAATAATTCTAAGTAAAAGAGAGCCATGTCATGTCAACCTTCTATGACAATATTTATCTACTTAAAGTGAAAAAAATCACGTGTATTTAAAAAATGCTTATAGTTGATTTGAACTTGAGAAAAAAATATAGCTCAAAAATCCTTGCACAAGCATGAAGAATGGTCCTTCCTCTGTGTACAAAATCGTTACAGGCTATTTTAACTTCCACATTCACTGAACTGCTGCACGAGTAGTAAGATATCTTCAAATTATTACTATAATATACATTTCTAAAACAAGCTTTGTAGTGCTTTGTTTTAAGGAAATAACATAAAATATTTTGCAGCAATTAAACTGTAATATACGACACAGTAACTAATTAGTGGGAATAGCTGATGTAATGGCTCCATCTGCTGGTGTTTGTTGATCTGAAAATTAGATGCTTATGCTGTAAATCAGGCAGCAAAAGCTTGGAGGGGGCATTTATTAGGCTGCAAGATTCATGCACTTCATAAAAATGTATTCAAGTTAGAAAGAAAATACAAACTGAAATTGGAAAGTCTGTCTTGTTTAGATGAAAAATAAAAAGCTAAATGTTGGTATACATAAAACATGCTTATAATGAAGAAAATTTCTGAAATCATGCATAGAAAATTAGACTTTGCTTTGAAATGACATGAGCTCTGTTACTGCCATCGTCTTCACATGTCTGCAGACTCCTGCCTGGAGAACCCTTGTTTGAATGGAGGCACATGCGTTGACGGTGAATCAATAAGATGCTTTTGTTTGCCCGGTTATGGAGGAGACTTGTGCCAGACAGGTGTAGTTCCTGCACACAGTTTTCCAAATATTAGCAAGACCTTTATAACAACTCATATTTTAATCATTTCTTAATATTTTTCCGTCCAGACTTGGAGGTTTGTGAGCCGGGCTGGGAGAAGTTTCAGGGCTTTTGTTATCGTCACTTTAGCAAACGGCAGAGCTGGGAGGCGGCTGAGCAGCACTGTCGGATGTGTGGCGGACATCTGCTGTCGGTCATGACTCCTGAGGAGCAGGACTACATCAACGGTAAAACTTAACTGAAGAGAAGGTGGAACATTTCACAGATTTAATGATATGGAAGCAAAAATATGATTGGGTGAGTTGGATGTTATTGATTGGAGTCTGAGAAACAGAAAATATCCATATCCATGTAGAATTCACGCAATGTTAGCCTTGTTTTAGAGTCCACTATGTTTTGGTTATTAATGGGCTCTTTACTAAAAGCATGGCGCTCATTTTTAAACTGACTTCAGTTGTTTCCCAGTTTCAATATGGTTTCGAAACCAAAATATTTACACACTAAGACATTTAATCTATTTGGGCCAACATTCAGTTTTCTTGTCTTTGCATTAAAAGATTGATAGTTGCGACGATTTTGAATATTGGTTGCCAGAAACTTAAACCCAAATAAGATACATAACACTTACCGTTATTGTTCAGCACCTTAAACAAGTTATCAAAAGAAATCATTTGCTTTTGAAAAATCACACAAAAAGGGTGAATTTTATTTGCTGTTCACCAGACAACCGTCAAATTTCAGGTGAGGGAATGTCTTTGAAGGCTCTAGTGAGGAGATTTCAATGCAGCTCCTTGCATTACTTTACCTCTTACTTTTTGTATCTTGCTATGCTACAACATGAGTCATCTACCATCCTGACATTCCTCTGATTCAGACCCTTGAAAGTCATTTAACAATGAGCCCACTCCCATTCATCCGTAGTAGACACAACAATGACCTTTCGTGTCTTCCATCTTATTGAATCTGTTTTTTCTTTCCTCCTTGGAAAATTCCACGGTCTTGAAGTTGCTGTTGGTATTTCGTCTCGCAACTGGGCGATGAGATGGTTATCTCACATTCTACTGGTGGTTGCTGTTTTACTCTGCAGGATCATGTTACCTCGTGCTGTTATGTAAGGAAATGTAAAGGAGATGTCATAACAGAACCAGTCAAGTTTGTCAGAAAGTATACAGTTATATGCAGTAATATTATATACAAACATTTAGCTCAGGTCTTTCTAATTTTCTAAAATTGGACTATTCCTATATATTTTTTCTACCGCTCAAATGTATTTTTGACCATGCAGCCAGTGCGGAGTCAGCTAGACATGAGCCTACTTTGTTCAAAGCTAATAAAGAGAAAATGATTCGGTTTTATTTATACTGTATTTGTCAATAATTAGAACTTCTCATTCTTGGACAGATTTTATACTACTATAGATGTATTTTACTAAGTTATCAGCATTTGCTGCGTAGCCTCTCAACCTCTACTTATTGGTGCCAACAGGAAGAGTTATAGGTAAATATATTCACGAACACATGTAATCCAAGGCAGTGTGTGTAACCCATGTTACAAAGGCTATATTCTGTACACCTGAGGTTTATAAACTCCACTTTAAATTTGAGTTTAGCTAATCCCATCTGTATATGTTCACTGCATGCTTATTTTGCTTTATCTCCTTTGTCTTATTCAGCATTTTATGACATCTGATCTCGAAATAAATAGATTTTGCTTCGTGTAGTTAAAGCACACCATGTACTGTATGTTGCATAAACCCATACAACACACACTGTAATGTTTATTCTAGACAAATACAGAGAATATCAATGGATTGGACTCAATGACAGAACCATTGAAGGAGACTTCCGCTGGTCAGATGGCAGCCCTCTGGTGAGTTTTAATGATTGTTCATTACCGTTTCACCCTAATATTTCACAAGCTCGTGTTTAAATTGTGAGTTGCATGAAAAGTAAAAGGTTTTGATTTGTTTTCTATGATTTTCTAGATTTTTCTCATTCTTGCTGTCTTAAGCATCGTCACAATGTACGACTGGATACAGAACAAGAAACTAAGAGTGAGGACAAGAAGGTTTATTAGGGAAGAGGTAGAATGGGTGAGACTGGCTGGCAGAAGGAAATGTCTTTGTGGTGAGATATAGTGGGCTTGAGTAGGAGTGAGTGTTCAGAAAAGACGAGATGCACAGGAAAACTGGCCTATTTACTACCAGGCAGTGATAGCTGACAATCTGGGCAAGAACGGCTAGATATCTGGTGTCTTATGCTATTCAGCACAGTTGAAGAACCAGCCAGCAGGGAGACATGCCCATCGCAGACAATAAAAAAAGCAGAGAGGGGAGGAGGAGAAAGACAAAAATAAGTTATTAAAAACATAAAAACACTACTCAGAGAGCAGCATTTCATTTTGCTTCTTCATTTAGGTGACTCGGTTCTAACCTGCTCTCCTCTCTCCGACAGCTCTATGAGAACTGGTACAGAGGTCAGCCTGACAGCTACTTCCTGTCTGGCGAGGACTGCGCGGTGATGGTGTGGCACGATGGCGGCCACTGGAGCGATGTGCCGTGCAACTACCATCTATCATACACCTGCAAGAAGGGCGTCTGTAAGTTCGCTTTGTCTGAACTTCACCTTTTCTAAAGCCTTCTAATCTAAGATCTTCTAAATCCCAAGAATCTAAGAGGCTAAGTTGTCTCCAACAGCCTCCTGTGGCGAGCCCCCCCAGGTTCCCTTTGCTAAGGTGTTTGGGAAGAAGCGGTCGCGCTACGAGACCAACACCAAGGTGCGGTACTACTGTGAAGAGGGGTTCATGCAGAAACTGAACCCTGTAATCAAATGCCTGCCTGGTGGTCAATGGGAGGAGCCTCTGATTACCTGCATGGCAAGTGAGTGTATTATATGCCTGATCTGGATTTGCCAATACACATAACAAGGTCATGTCTGCTACTGAGTGAATGTCTTCTGAACTGATTACACAATTTAAAAAGAAAAGGCTTATAATAGAATAATGGCAAATACTGTACACTCTATCCTAAAAATAGCTCATACTATTTGAAAATAAACCCTTTAATCCTTTACTTTTCGATTTTCTCCCACCTCTAGCCCATCCAGTAGAAGAGGACACAGTTACCTCACATCCTGACCAGCATGAAGACGTCATGGAGCTCCAGGGTGCAGCCACAGAGAAAGCAACTCCACTGTTCTGGGACATTAAGTGGAATGATTAAAGCCATCATGCCTTTCTTCTTCTTTTTTTTTAATGGCATTCCTCCTCCTGTTTTTCTGCTTTTCTCTTGTCTCAAAAGACTGCTCAGCCCACTTTCTGCATCATGTTTAGCTGCATCAATCCCACTGAAATCTTGTCAAGGCCACAAATCATGGAAAGTCATGGAAATTGCTATTACCCAAATATGTGTTTTCCAGTACTGCAGAGCGACGCAAGCTTGAGATGTGGTCAAAAAACCCCTCTCTTATCTCATTTGATCTTAAAAAAAATTACAACATTGGTGAGTAGTTTATGAAACTTATCTCTTGCAATAGCGAGACAAGCAAACTTTGCGACGCATCTCTTTCAAAAATAAGCAGAGAAGTGAATGTTATTCATAACTTGACGGTTTATACTCATTTTGAATGGTTCCACATGTTTAGCCAATGGAATTCTTCTGGCTTACACCTAAAAACAAACAAACAGTAAAAACATGCACATTGTGTCTCTGAAAACGTGGCAGTCATTGATTCATTTAGCCATTTGAAAAACACTTACTGCACTGAACCTGCTTGGTCTAGATTTCCCTGGATAGCACTAAACAGCAACACTTTGGATCACCATTCTGTGTTTGGATTGTTGGAAGATGCATTCTTATTTTTCAGTTTCACACAGAAGGACAATGTGTAATTATGCAGTATAGTATCATTTATATAAAACAGTGATTTACAAGACACTGAATTTAATCAGGGTAATATCTGAGACAGTTCTGATCTTGCCTAAAGTACAAGTTAATCCTGCAAATGTAAGTTTTATAAGGCTTACCTCCTTGAAACACATTAAATAGAGGATATTATGTAAACCAAGTAGATGATATCAAGAACTGCTGCATGCAGGATTTCTTTTTAATATAAATAAAATGTTCTTATTTACAGCAAAGGAAAATTACATATTTACTTAAGTATGAAGGTTGCTTTTGCAATCAGCCCTTCTGTAGATGAACATAGTTGTGCTGGACGTAAAGTTAGTAGACATTTAATTCAGCCTGTGTCAGCGCCTGACACTGTATTTTAACATTTTTAACAAACTGCTGTTCATGATAGTCTTCAAAGTCCATGTCTCCAAGTGTGAACTGCTTGTTGACATTACCTGGTCTGACATTTGCTAAACCTGTTGGGCTTAGAGTCAGACAGTTCCTCATTTGTACTGTAGCGTTGAAAGCTGCCTCAAATATGTGGCACGTTTATTGGATATTTCAGAACAATGAAAGTTAAATAAATACGGCTTCACTGTTGTGATTTAGTGCAATGGTTCATCACAGCCAAACATCACATGTAGTCACCTCTAGCTGGAAGCACAATCAAGATTGTTAACCCCAGGTACAGCCACTTTTGCAGCTGTATTGACTTCACTGACCAAAATATGTTTTTCATTTAATGGCACAATGTTGATAACCAAATAACCTAAAAAGTCTTTTTTCTTTAAAGAAATTATCTAAAAATACTACTTGCATCTCGATTGTGTTTTTTTTCTTTAACTCATTTAGACTTTGGACTGCCAGGCAACAAATGAATTGTTTTTTTGTTCTTCCACTATGGTCTGACAAAAAAATGCTATACAGTTGAATCTTATTATTTCTAAAAATCGTTGTCAGCTGTATGAATGATAGGAGTACTTGTTTGTTACAATCAAGTATTCCCATGATGTTTTAATTATGCAGTTTTACAAAATATGACAGCGATATTCTGCAAGAAGAGGCCCATAAATTGGAGGAATGATGTACCATAGCAATCATTTGGTAATGCACATTGCGGACACATTTGAAATTAATTTAAATATGATGATTAGTCTAGCTTTGTCTTTTTGGTTACTCAGTTGGTTGGACACTTCCAGTCATTTTCCACATAGTTGTCTCCTGTAGTGATACTACTGTATCTTTTTTTTTTCACAAAATGGGCTCGTCTTTTTTTTTTTTGCTTGACTTTAAAGTTGAGATAACAGGAGGAGGCAGAGGTAGGGACATGCTAGTCTTTCTTAAGAACTGTACAGATACAGTTTATAGCTGAGATCCACTCACAGAGTGAGTCACCGTCGTCTGACTGATCAGATACCATTCTGATTACAACTTGTTTTGTGTTGCTAACATGGGTTTTTCCTGATCCAAATACATGTTAATACTGTGAGCGTGTGGAGACAGAGTGACTGCACATCCATTTTATTTCCCACCTGTGTGCTGGAGAGCTGCTGTCAGTGATCACACCTGAAGTGACTCTCAGCGATTACACTGAACTCCAGCCATGTGGATGTGGTTCCCTTTGATTGCACTTCCACTGTGTTTTACTGTGATAGCAGAGAGTATTCTCAGATACATCTTTAAGCACAATGTTAATGTCAGCAGATATAATAAATTAATGTCTCAACGGTTGCTTCTTGGAGAGGAAAGAGTTTTTTATTTTTTCATTTTGCTGAAGGAATAAAAATGGGATTCCACTCAGACAAAGTCGAACCATTCGACTATCTCTGAGCTCGTATGACATTTTCTCAAGTGTGCAGATCACTGACTCTGCTCGTCCTCTGGTGCTTTTTATTCAGGTGTCTCTTGGACTTTGTACTATGACGTGCTAATATGAACTGCACTGTATCCAGCCAGAACTGTATTAACATGCAGCGTTCTAATCAGACTTTGACTTTAAAAGCTATTTAGACAATTGTGTTCTTTGAGGAAGGAAAAAATGATATTTTAATGTCACTAATGCCACCACTGCAACCAAGTACAGTCATGATCACAACAACAATGCAGATGATGTTAACTGTTGATCTCATGAATCTATAGGAAATAAATGTAGAAATGATGCAGTAAAAATAGATCCAATAAAAATTATTTGGTTTTTACATTAGTCTGAATTTCTGTTACATTTTGTCTTCTCATTTAACTGTATAAAAACATTAAAAGTAGTGTTTGTAAGAATTCACTGGTGAGCCCTAATTTTAACAGTGAAATGTCTCATTGAATGTGATTTTTTTAAAATGTCACTTTATGATGTAATTCAAGCATGAGACTTATGGATTGCTTGTTTTCAGTCATTGTCATTTGTGTTCCATATTATTGCTTTTGATTCATGTTCAGTCAGAGAAGCTTAAAGTCAAAGAACTGATCGTTTAAAGCAAATGGTTATTCAGTTAAATTTGGTAGACAGAGCTCTGCTGTTTGAGAGAGAAACCCCCCTTTATTGAACACCAACATGACTGAGCTGCAGCAGCAAACAGAGCTGGTGTGGAGTGTGATCACCGGAGTAAATATAATATCACAATACCCACACTTAAATTAATATCAATATGGCTGTAAAGCATGTCGCCACCAACTGATGCTAATCTTCCATTCATTAGCCTGTGACTCTCCTTCTGCTGTCTGTGATTGTTCCTTCACAGGTTACCTCCAGGTGAGATGGGTGGAGCTATCTAGCACATGGTTATTTAGGCTGGTTCCTCACTCTGGCTCGCTGTTTCTCACCATCAGCATCTGCCTTCTTTGTTTAGTGGCCTGCTTTGCTTTGCAGATTCATTTATTGGGTTGTTCTGCTTACTTCTCTTTTTTGTCTATGTCTCTAAGTGTGGCCTGTGACCACAAAAGCTGCCTTCCTCAACTAATCCTATGATTTCTAATCAAAGCCTCAAAACAAAAGAACACATCAAATGTCCTCAAAAATCCAACAATGTGTCTTTTGGTAATGCTATCACTAAGAACCACTTCAATAATGTTTAGATCCTCACAGGAGCTTTTAATTTTTTTTTTCATGTTTTTACCTTTTTTATGATTTACAAACTTCACAACTGCTCCCTCACACCTGCAATGAAAAAAATCAGCAATGCTGAAGTATGCAAAGCCTGGTTCTTGTCAGGTGTTAATTTATGTCTTCAGTTGCTGCCTCTTAAAGTTACAGTAAGGATACATCAGCCTAATTAACTCAGCTTTGAAGGGAACAGTTTTAGTTTTGTTTTTGGGGGGAAAAAAGTCCTGTCTGTGCTTCACTTACTTCTGACTGGCTCAAATAATTAAAATGACCGATCACAGTCGGCCTGACAACAGCAATCTGTTACTATTGAGGGGAAATTCAACACTGAACCAATTTGATCTGTGACAATGGTGATTCAATAGTCAGTTCACTTTAAAACGCGCATGGTGAATAAATTTTCATCCTGAAAGGGTGAACATCCATAGACTGGGGCGTGCAGTCGGCTCGTATTTTTATCAAGGCATTGTAGCTGGCAGTTTATGATGCTCATAATCATCAGTAAATTTTATTTGTTTTGAATCCAAATACTCAATTCTCTAGATAAACAATCAAAAACTTCCATGTGCTGTGCACATACTGACTACTGTGACTACCAGCCTCTGGTGTCTTTGTAGAATATACACATCAATGCTCTATTCACTACATTCAATGGGACTCATTTTACAGTCTCCCCCCAAAAATTGAAACAATTTCAGAATACTTTATTTACAGATTAATACACTGATATGAGGATGCATCTTTTATTGAATAAATTAAATTGCATGGCATTAATTTACAGATGAACCACTTCCATAAACTCAAAGCAGGTCAAAGTCACGTTAAATGGATAGCCTGTGTTATAGATTTAGTGGAAGATGATTGTGCAAGAAAAACATGTATTACACTACTTGCTTCCAATCTTCTAATTATACCATTGGTCCTAGTAGCTTGTGTCATCTAAATGCAGTGCAATTCTGTGCTTTACTGACTCACAATTGTTTTTGTTTTTTTCAAGAACAATTAGTGCATTTGAGAACATAAAAGCTGGAGAGAAACTGAAGGTTTACCAGCCATAACCTAATTTTAGCAGCATCTGGCTGGCAGTTGGTGGACAAATTACAAGCATACAGGGGAAAAGATATATTCTTTTTTTATGTCAGATTTGTGTATCTTCTTTATACAGAAGAAATAATCTTACAGGAAAAAGGTGTTCAGTTATGTAAAGAATTGGTGGTCATATGGTCCAGTCATTGGGTGTTCTCTCTTGGTGCAGTTTTGGGGTTCATATCAGTGGAAAATGCAGAGTTTAGAGCTACTGCTATTTGGTCTCTAGACAAAATCTGGATTTAGCAAATTATGTGAAAATGGGGCCATACACTAAGAAAATTCAAAACACGTCACATTTACGTGAATACTTAAATTTTGAAAATAAAACAAAGCTCAGATAAAATAGAACTGCAAATGTCTGTAGTTTCAGATGTGAGGTCTCGTTTTTTCTGACAATCCATTGGTGGACCAAGATATTTATATTGTACAGTGAATTCTGAGCCTTTTATATTTATAAGGACCCACAGCTCTGACACTGTAAAAAGTGTATTTGTTTCTTTTTATTTTATTTTTGGCTACCTATAGCAGTAGGCTCCATACAGATGTGTTGTCTTGTTGGGGAATCCAAATGACCTCACCCCTGCCTCAGGGATGCCTCCACAGCGCTCCCTGGGGTTGCTGATGGGAAAACGCACGCTACCATCTCTCAGCCAACCGCCGTCACACTGATCATAGTTTCGGAAACGCCAGGCGGCATAAAGATGGCCGACCAATGCTAGCTCCGCTGCCACGCGTCTACAAGCACGAACTGCCTGCTCAAAGGAGAAAGACCCCGAGATGTAGAAGACGGAGCCTGTGAGAGCAGGAAAGATTTGCAGAGAATCAGACTCTTATCATTTAAATGTTAACACAACGTCAAAAACAGAACCTGCAGCTGTTCAAGTGCCCTCATCGTTTGGCAAGCTCAGACTTGATTGTCACTTTTTCATGACTTTAGTGGAAGCTTCCAGGGAAAGAGTCAGCCAAGTATTTTCCAGCTGATGAATTTGTTTCCATGTCACACAGAGTTTACTGTTCTGTCAGTCTATCAATCCTGCTCTGTTGTGCAGCAGCAAGTAAAGGTCAATCTGTGGCTACAGACAGTCATAGTCACTGCACTGAAACACTACAAATTTATTGCACATTAAAATGGCAAACCTTCTCTTTACGGGACAGTGCTGCTTTGATGGCATCAGCAAGAAAATCCACACTATGGTGCTGGAATCTAGGAATGTTTTCAGGTGCAGAAAAGGAACACTGTTGCTAAGTAAGTCTGATGTGAGGACTGTGGGTGAAGCAGTTTATGAAACTGTAAAATAAACTCCAAGTACAAAAATGAATTGATTCATGACAGATTCTTACAGTAAAGAGTTTTAGAATATTAACTCATTTATTTTAAGTGTGGGTTTTCAAAAATAACCCAATTTTGTAAACCCAGAGAAACGATAAAACGAAAAATCTCTCTCTGCTCATTCAGTTGACTTTTATAAGCACAACTTGTCAACCTCTTTTGCTCCAGCAGCTTAACCTCTCACCGTTCTGCATTTACTAGGGTTTTCCAGAACCATGCCTGTTGAGTCAGTTACAGGCTTGAAAACCTCCAACCAAAGCAGAGCAGTTAGTTGTTTCTTTTAATTAATTAATTTATTTGCTTTACTTTTAAATCTAATGAGAAAATCAAAACCAACTATGTCAATCTCTCAAAACTTTGTAACTTCAGTAACCTGTCTGTGGCTCTCAGCTACTAGCTAGTAGTTGCCACTAAAGGCAGAAACTTAGTTTCATATTTTAATGTAGTATTCATTGAAACTACTGGACATTGTCACTTCAAGCAAATATTGCTTAAATGGGAATAAATGTGCTATTTATTGGGGACTATTTCAAAGTTTGGTGCACTTAAGTACATTTGGGGCTGCAGGATGGTATATGTGACAGTGACATGAAATATATTGGTATATATGTGTGTGTGTGTTCATGGTAATAATGAAACCTGAAATGCAGTGAATATAACATGTCAGACACTACTTTCATGTTTCAAAGATTTTTGCTCCGGAAAAAACTTCAGGCCAACAAAAACCTAACAAAGCAGAACTGCTAATACTGAGGTGATGCATCCAGATGGAGTACAGTAAGATTAGAAGTATCACTGACAGTTTTTGACATTTACGTTTAAAATGCTACAGACTGAAGTAAAATTTCAGTTTGCTCTGAAGCTTACCACTGTTCTGGGAGGTGAAGCAGAAGGCATCAAACTTATCATGATCCTTATCCTTTGGTCCATAACTGCGGATGCCTGGGAGCAACTCTCCTCCACAGACGGGTCGAGGATGAATGATCGGATAATGAACGGTTCCATCAAGGAGCCAGCCTGCATTACACCAGTCCAGGCCCTCTGTCCAGGCTGCATGTGGAGATAAGGTGCCCCAGGAGAGCTGATCAAACTGTAGACAACATTTATTAATAGGAAATAAACCATTTGGACAGTGTGGTACCTCTGTAGAGCTGACTGTATGTGGCTAAAATCCCATCTTGCTCAGCACAAGCCTCCTTGGCTTCTCGGAAAGTGAATCTGTAGCGACCATTTTTACTCTGATATGGGAAGACCACACCTAGAAATAGAAGAGCTCTTGTCAGTGTTTATTTTCCTAATCCATGATGAAATTAGAGCATTTTCAACACTTTCACACCATCACCAGTAGCAGCTGGATGATTTAAAACCTCTTCTTTAGCATCTGCACAAGAGGTATGTGTTCAAACTTACATTGATATTTCTAAATGCCAGATAGATTCCTTTATATTACCTAGACTCCAGTGGTTGCTTCACTTACCCTCAATCCTCAAAGTAATATCAACACTTTCATCCTCGATGCCATTGACCAGCTCACACCGATACGTGCCGCCATCTTCCAGCTCAAGATGTCTGAGCTGCAGGGAGGCGTCCATGGTGTGAGCCTTCCGGAGAGAAGCCCGCTGCCCAAGATTGCCGTATGGCTTAAAGGCATGCGCATTTGAGATCATGATAATGTTCTCTGGCCCGACATGTTCCGGCTGCAGCTTTGTCCATTTAATCTTGTAATGGCTGGGTTTGCTTCTGAGGATGCACGGCAAGGTGACATTATCTCCCCTTCGTCCCGCAACCTCAGGGTACACCGGGGGCTCGAGGAGAAACTTCAGCTTCTTGGATGCTGTGGATGAAATGGCATCCAGCAGCTGTCAGTGCAGTTCAATTGTCATCAAACGGACAAGCTCGATATACAATAATAAAAACACATGAAACAATTCAATCCACATAATTCTATATACATTTCTGTACACAGTACTACATCCAGTACATGAATAAAATTGTGTTTTCATGCCTTAGAGACTTATTTAAAAAGAAAAAAGAAACCTACAGATAAAGGATGTGGTGCACAAGACAAAAGCGCTTGCATTTTACATACACACCATGAGCTAGGTAAAAATGCTCGGTGGGTTGTTGGGCAATATTATCATTGCAAAAGCATCAATTACTCGATTGTGTCCAGTTGCATTTCTGAAAAGCTGCTTAAGATGGTTTTGCAGCCTCCAAAGTTGTTCCACAAGTAAACTTAAAGCCCCGATTTACTGAGATTTCTTACTACCACCAGTATTGATGGATGTCACCACATCTGCTGGGACTGAAATACAGATTAGAACTACAAAACCATAGCTTGTGATCATTTAACAGGATTTCAGAAAAAAAAAACCTTGCATCCTCTGTGCCTCCAAAAGCACGAACACTAGCCCAAATGTGTTGTTGATGCTAAATCAAAACCTCTGGGGCTGAAACTTTAGATAAGGGCAGAAAATTGCAGTTCCTTGAATGGCCACTTGAGGTTGACTCCAAAAGTCAGTCAATCCCCATAGACCCCCATGTTAAAATGCTTGACTTTACAGCAGAAATAAATATGTTTATAGCTTGATACAAAAAACTTTTTTAGCCTCAATAGCTAATTTTACCTTTGACAGCAACTGTACAAGGGATGGCTTGTTATAACTCAGCTGTTTAAATTGCATTTAGGCCTAAAGTTATACATAATTTACATAATTCATTGTACTTGAAGTCGGCCCACTTTGAGTTGCAGGTGTGTGCCATCATAGTCCAAGCAATGGCCCAGAGACATTTGCATGATCCACCACAGCACCACTCAGATTCCACCTCGTTGCTTATTTTTTGATTAGTCGAGAGTAAGATGGAGTCAAGCCCTGCCAACACAGCCATGACTGGAGCCACCACACTAAACTACCAAACCAATGTTAAGGAAACTTAGAGGGCTTATCCATCTTTCTATGCACTTGGCTGGTACAATCTTTGAAGTAATGCCTGTCTTGAATGCTGGACACTGGTATCAAAGTTTAGCTGAAATTTGGCATGCAAAGTTATAAAATATTTAAAGACTCAAATGTGACACTAGTGCAAGTCATGGGAAGACATTTGGCATGTACTTTTTCTGAGGTCAGTACTGCAACATTTAACTGCAAAGCAATCCCAGAAACTTGATCCATCACATGACACTGTTAGGACTCTACCTGCTCTGTTGGGGGTATATATAGCTGAAGACCAGGTGAAGCAACTTGTTAATAAAAGAATCACAGCACACTTCATCATGAAGGAAGTCACTCTTTCACCTCCTGAAATTGATAAGAAAACACATAACAGAGCTCTTACTATGGTTGAGTTTTTGGTGCATAAAACCAGTTACATTATGTAGAATATTTCACAATCAGCACATGCTATGGCTAATTCTATTTTCCTTGAACTGAAACTAGCAAAGGCAAAGACAGAAACCTGTGCAGTTGAGAAGACGTAGTTATCCAGTCATCCTCCTGCGCTGTCCGACATGACTGTGACGTTTTCAGAGTCTCAGCTTAGGAAATTCCTTGTTGATGCATAACTATATATTTATATATTTTTATCCCTATTCTTTATCTCTGTTGGGTTCTCTGTCCAAGCCCTGAATGTTCAGCTGCCATCAGTTTCACTCTCACCCCCCCTCTCTCTTCTCACTCCGGTCATATGGTCCACTCTGTGATCAACAGTGTGTAAACAGGACTGTTGTCCTCTCTGCTCCAGATGTTAATGACCATATGAAGGTCTGACACTCACAGGCTTTGTTTTTGTTTTCCTCCAAGTTCTCCATTGTTGTTGTTGATTAAAAGCCAGTCAAATGAAAAGACAACTGCAAAAAGTTATTACGAAGTGTAAAAAATGACAACTGTTTTATGTGTTTTTATAGAAGTATAAACTCAGCATCAGAATTGGGGGGAGGGGGGCAGGGGGATCTTGTTGCAATTCCTTTCAGTTGCAACAAACACTACTTTACTAATCATCATAGTAAAGTAGATTTTGTGTCCTTAGTAAACAGTAAAGGTAAAGGCTGATGTAGTGCAGAACAAATGTACATAATGCTTTATGCTTGCTGGACTTAAAAACATTAAAGTAAGACAATACGAGTTTCCAAATTATGGCAGATTTAGAAAAAAAACTTAGACTTTAGATATCAGGATTTGGGATTAGGAAGTTTTGCTCTGGTATATAATTTGCTCCAGAGCTTTTAGTTATAACTGTGTAAAGATTAAGAAACAGATCACTTTCTAGTCAGAGTTGAATGAACCAGCAGACTAATCTGACATCAGACAACGTAATTATCTACATAACATGTCATAGTCACACACATAATTTTGTCTATCTCTTTATTTTTCTGTTTCGTGAAGTTCTTTGTAACTTGGATTTTGAAAAGTGCTCTATAAATAAAGACTGTTCTTGTTGTTTTCATCTTGGCGAGTGCATGTTGCAACATCATGAAAATGTGCTTCTTGACTGTGACCCAGGTCAGCCTGACTCCTGACATATGCCACAGACCACATAGACCTGGTGAAATTACAAGATCTTCTTTCACCAAGTAAGCATGCTAGCTTGCACATTAGTAAGAGGGGTTACTTCTAAGTTCTTTACCTGCATTATCAAGATGAACAGTGACTGTGGACAGCACTGTGGGGTTCTAAGCAGACCAGATGGCTTGTCTTTAGGAACCTCTGCCACTGTGAGGTCAAAACAGTAGGGGCCAGAGTCAGTCACGACTTAAGCTGTCCAAAACACAAAGATTGCTGTGCCCATTCACATTCCTGATCTCAAATTTATCTAGCTCCACATACTCCTGGTTTGCAAATGTCAGGTATTGTGATCAGAACGTTCATTTCCACATAATGGGAGACAGGAACATCTTCAAAAAGCCTTGTACAATTGAGACCTGACCTTGACTAACTATTAGACCTGAAGAATTGCAGTTTAACTAATTATTCTTTTTGAAAACCACACAACAGCGAAACGGTTATCACACCAACAGACTCTGCAGATGCAGATAAAATTAAAAGATGAAAAACAGGGACTGTTAAAAAATAAAAGCTGAACTGTAAGAATGATGTACTTTTTTTTTTTTTACCTTTTTTAAACCCAACTCTATATTTTGCACATTATATTTTGTATAACGTGCATTTTTCTGTCATTGCTACTGATAATCGAGTCTATTCTGCCTTATTCCATGACTTTTTAAAAAAAAATTTAGGCATCAAGATTAATAGAATTAACAGAATTAGGAATCTGGCAGAGTTTTTCATGTTCAAGGAAATTAATAAGAGAACTTTATTAATCCTACACCGGAAATTTGGTGCTACATCAGCAACAAGATCTATACGAAGGTAGGAAGATATGAAACAATGGTAAAGACAAATCTATTGATACCCTTATGTCTATGAGGTCATATTGCACAGTAAATCAAAGGCTAAAAGCAGTATTTTTGATCAAACCTACATGCAGTATTGGCTCCTGCGGTCAAACAGCGTATTGTAGCATACAGTGTATACAGTGATGTGCCACCACTGAACCCTGCAGACAACAAGCTTCCCTGTGTATTCTAACCTTTCCCAGAAGGCCGCTGCCAAAGAGTACTATAGTGTGCATTCAGCCATCTTTGTTATTGCCCACACAGCTCTGGGGGCAGTGGGAGAGGAAGCTGTGTCGGATCTGGTTTCCTATGCCACCGTGGCCTCCGGGCACAAGGGCGGCTTTGTGAGGGTCACAGTCTCCACGCAGTGACAGCAGGCGGCAAACACACAAACACCGTCCAACGTGGAAAAACGATGAAATAATGGGATTCTTCTGTTTTTGCTTGTGTTGCTTCCCCATTGTGCTCCATCATCAATGGAAGTCTTTCTTGTCCTCCAATTAGTATTCGCACAAACACCTCTAGGGGAAAACGGCCAACTGTCTCTGCAGCACTCTATATCCATCTACCAATCTATTCGACGTATATCTTAGGTTTTTGCTCCTCTATCAACAAATTTAATATAGATATTATGATCCCCAGAGGAATCCATATGATCCACCTACCTAACTGATGTTACCCTGACTTTTCCTTTAGTGTCACTGTTGTAGTTGACATCTGATTTTTACCGAAAGGCCTCAACAACTGCTCAATGGATTGCCAAAAAACAGAGCTTACAGGTTGCAGAAAATGAAATGTAATGACTTTAGTAACTCTTTCTGCACCACCAAGAGTTGGACATTACAATTTCTGAGTGAAATAGGTAACTGTTACAAGGATATCTATACATTTTAATGCAGACATTCATAGGATTCAAAAACTTTAATCTCCTGATCAACGATGTTTTTCTCACATAATGGCACATTTGGAATTTATGAGAAATCTTAAATAATGACCTACTACTCCTGAATTGACACTGGGATTAATGAAAGTTAATTAATGAAAATGGAAGATGCTTTATTACTTCTGCAGAGTTAGCAGGGGGCTACATTGGTCTATAGACCTCATTCCATTGCAAAAGGAAAGACACAAAGATCTACAAGTCTGAATCACTTTGTCAACACTTAAAAAATGATGCAGCTCATTTAAAAATATCAAAATCCTCAGTATTTTTGTTGTTTAAATTGTGGTTGCAATATGAAAGCCAGTTAACATTGCAAGTGGAACTTAAGTTTTAAGTCTGCCTAAGAAATCAACATATATGGTTAACTTTGGTTTGATTATTTAGATTTGTTCTCTGCGTTGTTGGAATTCTTTGCTTTATTCTGTTCTCCTCTCTCCTGCATCAGTTTTGGTCCATAAGCAGCTGAAACGTTGCCCTCTGCTGTTTAACTTTCAGAAGTGCTAAGTTGCTTTTTTTTTTTGTCATTGTGCCATCATGTGGTCATTTTAGCACAGTTGGCACAATAAACACAATGATGCTTATTAAATAACTGAAGTACTTCAAATGCTAACAGTAAATACAGGAAATATCTGAGAGTATGTTTGCCTTTAAAACAAATGAAGATCAGTCATTTCTAAGCTACATCTTGTCACTTGGCCTCCCTGTTCTATTCATTTCCTCTGCAGCTGTTGGAGGTTCTCAGTAACTTATTCCAGCCTGCAGGCAAACACTCTCTCTCTCTGCCTGTGACACCTCATATCTATTTGATTGATGGATTTGTTCTTAGCGCTCTGCAAGTTACTTTAGAGGTTAATGCTTTTGAAAGACTAAATAGAGCTGACAGATACTGGTTCTGGTTATTGTCCTTGTTTAGATTTTTTTTATTTTTTAACAGGTCTGTTCAAAGGTTCCCTCTTTTTTTTTTTAAATATTCAATAGATTTCTGCAGCCTTAACTGTTTGTCATGCATCAGAGTGCTGAATGACTTTATGTCCCTTCCATCCATCTGCAACAGATGACAGACTGATATGAGAGCAGGTTGGCCTGCCTGCAGCCCTGATGTAGTATCAGTTTGCGTGGTGCATTGGTGCGTGACTCTGTTGTCAAGCTGTGAGAAAGCTGTGGGGTCATGAAGACACCTCATGGGTAGAAGTATGTACTCCCTGACAAGCTTTCTACCACTCTGAAAGGCCCCATTTCCCCCCTAGGAAGACACGCTATCCTCGAAACATTTAACATTCTTACAAATGCCCGTTTTCCTGAAGCCCATGCTGAGAGTGACATTTATGGAGCGTAGTGACAGATTAGCCTTTCTTGCAGTTTAAAAAAGCTAAATGTTCTGGCAGTTCAGAGAGGTTCCCCCATCTGACTGAGGGTTACCTGGATTCCTCTTGTATTCATGCTGGTAAATGCGGGTACCTTTATTGTTCTTGCATAACTCACACAGGTTCTGAGTGTCTAAATGGAGCTGGATTTGACCTTTCGACCCTTTGTTATACAGAAAACAATAAGGTTTTTAAAAATCAGCTATGTGAAACAGAAAACTGTTTTATATTCCTTTCCTCTGTATAATTTCATTTCACTACATTAGTAGACCAAGTAATGTGCATGGGAATAGGGTATATCACTGCTCTGAATATGGCACACTTCTTTGTATTTCAAGAATAATTTAAATAAATGCTCTTTGTCAGAAGAATTCGTTCATTTTCTCTCCTGTGAGTCATTAAAAATACATTTGATTCCCGACAAAACCGTAAAAATGTAACTTTAAAACCAAAACTAAGACCTGAAAGATGCTTTAGTGGTTTGTAAAACTGAGGGGAACTACAGAGTTGGGTAATGGTTATGGCTATGAATCAGTGAAGTTATGGGGAGTGCAGGATAAATACCGTAATCTATAGTATGCTGAGCTTTGTACACTCATTAGTCACCCTGACCACATCCAATTTGAGGATTGTTAGGAGTGTACCTGGTTTAGAGTAAGAAACAAAGCAAAAAAATGTTGCTAGTATTTTCAAGGTAATTTCTACTTAACATACTTGAAAAAGTCAAACATTACAAAATTACTTTTTCTCTACAGTTAGCTCCGCAGACAACTTCTGTAATTCTGTTTTTTTTCGTCATATTTTATTTCTTTAGTATTTTATCTACAAATGGAATGCAACACAAATGAAAACAAAAACAACTGCAATAACCTGCCACCTTTTTTCAATTCTCAGTAAATAATTGCTACAAGTGAAGGACTCAGATGGGGAGTGAGAAGCTGTTGGAACTCAAATAATAAAAGGATGCCTAAGAGGTTTTGTATTCTGGTCTTGTCTTTAATTATAGCCAGTGTCAGATCTGTGGACTCAGGAGGGTTCACTGGATAAAAACAAATCTGACAAATAGGTAGAGCCAAGACCATTAACAGATTCATAAACCACTGAAGGATCTTAACCCATAAGAACCCACAACCATTTTTCCTTAAATGACTTAATGAGTTAAGATCAGACTTAAAACTTCGCAAGGAAGAGACTTTGGCACTCAAAGTGCTTGTTACACTGGTGTCACCATGAGTTCTTATGGGTTAGAATCAATTCTAAAGCAAACAGGTCACCAGTGCAGACATTTTAAAACTGGTGCAATGTATGCTCTCCTTTGGCCTTACTTACAATGTGCTGAGTTTTAAAGCAATTGTAGCGAAGTTATATTCTTCTAAGGGAGAAGAGGAATCGGTGCATTACAACTGTCAGTCCTTAAAGGTGCTTTTCCATTGGCACGTACTCGACTCGGTTTAGGTTTTCCATTTCTTTGAGTGCCACCTCTTCGTGGGTGTGTCATCATAGCATGGTGGCCCGGAAGTCTCTTAACACCATTTGTGTGCGACACAAACACAACCCAACATTGGAGGACATTGAGGGGATGGTGTACGTGTTGCTCGGTGTATGGCTTTATGTCAAACTAAGTAACAAAGAATCATAGAAAACTGAGGGCGGCGAGTCAAAACAATCAGAAGTGATACAGCAGTATCAAGCCGAAGACAAGAGGATACGAATTAGACGACGTATGAGGGTAAACTAATGCTAGTTAGCTACAGTTGTCGTGAAACCCTATAATGGCTGCAATTTACTGCTATTAGGTATTAAAACATGTATGCTGTTTATGTGTTTCAGATGGCTCTCGATCTGGGTGTTCAACTGAGCCTCCCAGTGATGGGATTTAATTGTTCCTGGCTTCACAAACGTGCAGTGGGTGCAGAATTTCAGGATGTGTGAAGAAACCTTTGACTTCCTGTGCAACAAATTGCGTGCATCTATGCAGCGACAAGTCACCACTTTCTGAGACTGAGCCAGTGGCAAGCTTCCACAATAGCTGCAGAATGTGCTGTCTATTGCTTGATATCTAATATAGTTAAAGGGTAGGCCTCAGGAGATAGTGATGTATAGCTGTGTGTCATCTGCATAGAAGTCGATCAACGCACATTCCTGAATAAGATCAAGTTTTTAATGTCCGTAGGATGATGTCATTTCATTTTCATGCCTTTTCCAGCAAGAAACAAGGAGTTTTCAGTGCTGTTTATCTGTCAGTATCATTATGAATAAAGTCATTGGACACATTTTATAAAAGCTGGTGGAGAGGTGGTGCATGGCTAAATGACGAACCCAATAAATGCTCAGATCACTTTCTTAATAATAATGAAAACTGAGAGGGCTGTGAACTCCTAGTCTCTGTGTGACATTTTGGGCTGCCTGTTATCTCAAAATCATTGTATGTGTTGTGAATTTTCACAATGTCATGATGGTTGTCAAGTGATCAGTGTCATTTGACTCTCACCTTTTTTTTTTCTTTTTTTTTTTGCATTTCATGGTATGCTGATTATTATGAGATGTGTCACATGTGACTCTCAGCAGTCTCCCAGCAGGTATGCAGGCTCTTCAGTGATTGGCTGTTTAGATACTCTCATCTGTCATGTGTCACTGAATATCTGATCAATGCATCTTTCTAAGAAAAGGGCTCATGGCCTGGAGCACTTCGACATGTTTTCATTCAAAATGACTGTACCATTTCGTTGAAAACTGTATGTTTCAACGTGAAGCTGTTCAAGCCTCAACACTACAGCTGGACACAAACATATGTCTAGACAAAAACAGTGGTTATTTGACCTTTTGTCCTCATTGTGCAACGATTCAGCCCACTGATGGGCCTGAGGCTCCTCAACCTATCCCTTACCAGTTGAGTTAGTTGTGTAACACGTGGATGATATAGATCTGAGAGCAAAGATAGGAGAGAGATAAGACAACGTTTCCATTCCTGTTTTGCACTGTGTAGCCTGGAGCTCCTCTGGCTTGTTTCTTCTCAACTAAGAGCTCAAACAGAAAACCTCCAAAAAGAAGACTGTAACTTTGTGCGTACGTGTTCATGAATATGTTCTGTATCTGCAACTATCATCAAACAACAATCATACCCTTTCTGTTCCTCCGTGGAAACATCACATAGTGGTACATATAGCAGATACATCATCTCTCTGCAAAAATTCTAATGACTTCAAAACACATTTTTAGCAGTACTTGGATATACGTAGGCAGGAGCCCGGCCATTCAAGGCTTTAAAAAAAACAGCAGTAAAATCTGAAAATCGGTTCTTAAACTCACAGGGAGCCAGTGAAGGGAAGCAAGGACTGGTGTGATGTGGTCTCTTCTCTTGGTACTTGTTGAAAGCCTTTTGGATTAATTGAATGAGTCACTTATCCCATAAATCAGATGTAGATGTACCGTATTGTTGGCTGTTGCTATGACATGAGTTTTTTCTTAAAGGTTGATGCTACAGGTACGGACCCGTACCCGTAGCATCTGTACTAGAGGTACGGACCCGTTAAGGTCACTGAAGAGCTGGCGCCGGTTAACTACTATTTGCTGCACATTACAGGCAGTTTATATGAATGACTTTGACGGCGAACATTGTATAATTTAACCAAAAATACACCGTCTCCTCTCACACTTTAGACATTGCAGTTTTTACGCTTTTAGACGCCGTGTCTAAATTGTTTGAAGTCCAGTTCCTATTAATTAGTTTACCGTGTTCAGTGGTGGAAGCGGCTGACGAACTCCATTGCAAATGTTCCCATTTAATTTCGGATGCTAATTTACAAGATAAAGTTAAGGATGTCGAATATGAAACAAACACTCGTGAATGGTGAGGAGCAGCTCTTTAATTCGGCATGAATTTAAAAAAACCCACAAACTTGATTTACTGTGATATTGTGGGATTTGTTTGTGGTTATGTAACTTAGCCATTCAACAGAGTCCGCTAACATTAAAGTGACTGACGTGCAGTGTCTGTGTTGACAGACATAGAAAATACATCAGGGTTTTGTTTAGGTTGTTAATATGTAATAGTCTGTCGCTACTTTTGAAGGTGAAAAAATACTTGTAGTTTGCTGGCTGTTAGTTCCGCCATTTGTTTTGTTTGCTGTTTGTGCTTTATTAGAACAGGGTCACGTGAATAAAAAGTTTTGCTATTTTTAATAGTAGTGCCGATTCCAACCCCCAAATCGCTGTCCGTGAAAAAGTCAGATAATGATATTTATAAGACATTATGCATGATAGAAAAGAGAGCAGCAGATGACTGACATGACAGGCTCGGCACGCAGATTCACCTCGAATCACGGAAGCGCCTTCATCACTCGGATTACCAAGCCGGCTCATTAATATTTATGTACGTCGGATTACCAGCCAATCACAAAGCGCATTCATCAGCCGACTCATTAATAGTCATGTCCGTCTCATTAATATTTATGGTAAAGTAAAGTGCCGTATCCGTAGGCCACAGGCTACGGGTACGGGTCCGTATCTGTAGACACTACGTTTCTTAAAACAGGAAACTATTTCTTTGTGAAATTAGATGATTTTGAAGATGAGGTGATGTGTTATAGCAAGACAAGTGCATGTCCATCCATCCATTCTCTATACACCACTTTATCCTCACTAGGGTCATGGAGGGTGCTGGAGCCTATCCCAGCTGACTCGGGTGAAGGCAGGAGACACCCTGGACAGGTCGCCAGTCTGTCACAGGGCCATATATACAGACAGACAATCACACTCACATTCACACCTACAGACAATTTAGAGTTATCAATTAACCTCAGCATATTTTTGGACTGTGGGAGGAAGCCGGAGTGCCCGGAGAAAACCCACGCATGCACAGGGAGAACATGCAAACTCCATGCAGAAAGATCCAGGGCTCAGGCTGGGACTCGGACCAGGGATCTTCTTGCTGCAAGGCGAAAGTGCTAACCACTACTCCACTGTGCAGCGACAAGTGAATGTGATATAAATTATAAAAAATCATAAAAAGAAATCTTGTCATGGCATGAGAAATAATTTATTAAAACAGCAAACTGAAGATATATTTTGATGGCAGGGCTGGCACTAAAACGTGAACGGAATTTGTATTTTGTGTAACTATGGATGAAGAGACTTTCTATAATTTGTGCATTATACACAAACTCACTCTCAAAATGAGCATGTAGGCCCCTGAAAAGCATTCATAGTACAGTTTAATACCTCCACTGTGCATTAGCAAGGTAAGTGAAATACCTGTGCAGCTTCCTAATGTATGTTATCTCAGTGTTGCGTAACAGACAGGTCTAGTCTTGTGATTATCTTTTTTCATCTGGTGCCAGGCTTCTTGTTGCCTCTGATTGGGCGATTGTGTTATCAGTGGGGCCCAGTCGCCTGCTGCACCGATGGAGTGACAAGAAGCATCTACAACCATTATACAATACAAAAAGAAAATCTGTGGCATGCACGCTTGAACGTCTGGAGCTTTTCTGACACCATAAAGAGTCAGGTGATACAACACTCTTCATGCTTACAAGAAAAATGGGTTAATGTTTGTCAGTGCATTCTAAAACTGAGAGATTAGTTGACCTGGAAACCCCATTAGAATGGTGACACTATTTGTATATTATATTCTTTTCACATAGATTTATTAAAGGTTATTGTTTCAAACAGCACCAAAACACAAATTATGTTATTCCAGGGCACTATACATACACTGTATAAATAAATAAAGGAATAACAAAATAATTTTCCAACCAGTTCTTAACTCATTTTTGAAACAATTTACTGTTTACAGATTTCTGTTTTGTTAAATTACTGTTAAAAACTAGTAAAATTCCAGCAAAAGAGTTGTTGGCCATACAAAAAGGCAAAAAAAAATTGTAAGACATTTTAAAAACTTTTTTGTGTGTGTGTTAAATTACAGAAAATATCAACTTGGCATGATGAAAAATATTAATTTACATGTTGACTAAATTTTAAAAAATGCACAGAAAACTATAAATTATAACCACATTAGAAACCTGTATTTACAGACAGTCATTTGTTCCTTTTGCAGTGTATGACTATAGAATTACAGTTTTGCTGTATTTAAATCAGCAAAAGACATCATTTATGAACAGATATTTGCCATTATTTTCAGTTTTTACAGTTTTTGAATGTTGCAATATTCCACCTTTTTCATATACATGTTTTACTGGCACCCTTGCTGCCAGATTTTTATAGTGTAGTAAAGTCAAGACTCAAAATCCAAGTCAAAATAATAAATTACAAGAAGATATCAGCTACAAATTGTAAGGGTTGCTGCAGATATTTTTTACCTGTAGCTTAATCCTGACTTTTCTAGTAAACCAAACCCCTGAACATACAAATTAATTTGATGGAAATGACTTGCCACTAATGCAAGGTTAACAGTATTGCAACATTTCTGAAGAACTGAAAGTATTTTAGGAATTGTTCACTAACATCTAAAATGAATGCCATGATAACAAGGATGCTTTGTATTTCTACGATCACGAGACACCAACGTTGTTTTTTTTTTCAGTTGAGTAAGCTCTGGAATGACAGCAACTCCTGGCATCTTACTGACATTTTACAGAAAAACAATACACTATAATCCTTGTAAATATACATGTTCATCACTCATTTGTCTGAATCTGGATTTAATCATTTATCCAAAAATGTAACTGCAGCATTGCCTAGAGGGAAAGCTGTTAAGATGAACTATAGAGTCTATTGTGACAAAGAACAGGATGACAATTATAGTGCGTCTCATTTTTGTTCATGTTTTCATTAGTTTTGGTAACACTGCACACGGTAAAGTAGCAAATGCTCACTAAGAAGAATTAATTCTCTATAATGATGTTAGTCACAGTGAACTATGTCAGATTAATACATTTCACAAGTAAAAACTGGAGTAATTGCACCACTTCTCAGTGTCACAGCATTGGTTTAGATCAGGTGTTTGACATGAGAAAATCTCATGTTTCAAATTGCAATTGTCACTGTTTTCAGTTTTTGTTCTCTGTAGCTAATACCGTTAAAGCTCCAAGAACTGCAAGGAGCTAATGCAGCAAGACGTGACTCACTGCAGATTCTCCAAAATGGAGTATGTATCAAATACACCTGTGGCACATGACAGATATGATTGTTGGCAAACGGTTTAGCATAAAGAACAACAAAGTCTATTTCTTTGACATATCTAATATTATTTTTTTATGACTTTAATATTGGCTTACTATTTTACATTTGCACAGCTAAACTGTTTGTTTGAGTGTAGGAGATCATGGTTGTATGTAAAAGAGATCCTTTTACTTGGTAGCTGCTAGATCAGATCAGCTGTCTAACCCAACCTACCATAACGACCAATCACAGCAGAGCATCACTGCACAGCATTCCTCTGGTTGATGCAATCTATCATCATTCCTTTTGAATCTGCAACAAACATGTTCTTGGTTACCGGGCTGATGAATCCTATCCTGTCTAAATGGAGTGACAGACCACCACTGTTCTGAAAAATTCTTCAGGATTTTACATACACCTATTCACATGACCATAAGAGTGTGCCTGTGTAAACATTGGTCATTGTCACACCCTTTTGAACAGTTGACCTTTTTATTTTACATTTTTTCTGGTGATATTGGGCTGGTTTAAAACCTAAATTAAAGGAGTGAATAAACTAAGGAAAGGCATGCCTGGATCTTTTTTTAAATGTTACTTTTAACTATTTGTTGATTGTCTTCATAATATTTTGAGCAGTTGTATCCCCTTACTGATGAAATTGATATATATATATATATATATATATATATATATACCTAATTTCGTGTTTTTATTGTCAGTTTTCTATTAAATCATTTGTAATGCTGTTTTAAAAAAATCTTCTCTTCACTACGAAGTAAACAATAATGGAATGCACAGTTTGCTGAATCAAAAACTAGTATCCCAGAACTGTAAACAAACTTTCTTTATCAGTTAATTTTTACACTGACTTATATCTGAGTTTTTACCTGTGTGTATTGGATCCAGATTTTATAAATGGTAAATGGTTGTATTTATATAGCGCTTTTATCCAAAGCGCTTTACATGATACACCACATTCACCCATTCACACACACATTCACACACTGATGGCGGAAGCTGCAATGCAAGGCGCAAACCACAACCCACCTAGAGCAATTAGGGGTTAGGTGTCTTGCTCAGGGACACCTCGACATGAGCTCGACGGGCCGAGGATTGAACCGGCAACCTTCCAGTTACAAGACGGCCACTCTACCCACTGTTTAGACTTATGTTAGTCTGAACATGGAATGGAAATCTCACATTAGCTAGCATCCCCTACAAGTTCTGGATTTTTTCAAGAAAAGAAAACATGTCAATCACATGTTCAAAGAATGTTTTGAGAATCATTTTAGTACTCTGCCAAGGAACTAAAATAAATGAAAGTTATGTGACGATCGGCTTATGTTTGGTCTGTCTGCTTGTCTGTCTGTTAGCAACAATATTCAAAAACAGAATAACAGATTCGGAGGAAATTTTCAGGGAAGGTCAAAAATGACACAAGGACCACCTCATTAGATTTTAGCAGTGATGCGGCTTATAGTCGAGATCCACGGATTTGTTCAAGATTTCTGTGTCATCGCAAGATGGTGGCATGGTGTCACTGTAACGATGACTGCAAGTGAACACTGTGTCAGCTGCATGCTGACAATCACATGATTACTACCAATCCACTGCTGAGGACTTATCAGGACTTATCCGTCAGAAATTATACAACGACTGAGCAACCTTGGCAGAGTATTGTGCTCTCTGAGTACTTTACTTTACTACTTACTATTGTCAATATTCCTATAAAGTTAACATCAAAATTCAGAGGAAGTTGTCAGAAACACAGATTATGTTCCACAATAACAAAGAAAAAATGGTCTCTAACATTCAAGTGAAGCATTCTTCCTACAATGGTCTGAGGATGTTTTGGGGATATTGCTGGGAAAATACATTGTTGAAGAACATAGAATGTTTCCTTGGTGATAACAAAGGATGGATGTTAATGCAACATCCTGAAAATGTTAAGACTTTATAGAAGTCTTAGATGGCAGAATGTTCTTTACAAAGTGTTCCTGTTAACATGTTTTTTCAACGAAAGCGTAACATTCTGTCTGCAATGTTCAGAGGATGTTGTGGGGATGCTGTTAATGGAAGTTGTTGAAGAATCTTTACAATGTTCCTACAATATTGTACATTAACAAAGGTTGTTGCTAGAGGTACGGACCCGTATCCGTAGTCCACAGGCTACGGATACGGCACTTTCCATTTGCCAATCAGATGCGCGAGATCTGGTCACGTGACTCCCGGTAGACGCTAGCGGTACGGACCCATAGCATCGGTACTACAGGTACGGACCCTAAACCTGACCCTAACACTAACCCTAACCTTAACCTTTGCTTACCTTTCAACAGTTTGCAGTGGTTAGCAGCTTCTTGACTCGCGAGACTCGCGTACGGGTCCGTATCTGATTGGCAAATGGAAAGTGCCGTATCCGTAGGCCACAGGCTACGGGTACGGTCCGTATCTGTAGACACTGCCATTAACAAAGGAGGAACATTTTCAGTCCAACAAAACAGCCTAATAATGTTAACACCAAACAATTTTAAAACATAGTTATCCTACTTTTAGGAGGAACTAAAGTAAAACTTCCTGTTGAAAATATTAGGGTAACTTTGCAAAACTTTCTCTGAATATTTTTGTAAAAAAAAAAAAAAAAAAAAAAAAAAACTGTTTGGAATTTGATTTCTAACAAACACAAAATCATACTCTGTTTTTCTGCGTGGTTTCTGACAAGATCTTCCTCGTTGGTGTTGACCTCAGGGTGCAAGTCATTCACTTTAATGACACTCAGTGGGGTCACTGTTTCATCCTGTTTTCCATCAGCTTTCCTGCAAGGCCACACAGGTATCTGAAAGAGTTATTACAGCACACGGAGCAGCAGCAGTGTACTGACTCTATACCTGTGGACTTTAACATGAGCAGAGGTTCGCCGTGTGAACCTGACATTGGCTTGAAGGCTTGTTGATTTAGATGAAACCTGGAACTCTTAACTGCTGAGATGAAGTGATGAGGAACGAGATCACTCCAAGAGGAGGGACAAGATGTGACACGTCCGTATGTAGTTTCTTATGGCTTGAAGTTTCAGGTTTCTTTTTTAAGTTATCAATCTAAGTGATGTTGGGTTATGGGTTTCTTCCATAAACAAGACTTAACCTGCATGAATCCACTGTCATTCTTGAGCGAAGATAAACAAATTATGTATTTCATACTTACAAGTTGGGTATTAAACAAAAATCATCCTCAAAAAATACTTCAGTGAGAAACACTTCCTTACACTGGAAGCAAGTACAAGTATTTATAAAACTATAGTTTTGTATATAGTTTCATGCATTAACCATTTTAAACAGTGTTGACATATGCACATTAGAATGTGTTTTGTCTTCTTTTAGCATCTAGTCACAACTAGGAGCACTTTAATACAATCTATGATAAATTATTGCATTTACTGAGGTCAACATTACATCGTAAATATTTTTTTAAAACGCATTGTAACAATGTATTTTCTCGTCAGATGTTACTCTCTACATTCATCACAATGCTAATGATTAAATAGCCTATTTTTTGTGACTAGATTTTATTATATTTCTGGCAGAAATACATAAATTCCTACTTAAGAACCCAAATCAATAAGATATCAAGATATCTTATATCAATAAGATATGCTTGTAATGTATTCAGAATTTCAGCTTCAAACTCCTTAAAAACAGTGCCCCACCCATTTTTTAAAAATAAAAATGTAATAAAACAGTGGCCACTCCACATTTAGTGCTGCAGTGAGTATTTTAGATACACAGTAAGTCATTGTTCAAACATAAAATAAATAGTTTTCTTTAAATAAAAAATGTCCAGAGTTTGTAACACAGCCTACTGAAGCAGGGTTGAGTTGCACCGACCTGCTAATTATTGTAGACACAGTTTAGCTTACAGTGACAGGAAGCTGGACAGACAGGATGCTGAACAAACCGACCTTCTCTGTCACTACTGAGTTCACGGCTTCTCTTTGACGCCTGTGGTCTCAAGTGTTAATAGTTCAAATTCCTCAAAATCAAAACAACATTCTTTTTCAGTTCTTCACCTTTCTGAAAAAAAGGCAGTTTCCGTTGATGGAGGACGGAGATACAGGTGTGAGTGAGATCTCTTGTGAAACTTTGTGACAGGAGGAAGAGGAGGAGGCGGAACATACGAGTGTCCCTTAGCTTAACCCCACCCTCGGCTTGTATAGTAGTAATTGACTTTATAGTATCTAATCACAGCCCTCTCCTAAACCTTTGTGTTTTCTTCTCAAAGTCGCCCTCACGCTCGCATTCTCTTTCTATGTGAACTGTAGAGTAAATGGTCTGTGTTGTTGTGGTTTCAGTTTATGATAACAGATGAAGCACGTTTGGTGCCACTTTCCAGCATTACTAATCAACAAAACTATGTTCTAAATTCTATTTGAAAGAAATGGGCACCAAAACTTTTTGGTTAGATTCAGAGAAAATCGTGCTTTGGGATAAAATTGACCCTTTCATAACGTTAACTATATGTTAGAAATGTGATTAGGCTTTGAAAAATATCATGGTTTAGGTTACAAAACACTGTTTTACAACATATTTGAAGCTTCTCACAAGTTTTCTGAGTTACCAGGACAATGAATCCTGCCCCATATTATGGGGTAGCTGAAAAGGAGTGACATTTGGCAAGCAGTATGATAAATGACAAAGATATCTTGATAGATGTATCCCAGAATCTGGGAAACGCAAAATGTAATTTAGAATGCAGTTTAGTGGACTAAAAGGTGTAGAAAGCTGGCTGAGCCCAAAATGACATCAGCTCAGCGTGGTAACTTCAGCCATCACTATCCTGAAAGTGCCTCATTCCTCAGAACTCCTGGCTAATCCAAAAATGTGGAGTGAGGGCCGAGCTGAGGTGAACCATGCAGACATCTCTGGGACTGTTCTGTAACAGTACCCTCCTGTCACTCAAAGCAGCCACAGTCATCATACAATTCAAATGGGTACATTAAATAAAAATTCATCGCCTGTGCAGTTGTCATGAACAGGAAAGTTAGTCACAGAGACCAAAAATGTTCTTTTTTCTGTACCAGGCTAGAGTAAACCTTACATTTTAACATGGAGTCTGTGGACAATGACTTATTTTTAGAGCCAACCTCTAGTGACCACTCAGAACTTTACTTCATTGGCTGGGTTCATTTTTCCACTACAGATTTTTCTTTATAGGATCATTGTTTTTGGGAGATAGGGGATCTTATTTCTAAATCACAAAGAACTTATGTAGAGTTTTTGTTCATTTTCCAAGACTGCTAAGAAATGGCTGTAGTTGCCTTTACGCATAAAGAACAAGAAAAGCACTCAGAGCGTGCAGTACTCTGCCAAAGTTGCACAGTCTTTGTATTTCTCACGGATGTAATCTTTAATAAAAAATTACTTTGCGCTATGCCCAGGTGTTGTGCATGCGTACATTATATACAGATAGCGAATCGTGTGACCTAAATATGTAGCGGGCGGTGGGAATTGATGAGATTCAGAAATACTCCCACAATTTAATCAGTTGCTTTGTGTCATTTCTGACTGATAAGTCCTGGTGGATTTGTAGTAGGAATGAAATCATGTGATCGTCAGCAGGCAGCTGATGTAGTGTTCACTTGTTGTCATAGTTACAGTGACGTCATGTCACTATTATGCAATGAATCCTTAACAAATCCGTGGATCCAGACTATAAGCTACATCACTGCCAAAATCTAATGAGGTGCTCCTTGTGTCATTTCTGACCTTCCCTGAAATTTTCATCCAAATCCGTTTTTGAGTAATGTTGTGCACAGACAAATACACGTACGCCAATCGTCACATAACTCCACCTCGTTCCTTGATGCAATAATTACGTACTTACTGTGAATCACAAGATATTTCCCAAAAGTAGACATACAATACACCATCAGTTTGACACCAGAAAAATAAACATTCTTCTGAACTACTAAAATGTGATGATCAGCAGTGGGTTGTTCTAACAATAACCATCTTTCTGTATACAAAAAAGGAGTTTTTTTATCTTAAAACACAACTCACAACACAGCTTGAACAGATCTTTGGAAAATGTCATTCAGAATCACAGCAACATTTGTAATTCTGGAAATGCCTGAAATTTCAGGGACGGTAACCTTCCTCAAAAGTATGTTTGACTTTTTTTTGTCACTTCAAGATGAATTGTAATAACTGTGGTGATCCCCTGACTTTTCCTGAGTCCACTTCCTGTGTTTTATTGCAGTCTCATAGAGCCACCATGGCTGTATGTTTATTAAAATACAATCTAGTACTTGTGTATTTAGATACCTGACAGAATTTCCCATAATAACCAGAGAGTCATGAGTTAAAAATTCCTGGCTTGACAGAATGAGGTTACTGTAAGAACAGTAGAGACAACAAAGTCAACATTTTATGCAGCAACGATCACAACCAAAATTTTTGCAAAGCCAAGGTTAGAAAAGGACATCTGGGTATAAGAATTGAACAAATTATAATGTGGGACCTGTACTATTTAACATCTGATGGAAAGCTAAGTTGTTATGTAGGAACTATATATATATATATATATATATATATATATATATATATATATATATATATATATATATATATATATATAAAGAATGACTACTGGAAGGAATACACTTTTTGCCCCATACTTTTATCATTGCAGTGTTCAAAAAAAATTGAATCCAAACTTGTGAGGAACTTCAGACCACCTTAAAAAGTACAGTAGGAGGAGGCAGGGCTAGTGGTGACCCTGCCTTACTAGGCCCGGTAGGTGTGACCCAGCAGAACAAAAACACACATGTAAGACCTTCTCCTGTGTTGTCTGTGAGCTTCTTCTTCCACCCTCACACATACACACCAACCTCCTGTCTCTGCACTGAGGACACCCCTGTGTGTGTGAGAGAGACAGAGTGGGTCCAACTATTTGTCCTGGATCTTTAATCCCTTTCATCAAGAACAAGCCTCACTGAGCCTCCACTCCTCATCTCACCGGGACGAAAACATGACCGACTCAACAACCAACATGCGGCTGAAGCTGCCCATCACCTGCTTCATACTCGAGATCATCCTCATCATCCTCTTCGGCGTGCTGGTGCAGTACGACCATGAGACAGACGCAAGGGAGTGGCATAAACAGAATCACTCTGACTATGAGAATGACTTCTACTACCGCTACCCAAGTGAGTGTCCTGTGAATGTCTGGAGGTTTAAGTCCGCAGATTCCAGTCAGGGTCAGGGGTCAAGATGCTTTTATTCTTTGAATTTAAGTCACAGCATCTAGATAAAGAATCTTGTAAGACTCCAGACATAAGTTTGGATGTTGCTTAACATCTTGACTTTAAAAATATAATCATGCATATTTTGAAATGGTTAAGACTTTGAATTTACCTCAGTGCAGCCAATTTATCAATTTGTGTTGTATTTTAGAATCAGTTTCATCTTCACTGGAGGATGCAAATCAGTAACTACAACTCCCATCATGCCATTTACTTTAAGAACATGCAATGCATATCAAAATTGAGAATAGAGGAACAAAATGCAGCAAATGTGTGAAAAAAAAAAATCTGTTGAAAATCCAGAATTTTGAGTTCAAACTCAAACGTGGACACTTTTTTAGGTGACACTGGTCCTTCACTAAATATGGTCTGTTTTAGAGTCATTAGTTCTTCAAAAAATATCCACTAACAGCCAAAATACTTCCAATAAAGACAGTATCGACACAGGACTTAAGATATAATGTTCAAATTCTTTAGCTGCAAGCTGAATGTCATGTTTAAGTAAGTTATGATTGAAGAACAAACTTTGAGTTGTTTAACTAAAAAGCTTGAATTTATGACTCTCCAGCTCACCGCAATAGAGAAAACATAACAAATATTGCAACATTGGAAAGCAATTTTGTTGTTTTTATTGCCTGTTGCTGTTGGGTTGGGGTGTGGCCTTGCCAAAATGTGCAAGAACTGGAGACAGTGTTTGTCTCACTAATCATACTGACCATAACTCACTAACACTGAAATCTTACCCTCTCTTGCATGCTCCTTCAGTGAGTTTAGCACTCTTGTAAGTATTCAGTGCCTTGCATGCAGCCTGTTCTTTTGTCAGCACATCAACACCATCATTTTGTCTCAGAAGTCCTGTGTTCTGTGTAAAAGACAAGAAACTGCTGAGTTGCATCACAAGCGGCTCTCTTGCCCCTAATTGGACGAGTCTATTCTTTGTGTGTGGACATTTCATGGAGCTGTCTTCCAGTCCGCTGCTGTCCCATAGAATCTGATCCATGAGTCTTTCTCATCACTAATTTCCTGATTTATATGAATTGATGGTGTAGAAAGACACATTCATTCTTTTTTTCTGCTACCATGCTCATTACTGCATTCATACAACATTTTCATTCACAATTGGTGTAAACAAAACTTAAAGTTGTTTAAGGACAAGCTTATGGTCAGTTTGACCAATTCCTATTTCCTATTCCCGAATTACTTTCTTTTAATAAGCAGGTTTTGTATGGTATAGGACTCAAACTACACTTTCGTTTGTTTTTCCCCAAATCAAATAGAGACTTAAAGTTTCATTCTTTGAATCACTAAACTACTTGTCTGACGATACAGCTCCACCTTAACTAACCTGACTGAGGGCTGGTGGGCGCGTCCTAACAAGTTAGTTACTGTCAGTGCTTTACCTACAGGCGTCTCTCTTTCTCAGGTGTGTGGTGTCCTGGGGCAAAGCTAAGAATGATGGGAACTTACAGAGTTGATTGACCTTTTCTTAACACTGTTTAAATCTTGAACTTTAGTGTTTCTCCTGCCTTCTTCCTGTCAGTCACTGAACTTTTCACCTTCAAGTAACTAAGCTGAGCTGAGACTGAGCTTACATGCAGGGTTTTGCATGTACACATTTAAACACCAGCAGCTTAAATGTTTTCTACTGAAGCCATAAATGCCTCAGAAACTGCATCAAAACTTCACAAAAACTAACTGTTAATAGCAAACCCTGATTAATTATTTAAATGCACTGAAATCTACCATAATGCATCAAAAATGTGATATGATCATGATCTGTAATTGCAAAAATATTGAGAAAAGTAACAGTATTGGTTGTTTATGAGGCCTAAAATGTAGAAAACTCATCAAAACATATTGGCAACATGCCAAAATGAAGACCTGCATTTAGACTTGTAACCTGAATATGCCCCCTGTGAACTGTTGCAGAAACTCATCTGACCAGAAAGCAGTTTGTTTTACATTAGAAATATTTACTGCACAAGGCACATCAAAATGCATAATCAGTCCTCCATAAGTCACCTGCAAGGATAGTAATGTCAGTTTGGTCCAAGAGAAGTGATCTCCTGAATTCCCCTCTGGCACCACCAGCAGGTTGCATTTGGTGGAGATGTTCATGCTCCCCTCAGGAAAATCACTTTACTCACCCCCATGTATCAGTATCACCAGGTCAAAGATTGCATTTGTTCTTTACTTTGATACCTACAAACTATTCACATCTGCAAACAGATAGGAATAGAATTTAGCTGTATCTTGTGTTGATTCCTAATCAGCAACTGTTAGCATGCTAACACAGTAAACTAAGGGCATGATTACAACAGTATGTTGGCATTGTTCCAGCATGTTGGCATGCTAATGTCATGTCAGCATTCAGCAAAAGCAAAGCAGAGTCTCTAAGACCCTTAGCCTGGTTGCAGACTCACTCTTGTTTTATTTTCTGCACTTGGTTGAATTTCCTTGTGAGAATCAAAAACATTCATCTTAACCAACATGTCCTTTAATCTTAAAGACAAAATAGATTTTCCGCTCTCCAAATCTGACACACAGGACGTGACCGGCAATTACTTCTATCAGAGTCCATCAATTTACTAGCTCAACTATCCACCCCAGCCATCTTTCCAAGATTTTATGAGACCAATAACATCACAAAACTCCTACCTTAACTTCTAGCAAAAAGCAAATCTTTCTTTCACAGCCACACGATGAAAAGCAGACAGTAGGTGGTTCGAAAGCTTTTAAAACCACTGAAGGTGACAGACTGAGATTAAGAAAACAAGGGCAGAGAGTAAAGGCTCATTAGATTTAATGGTGTCCGATAATATTTAACCCAACACTTTTGTCGTCAAGAGAGCTGAACCAGGAATTGACCTTCATGTGTCAGGGAAGTTTTCACAACCTAAATTCTCCATCCTTATTGCATGCCTGAAAAAACTGTGCAATTAACAGGCAAGTTCACACTTTACCGGGCATGTACATGTTTTTTTCCTCCCACTTTTTGACGGTATCAGAAGGCTGTGTAAGATCCACCAACAGTGGATTTACAATGTATGTATTGTCTGTTCTGTGTGTTCCTGTGAGATAATGATGGTATGTCTACTGAAAATACGCCTCGCAAGTCTCCCTCTTGCACAACAGAGGTGAACAAAGCAGTGATGAAAGAGGCTGTCCTGTGACTGTCTGAGAGGTCGAGGTTAGATCTCATTCCCTACAGCAGAAAAAATCATTCCTTTTAAATTGCTCACAAATAAGAAACAGCTGTTCCTGGCTGAGTGGAAACATATTTGTTAATGTGTATTGAATTAGACACTAAAAAAGCAACAATGTGGCATTGGGGTGAGATGATGGTTTAAAACACATAATATGCAAATATAAAAAAAATCAATGTAGGTCATTTTAGAGGCAGTTAAAATTCTGTGTTACATCTTCATCTAAGCCAGATTCGATTTCTTTTATCTGCTAGGTTTTGTTGCAGTGATGGTTTAATTTGTTCTTACAGTTTCTTGTTTACCCATTAGGAATTAAATAACTCTTTTATATTGTCTAATTAACGTAGTATTATAAAATTTAAAGGGAATGGTAGTTCAAAATATTATCACAGAAATCTGATGACAGTTAGACTGAATCTACCCCACAGAGCCTGTTATTGCTTTTATTGTATGATGTCCTCCTGGGCCACTGGGAAACGCGTGTATCTGGGCCAAAATGCCAATGGGGACGCTGGCAACACCTCCGCCTGGCCATGCCAATTAACTGTCACCATGGCGACAGCAGCCAGGGCACAGTGCAATATTGTGTTTGGCAGTTTGGGACAAATAATGAGAGTTAGAAAGCAGTGCTCTCAGACTGTGTAAACCAAGAGGAAGCGTCAGGGTGCAAGTTCAGAGAGTTAAGATCCAGAATGGAACCAGTTTCTGCTACATATGTGAAATGGGCTTTCTATACAGTGAACCAAATATATTAAAAACTTTATATTTTTAACTATTTCAGCAATGCTTTTCTAAGTGTGAATATCTTAATTGAAGACCGCTTGAGTCTCACTGTACAGGACTGAGACACAACAGAACCTGATGTCCCAGTTTACCAAAGCTTATGTAACGGCTCATTCAAAGAGAGCCTGATTTTAATGACAAAGCCCTCAAGTGACACAGTTGTGGGCAGTGAGTGGGTGCTTTTGTTGATGGAGGCTCTTGAGATGAGCATTTGAGGCTGATCTAAATTACTGACATCCTCCCTAAGTGCTGTCAGCACATACTGTACTACCACTAGAGGTTTAACTGACAAGGAAGTAAAGTAAATAGTACATTTTAATGTAATCTGTAAGCATTTATTTGTCAAACTATTTTGTCATTAAACTGGTTGTCTAAGTTTAGGTTCAGATGAAAACAGAGGATGCAGTTAAATAATGACGTGATTAGGCTTACCACATCCTGCTTGGGAACAAAAGGTGTGATTGTCTAATAAAGATAAATAAAATGAAAAAAGAACAAAATCCTCAATTAGTCATACTAATCAATACAGAGCAAGAGGAAAACTTACAGAAGTAGCACTACTACCTGAATAACATTTAAGATTTGCTGTTATTATTCTGAATGAATTATATTTAATATACTGACACAATAAATTCATACATTTTTGCTTCTAATTACTAATTACCCCCCCCCCCCCCGTTAATGAATTTTGTAATCTGACACAGTTTGCACATTTTTGCAAGCTTGAATTACTTGAATTACTTGAAACACAATATAGAATTTCTATTAGTCTCTACATTTTTTTTTTTACATTTTTATTTATTTTCTTAATCTGAGGTGTAATCAGCCAGTATTATGTGGCACATTTATTACATTTCTGATGACCTACATTTGTATATGCAAATTTTAAAGCAGCGATATTGCTGAAACATTCAGGTCCAACACCCAAAGAGAGTTTAGTGTCATCTGCATAGCAAAGAAACTTCATACTGAACACACAATTGATTGATTTTTTTTTTAACCTACAAATTAATGGATCCAGATGTGACTCTTGTGGAACTGGAATTGAGCATTCAAAGTGTGAATCCACAAGGATGTATTCACAAAAGTTGCTTTTTTTTCAGCACGAGTAAAACCAGTTCAGTCACACCTAAAGACCTCAAACCGTTTTCTCCCTTCAGCCGAGTCAAAGTAATTTATAACTTCTGAGTTTTTATCCTGTGATTAGGATTAGGAATTAGGAAATTAGACTGAAAACAACTAATATCTAGTTTTGGTCTTCCAGTCTCATGAGATCCTTAGGTTTAAGTTGTGTTTTCTACAACGTGCAGGTTTCCAGGACGTACATGTGATGATCTTCATCGGTTTCGGCTTCCTCATGACCTTCCTGCAGCGCTACGGCTTCAGCAGTGTGGGATTCAACTTCCTCATCGCAGCCTTCGCTTTGCAGTGGGCCACACTCATGCAGGGTTTCTTTCATGGCATGCATGGAGGCAAGATCCACATCGGGGTGGAGAGGTATCTGATAAACACAAACAGACATGAACCATAAACAGACATGATGAGTTGACGCATTTTGCATATTCGGTGTATCAGCATCAGCTGTCCTGTGCACATCCTGAAGCACATACATAAACAAGCTTCTTTCTTTCATTATTACCCTTAACTTTTGCCACACAATGACAGCAGCTCAATGTGCAATATATGACAGACAAATACTAAAACAAAACATTGCTTCTTCCAATTTCCAGAATAGGTGTAGTCCTTGAATGGATTTCACAAGGTTTAGAAGAGTTAATGTCTTTTTTTTTTTTTTTTTTTTTAGTATATCAATCAGCAGAGCTATTGTTTTAGAGTTCTTTCTTGCAAGGAATACGGGACAAAGTGCTGTACAGAAACCACGAGAGCTGTTCATTCATGTAAATTAGTTTTAGAATTGTATTGAAGTGTTTATTGCTCAGTAATTCAAGGCCTGTTTGAATGTCTTTAAGTTGCTTATCTTGTCTATAAAAGGGGCCTTAATTAATTTTTAGCCACTCTGGGAAATGGAACAAGTTATAATCACAGCAGTGACACCCTTCAAGCCACCTAATATATGCAGAACCAGGATTCACTCACCTTAAATATCAGTTTACCTTCAGTTCCTAAGAAAACATCTTAAGCTGCCAAATAGAACACTGCTAACCAGTAAACAAGTAGAACACTTTGTTCACCAGTTATCAAATGTTTTTGCTCAAAAAGATGCTGAAAAATTCTGTCGATGCTGTGGGTTCAACAATTGCTGACTAAAATTCTACTGAACAGTTCACTCTGCAATATGATATATACAAAAATACATAACAAACAGGATATATCTCTCAGGATATTTGCATTAACAAAGATGCTTTATGTTTTTTACATACTGTCCGTGCCCTGTGCAGTTTACTAACATCTCCTCCTGAACTCGTCTTTCAGTATGATCAACGCTGATTTCTGCACCGGCTCTGTGCTGATCTCATTTGGAGCTGTTTTGGGTAAAACCAGCCCAGTTCAGCTGCTGATCATGGCAATGTTCGAGGTCACGCTCTTCGCGGTCAATGAGTTCATCCTGCTGTCCCTTCTGGGAGTGAGTTCCTGTATAAACATATTATGTATTCATTCTAAAAGTGATAATTACATGAACATCTCTTTGGGACTTGGGTTGTAAAGCTATTAAGCATTTAACAGTAGAAGATTTTGGTCTAAAATTCTTTTTTCTTTACCGGTCTTTTCAACTATATTCATCGACTCTGCTCCTGCACTTAATGGGGCTTTTCAAACCAAGTTGTGAATTAACTTTCTTCCAGACCAAGGATGCTGGAGGCTCCATGACAATCCACACGTTCGGAGCCTATTTTGGCCTGATGGTGACCCGAATCTTATACCGGCCCAACCTGGACAAGAGCAAACACAGGAACAGCTCAGTCTACCACTCTGACCTGTTTGCTATGATCGGTAAGTACCACGCATAGCTGGAACTTTCTTTACAACATTACATTACTTAAACTGATGTGTTTCTAATATTAGTGCAAAAGCGTTCTCACTTAAAGGAGTAACTATACCCAGGGTAAAAATCCTCTCTTGCACAGTTAAGTGCTAACTACAAGCTCTGTCAGCACCATAAAATATACATTCTCATCCTTTGATTTCATTCCTAGTATAAAATCCTTCAGAAGTGGCAGCTAAACATGAGCATTTATAGTGCTGGGGGAAATTTTGCGATGCTCTCAGTATTTACTTAAACTATCTTTAGGAATAACTCACTAAAATGTTGCTTTTACTTCCACATAGGTACCATCTACCTGTGGATGTTCTGGCCCAGCTTCAACTCTGCAATCACGGCTCACGGAGACGACCAGCACCGCACAGCCTTGAACACCTACTACTCCCTGGCAGCCTGCACTCTGTCCACTTACGGCATGTCCGCCCTCACAGCTCACGATGGCAAGCTGGACATGGTGAGAACACAGGGTTGTTACTCCTGAACTAAAGTACGACTTCTGAAATCACATTAAGAAAACGTAATCAGCTTTAAGAATCATACCGTTACTATAGTAAAGGTGAAGATGTTGAAGTCAAGACAAAAGACTGAAAGAACCAGAAAGGTTTTTCATAACATCTTGATTCATTAGCAGCAGGGTGGATCTCAACTTATCAGGCTTCAAAACACATGACAGAGTTACTCAAGAGCTGATGAATAAATCACCTGCAGGTTCACATCCCTGAAAAAATGTAAACTGTGGTTCAGTCACATGGACACTCACTGTCAAACTCATCTGTCAACAGCAAATGAACTTGAAATCTAGAAGTGACGCTCCTGCACTGATACTAATCAAAAGCTGGGAGGGAAATACATTCAGAACAGTAACTTCACAGAGGGTGTGTAGATGCCACATAGTGTAAGGCACTGATAGTAACAACAAGACAATCACCTGAAGGGATCAGCTTGTCTCTACGTTCCACCTGTTTGCTGCCACACAGTGAGAAAGAAGCTGCAATATGTTACAAATCAGAGAGTCTCATCTGTTGCGTACATGCATTTTTCAAGTCACTCCTTCAGCAGCAGTGCACACCCATTTCCTTACACTACACTTAGTCACCAAAGACAGGAAAGTGCAACTTTGTAATTTTGCAGTTGGCCAATCTTTTCACGAAAACAAGGCACAATGGGACCTATTTTTTACTATCACACATGTTAAATCAATGGAGACAAAAATATGTCTTTGTCTTCGATAAGAGAGAATAAGATTTATTATTATGAAGTTGGTCTTTAATTTGGCTGTATGCACAGTAACCGTATCTGCTATTTTTCATGTGACTAATATTTAAATTGGCAAATGATTCGTGTGTTTATGCAGCGTTTGCTTAAAGCCTCAAGTGTTTTTCTTTGAGTTTGTTTCTAACTGTTGGTGTTTTGTAGCTTTTGAACTGCTCAGTGGCTAATTTGAATCAGCTGGCTGAGTCAGCAATTGGCAGGGTTTCTTTAGAAAAGCTGTGGTAATGAGCTCCACTCCCTTAACATACCTGTGAAATCTGTTTGCACACAGGTAGTCACATATAACTCTTTCCCAAGAAAAATAGAAATGTTCTCACTAGTACAAGTAGAAGATCAACAATAACTCTTTGTTTTCAGACTGACAGAGACGGGGTAGGAATGTTGGCTCAGAGATTGCAAACAGTCATACACTGTAGAGTAGAGCCACAGTGCAGCACAGTGCCATAAGAGCAGGATTAACATGTATTTAAAGATGTAGTATTAGGAATCCTACTGTATTCTCAAAAGATGCCTGTTGTCTCCATTTTAGGTCCACATTCAAAATGCTGCCCTGGCTGGTGGAGTCGCAGCAGGAACAGCTGGTGAAATGATGCTGACGCCTTTCGGCTCCATGATTGTTGGTTTCTTGGCAGGAATCATCTCTGTTCTGGGCTACAAGTACCTCTCAGTAAGCATGGTTCAGCAAAAGATATAAAAGGCAGAGCTGGTATAGGGGGAAAAATGGCCAAAGCATGGCGAAAGCAAAAATACACTCTCAGCTAATCTGTAAAAATATGTCGACATCTGTGAGTGTTTTTACGTTTGTAACAAATTGCAAATATTAGAATAGAATATAGAACTGATATGCTGTATTGATCCCCAAGGGGAAATTCTGCTTTTAAGGTAGCAAGCAGAAAGAGTAAAGTAATTGATACCAAAAATATAAAATATATGAATATAAAAGAAAAGTACAGTGAAATACAAAATGCACAATAAAGTGTAAAATATACTATGAAAAAATACTAAGTTTATAAATGTGCCATAAAATATCAAATACTAATAAAATATACAGTGAATGAGGAAATTAAAGTCCTGTAAACAGCAGTGCAACAAGCAGTTACAAAGCAGAGACTGCTGAGAGCTCTCTGCCCAGGAGAGGTCGAGAAGAAAAACAGATTTATTGCGGTGGGTAGGAATGATTTCCTGTAAATAAATGGTGAAACTTGATTTCACCTGGAGAATACAATCAAATGCGTGTTGTATGGGATTTGATTTCCACTGACAATATTACTGTTCATTGACCTGCAAAGGACTGTGGATAAAAGTTTTCATTAGATGGCACTGGTATAAGAGAAAAACATGCGTTTGATATGCCTTTGTTGTCAGCATTCACCCTCCAGTTTCACTTTCTGCCACATAATTCGTCCCCTCTTCCTTGCTTCAGCCCATCCTGGAGGAGAAGCTGAAGATCCAAGACACCTGCGGGGTTCACAACCTGCACGGCATGCCTGGCATCCTGGGTGCTATTGTGGGAGCAGTCACTGCTACTGTGGCAACCACAGATGTTTATGGCAACGGGTAAACAGTTCATTTGTGCTTTCATTTGATGCAACATTTTCCCAAGTCAAATCCACATTCACGCACTTTGTAAACTACACGTCTTAAAAAAGGATTTGCCAGTAGGTATCATATGTAGAAGAAAGCAGGAAACTTCAACAAGCTGTAACTTAGGGTAAAATTACAGAGGTGTTTGTCCTGAATTTCCACATTTTTCTTTTGTAAGCAGTTTGAATGAGATGATATCTGTAGTTCAAAAACAACAAGCAAGTGCCTGCAAAAGACAGTAAATGTGTGGTTTTCTCCAGCATAGCGCGCTGCATCATTGTTGCTTTGCTGTAATATTTATAATCTCACCAACTGTGAGAACTTGTGAAGTCAAATTACAACTGATACTGCTATTAAATGCAAGCTGAGCCGACTGTGTCCCTCTGTCTATTTCAGCATGGAAGACGTGTTCCCTATGATCGCAGGAGGAAAAACCGCATCTTTCCAAGGTGGTATTCAGGGCATTTCCCTTGCTGTCACTCTGGGCATCGCCCTGCTGGGAGGCCTTATTGTTGGTAAGCATTACGTCTTTCTCAAATAAATCACAACTCTCTTCCACAAGCAAGAGTTGGTTTTCATTGATTTGGTGACTCCTAGGCTTAAAAAGTCGAACTTAAAAAGGTATGTTTTCTTAAGAAGGTTTGACAGGTATTTAAGCAGCATCTTACCTGATGTCTTGTCAGATGAGGCAGGTCAACACATTGAAATATCGTCCTTTTAATGCTGCAACAACTCAAACTTTTTTCTTTTCCATTAAAACACTAACTGACAAGTGCATTCTTTAATACAAGTAATATTGGCCTAATTTCCCATGTGACATTTGTTTGCTCATTACAAATAATCTCTCGTGTCATGTTTAGGTTTCATTTTGAAGCTGCCCATCTTTGGCCAGCCTCCTGACACCATCTGCTTTGAGGACAGCATCTACTGGGAGGTGGGTTGGATTAGTTTTCAGCAAAGATCCTGTGCTTCTTATGACTAGTATCAAATGACATGATATGAGTTTCAAGAGGTTATTATATCATAATGGATCCTTACAATGAAATGCTGTACTCTAAGTTTTTGATAACAGTTTACTTTATAGCGCTATATGTCTCTAATGTTTTCTCAGTAATTTCCTCATAGGGTTCCATGTGAGGCTCAAAATTTGAGAAAATTTTCAGAAGAAAGAGCAGAAAGATGAATCTATCTCTGCATCAGTTTTTCTTGGTGTAAAAAGTGTCCAGCATTTAATTTTACAGCCACAAGATGGTGATATTACCGCAACAATCAGGCGTCAGTGACTGTGATGTTGCTGATCTGTGTCAGATTAAACAGTGCTGCTGTTTGACCACCTGGTGGCGCAAATCTACCATCCCACAGTGTGCTCAACCAGGTGGTTTACAGGAACAGGATCCCTCCTGGATGATGTCAGGCCTTTTCACTAAAAGGGCTGACGTCATTTCGATTTCCCACCAGTTGGTTGTATATCATGTCTTATGCTCATCATTCATTCGTTTCTTTTATATTTATGCATACGAGTGTTTGAATGTGCATTCTCTAGACTGTTTTCTGTTGAAATAAATGCGGATAGTTTCCTCTCTTTCAGGATATATCACATAGTTTTACTCATCATATAAAGACACTCAATAATGCTAGAATAAAGTTGTCCTTTAAATCTGTTTTCAATCCGTAGAGTGTGACAATCAGTTTAAGAGATAAGAGATAAATGAAGATGTGAGTCTAAGCACACAGAGCAAATATTTTCATATCCTTTAAAATTATTTCATTTGAATTCATTTCTACAATTTGACCTTTGTATATCTGATGCATTCTCTGTTGTCTTCTTGCATAAATGTAGTAGATAATTAAATTTTCTATCTTTAACTCCAGTATCATCTATATTCATTTTAATTTTTTAAAGAAATCAGAAGGAGAAACAAAAGAGCGACCTGGAGTATGTTGACATTTAGAGACATGGCACGACAACAAAATTAGTGACATAAAACCAAAAATTAGGTGCTAAGTTGCACCTTGAAAAATGATAATTACACTGAGTTTAGTCTGGAAAATGAGAGGATATTTGGGACCAGATGAGGTTATTAAAGTCTAGAAACTCACTTATCTCACCCTCTCTTTTCTGTGTCAGGTGCCCGGAGAGGAGGCGAGTCATGAGGACCAGATGACCGCTGTGAGGACGGAGGAGACCGAGAAGCTCAACAGTTAGACGCACACACTGTGAGGTTTTAACATCCTAGCACTTGACACCCTGTAGTTTTTTTAAAAAAAACAAAAAAAAATGAACCTTCATTGTGCTCATGTCAACTGCCAAACTGTGTGTTATAAATGTAAAAATTAGAAAGTTGACCTTTTTTTTTTTTTTTAAACTCTCAAAATTTAAAATAAAAATCTCTTAATGCTCATGGACAGCTTCAACCACTAGAGGCTGATCTGGAGCTACATTACTCTGTGCTGCAGGCCTGTGAAAAGGCTGCATTGGGAAATGATGTGTCTGTTTGTTGAAACATGTTTTCTAACTGTCTCCTAAACCAAGCCAAGACAAGGACACAGAACTTCATGTAAACAGCCATTTTAAACCAAAGACGAAGCTCTGAAGACAGAATATCTTCATTTAATAAACAAAAAGGCCCGAGTGGGAAACAGATTTTAAAATATAGGTTACATTTTATAGTAAAGACATTTTGTTTATTCTATTTTCTTTATTTCAAATAAAGAATTTCATGCAAAAACAATGCAGAGGCATATGCATTTTCTCCTCGTAGTTTAGGGATTTGGGGGTTTTCTGCAATTTTATATTTCATATTAAACTGTATATGATTAGTTAGAAGAGAAATGCTACTGTTGTATTAGATATGTACCTTTATGTATTTTTGTGTTGGATTTCAGTAACACCCAACAGTTTTTTCTTGATTGGCCTAAGTTGAATTGGGAATAAATGGTAGCTGCATTAAATGTTTGAAACTGTGTTATATAAAATTATTTTGAAACACAACATCAGATTATTTTTTGACAAAGTAAACTGTTCTAAAGTTGACTGTGTCTCATTTATTATTTATTACATTTATTAAATGTATGCTTGCATTCTAATCAAGGGTGAATCAAAAGTGGAATGCAGTGATCACCATAATTCACAAATCACCACCAAAATTACATACATACAGAAGTCTGGCACTATTTAAACTATTACAAGATTCTGTAATTTTATAAAATGTGGGATGGAGGCGAGTGGCTGTGCAATCAAGTCTCTGCTTGTTATGATGAAGGCCAGTCATCATTAGTCCTATTTTCCTGAAGGCTTAATGACTGTGTAGCAATCATGGCAGAAGGGGTTAATGCTTCCAAATCCAGATGGGGTTTGTCTCTCACTGAGTAATTTACACAGTTTTACTTTTGAGGATGAAACAGTCGAAGAAAGCGGGTGTCCTTGTAAGATATGGTCTCCTCAGGGCCTGTGTATGAGAGGTGATTAATGCCACTAGGGAGGAGAGGGGAAGAAGCAATATCAAAAACAACCCACTTGTGCTTTCTTTGTATATTTTGGCGGATGCTAAGACTTAACAGGACGCATTCTGAGCATATGATGCAGCAATGTTAAGAAACATAAAAAAACTAGGCATACTGAAATAATGTATTCCTTTTACTGCCTGAAAAATTGTAACTTATTCTAAGTGATCAGAAAAAAAATTTTGTCCAGTGAGGATTATCCACAAATCTGCTTATGCTATATCATATAAAAATGTCCCAATTTGACTTTCAAAATAGTTTCAGCATCATCAAAGCATTTTCTTCTGTACAAAATGTATTAATCATAAGTTTCCATGGTTTACTGAACTAATGCAGTGTCTTTTCATGATGAAGATACACGAGTAAAAACAACATTGCACTTGATGTCACATAAAGAATCATGGACGCCACAAAGACATTCATCAAAAATCATGGAAGCAAAAATATCATGAAAAAAGACAAACATGAAACATATCCAAAAGATGTCTTTAATTTACACTATACAGCAGGATGGTACACTCACCTTTATCCATCTCAATGTGTTAAATCCCTACAAGCAAGTGCCTTAAAAATACAGTCTGTGTATGTGATAAAATTTTGAATGCTTTTTTTATATATATAAAAATGCACAATGTTGTGGACATCAAGTGACTGGTTTCATTTAGGACAATGGACGACTTGTTGTTTTAGTGAAGCAGAAGTTCAGTGAAATTCCATGACTCTTTAAATCTTCATTCACAGCTACCACTTAGAAGACAGAAATCAAGCCGCAAAGATCCTGCTAAGAGTTACACTTTTATTCAAATTAAGATCAATACCAGCTCTCCACAACTCTTAGGAATCACTGAATGTATGAAAATGTCACACATATTAATAATTGCGACCACCTCCTCAACCTAAACCGCCATGTGGGTAATTTGTCCACAAGACGAGTGATGAGCCACAGAAAGAATAAAAAATTGCGCTTGGATAGTTAACTGTCCTGATGTGACAGTGCTACAGTAAATGTTTGGGGACAAACTACTTATTAGGTTTAGGGATGCATGGAAGTTGATTGTTGGTTAAACAAATACGTCATTAAAGTGGGAGTGTTTTGTTGCTACGGACGAGGTTTTGGACCTTTAATAGTAAAAATAAATAAATAAAAGAAACCAAAAAAGCACTGACTATATCAAACAGGGAACAATCAGTGGTCACCCATGGTAAAGTTCAGTGTTTTGTCAGCCCATCCATCCACCCTGACCTCCACTATAACAATGTCACCTAAATTCATCCTTTGCTTCTGTCACCACTGCTGCCTCCAGTACTGAACGTGAACTCCACCTTTTGTATTATGTCTGCCAGGTGGCACCATATAGAAATATATATTATTTGGGAGCGTTTGAAACGAATGAAACAACTGATACTGCCTCACATGACCTCTGGAAGTTATAAAATAAAAAGTAGCTATGGGTTGGTCCTCAGTTTTAGAGAACCTTTTTACTGGGTGGACAGTGTCATTAATCCTGCATTTAAATGCATCATTTTTTGAAAAACAACTTCTTTATTTGCTTGTTGAAACAAACAAAGTTATAATATTTTTTCACTCTGCTTTAATAATAATAATATCGTAAGTTTCACCTTTGATCAGCAAGCTATTTGCATACCCTGATGTTTTCCCTGTTTGCCTGCCGCTGTGAGGCATTAATCGCCCCTTATATAAGGGCCCCTCTGAGGCTGCAGGGGCCTTGTCTGAACCCCCACCCGATCTGGTGATGGTACCTCGACGTGAACAGGCGCTGCAGCCTTTTCCCAGGAACCAGAAGACAGGTGGACAGCTGTTTACTGAATAGGCGCTCATACTGAAGAGCTTAATTGAGCTTCATAGAGCTAATTAAAATGCAAGGAAAAAAAAGAAAGAAAAAATAATCATGATTATGGTAATTATTCTATTGTCTAATACGTCTCCTAGAGATGTGCTTGTTTGGCATCATACCTGCAATATGTGAAAGACAATGGAAGAAAAAGTTAAAATCTTTTGTGGCTGTCAAGCATGTGTGCCAAAGCTGTTATTATATTAGAAAAATATCATTATGTTAATTGTTTTAATTCTTATTGCCTAAAATGTATCGTTTAGTGAGCTGCTATAATAACTGCACGGTAACATCTAATTAGAGGCTGCATGAGAAATTGTCTTTGAGTTTAACATAAATTATAACTCTGAATAGAGCTTTCGAATGTTTACTATACATAATGGAGCTCAAGATGAAGTCCTTATTGTGTTCAGCACAATCTTAAAACAAAGAAATGCGCAAGAAGATGTTTTGATTACAGAGGTGTGGAAGTGATTTACCAGGATACTTAATGACTACATCTACATTCAGTTTGGAATTTACCTCTAGTTTGTCACTATGTTGTACATTTATTCATGACACAATGAAGTTTTATGGAGACACATCCCTTAAAGAAACCTCCAAATGACCTTGATATTTGTAAAATTCCATCTGCAATCTTTTCTAAATGTGCTGTAATAATGCACAATTTCTTGCGTTCCTTCAATGAAACGTCACACATAAATCCAGATGACAAATTATACTCTTGACCTTATCTCTTCAGTCGTCAACATGCAGCCGTTGAGCAAGGCACGGCATGGGAATGGTGCTGATCGGCCCTCGGGCTACATGGGGTGGTCCTAAAAGCAGCTGTAGCCTCCTGTGGCTCAGCCTCCAGCTCGTATGTGATTGTTGCCCTTAACGCTGCTCTGGAGGTGAACATAATGGATTAATGGGCTCCCTCAGGATGTCCTGGGCCCCTGTGGGAGCTGAGGAGGCCATAATAGGCCAAGGCTAAAACTGCTATGTGGATTTGACACGCTGACAGGACATGTGACCCCGATAAGATACATACAAACATGCATCATTCTATCTCGAGATAACCGTGAACCCTTCTTAATCTTCTTGAAAATCCCTGACAAGATAAAGCACCTCATATCCCAATTTACTCATTCATAAAATTCATAGTATTTGTTGAAAACAAGTCGGAGCATCAATGTTTGTAGCATGTGAGGTGTTTGAAGCAATAAATGTAATATGTGCATACATGTGAAGGAGTTGGAAGCACAACTGTTCTTATTGTTGAATAAAAGCAAAGAGGACCATTAAATCCAAACTTCGTGTACTTTTGGGTAAATAGACTTCATATCACTTAAGAAGCAGCAATAATCTTTTGATTGCATAATTATTCCATGAGCTTTGCTGAGATACTTCACAGCAAAAATTCTGGTTGTAAATTGCACTCGGAGAATAAATATCAACACTTTGTAGGTGCATCTGGAAGTGCACACTCATCAGAGATAATTTAACACTCGTTACAGTCGTCATAAAAGTCATATCAACTCTCCAATCAACACTTGTCAGCTCTAAATAATAATCAACGGTGAGAAAAACAAGTGGATTCAGAAAATCTTGATGGAGCAGCACAGGTAGCAGCTATGTATTGGGAAGCAGATCTAAGAAGCAAAATCTAAGCGTAAAGCTGCATTTTGGGGCTTTGGTGGTGTTTTTTTTTTCCGTTTAGTTCCAGATTATATCCCCAAACAAAGCTGTTGTCGCGGCTCCCTCGTCACTATTCTGGAAGGAGCAGAGGCCTGCTGGGAGGTTGTGACTGATGCCAGCTAAGCAGGGTGATGATGGAGCAGGGCTGTCGGTGGGGGGTGCTGACTAAATGCAGGAAGTTGTTCAGCTGGAGAGGGTTTCAGCCACTTGACAGAGGGGAAATTGCCTTCAGTGCTTCCACGAGTACATCGGAGTGCTTCACTTGAATTTCCTCCCTGAAAAAAAAAAAGGCCAGCCGTGTGAATGCCAAATCAACAAAAGTGTTGGCAGTGTTCGTTTCGGGCCCCTCGAACGTTCAACTCTTTCATGGCTCGTCCGTGGTCGACAAATCCTGCGTGTGAAAGCAAAGCGCAACCTGGACCTCCCCCTCTATCAGGTCCAGCATGAGAAAAACTGATGATGACAGTGATGGAGATTCATATAAAACGATATTCTCTCGTGTACAGAAGATGCGATTTGTAGAACACATAATGTCACAAAATATTCACAAGCAGAAATGAAAAATGATCATTTGGAGGGTATGATTTTCAAGATTGTATACTAATTTCTTGATGTTGTTATGCACACAAAAAAATGTGTGTTTTGACATTTGGAAGATTTTTTTCTCCCTCCAGATTAATATTTTGGCTGTACCAGATTCAATATGTCACTGACAGTTGTATAAAGTGGCTGTGAAATCTTTTCCATTTTTTTAAATGTAAATTTATGAAATGGTACACTATGTTAAAGTGTTTATGCTCCTTATATTTTTTGGATTAAATGTATTTTTCCAGTTCGTCACTGCAATGCCATTTTGAGATATTAGAATGGAAGAATACATTTCTTTAAAAAGCTGGAGTAGATTGACGAGAAAAAAAGTAAAATGAAAGGAAATTTGTCCTCAAATCAGGCGCAAAAATCTTCAAAAGAGTTTTTTGTCCAAGAACCAAGACACACGTTGCCCCCTGAATTAAAGATTCAATATGAAACACATTTTATCACAAATCCACAGAAACATTAAATCAATTCCTGCCACTTTCTACATTAATAAGCAGCTTTACTCTGACCTCATTCTAAAGGTCTCAATTACTTAATTCCTTTAGGTCATTATATCATTGATGTGCCACTCTATAACTCACACTTCCCTTTATCCTTCCTCAAACTGCATACTAGGTCTTTAATTCTGCCTTAGATGACTAAGCAAACCCAAATTTTAGGCCCTTAGATAGAACAAAAAAAATCTTTTGCAATTAGGAAGATCTAAAGAATCATATTCATCCTCTGGCTGAATGACCATTGTGAAAGGAAAGGATCACATTTAGGGCAGAATAGGACAGCCTCTAATCCCAGAGTTCCTGCGAGGTCCCCTGGCTTAGCACCCCGCGCTCTAACAAGGCCTCCCACCGGACCCATTACAAGAGGAAAAACCAACAAAGGCAGTTATTACACACTCCTTATGAAAGACACCAGGGGTGAAGGGGGGCAAGCCGGACAGCATTGGAACAAAGGAGCACTGACCGACCCCATCCACCACCACCACCGCCCGCCCGCCTACTCGTCCGAAATCAGCCCCTTCCACCACATGCATGCCTCTGAGCTGTGGGCATTGTGGAGGTGCGTGACTCGAGGGGGTCGGCAGAGGTTGGGAGAGGTCGGGGGCTTCATGGCCGGTTAATTGAGTGAGCCCTTGAGGGAGCATGTGGCTCAGTAGGGTCTCACCAGGGGCCGAGTCAGAGCTGCGAACGAAGGGGAGCAGCTATGAAGTCACGCTAGACTAGATGGGGGAACACAATGCACACATGCACGGTGATGAGGTGACATGAACAAACTCAACACTTCCAGCGCTGAGATCTCAGAACTGATTCTTGAGTTCTGTTTGGGCTCCTGCAGGCTAGAGCTGTACGACATGGTTAAATACACCAGATTTAAGTTGACTGTACGCTTCACACTAACCCAAATATCCTGAGTAAGTGTGCTTTTACACAGGAGTCTATCTGAAGAGTTTATCATGAGAGGTCTAACAGGAAGGTCTCATCAATAACATCACTGTGTAGGATAACAAACCTTTCTTTGTGTACAACTTCTGACAAATTAATGAAAGATATTTCTTAGTGCATAACGTATAAAATGCACAAAACATAAGATTTTTGTTGTAAAAATGCAATTTCTGCTCATTCTTCTGTTTCGTAATGAAAGAAAAGGGATTTACGAAGCTTTTCCTCGAAGGTTGAGGGTTAGAGCAACTTTGTGTGATCTTGCTGTAAAAAAAGAACTGCTGGTACTTAGTTTTCAAAGACTGTTTCTAGCTTTACTGAAAACTGCAGTCTTCCTTTTCCTTAAATAAAATGTTAGTAAATAAACTATTTCTAATCAAGTACTACACAAAGCTGATACCCAGATGATTATGGAATGAGCGTGATATTTTACTTCAAAGACCTTTTGTGTGAACAAACGTATGTAAAACTCGATAATGTCAGACTTCATCCTCAGTTCGTGAGAAATTAACAACAAATATATCTTTCAAGGCAAGAGTTTTGCAGAAAGACATACAGAGAAGAGCCCAGCCACGTCAGAAAATAACTGCCGAAGCATTTATAATCCCTGCAGGACTCTTCCTACTACAATTTCTCTGAGTTTTAATATCAAACTTCCGGAGTCGAATCTTCCCGCAGATCACACTCATCATCATTTGATCATTTGAATTCACTCAGCAGACTCCAGTTATTCAACCTCAATGCATCATACATCTTCATATTAGATGAGCCCTCCCTCGACTCCATTTCACTACACCATAAAGCTGCGAAAGAACAAAGATAAATCAGACTTGTTTAGAGGACGTGACTTAAACTTGTTCCATGTGAGATTCTCCATATTTTAACACCGCTTCTACAAAAATCAATCTGAGGTTATTTGGAGGAGATCTAAAGAGCACAAGTGCTGGATTCAGATCTTGACAGTGCATATGGCATAAAATTATTAATTCATTCAACCTTTCAGACCATCCTACTCGGTAGTTAAGCCCTCGCTATCTGTGTTTGAAAAGGTCCCTGAAGAAATCGAGGGGGGACTCACCCAATCCTCTTCTCTTACTCCCCTCACACTGAACATTACCTCATTCTCATCAGCGAAAAAGACAGAAAAGAAGGCTACTGATAAAAGACCGAGGAGAGAGAGAGAGAGAGAAAAAACTGAATCCGATACAATCGAAAGAGAAAACGACGGCAAGAGGAAGAGATGGGGGGCATGCGTTAATTAACGAGCAACTAATCTCAACCAAATTAATAACCGGGTCGTGGATGTGAGGAAGAGAGGGATGAAAGGAGGAGAGAGGAAAAAGAAAACAGAGAGAAAAGATGTAACATGATGGGTTTGGGTACGCCGATGGGAATTTTGTCCCTGTCTTTTCCCCATAACCCCTCCTAACCTCTCCCATTCTCCTCAGTGCTCCGATCACAAACCCTCTTTGTGGCTCTCCCAAAAACCCTTTATCGGATGCCAATTTGCATAAAGGCAACAAGCAACAACACTTTTTTTTCTCTCCTGTGGGATAGGACAGCAGCAGCTCCTCCCCTAGCAATGGAATTGCAATTCTTCTTGTTTTAGGACACACACATGCACACACACACACACACAGGAGCATACGTGCAGGATGGCATGACGATGAATGTGCTTGTTTTATGATTCCCTCGGTGCACATACTGTACGCTTTTTTTGTACAGAGCTCGCACACGCATATGCCGTGCGCACACACATGCACACGGTCATTGCTCCTGCATTCATAAATGCAGCATGAACACACACACAAACACGGAAAGAACCCCTCACACGGCTCCCTTTTGAGCGTAATTAAAACAGGAGGTGCTCACACAATACGCTTTTGTCTTAGGGCATGGCAAGGAGAGGCGGGGCGAGGGGCCACTGCATATTAATTAGGAGGCTATGGTGTGAAAGCCAATCAAGCGTGTTAAACAGATGACATACTGGGACAAATATGGCACTACTTTCTTGCTGCTCTCCCACGGTGGCGCACGGATACAGGCGGTGCGCGCTGCCACTTCCGGCGATGGCACGTTGCCAGTGGTTGGAAATTAGCAGCAGGAGCTGTTGGGATGAATTAGCGGCCTGAACAATACAGGAGGCTGTGTGCTACGCAGCAGGGAGACAAGAGGTGGCTGATGGCGTGAATGTCAAACCAGTAGGTGGCGATCTTGAGTCGAGCAAGCCCAGACCTGCACAACAGCTCTTTTAGGTTTTTTTTTTTGTTTTTCCATAAGCCTCAAAATGTACATTCAGACCTGAGGTGTAATTAAATGAATGTAATCAGAAAGGTATGCTTTTGGATTTGCGCTGAAGGGTTTTCACAGGCGACAATAAAGAAATGAAGAAAAAAACCTCACCTGGAACGCACGGCGCCCACTAAGAGACTTTACATTTAAACTGTATGGAAAACAATACTGGAGACAATAACCCCCACATCTCCATTGAGCGCCCGGCTGCCAGCATACAGTATTTCCCTGACAACAAAAACCGTTAGTCTAGATTTAGCGTCAGATGTTCATTCCAAAGTGGACACATCTGTTTGGTTATCAATAACGAAGGGACTGTTTGGCACGCTGGCAGCTCGCCTCTTTTTCTTCCATTCACAACTCTGTTAAAGGAGAACAATTCAGGTGTTATAAATCACCAAAAGGGGAGCGAGCCAGCGAGAGGCTGACAGGCTGTACAGTTGCAGAGGGAGACCTCCAGCACCCTGCCACAGTTTTTTTTTCTTTTTTTATCCGTCAGGGCCACCCAGCTTCATTGACGTGGGCGATCCCAACCTCCGTTTCTTTGTTTTTGCTGCTCAATTTCCCTTTTCTCCAGGTCTCCTTTCTCTAGCGTTCAGTGTTTGGTTGTGAGGTTTATACCCCATTTCCTTCACGTCCTTTTTTTCCATTCGTTCCTCCTACATGCCAATTGAATTTGTCTTATTGGGTTAATCTCTAATGCTCTTTCTCTGTCTTTCTTTTCGCTTGGGCCTATCCCCACCTATCCCTTCCTCTTTGCTTTCCCCTTCTTTGCCAACTCACCCCTCCGCCGTTTTCACCCTCCCTTTTCTCTTTCTCACCACCCATCCCCCCCCCTCCTCCCTCAGCTATACCCAGCCCTCTCTGCCATTTCCCCGGTAAGGGGGCACTTTGCTGCTCCTGTCTTTCGATCTCCGCTGTTGGCACTCAGTTCTGAGCGGCGGGCCCAGTGTGTGTGGAGGGGAAGCTGTGTTTGAGCAAACGGGTGCCCACGCCTGCCCCCGGCGCCACAAAGGAGGCTTTCTTTGCCTATCAATGGCTTCCATTAACGCCGGGCCCTCTGCCTCTGGAGGGGATGTCAGGCTTCCCGAGATGGCACACAGAGACGGCCATTAGAGGCAGGAAACCGGGGGCAGGGGCATCTTGGGAGAGCTGCCAGGGCAGAGGAGGAGGGACAAAGAGGGCATGAGGTGGCGTTTTGTGTTCTATACTCAATGCTGTGCATATACAGACGCAAACTCCCAAAAGGACACATTTATTCTCTCACACACGTGAATTGATGCATGCATGCATGTGTGTGTGCGCTCCCTCGGGTTCAGCTGCTGCAGGCTTTTGAGGGCTGAGCTTGTGTTTTAGGGGTGAACTTTCAGATCTTTTGTGCTGGCAACTGACAAAAATGAATCTGAATGCTCTTTTGGGTCTATTTCCTGATTCTACATTTAGCACAAGCGAGTAAAAAGTATAAGCATTCTGGCAAGTCCTTCCTCAGGATAAGTCGTTTTTGTGTGAACCACAGTGAGTTATTTAATTCATCAGCAGCCAGTGCATTTACATTTCATAGTATATATAGATTATGGAGCTTTATGTCCCAATACAACTCCTATCCAAGTACAAGCCACGCATTCTTACGTGTTTATAAAAAGGCTCACCATATTCTATACTTTCTTAATTTCCAAATAACATCTAATTTCTGAAATCCAAAGAAAAGGCTTTTTAAAAAATAAGGAGTAATATATCATAATACTAAGCTGTTCGTGTTTTTAAAATATGTGTATTATATCAGCCAGATTATTTATTTAAACATCTTGTCACTGATCCCTGTCAGACATTATTTTAACAGCAGAATTTTTTAAAAAAAATTCTAACTTCAATGATATCCTAAAACATCTGGCCATTTTAGCAAACACTATTCCAACAAGAGTAAATAATGAATTTATTTTTAATGGTGGATTAATTAACATTTGGTGCTGCAGTGACATGTCACCCGGTGCGACAGTGTGATTCACCGATGTGTTTTTAATGTGTTTTGGGCAGCAATGGAGCTCAGTGGTGCAGAAAAATAAGATATATCAAGTTTTAAATGCACACAGAACATGGTAGTTGGATTAATTCAGCATTTTTTGTCTTTTCGGAGGATTTGTTTCCAATTTAAAAAAAAAAAAAGACCAAAAATGTGCACTGCTATGGAGACATTGATGAGACATTTGTGGAACAGATATACAGTATGGACCTTCTTTGGCAGCACCACCGCCTCTCCGGTATTTTCTGTACATAAATTAAAAGCAGACCCGAAATGATACGCTATAGATCTGTCCAAAACCCTTGTGAAGATGCACGGTTTACTGTGATTTACTGAGAAATGTGAACACATGCCAAAAAAACAGTGAAAACACTTGGCGACGTATACATGCAGTATACCCATATGTTTGCATTCACTATAGGGTGCATACACACACACACACACACACACACACACACACACACACACACCAGCATCAAGCGTCTTGGCAGTCAGCGTCTCTTCCGGCCGTGGTTTCTGTTGATTCAACCCCCAACATACATGTCTTTTTTTCATTATCTTTTAAGATTTCTGAGTTTGTTCTTAACTTGGGCTTGTTAGAGGACTAGTTTGGCAGATTTCCAGTCCCAATGGAAATAGGCACAAGATGATTCTAGCTGGAAAGAATCTGCATGTTACCCAGTGACTTTTCCTGAACAACTGAAAACATCTAAATTCAAGACTTTTTAAAGGCATTATGGAGGATGTTTTTTTTTTGTTTAATTTGTCTGATTCACATAAAATGAACATACTGACCTTTAGTGGACTTGTATGTATGGTCTCTAAAAGAATTTAAAAAAAAAAAAAAAACTGTGGACATGACAGGACCTGAAAAACATCAGCCAATCTATGCGCTTGGACCGAGGCGTTTGGTTTGCTCCCTTTCCTGTCAATCAAAAATCTTCCGGCTCAGGCCTGGTTACGTAGATTATGTACGCCTTGGATTTACGTGTTTTCTGTATGTGTTGCTTTGGTATAGCTTCATAGTTAGCTGACGACTTGTTTTGCTCATCTTTTTTACATAATGGCAGATAAAGATCCAGGGGGACCCAGCCGTAAAAGACAACTTCACGAGTCCTACGCAAGTTTCTGGAGGGGGGCGTTTCTTCGTAAATGTTAAGAGGGGGGAGGTTAGAGGGGGGTGAGGGAGAGGTTGTATGTGCGCATGCGCATGCTACGTTCAAAGTCGTAGGAAATTAAATCTCCTCTAATGCCTTTAAATGTTTTTTTGTTTCTCGGTGCTGGCATGTGTGTTTATGTAGCATGAGGCCAAAATAAAAGACTTTTGCAGTGGTGATCTAACCATTACACAAGCTTGAATGATATGTGATAATATATGAGCAGAGACTACATTCTAGTATGGAGGTAAAAACAAGTTCCTATTAAAGAATAAGGGTTCTCCCCGAGGTCTTCCTGTGGACTTGTAGGAGAGCTATCTGGGCAGAGTGAGATCACAGCAGCAGCTGAGACCAACATGTGAAAGGAGGCGGGTCGGCCTTCTCAAGACCTTCTCAGAAGACGCTGTAGGACAGCAAAGGGGAAGGTCTGCTCTGCAGGGGTGGGGGCGTGCTGTGAGAGCAGGTGGGGTGGTGAAAAAGAGATGGGGAGTGTGTGCAGATCAGAGGGATGTACGCGAGCCGGGGACGGTCAGCATCCACTGATCTAATGACGGCCCAACTTCAGAACGACACCGGCTCCCTTTGCACAACGCCAATTAACTCCAAGGGTGGGGACAGTTGATGGACAAGTCTATTATTAGCATGTGAGGAGTGCCGCAGTGCCTCAAAGAAATCAAAGAAAGAAAAGTCTTGAAGGAAGTGGCAAATGCAACGTGAATGCGCGTGATATGCTTCATTGGTCCAATTGTGGCCGTATTGCTTTTCCCTTTGCTATTGCTCCCCCAACACCATCACCACGTCTTCTTACAACACCGCTCTGCAAATGATGTAATTTGTGGCTCTGCAGAGGTGTCCCCTCTCTGCTGCCATACTCAATTAGACCACTCTGGGAAAGAAAAAAAGAAGAGGAAAATACACCCCTTCAGTCAAAGAAACAAATCAAAGATACCTCAAATCCTTAAATCCTCGCAGCTTAGAAGAGGGCTGCTAGTCACCCCTCCCCGTCCGTCCCACCTATCGTTGTCTTGAAGCAGGAGGGCTTCGCTCGTTGATTGGGCTCTGTTTCAAAAACACTTCTTGTGTCCGCCAATAAGCTTCTTCATAGATGATCAGTACGCTGCTAAACAAACTGAATGCCACTTCTACATCACGTCCATTCACATTGGATCAGCCGCTTTAATTCTAACATTTTTCACCGTATCTGGAACAAAGGCTACGTCCAAATCATTACTTCACTTTGGAAATTACTGAACAGAAATTTCAGATTGCAGTGAATCACCATCACTGACAGGTGTTGCACGATGGTAATTTGCATATCTAATAAAAGCACTGCGGTGTAGGGATTTGGGCAAAACAATAGCATATTTAGAGTACTACGTTTTTTGTGTATGAATGATTCATGATGACCAGAAGCTACACTCTAAAGAGAGGAACCACTGTAAGCGCTCAGAAGAAATAAAAACATTTAAGCCAGAGAAATTCCATCTGTTGAGGAAGATGGTGTGAAATGACAGAATCACAGTAGAATCAAGTTCTGAGGGTGCATGTTGCCACTCAGATTCCATCCAGGTTGCAGAAAAAGAGGGATATTTCTAATTAGCCATGATGATTTCTTGAGGATGAGCTCCTTCGTCTGTGTGTTTTCTGTAGGCTAATAACTGGCAGTTTCAAAACTAGATGAGCTGTGTGGAAAAGCATCTTCTGCTATGCTCCAAAGCCCATTTCTGTATCTCTCTTCTGCTCTGATTTGCTCTGTAAATACAGTCTGCGGATCACATTTGCGTTTGTGCTCTGCTCCCCTGTTTGTCCGGCCTCACAGAAAACCCTGTCGGAGCAGATCCATCCACTGCGACGGAGATGATCAACTGCCTTCAGGATTATGTTTTGCTTCGCCACTAGAGCCAATCAGGAGATGTGTAACTTCAAAAGAATTAATTAATTCTCATTTTTAATCAAGGCTTAATCTTAATGTCTGCTCAGCACTATATGGACTTGTGATAGAACATATGCAGGGATTAAAATGCCGAAAATGAAATGCTAATAAGAATGTAATCAAGAAGAAGAGGAGCTAATATGGAGATTCATACGAACTGTTGAATAACATGTTTCAGTGTTAAATTAGAGTGCCAAAACTGCGAGGTTGTCAGTGCGGCCTGCGGAAGACATAAAAGGGATTTTAAAATATTCTTTATGAGGCATTTTTGCTCAAATATACACTTATTCAATTGAAAGTTCAGTTAAGTTGATTAAATTACTGCAGATTTCCATCAAAACACACGATAAAAAGGGGAAAAAAAGCAGCTTCCATTTGAATTAATAGTGTTGTTAATGGAGATAATGAATGGGAATATACTTCAATAGCTGGTTCCACAGTGACAAATTTAAGTAAGCAGCTCAGATGTATAATACGTGTTTCTCCTGTGACTGACAGCAGTGATTTAAGCCTTGAACAGTGGAAAAGAGACATGTAAAGAGGGCCAGGTTCCTCTATAGGTCCACTGCATTCACCTTCATACTAAGATGACCATTACTGCAGGACAGCATTCATTCATTCGTAAATGGGAGCATCTTAGTATGTTTATTCTCATGACTGAAGTTTATATCAGGGACAATAACTCAAGAGGACTTAAAGGATAACTTGGGTGATATTCTATATTTTTCCCATTGCCAGTAAATCCCACAGTGAACTAATCAGTTACTGTATTGATCATAGAGGGAAAATCATATTAAAAACACAGCAGACAGCTAAATGTCTCACTGAGCTGTATGTTCCTTCATTAGCATAAACCCACACTCTGTAGTTTATTTTGATTTAATCAAAATTACATCATTCTGCACCAAGTGTGTATTGATCCACCGCTGGAAATAGTCCCTCGACAAATGCATCCTTTCCTCCAGTTGTGTTAATGTTTGCTAAAACCCACAATGCCCAAGTGTTTTAGGATATCAAAACAAAGCAAAAACTTTTCCTTTGTGTTTCTGTGTCTTTACAGCGTATTTAGGTGGAACCAGTAGGTTTGCATGGGACTTTATGATGTATATGAACTTATCCTTTACAATGATGAGAGTATGTCTGAGGTTTGGTAGAAAACAGGAGGGCAAAAATGATGAAGAAAGAGATGATCATGAAATCAAAACATGACTTATTTTTAACACATTTCTTTCCAGAAATTTCTTTGCTGGTACAAAATGTGAAAAACATAAAAGAACGCGATAAGGACGCAACACACTGACAATTGTATTAATGCTAAAGAGTTCAAGTTAGCCCTGAAGAGAAGTATTTGTATTTACTTATTGTCATCTCAATGTTTCTAATGCGTTAATAAAGCAACAGGTCCACAGTTGAATAAAATCACATAAAGAGTTGTTCGTTCCTTGAAAACTTTCTTAATGCCAACAAAGTACATGGAGCTTCTTTCTACTCAGCCTGTGGAGTTTCTATAAAATTTCCATAACTGTTAAATTACTATTACAGAGGCAGTAAGTTTTAGTGTCTCACACTGGCTCATCAGACTGCTAAAGATTAAAGAGAGGCCGTGCATTTACTGTCTTTATTTATCACTTTCATTCACTGCAACTTAAATGTTTAAAAATTGTTGCAAGATTTAACACTCCTAACATTTTTAAGTAACATTTTCCTTTTTGGATGATGTCATTTCTGTTTGATGAAGTCTGCTCAGTTACCCTTGTGTCTGCTGTTGTCCCAATATTTTCTGCTTTTATCGTGGAACACTTTGCAACTTTTGATTTGAAGAGTTACAATCTGTACTTTCTTAAGCAAAAACACTGTGGGTTTGGAACACAAAATCAAGCATATACACAGTTTGGACATGCAAGTTTCATCTTATTTCTTTAAGATTTTCTTTTATTCTTTTTTTAATTTGCCGAACTTCATATCTTGATTTGTTATGTGATGTGTAAAGTGGTTATTTTGATAGTTGTTGCTGTTGTTGTCCTGAATGGTTCTGAGGAAAAAGATCTATCAAAAGTCAAACTTTTTTCACTTTCTGTATTTTGTTATTACCTCTTTTATTCTAACACTAACAGTTTTAAATGCTCTTTACCTATTTATTACAGTCTGTTTGTGCATTAAAGTTGCCTGAGAAACTTACATTTTTAACTGAGAGTAAAAGAACAAAGTTTAATCTTACATTTTGTGTCCCAGTGGCTCAATATTACAGGAATATTCTATTATTACTGCACCCTGAGGACAAAACAATACCATCCTCACATTCAGAATATGTATTTTGTGCAGAACAGGGCTCTTGAGGAAAGCCTGTGATTATTAGTGATTTCTTCTTCTTCTTCTTCTTTCCTTACAGGGCACATCCATGCTTGTATAAGAGAGGGATAATCACATGCAGGGCTTATCTTGGAAATGTGTTCTCCTTTATGTGAAGAGGAGATTTTTCTGTTGTTCAGAAGGTATATCTGTGCGCTGTTTTTTCCTCCCATCACTGGAGGAGGTGGAGGGCGGATTAAAGTGAGGCTAATCTCCAATCCGGGCCTCCTCCTCCTCCTCCTCCTCCTCCTCCTCCTCCTCTCTTCTCTTTTTCGTTCCTTCAGTTCAGCCTCCCTGCAGCTGCCAGGTTGCTGTTCCACTTCTTCTCCGCGGCGGCTTTTATTCATGAAGGAAGAGGGACGAGGGGGAAACAAGCAAAATGAAAATGGCAGCTGTTTGTTTACGCGTTCCCACGACTCCATGCCAATTAAGCATCGTCATTCCGTCAGCCGCTTGTCTTCCCTGATTAGACACCCCTCAGCAGACAAGACAAGAGGGAGAGAGAGAGAGACTGGGAGAGAATGAGGGGCCTGCATGGAGGAAGAAAAGGCCCAGAGAGGAGCTGTCCTCTCCGGCCACCGCCACAGATAAAGGCCCGCGTCTCTGTGTTCTTTTTTTTTTTTTTTTTTTTTTTGAACGTGATCATTTTAACGCACTTCTTGGATCATTCAACCACCTCCATCATAAAACCTCCATCATACAGAATGTTTTACATCACCTCTGTCACTGCAAAGTTCTGCTGTCACCCGGTTTACGTAATGTATTTCTCTATCATAAAATAAAGGAACATTTTCACTGATTCAAATAGAAATGTCCTCATTACGCATGAAAATATGGTTAATTTTCCAACACAGATACGATCTAAAACAATATTTATCAGACTTTAAATTTTTCAATTCAATTTATAATGCAAATTTAGTTGTTGAAAAGTACAGAATTAATAAACTCTTTATGATTTGTAAACCTTTTTTTCTTTTTTAACCATTAGGGACAGAAATGCTCTCCAGACGTGAAAGTTTGGGAAATTTAACAATTAAACGTTTGCATAAAATTACAGAATAACAGCTGTTGATTTGTTGTAACCTTTCAGTGGCTGTTCCTTTATTTAGGTTAAGATTTCTGACCTTTTTGGAAATGCACAACTGTTTTTTTTTCCAACTGTATTTCGAAAGTTTTGATTGTGTAGTTAATATTATGGCTGCACATGACTTGTCTGATTATAAAATAGTTTTCAGCAAATAAAAACGTCTTTACTGACATTTACTAGGATCGAAAAAACAATTCGAGTTAGTACCCTTTTTTCCCGTTTTATTTCTAAGTTGAAATTTGGTCGTTACGCACAGGCCAAATCTGTGCCTTGGATCATGTCTTAAAACTCACTGAAACCACGGTTACTTTTTAAATATATGTATAAAATTTATGAAGCAATTAAATTAGGGTATTGTGAGTAATTTAATAATATTCTAAGAATTAATATGCTGTGCGCTGCAGGGTGTTGAGCACAAACTAGAGAAATTTGGCGTTTCATTGAGATCTACTGAGCGCAAAATATGCATCTATATATATTATGCAGGATTTTGTAGATTATTTTGCTTATTTTCCTTGGAGCCATCCCATATTGACTGAATAAACCATCTGCTTAAGTTTCCCCAAATAAATAAATAAATACATAAACTCTTACAAATTAAATAAAATAAATATAAGGGACGACTTTCTATTCTACCTCGTTGAATGAGGATTTGCTGACATGGAGCGGATTTCTGCTGCTGAAGAGTCCTTCAGCATAACGGATGTGTGTTTCTGCTTATTATTGGATTACTTCACGCTTTAAACTATAATTAGGCTCAAGTGACTCACCATGTATGAATCATAAGAACACTGAAGACAGAGACAAGATGAGTCTGAATGTATGGCAGCGTTGTGTGATACAGTCAGTTAAACGGGAGTTCTGCAAAACCCGGAACAAAATCAGCATTGGGCACTCCAAAATACTTATTATTATTAATAATAATAATAATAATAATAATAATAATAATAATAATAATAATAATAATAATAATAATAATAATACTGTAACTGCACATAGTTGTGGAAACATACTAAGGATTTTAAGCTTTTCTGGAGTGAAAAATCAACACTTTTAATCTACATATTGCCCTGCCATGGAATAAATCCAGGCACTAAACTGATACTACACACACACACTACACCCTACACACACACACACACACACACACACACACACACACACACACACACACACACACACACACACACACACACACACACACACACACACACACACACACACACACTGGGAATTCTACACTGAACAAATAGCAAGCAGATTTGTATAAGGTCTGAAATGATTAAAAACAAACCCTTATTTTTATCTGTGTGTGTTCTAAATAAATACATTGTTTTCATTCAATTTCAGCCTTTTTTTTCTCTCCCTCACACCTTTATGGTGCTCTGGCATAGTTCTAGCTAATTAAATGTTTGTGTTTCTTGTTTTTAACAACTACAGCTTTTTTCATGGAGGGGAAAAAAAAGCCTGTGGTGCATTTTATGTTACAGGATTAGGAGGACTGTGTGGTCAGCATGAGCAGATGTAGCTACTGTGTATATATAGATAAAAAAGGAAACTTCAGACAGAAGAAATCATGGCATCATCGTCAAAATGGTTAGACTAACAAGTGAACTGTTGAAATAAGAAACTGCACTCAAGGCGTGCTGCAATAATAATAATAATAAAGCACACAACTGTGAAAAAGAAGAAAGCCTTGACGTTCTTAAACTAAATCAGGCATGTATAGATTTATAGACAATGGGCTCCTGGGCCTCTTTCTCCCCAAAGTATCAATGTAGAGTCAACGTTTTGGACAATTTTTAATCATCTCACTCATCTTGCTTTGGAAAAAACTAACTTTCTGCACATACCTGTAGCTGTTGTTGTCTCTGTGTAGTAATTTCACATGTTTTTGTAGTTGTTTTACTGACTTGCCAACGAAAAGTGTCAACAAAAACTCTGACCCAGGCACCTTGTGACCTCTTGGGCTCCTTCAGTTATTCTTCCATAACTGGCATATATTCTTATTACATCAACCAGACCAACAGAACTAAATAATGATGACCAAAAATTCTAAGTACGTTTAATATTCCTGAAAGAAGCAATTCCATTTACCGCCACTTGATGCTGGCTTCCTGATAACCTAAAATCTACTAAGTTGATGGAAAATCCACCCCAGAAATCACCATGGAAACACTCCATCAATCATGTTTTTCTTTTTTTTTAAAACTGCGATCTCAATACTTGAACCTCTTCTTATGTGAATGCTGGTTACTGAGCCTTCATGGGGTAAACGGAGATATGTTTGGGGGCCTGTTAGCTTGATTGACAGGTATCAAAGACTGCCTCAACAGCCATAATATAGGATCCCCTTTTTCTGATTGTACCTTAACTCGACAGAGAAATCCTTCCTTGTAATGTGTCTGTCTAGACTGCAGTGACTCACCAAGGTTGCCTCATCTCTATCAGAATCAGTGAGGATGGCCTTATTAAACAAAAAGTACGATGTTGACGCATTTCTGATGAAGTCATCATCAACAGATAACATCCATCCATTCAACATAAAATATTCTGCTTGAAATATGCATACTTTATCATAGCTGAGTGTTGTTTTGCTGATAATTCAGCACAAGATTACGGATTTGAAAATTTAATCGGGCAGATTTCATAGCGAAGTTATTGTATTGTTTTACATGCAATTTCAATTGAATTTGCATGTCCCAGCATTGCAAATTCCCCTTTAAATATATATATTTAGTGGTTTGTTGATTTATGTCAGCATTGGGCTCCACATACACATCTATGGAACTGCTGCAGGCATCATGCATTTTAATACACGATTGAATAGTTTAAACAACAACAAAAAACTCAGAGTGAATTTAGCTTTTTCTAGAAAGTCTGTTTCTGTGATGATGGATATTGTGGATTTCATTGTGTTTACCACAACAGGTCTACAAAAATGCAGCTGTTAAACGTCTGATGTATTTTTTTGTCAGTCATTTGTAGGAGGGAATGTGTGGAAATGATGTTGATATGAGCACATGAAGAAAATTCTGTGACTGTTTTAGCTTTTGTCTCGTCACTTAAAATTCACACATACACTCCAAAAGGTGAAAGATGCTTGAAAAACACATTTGTTTTAGTTAAAAGTTTTGTAAACTAATCTAAAACGTGCGTTATTTGGGCATTTACCCTCAACGCCAGAAGGGGGCGATGCCATAATTATGGTGGTGTGGTTGAATATAATCAAGCTTCACCAGAAAACCAGCTGCGTCAGGTCAGTGTTTGTCGTTTACTTGAATCAGGGCTTAAAGGGGCACCGAGGAAGATTTTTATGCTCGTAACAAAGTCTCATATTAATGTGCATGAATCTTCGTTATTTACACTTATTAATGCCCCAATTTTCGATTCATGAATCATTTTGGTTTTGTAAATATTTGTATTTTATAAATTTTTTGTCGACTCGTCTAGAATTTCCTGTGAGAGACGGAGCGATTTACAGCAAATACGGTGCGCGTGCGCTGACGGAGCGTAGCAGAGCGGAGCTAGTTGTTTTTAGCAGTAGCAGAGTGGAGAGTTGGTTGAGGAGACGGCACACATGGGGCGCAAAAGGAAGCGAACGGAGCAAAGTCTGCAAGCAAAAAAGGTTGTCAGATCGACAACGAAGCAAAAGAAAAGTTAATCTTGGACAGGCATTTCAGAGGTGGAGAGAATTCCGGGAGCAAAAAGGAATCAAAACAGATGCCGAGCTGGCTGTGCTTCTCCTAGACAGGTACGTAACTTTAGCTTTTTGTAAGTTTAATACAATTCTTTTGTCTTTTGTGTGTGTTGCTTGCGATGTGTGGTTAGTAGACTATGGGATTCGTTTGACTGTGACTGGTTTAGTTGACTAACTTTGTGGCAAAAACACTGTGTGGGTATTGGCTAATGTAACCTTAGCTCGGAGCTACCGAACGTTAAACTCCGTAGCTCGGAGCAGCTTTGACAACTCGGTTTTACAACATTAGAGTCATTTACACACGTTATTGTTCAACAATGATTTCAACTCTGCTGCTATTGTTCCCTGTTTACACTCTCTTTCCATTCAACAATGCCCCTTTGTAGACAAAAAATGTAATAACAAATTTTTAAGAATGACTATAACCAATGAATGCTTTCCATTACCTCTCAGGAGACGAAAGTTAATGGATGGTTTCACAAGTCAAAATATTAGGGTCATTAGATGTCACTATACTAAGTTTCCTATCCCACCTAAAGCTAAAGAAGTGCATCTTAAACATATAAACAGTATCTACCCTTGTAAAGAATACTTGCATTCCATATTTAATATTGAGGACAACGAATGTGCCTTTTGCACCAGTAATATCGAAACAGAAGAACATTTGTTCTTTGCTTGTATCTTTACAAAAATTTTTTGGGACAGTTTTTGCATATGGGCAGACTATAATGGTCTGGGAATATCATCCTTGACTTATTCTAATGTTAAATTTGGTCTTATATTGAAGAATAAGAAAAAACAATTTACAATTAATAATTTAATTGTAATGGCAAAATTCTTTATACACAAATGTAAATTTGGAGATGCCAAACCAGCTTTTATTGTTTTCTTAAAAGATCTTTTAATTCTGAAGGATTCTCTGAAACTATGTAACTCAAAAAAAGCTATGTGGCTCTACAATGACATGTCTGCTCTGTCCTTTAACCCCGTTGCACCATGATGTTGTTGGCTTTCATTGTTTTGTTTATTATTATTGTTTTGTTTCGTTTTGATATGCGAATGTTTATTAACACCGATCAGTACTTTGTCTGAATGTAAATTGCTGTTAGCTTATAAGCTTCATTTGTCAATTAAAAAAAAAAAAAAAAAAAAAAAAGATTTCAACTCTGCTGGCTTTCCTGAGGCGCTCGTTTATGACGGTTTGCGACAGTGCGCGCCGAGGCTCACGGGAAATGTAGGCAATGCTACATTTCCGCTAAAATCTTCCTCGGTGCCCCTTTAAAATGGGGCAGCATGATCCAGTACAACATTGGCAGTTTCATCCATAGCTTTATGATTAATTTTTCACATGTCTGGTGCTCCTGCCATTGAGATTCTCGGTTAGCAGTTTACATAATTTATCACCCATAGCCCCAACTCTGCGCTCAACACATATTTTTCTGATTTCATCCATTCCCTTCAGCAGGTTTATCTGTGCAGATGGTGACACTTGCCGCTTTGGTGCTTAACTCCAACATGATGTGCTCTTGAAGTTGGACTAGTTTGGCCTGATGCAGGGCAAGTTGTGATATCAGTGGTCACAGTTTAGATAAAGCGAAGCAGTCATTAGTTTGAATTAAAGCTGATGATGCTCTTTAGTGTCACTTGCCCATTTCCACTTTATACTAAGGTTAGGGGTTTGGAAAGCAGCCATGATAGCATAATGACCAATGTAGTAATATGGCTAAATCCCAAATGGGCATCACAGGTCAGCTGGTCACATACAGATCTAGAAAGAAAAAAAATTTGTCAAGAGTTTAACATACCAATAAATTTGGGATGAGTCATTTTTCCATGCTACTCTGCTTCACCAGATCTTATGGTCCCTCCATCTTCCAAATCACAATTTAACTCTTGAATGTAATCCAAATACAAATAGTCAATTTACCACTCTGCCAGCTTCATAGTTTGTAATGACTGTAGCAGTTTTGTGACCAACAGAACCATGATGCACCATAATATTGTGATTGTTTTCTTGCTGAATATTTTGGCTGGGAGTCCACAGTATGTATATATTCTTAACTGTTTGTTAGATGAATGAGTATCTTCACAATCGCCCACCAAAACTTCTTCATGCAAACAACTGAGTCAACACTATGAAAGCCTTCCAGGCTATGATTGTCAGCTTTTCACTTTACCTGCGAGTGTGGTCATTCAGGTGTAAACACTTTTGCCCTCAATCAACAGAACTGGTTCTTTCCGAGGCTGACGTGACAGAAGTCTCCTTGTACCCAGAAAAGTGCGTCATGTGTTTTCCCACCGTGTCTCCGTCATCTGTTAGAGACGTCATGAAATGAACACACCTGGAGACACAGTGAGTATTCAGCTATATGTGGAGTGCGTCAACATCCCAGACAGCTTTAATGAACATTCCGATAATGAGGCCTGAGCTGCCTCCTCTCCTCCATCTGAACAGCCTCTTCACCCAGACAGCAAGACAGGCAGAACTGCGAGCATAATGCACTCTGTGGAGGGCTCTCTGCCTCGCTGGCCCCTCAGAGGAAGGTGGAGGGAGGCCTGATCCTACAACCTCCTCTGTAGAAGCAGCCAGTCAGCTTCAAAAGGGTGGTGGTGTCTGTGGGTGTGTATGTGTGTGGTTGTGTGAAACCATGTAAGGATGAAATCCACCGACTTCTTTACTTTGGTGTGTTATTCTAGGCGCACTTGTTGGCATTTTTGTGCAAATCAGCACAGGAACTGACTTTAGAAACTTGATCAGGAAATAATGTTTCTTTGGGACATTATTCCTACAAAAAAAAGATGAGGTTGTATACTGTACCAGCCAAGAGTTGTAGTTCCAATAGCAAATATGTTCCAAGGGAAATGTCATGACTGGATTTGTATCAGCGTAGTTAGGAAATGTAATGGCTAACATATTTGGCAATCTGCGAACATGTTCATAATACATGTGTCAGTAAAGTGTTCACTGATGATGTATCCTCATATCAAAATCCCAACATCATATGGCCCTGCATTTAAATCCCAGCTGGGGTCTTTCTGTGTGGAATTTGCATATGTGGGTTTTCACCTGGTTCACCATCTTCCTCTAACAGTCCAAAGACATGCTGAGGTTAACTAGTGATCCTTAGTTGTTCACAGGTGTGAATGTGAGCATGCATGGTTGTCTGTTTCTCTGCGTTGGCTTTGTGATGGACTGGCGACCTGTCCAGGGTCTGTTGCTACTGTCTAAGGGCAAAACAGTGTATAGATAATGAATGGATGGAGCATTTTAGCATCTCATCTAAAAGTGCTTTTGTTGTGTAAATCTAATCACATATTGGAATATAGGTGTGAACCCTGTTCTCTGATATAAGATGTGAGCCCGTAAACCTGTTCTCAATCCTGTGGCATCAGATGTTGCTGCTCAAAATTGCAGGCATCTCAGAGGTACGCACAAGGTGTTGTTTGACACCTGTCATCTTTATCCTTATTGATGCTGATAGGATTTTTTGTGTGTAAAACAGCCAGTAGAAGGAGGCTGCTGGTAGGGTAAATCACAGGACTTTCATCCAGGACACTCAAGTTTGTGTTCTGTCTTTCACCATTTTCAAAAAAATTTTTTTGTAGCTTTGGTTTATTTTTCATTTGCTGTTTGCTTTTATTTCCCTTTTAAGGTTCGCTTTAGGCAAGGATCATTGCATGGGTTCAAATCTATGTTTTCACTTCATTAAAAACATGTTAAAAGACAAACTTCTTGTCTGAAAAGGTGCAACAGTCATGAATGAGATCAGCTGAGGACATTTGTCCATGTGTCTATTTGTGACTTTCAAGGGAATTTTAGACCTTTCAGACTACACTGTGCACTCTGAAAAAATAACACTTATAAGATACCCAGTGCTTTCAAATGTAACAAGACAGGGTCCAGAAAAAAGTAGCCGTATATGACGATGTGGCTGTGAGACCACGCTCGTACTTTTCATCCAGTTTAATCACATCCTGCGGTCCATGAATGTTGTGCATAAATGCATTTGGGGGGAAAAAAATTAAATTGTGTAACGTGGTTTCAAGGAGACACTGTTTTTGCTGCTTGGGCTACAAGTAGCAGTCCACTAAATTTTTAGACTTGGCAGGAAATTCAGTTACTGATACCACTGCAAAGAAATTTGCATCTATAATCTTAGCAATTATACTGGCGTCTACCAGAGCTTGCTGATGTTTTGAAGAACGTTGGACACAATTTGTAGCATTTTAAAGGCTTGTGTTTGACCAGCCAGTGATGACTAATTTACATGCCACCTTGAGACTTTATTAAAAGGGACCATAGGGAACATAACTGAGAGATCCTGTAGCTAAAATGCAGGTAAAGTTTCTCAGTTACTAAAAGCTTCCAGGAAATGCTTCCACAGTTGGCAAAGGGCCTAAAGCCCAGACAGCTTTTCTATTGGATGAAGTCTTGGTGACTTTTTGTGACCCTGTGATGCTGTTCCCTTTACCATACAATCCATCTAAAGGTGGTTACATGCTGCTGGATGTGAAGTATCACTGGCAGCAACTTGTCAGCAAGTATAACTCATTTGTTTCTGGGTTTCCTTTGTGTGTTTTCTTTGATTTGTGCTCTCAGTGCTAACAAATAACTTCAAATCCACAACATCTCACGGTTTCCTCTGTTCTCAGGTGCATCTGTTTGTTTAATTTATGCCTATTCATGCTTATGATTGCCAGACATTACTACACTGACACAGTTATTCTCACCTGAAGGTATGAATAAATCAAAATTTGAAACACTCCAGGATCAGAATAAGCTTGCCTTTGGAATTGATTTTTTGTTTTGTTTTGTTGACTCACAGCAGCAGATTTGTGAAAGTGTTCTATTTTGAATACCTCCACCACAAACTGCTGCTGGTGTTTTCACTGATGTTACATGTGTGATTCACAGTTGTTTGCCACTCACTTAACTCAGTGTAACACTGCCCGCTTCATTTTCCTGGAGTCCTCGAAGGTGTCATTTATCATCAAACCGGCATCATATTCGCGAACGCCTCCATCCTGTGCTTCTCTACCAGCCCTGGAATGATGCAGAGTTGTTTGTGAAGGCATTACCATGAGAAAGCACCTCCATCTCAGTGCACTTATTTGACCTCTGACCTCCCCTTTGTGCCTCCCAGACAGCAAATTGCTGCGATGGTAGCGGCGGGTCCCTCGATGCTCGACTGCCGCTCCTGTCCTCGCGGCCGGGGAGTGGGTGGGTGTCTCTCAATCAAGTTGTTTAATGCCAAAGTCAATTCCCATACACCCCCCCTCACTAAAAACACACACCATCGCACACGCTCCCACACTCTTACCCAGACAGGCTGGAGGACTCTGTCTCAGCAGCCATTCTTTGCCACCCTGCTCCTGTCTGCACCCCCTTTTCTTGTCTGAGTTTTAATGAAGAGAGGGGGACCCATGGAAGGAACATGATTAGGGGGACCCTGAAATCACAAGGCTGTAGACTATGCATGTGTATATCTGTGTGGGTGTTTGTGTGTGTGTGTGTGTGTGTGTGTGTGTGTGTGTGTGTGTGTGTATCTGGTTTTGGAGGCTTAATCCCATAGAGTTGCAATGGGATGAGAACCATATGCAGCATATTACAAGTGCATCACTTTCACAGCAGCTTCAATGGCGTCCTCTGTTTTACCATCAAAGCCTGGGAATGTCTTTGTGCTCGCTGCTGTTACCATATGGTAATCGGCGCGTCTGCTTTTAACACCAGAGCGGGTTTTGATTGCAACAATGTTGTTTTCAGATTTTCGTAGCGCTACAGATACGTGGCTGCTGCTTCTTCTTCTTCTTTTTTTTTTTTAACGCAAGACCTAATTATCATCCAGACAAAGTGATGAGGATGTTTTAAAGCAGCCAAGACTGATATTTGATCAGCTGTGGGGTTTTGTAGGACGTACTTTAACAGCAACTTTGTTCTGATAATAACTTCATATATTTTGCAGTGAAAATGTACTTGGAGCTAGTTTTAAAACTACTCTTAATAGTGTGTATTACTAATTTAACTTATTCTGAATGTCTCCAGTTATGAGCCAGACATCTATCACTAATTTGATGTCAACCCTGTCATTGCAGATTTTGTTCTGCATTTTAAATGTCCATTTACAGTTGTCTTTGAAATGACTTCTTCATTTAAATGCAGTAATGTATAGACCTCCCAATCCCAGCTATTGAATACATGTCTGTGTCAGAGGATCTTGCAGCCTTAAAGAGCCGCTAAGCCTGAAAGAATTTCATTTATCTAGATTTTAGTGAAAACATTTAATTTTCCTTAATTCTGTTAATGTTTGCAGAGTATTTCCCATTGCATAGATATGAAATGAAAAAAGGGGTGGATTATTTGTAATTCTAGGACACAAAGATAATCTAATTTATAAGAGAAATCAAATGTATTTCTAAAATATTACCGCAGAGACAATCTGTACCAATCATGTCTTTAATTGTTACCAAAACATCCACAGTTTCTTTTTTTAATGATCACACAATCATTAATCATCGTGTTACTAATATAAAACATGTGCACTGAGACTGACATCTCAAACAATGCATACACTGCGCTAGCTAAATCTGAAAATGCTACTAAAAGACACAATGTATTCCCACTAGTAGGTGGTCACCCCTATAAAGTCAGTCAATCTCACTTAAGTACTTAAAAAATACAAAAAAGTTCCAGCAGCTTAACATTTGCTACAATTCAAGCTTAGGAGGCTGGGGCCAGCAACAATAGCAAATGTTTTACTCACTCAACCACCACCTCGACCTCCACATTTCTACTTTTCTAAATAAAATAGTCTATTTCCTGCATTGCCACTGCGTATTGGCAATGGATATAAGTTATGGCATGCAAAATTGTCTGATGTGAACTAACTGGTTAAATTTGACTCAAATGACCAACTTCCTTTTTTCTTCCTGTACAAAAATGTATGTATTACAGCCGTTATTTGACAAGAAAAGCAAGACCTTTAGTTCCTTTGCTGAATTCCAGCGGGATAAACCCGGCAAATCTGTTGCTTTTTCTAGTCATCTTGACTTTACGCAATAACCTCCACACTGCTGCATTTATCAAATCACTATTTTAAAAATGAAGACCTTTCTAGCAATTTAAAGTAACCAGCAAGAAAGGACCAGCAAATAAAGCAAATCTGTCCTTGGAGAGAATGTTTTGCTCACCCAGCCACCACCCTGACCTCCTCGTCTGTAGGTAAAATGCCATCTGTTACTTGCATCGCCACTGAGCATCAACACTGGATGTCAATCATGACCTGCAGAATTGTCCGATGTGAACTGGGTGATTAAACTTGACTTTGATGACTAGAGTCAGTGTAAGCTCACACAAGTGTCTAAAAGATCCATTTAGCTTCATCCACACTAAAATGCATGATCAACATTTTACACGCATCCATCCTGAAGAGAACTTTGACAAGTTCTAGTTTTGGTTGCAGAAAATGGCATTTAATTTGGAAGTAAGGCCAAAACCAAGCAAAAAATATGTGTTTGGAGATTTATCCTGCTCAGTATGGATTCTCACAGGGGTGCTGAAGGCTGATATTGTGGAGGCTCAGTAGGTTCAGTGGAGGCCAGGTCTGCTCTGAGTGTCTCCCTAATCACCAACACTTACTTCTGATTGCTCATTGTCTGCAACAAGACTGGAGCTGGCTGTAGGAGGCCATCAAAATGCTCTGTCCTCTGCCTTCTTCCTTTCTCAGGGGGACAGTCAGGCACACATGTAGAGGTCAAGTGACGAGCTGCAGCTTCCCATCCTTCCTCATCCGGCCCCGAGAGGTCTAATCTAGAGGAGTTGATTCACAGCAGCTCTCTGAGGTCAGGGAGTATTTTTACCAGCCTTGACCCGGCCTGGTGTTTTTAGTGAGGTCTCATAGAGGAACAATGCACAAAACATGCACTCTGAGGTCCTCTTTCCCTTGTGTGTCTCAACCCTGATATCTTCAGGTGGTAATAGTGGGGTTTAGAATAAAATGGTTGCCATGACTCCCAGAATGAAATGTCACTTAAGACCGTTCTGTGTGTGCAGAAGAACCAAAGTAGTGGCTGAAAATAGCTGGAGCGACTTTGTGGGTTTGCCCTGAGGTTTGCATAACGCACAATGCCCACAGCAACAGTTTAGGCCTGAATTCCTGAAATTATGTTTCTTGAGTTACAACCTGCAATTTTCATTAATGTCTAGAAACATACATGCAGTATACAGCTAGAGCTGTTTGTATTGTATGTCAACAGATTCAACAGACCACGTTAATAGACCTTTTATTGCAGTGTGTCCTCACTTTCAACACATTCTGCTTTGATGGGTTTCTATTTATTTATTTGTGTGTTATTCCACAATTCATCCATACATCTAGAGTTAGTAAAGCAATTTTTGGGCCACTCTCAATTTTTTTAAAAGGTCTTCAAGGTGGAAAGTGAGAATGTGGACATCGTAGTGATGGATAGGCTTGTAGCACATCTGACTTGAAGGCCTGAGACCAGAGTTTGTCTTCATGTGTCAGACCTGAAATTATCATTGAACAGTAAAAGATCCCTTTCAAACATAAACTGTATATATAGTGGACGTAGCATCTGGCTCCAGAATTGAAGCCAACCCGGAAGTGTCAAAAACTTGCAATATCACGCCGTCCGCTAGGGTTGGCTCCAAAAAGCTTTTTCTCCATAGACCCCAATTCATTTTTGGAAAAAATAAAATTTGATAGACTGATTTTCTACAGCTCAGGATTTTTTTCCCGTTAGTTTTCATGGTCAAAATGAGAGATCAGTTGGCCGATCTTAAAATAAATCAATACTGAATTTTAAATAAATCGTTAAAGTTGGTGGAGCCAGGGGGCGTGGCTATACTTGATAGACAGCAACAGAAGCCTCTGTGGTAAAATGTGGGCGGGATAAGAGAGTCCTCAGCCAATCCTGCCCCGAGTTGCTCTCCGGTCCAGTCTGTTTGATGACGCTTTTTACGTCACTGGCTCCAAAAAATCCAAAACGGCGACCAGGAAGTAGCAAAATCCGGGCTTCATTTTCTCGGCGTTGAAACCAACGGGTGACGTCACGGTTAGTTTACGCCTGCTTTCAAAGAAACACTAGCTACGGCTATCTTAGCATGTGGTATAGATAGGGAAATTCATGCAGGTAGCATGTGTTGAATCCCTACTGCATGATGGTAAAGTAACAATATGTAGAGTGACAGATGCTGTGAAATAGTCTTTTTTTTTTGTAGACTGAGTCATTGAGTGTAAATATTAAGTGCTACGCAGAGCTCGATCTGTCTTGTTAACTGTTGGCAACCATCATTTGACCATAATTATCTCTGGACACTTTAAAGGTGTTCACAGAAATTCTATGTATGATTTGCATTCCAGTTTGGATACAGCCATGACTTTGTACTGTATATGAACACTTTGAGCTGATACAGAAAGGACCTTTTGCATCAACATTTTCAGGCATATGTCGATATAGCTGATTTCATGTGCCTACCTTATTATGTTTTTGTGCTCATCCATTGTTTTGAGACTGCCCTCCCTAGGAAAAGAACCCATCCATCCACCCCAACCTCCTCCCTGCATGAGCTTTGTGGCTCTGACAGCATCACCTCACTATGGCCACTAGAGGTTGCTCTCATAAATATTGAAGAAACTCTGTGCTGATACAAGCTGCTCGTATAAGTGACTGTTATAAGAGGATAGCTGTGCCAAAATCACAATTTCAAGTTCAAGCGACCTGTTGTGGGTGTAGTGCTGGAAAATGGTTCTATGTTGTTCAAGTGAGCAGTTACAGTGTATTCTTCCTTTATGGAGAACATCCAAGAGTATTTGTATCGCAGATTAAAAAGATTTTTACACCTAGGGAAATGGTTAAAAGAAAGAAGGTTTCAATATTGTTGTAGGTCATAAAATAACAAGGCAGTGTCAAGATGTATAAACAGTGGTCCTAACAAGCAGGGGTCATGGTTTATTTAATGACTTTGCTCCTGATGCTGAGAGGCAGCAGTCTTTTTTAAATGGCCAAATTTTTAACATTTGATTAAATCACACGCTGTAGAGCACTTTGTACTTTATTGCTTTGTAAAGAACAATGCATTTGACAACCTATTCTCTTATGTTTTGATCGAGGAAAGCTGCACTATGGGCTTCACAATCACTCTTTTTCTTCAGTATTATCTTATCACTAGGCAACCGCATGCAACGATTCAGCTGTATGAGCTGTGCGAGTGCTTACTTTGTGGACATTTCCAAACTGAATAAACAGCACGACTCTGAGAACAAAACTGCTAAGACTCTGAGGAATAAGCTGCATTTATAGACGTGGATGCTTTGAAACAACTTACCGTCTCTCTTAAACCACTATTTTCTTTTATTATCATACCTGTGTGCCATCATACAATGTTGAGATGCGCTGTGTCATGTGTACTGACCGATACAATGCTTGTTTTGTTTGTTTCTGACCTTAAACGTCTCTAATCTCAGTTTGTGAAGTTCTTTTGAAGTTGATCCAGAAAGTGAAACTTTTTGTTTAATGCGACAACAGAGAACTGGCAAATGTGCACAACAGTAGAGCATTAGGATGAACCCATTTGATATTTAGCAGCACTTTACAAAAAAAAATGTATCACAGCCATATTGAAGAGGGATTTTAAAATGCCATTATTCAAATTTCAGCTGGCCTTCTGTGGATTAACAACTAAAATCCACGCTCAGAGTTTACGCTCCTAAGAGGAGGCAGTGGTTAACCAGCAATGTAATGCCTAACCTCCAGCCAGTAACAGTTCTCCGCTCTCTAATGTGAAAGCTAATGCAGAGAGAATGGTTTATTAGTAAGGGTGCAATTGATACTGCAGCTGTATTTTGTAATCCTGCAACTTCTGCTTCATTGTCGGGTTTTTGTTGCAATTCCTTATGCAGCTTACATTAAATATGTTGAGGTAAATTTGTGCCTCACCAAAAGCAAAAATAAATGTTACTGTCTTATATATGCATATGTATATGTATGCTGAGTTTTTTGTTAGCTAAATAAATGCACTTACTATCCTGTACTAAAACAAACTGATACCAATTTGTCTGCATTTTGCATTTCACTTGTCAGTGCTGAGCGTGTAATCACATGACCTCCTCTCCCGGATCTTAACCCTAAGCTTGACCTTTTTTTAAGTCATTTCACAGCATAAAAATTATACACAAAATGCCGCCCGTGTGCACTGCATTATGTGATGTAACCATCCATCAGCAGCTCAATTGAAAATGAGGACTTTTAAGGGTATAAACTGATTTGATTTTCACTATACACATACGCTCAAAACCTGTTTAGAAGTAATATGAGCAGAAATAGGGCAGCTTCTGTCTGTGTGAACTCAAAGAAATTCCTGTGGGAGTTAAATATAAGAGCAAGCACACACACACATGCTTGAGTGATGCTTTGACACACATGCGTGAATTTTCTTGTAGTAATTGTTAAATTGTATTACATTTCACACCTTTAAAATGAAAGACAAATTACATCTTTATGTCAGATATATCTAACATTTATATATATTAATGATAAAGATGCTGTAATATTATACGTTTGAAATATCTAGACATCTAGTTTTATTTTTGGCTGCAGCTGGATGCCAGCGGAAGCTTAATTAACCCTGAAAGGAAAGGGGGAAAAAAAAAAACTTATGTCAGGATCAAATAGGACTTTGTAAGACTGAAAGATTTGAAATTTGTGCTTAAAACCGCATTGCAAAAGATTCTGGGTCAAATATCGCATGACGAGCAAAGATTAAGCTTTTAAATAGTACAGATGACGAGAAAGTTGTGGAAGAAATGAAGTTTACGTGTGATACATGTGAGTTCACGCACACATGTATCATTGTACATACGCCCTCCCTTCTTCTTTCCATGTGCCGTTCTTTGCGCTCACTCTTCCCCACACACACACATGTATGGGCTGAGC